>NC_057343.1:197672500-198297500 GCF_016509475.1 Prionailurus bengalensis
CACCTGTGCCACCCAGGAGCCTAGGAGGGAGGGGGCAGGGAGGTGTGTGAGAGCAGCAGGCAGGGAGAGGGCCCTGGGATGAATGATTTACAGGTCCCTGGGATGCTGGGGCTGAGAGGGAAGTCCGGGCTCCTGCAACAGGTGTCTGACGGAGGCCAGCCGCTCCCAGCCACCTAATGAATAACCCTCCGGGCCAGATGCCAGTGCGAGTGGGTGGGAGGGGGGGTGGGGAGCCCCCTCCAGCTCTTCAGTGGTGAGCACACCAGGGAAGATCCTTGGATAACTCACCCAAATGAGAGGCTTTCTCTTTGCTCAGGCTTTGGGACACGAGGAATGGCCCATCCGTGTGCACTGGGCGGCTGTGGAGGTAGCAAAGTCCCCATCTCCGAAAGCATGCACACTGGAGGTCCTGGGAAGCTCTTTAAAAGCACAGATTCTAGGCCAGAAATTCAGATTCAGTGGGGCTAAAATGGGACTCAGGGATTTGATGTGTGACCGGCTCTCAGGTGCCCCAGGCATGAGGTGGTCTGAGCAAGCAGACCTCTGGGATTGTGCAATACAGCTTCTCACTGGCTGGGTGATCTAGGACCAGTCACCTCAGCTTTCCGAGCATCATGTTCTGTATCTATACAATGCAGGCAACTAACATTCTAATAATGGCCAACATGTCCACGTGTGAGGTGCTCGCACACATCTCTCAACAATTTATGAAACCGGGCTACTGTTATCCCTACGTACAGATAAGCAAACTGGGGCTCAGAGAGGTCCACACATCTGGCAGGTGGGATTTCAACCCAGGTCTGGCGAGCCTCAGAAAGAGCACTAGAACCTCTCACACAGGGTGAGGTCTCCCATAATTATCTGCAACCACCGGGGGGCACAGCGGATCACTTGACATAAATGGAGGACGCCTAGCGCAGTACCTGGCACTTAGTAGGTGCGCAAGGATGGGCAGACCGTGCTGATTTCCAACAGTGGCACGATAAGCCATGTGGCAGAAAGGCTGGGAAATGGATCTGGGCAATGGGGGATGTGCTGGATGAGATTGTTTATTTATAAGGTCCTCTCCAACTTGGAAACATGAGGCTCCCAATGTTTGTTGATTCTCTGGTTGTGTTTGTTATTTTTGCCGAAAGAATTCTGAGACCGATTTCCCTGTCTGAGAGCCTAGATACCGGGCCTGCCCAGCTGGAGGATAGGGGACAGGAGCCACAGCGGCCTGCGGTGGGGCCTTCCCACCCAGCCTGGGCCAGGCGAGGACAGAGTTCAGCCTCTGTCCCCAGGGCGGGGTGGGTGGCTCCAGGAAAATCGAATGGCCCCCAGGTCAGCACTTCCTTTGTCCTCTTCCTGCTAGGTTTGTGGCCCTGGGGAAGCCACTGCCAGTTCTGGCCCTCAGGGCCTGGAACACCGACCCAGCCTCAACCCTCCATGCCCCCTCCCTGTGTGGTCCAGCCCCATCCTGACTGTGCATCACAATCCCCCCCCCAACACACAAACACACACGCAGTATGCACACATGTACGCAGGTAGGGCTGTTAAAAATACTCCAGCCCCGATCTCACGGCATCCTGCTCTCCCTGCCGTCTCTGGCAGCCCACGGACGCTATTCTGCACCACTAGCTGAAGTCAGTGTTTCCTGGCCCCAATTCTGTGCCATCTGTGTGGTCTTGAATAAGTCCCTTCTCCTCTCCAGGCCTCAGTTTCTCCGGTGCATCAGAAGATCAGCGCTGAGGGCCTGTAGATTCTGAAGTTCTCTGCAGCTCTGAGCCCTCCTCTAAGGGCTTGGGCCCAGGCCGAAGGACTCGACAAGTGACTGAACTTCTTCGGGCTTTGGACGGGAAAGCAGTTTGTAAAGGGCAAAGAGCTAAGGGGATGTCAAGGAGAGCTGAGCTATTTGCGGAAGCGGATGCGGGAAGGGTCCCTAGGGAGACAGAGGAATGCGGCCCGCTGGGGAGCTGCAGGGCAAGGAACACACTGGCCTGCAAACGGGGAGATCCGGCCCGGCCGCTGTGTATGGATGTTCGGCTTGGGATTGATTCTCCATCCCACCAGCAGGGGTGGGACCTCTGCTGTGGCAGCCCTGACCTGGCCAGTTTCATGATGAATGGATGTCCCTTCTTGGGTCCTGAGGGTGTCTACTGCGCCCTGATTGGGTCCTTGTTCCGGCTGTGTGGCCAGGCCCAGGCTGCTCCATCACGGTTCCTCATTTAAGCTCTGGAGCAGGGGTGAGGCTGGCATGGGGGGGGGGAGGGGCGTGGGGAGGTCCTGCAGCCTTAAGCCAGCTTCTCCTCCCCACTGTCGCCCTCCTTCCCAGCCACAGCACTCAGCTGGCACTGCACCCTCTCCTCCCAGGCCACCCTGGCATCGTCCCCTGCCATGTCTTCTCCGTGGAGGCACAGGGCCTGGCCTGGCTGTGGGAGGCAGTGAGGAAGACAGAAAAGTTCAGGGTCGGGGAGATCTGTCTGTTCCACCCCAGCCTGGTCACAGGCCAGCGACGTGAGCCCAGGCAAGTCACCGAACCTCTCTGGATCCCAGGAATACACCTGTAAACTGAGGACACGAATTAACTAACTAGTGGCTAGTTAGCAGACTGGACAGAAGAGATACCCAGCACTTCCGCGATCACAGAAAGTTCAACTGGAGAGCCCTCCTAGACCAAAACCCTCCCTCGGGCCAGATGCCCACAGCTGTGTCGCATCCTAAGCGGAGTGCGCTTGTACTATTTGCAAAGCAGTCTGTTCTTACATCCACCACCTACTTGTATTTTCCCTCGGTTTTTCCACGGGGGCGCCAAAAAATAAGGGGGGGAGGCCCTTGACCCAGAACAGCCCTTCTTCGACTGGCAAACAGCGACTGTGTCCCTCCGCGTCTTCCCCCAGGCCTGAACAGCTTGAGGCCTCTCTGAGCTGTTTCCCGGTGCCCCTTTCAGCCTTGCCCTACCAGGGTCACCCTGGAAGTCAACTTCCTGCCCGACCGTCTGCAGGCCTGGGTCCTGAGGTCACACATTCTGGGTGCGATGCAGGGAGGGGCTCTAGGCTCCAGCCCTTTCCTGGATCACGGGGTGACCTTTGCAAGCCCCCTCCCCCCAGCGCCTTGCTCCCCCGGTCCGCTCCGTGAGGGTAGGGACGATGCCGTCTTGCTCCCACAGCCCCACAATGGTGCCTGACACACAGTGAGTACCTGATGGGTCTTTGCTGAATATGCAACACAAATCTGCTCCTTGGTCTCCTTCATCTCGGTAAATGGCTACCACCCTCCAGATACTCAGGCCAAAAGCCCAAGAGGCACTTCCGGCCCCCACAGCCAACCCATCAGCTGGTCAGCTCAACCTCAGTCCTTCTGTCCAGCTCCCCTGCTCCCAGAGCCTTAGTCAAAGCCACTAATCTAATGCAGAAATGTGCAGTTCTGGGGTCAGAAATACCCGCATTTGAGGAAATGCTAAGCACGTGCCGAGTACTTACTAGGTACTAGTTGATGTCATTATTACTATGGTAGATGATCAGGATTGATTTGTTAAACCATTCCTTCCCCTCTTTCATGGGAGGGGGGCAGACTAAAAACAAACAAACAAAATAATTACCAACTGGGATTAGCATGAAGGAAAGTAAGCATAGAGCTGAGAGCCAGAATAAGTTGCAGGGGTGGAGGGTGGGGGGGACCTCCTTTAATTATTTTGGGGGGGAGTCTCCTGGAGCAGGTGACATTTCAATCAAGACCTGAAGGCTGAGGAGGTTTCTATATCAAAGACGAGAGGAATGTGCCAGGAAGAGAGAACAGCATGTGCAAAGGCCCTGTGGCAGAGAGTAGCAGAGCAAGGGGCAGACAATGCCAGCTCCCGAGAGCCCCCAGTCTGCCTTCCTGGCCAGAGTCCCCAGTCTGCCTGCCTGAACGAATAAATGAACGAATGGGAGAGGCACATGGTGAGGCTGGAGAGACCAGCAGAGCTCTGAGCCCTGGGGTGAGGGGTTTGAATTTGTTTCAAGAGCAACGGGAAGTCACGGGAAGGTGTTGAACTTGAAGGGTCAATCTCGGCTTCCACTAACGTCTGCCCCCTCCCTGTGCACCCCTACAAGCTTGAGGGCTGAAATGTGGCATGGGGAGGGTTCAACAAGTTCACCCACGTTGACTCCAGATGCAAACGTTGTTTCCAAATCCCAGGAGCTCCAGAACAGAAACCGGAGGGCCAGCGCACAAAGATAACTTCCTCCTGACAAGCCAGACCCTACCGCTAACAAAGCTGTTTTAGACCTTCAGAATGATTCCCTGAGCTCTCGGCGGCAATATCTGCCAAAGCGGGGGGGGGGGGGGAAAAAACACCCAACCAAAAAAAGCCTTCTGCCACCTTCTAACTGGGTCATTCCCCTTCCCAGCTACATCTGAGAGACGAGGTGTCACATCCAGCTTCTGCCTAGAGAACCAGTTTTAAACAGCCTGGCCCCTGCTGTGCCCACCCTCCCCCCATCCGCGTCTTCCAGCTCCTCCCTGACCAGCCTCCTTTCCCCACCCGGGCTGGGACGCACATGGGCAGGGGTCTGGGGCTGCTGAGTGGGTTGCTTTCTTTGGTAGATACTCCCTAGGCCGTGGAGTCTGGGTTTGAAGCCCGTGCTGTTTGCATCCTAGCTATGTGAGCTCGAGCAGGTACCTCACCCTCTCTGAGCCTCATTAACTTTATCTGTAAAATGAGGCTAATAATAGATCCTCGCACCTCTTAAGGTCGTTATGAAGCTTAAGTGAGAAACCCCGTGCAAAGTTCTTGGCACGCTGCCTGGTGCACAGGGAGGACTCAACTAATGCCATAGTTCTCAGCTTTGCCATGAGCTCCTGCCCCCGGGGAAGGCATGGTGAGAAGGACGGGGCTGACTCTGACAGGTCCTTGAGGGAGATGGAAGGGGTAAAGAAGACAGTGGTAAATGCTGTGAAAACAAGGGCCTGACGCAGTGCTTGGAGGGGAGGAAACCAAGGAGGACTTTCTAGAGGAGGTGGCCGTGGCCCCGAAGGCACAGCGTTTGAACTAGTGAAGATGTGGGAAGGAAGGGTGGGTAATTTAGGTTGAGGGACCCGGACTGGAGAGGCAGGGAGTGTGAGGTGTGTGTTTCCGTGCACCTGCTAAGGACAGGCAGAGACAGTCATAGGCACTGATATACTAAGTACCTACTGTGTGCCAAGCAGAGGGGCTGGGCTCAGTGGGCCCCATTGCTTCAAGGTACAATCCTATTATTATCCTAATGTTATAGTGGAAGAAACTGAGGTTCAGAGAGACAATCCAAGTTAACTTGCCTGAGGCTCGGCAGCTTCTAACAGAAATGCAGTCCCAGGCCTGAGGCTCCCAAACGCAGCCGAAAGCCACCCCCAGGAAGCATTTCTGTATCTAGACCAACTAGTGAGAGAGTGTCTTCAACAGCCCTCTCAAGAGGGCTCTGAATGCCACAGAAATGGGGCTGGATTTGAAAGCAATGAAATGACATACAACGAGACAGGTATTCCAAAGGCAGTGGAGAGCCACGGAATGCTCTGGCTCAGGCGATGTGCCTTGAAAAGGTACATCTGGTAATGGTTGTGAGGACAGCTGGGGTATCAGAGAGAGGGTGAAGGTGAGAGGCCAGGCTGGTGACTGTGGCAACGGGCCAACAGAGGGGATCTGGATTGTGGTGGGGAGAGGAGGGTTCATCCCCTCGCCGGGCCTCAGTTTCTCTGTCTGAAATCTGAAGGGGCTGGCCCAAGACCGAAACCCTGCTGCAACAGCCTCATCATCCCCGCGAGCATCTCCCTGGCCTGTGTGGGACATCAACCACCCCAAAGGCCACTAACCTGCGAAGTATTGTCGATTCCCAAGGAATAGATGCTGAGCCTTTGACAGAGGGTGATGTATAACCCTCTTAATGACAAAGGTGGTATTTATATACGCCAACAGGGAAGACCACAAAATAGGACCCCTTATAGTCCTGTTCTATCCTGGTCCCAGTCAAGTGAGAGCAATCACTCAGAATTGGATAATATTTTGATTATGGGATGGAGCCCAACAGCCTCTCCCTCCTCTCTCCAGTTCTCACTGTCCCTCAGGGTAAAGCCAAGGTGGTAGTCCCAGTCTCATCTCAGCCACCTCCTCGGCTGAGGCCACAGTACCGTCCCAGCAGGGAGAGGGGGAGCAACCAGGCTTCCATCACAGGCAAGAGCTCGATCAGCTAGACAGTCATGGGCCCATCTCCAGGGCTGGGACCTCAGAAACATGTCAAAGCCCAGATCTCATCTCCCCCCCCCTTCTCTCAGAGCTGTCTTACTGTTCCTCACACTTGTCCTGTTCATCCATTCAACAAAATGTATCGAGCCCCTACTAAATGCCATGCACTGAGATGGCATCTGGAATGTAGTGATGGGCCAAATGGACGTGGCTCTGGACCTCATGGGGGTTTACCTTGGTGGGTGGGGAAACAGACAACACACACACACACACACACACACACACACACACACAAGTGGGTAAACTGATAGCAGGGTTAGTGCTCTGAATGAAACATGGCGAAGATTATCAGTGTGTGTATAGGGGGAGCCTTCCCTGGGAAATCATGGAGGACCTGTCTGAGGAGATGACCATCAAGCTAAGACCTAAAGGGTGAGAAGGAGCTAGGCCTGCCAAGAGTCAGGGCCAAGGAGTTTTCAGGAAGAGGGAACAGCACATGCACAAGACCTGCGGCAGGTCATGGCACATCTGGGAAAGTGAAAGAAGGCTGGAGTGTCTAGAGCTTGGTGGCCAAGGAGAGAGTAAGTAGCCTGGGGCGAGGCTGGGGAGGCAGGCGGGGGCCAGGTGCTGATGCTCTACAGTCTGGTGGACTTCAGGGAGTCTAGATTTTCCAATGGGAAACCATCGGAGAAATTGTAACAGACTCCCCCAACATCTATCCCAGCTCAGCCTCCACTGGCGCGAAACAAGTACATTGTTTGCCGTCCCTGGGCTTCAGTTCCCCAACTGCCTGTTTGGTCTCCCAACTGTCCAGTTCAAATGTTCTAGAGTGCTAGAAGCTCAGGTGCAGGAGAGAAGGGGCTGGCAAGAGAACCAGGTGGCCAGCAACATTTGTTGGGGGGGGGGGTGGTGTGCTGGCAGGTGCTGACCTTCCCTTTGCCATCCTAGATAGCAACATTACACGGGCAGCATGCCAGGGCCCCGGGGTCTTCATGGCTCAGAAGGAGAAACTGAGGCCACAGTAGGTGGTGGGGGGGGGGCTTGGCCTCTCTCTCAGGATAGGTCTGTAACCCCATTCCAATCCTGCCCCATCTCAGGAACACTGGTCAGATGTCCCTGGGCAGACAGGCAGCAGCTTCTAGCTTCTAGAAAGCTGGCGATCCTGTGTCCTCAGCAGAATAAGTCTAACCTGGCTTCTGGGGCAGCCACTCTCCTTGGGAGCCTGCAAACCTCCCTTGGCCCTCTCTTTCTACTTTCTGGGAGTGAAAGGGGAAAGGTGTTTTGCCTTTGGGCAGACTTACAGCTGGGCCTCCTATCTGCCTGGGGACAACAGTTTTCAAATGACTGGTTGAGACCAGAGGCTGGGGCCGGGTTCCCTCGAAGATCCTATGCCCAGAGAGGAACGGCGATTTGCCTGACGTCACACAGCCTGAAAGTTCCTCCAGGCCTCCCACCTGTCCTCTGACCCCCACTGGCGCACCCTCTCCAGGTCCTTGCTCCTGAGGAACTCCTCCTCCATCTGGACCTCTCCCAGCTGCCACCTCGCCATCCATCTCCAAAGCTGCCTGATCAGGAGGAAGCAACAACTAGAATAGAGAAGCAGGAAAAGCAGGCTTCTTTCTCCAGGGAACGGACACAAAACCGGGAGTCAGTGGCCCCAGACACCTCCTCTCATTCAATCTAACGCAGGGTTCTCAACCAGGGTCAACGGAGAAATCTTTTTGGAGCTTCTAGAATCCCTCGGATTATCTGCTGAATTAGGCAACACTTTTTTTCTAGGGGGAAGATTTGTATTTTCCACCAGATTTTTCTAAAGGGCCCCTTTAAAATCAAACAAAGGTACAAGACCCTTCCCTATCATGTCACAGATGGTAAAACTGAGACCCAGAAAAGATGACTAATTTAAGAGAAGCTATTGTTTAGAGGATTAGAACACAGGCCTGGTGGTCAATCGGCCAGGGTTCAAGTCCCAGCCCCACCATTTACTGGTTATACGTCCTTGCATAAGGGTTTAACCCCTCTAGGTCGTAGATTTTTCATCGTAAAAATGGGGATGATGACAGTACCTTCAATAATGTTGTAAGAATTAAATGGGTTAATGCACGCAAGGTCTTAGGCAGTGCCTGGTCCGTTAGTAAGTGTTCCATAAACGTTAGCTGTTAGTATTTAGCCAAGGTCACACAAATGAGTGGCAGAGCTGGGGCATCCACCCCAGTCCTCTGAGGCCTCTGGAGGCTGATAGGAGCTTCTGTGTCCCTGGGCCTCCGAAGAAGGTGCTACAATTATAGCCAGACCTCCCCAGCATCTGCCCCAGCGAGTGAGGAGTGTGTGTGTAGGGACATGGGGGTGAAGAGAGAGAGGAGGTAGGGGAAGTCCCAGGCTCCCTCCCAGCTGGAGGAAGGGGGGAGGGGTCGGACATCAAAGGGTGGGCAGGCCAACTTCCCGCCCCTAAGGCCAGGTGGCCTTTGTCAGGACAGGCCGGACACAGTCGGGACAATGGGGTATCGTGTTCACTTTCCGGCCAACAGGAGTCACTACTGAGCCAAGGGGCAGCCTGTTACATGACAAAGGGGGGACCTATAAAGGAGGTCAGGCCGCCCCTCATTAAAGCTGGCCCTTTGTCCTGCCCCCTCCTCTGCCTTTGAAGAGGGTGGATCAGAGAGGCCTGCCTGGGGGCAGGAGGTTCACTGTCTCAGGAGCCAAACAGTAGCCACCTTCCCAACTGCTCCTGCTTTCCCCTCCCCCAGGGTCAAGAGTTCAGGGAGGGCCCTGGGATGGCAAGGTATGGACCCCCACACCAATTCAACCGAAGAGGGCTCTTTTTCAGTCCAAAGGATATGACCCGCCACTCTCTCCACTGTACTGATGGGGGCACTGAGACCTGGAAAGGAAAGTGATCCGCCCGTGTTCACACAATCAGTGCACCGCCCCTTCTGGGTATGGTGTGCAGCTTCCTCTTGGGGCTGGGATAGGGGGTGGAAGAAAGGGATGACTACCAGGGCCAGTGTTGCTGAAAGAGCCCTGGCATAAACCTGGGGACCCGCGTTCTAGTTCCAGCCTTGCCAGGCAACCACAAGGCAAGTTTCTTCACTTCTAAGGGTCTCCGTTTCCCTATCCATACAGAAGGACAGGTTGTGCTTCCTAAGCTAAGGCTCAGGCAGGCTGGGATTCTGAAGGGGGAAGCTGAGAGAACAGCACCCCCCGGACCAGAGAGGTCAGGGAGGCCCAAAGGGGGGACCCACGCGGGGCCACGGCAGGGGTGAGACAGGGGGCAACTGGGCCTGGCCCCAGCACCTGCTGGTGCCCAGGGGAACCTTCCAAAGGCTCAGGGCGAAGGAGGGGTCCTTACCGCTGCCACAGCCGCCTCCCGCCGCCACGCTGCGCCGCATCCACTCGTAGGGCGTCCGCCTTTGCGCTCCGGGCGAGGACGGTGCGCCCGGGCCGCCGAGGGGCTGCGCCAGGAGGCTTGGGCCAGGCCCAGGGGGCGCGGGCACCGGGCTAAAGTCCGGAGGGGGCCCGAATGCCAGCGGGGCTGGGCTGGCGGCGGGGGCCGCAGGGCCTGGGCCATAGGCGGCGGCCCAGTCGTCCTTGGGCGCAGAGAAGGGCGCGCTCCAGGCCGCAGAGGGTGCGGGGGCCGGCTCCACGTGAGAGTAGCCGGTGAAGTCGGGGTACTGCGAGGGCCCAGGGGGCGCGGGCGGGGGGCCGTAGGCTTGCGGGCCCAGGCCGAGGCTCGCGGGCCTGGCGGGGCCGGGGTAGACCGGAGAATCCTTGTCCAGCACATAGCCCACGTACATGGTGGCCGCGGGGCCCCGCGCGCATGCTGGGCCCTGGAGCCGCCGCTGCCGGCCGCCCCGACGAGCAGACTGTTCACCTGAACTCGCGGGCCCTGCCGCCGCGCCCGCCCCACCCAGGCCTTTTATAGCTCCGGGCGCCCGCGGCCCCAGCCCGGGCGGGTTTGCATTTCAAAGCGGGGGGGAGCCTCCGCGCCGCGAATCAAAGGGGGAAACCCGTCGGGGGCGGGGGGTTCAAAAGGAGACAAATTGCTGCCCCAAGCGGGAGGTGGACGGGCCGGGGCCTGGAGGGGGCGGGGGCGCGGAGGACGCGTCCCGGGCGAGCGTCGAGGCATCGCTAGGTGTGGGGCTCCTGCGGGGCCGACGGCCCGGCGGCCCGAACACTTCCTTCTCCCTGGGCCGCGTGGACCGCCCGTGACCCCATCTTACAGGTGGAGAAAAGGGATCCGAGGGGCCGGCGGGGGGACCCCAGGCCGGCGTCACACAGCCACATCGGGCCTGTGGCGCACTCCGTAGTGATCAGCTTGAGGTGAGGGGGCAACCCGACTTCAAACAGGGTTCCCTCTGTAAGGTAGCGGGTCCTTAATGTTGGGGGGGGGGAGGGGTCACGACCCCTCTGAGCCTCCGAAGCAAGCTGTGGAGGTTTTTCCGGGAAAATGCACATATGCACATACAGGAGTCTGCATACAATCGGGCAGTTTTCCTGAGTTGACTCTCCAGAGAAAGTTCTTAAAGAGGGGCATCTTTAAGAGGACATTCTGGGGAATTTTTCACAATTCTCTCAGCAGGCGCTTCCCTCCCCCGCCCCCTTTATTTTACTAAGAAGTTTCAAACATACACACAAGTGGAATTGGTAATGAGCCACTATATACCCATCGCTCAGCTTCAACCATTATCAAGTTTTTGTAACAGTTATTTTATCGACTCCCCTCTTTTTGCCAGAGTATTTTAAAACAAACTTCAAACACCATGTCGTTTCACCCCTACATACTTCCGCATGCATCTCTAAAACACATGGACACTTTCTTGCATAATATGCCATTAGACACATCTAACAAAATTAACACAAATTCTTGAGTCTTATCTAACACTCAGTCTGGATGCAAAATTCTCCAGTTGATTTTTTTAACAGTTGGCCTGTGTGATCAAGGTCTAAAAGCTTTGGTTCACTTATAGCTGGGGCCCATTGGTATTTTAAACGCTTCATGCGTGTCCCTCCCCCTATTAAAGAAAGACTGGTAAACATTTCACAGCTACCCAAGAGGGAGTGTGTAAAACAGCTGAGGAGCCTGGAACGGGCAGCAAGGCTGAGAGATTTGGGGAAGGACTCATGAAGGACAAGGCCCTGGGTCAGGAAGTCTTGGGGAGATGGGTTCCCTTTCCACGGGGGGTGGGGTTCGGTGCCAACGAGCTGCACAGAAGCCCCCGACGGTGTTTGATCCTCCAACATTTCCTGGGGACACCCTACCTGTGCAGAGATGTGTGGCCCCCAAAAGGTGGACAGAATCAGGGTCTTATCAACCTGTCCCTCCCTTGGGTCACTGCATTAGTTTGCCAGGGGAGGTCAGCATCATTTCAAGGCTACATCCAGACAGATGTCAGGATCTGAATATAATTTACAGGGTCCAGTGCAAAATGACAACGTGAGGTCCCTTGCTCAAAAATGATTCAGAATTGCAAGATGGCGACAGAGAGGATTTAACCACCCATGGGGCCCTTCTAAACACTGGGCCTTGGGTGACTGTACAGGTGACCCACCCAATGAAGCTGGCGCTGGTCAGAATCTTGTCCATCTGGGGTTCCAATGGGTACTATAACAGAATCGGGGACAGGAAGCACGTAGCTCCCCTTCCTGATCAGAGGAACTTTCCATTGTGCAGGTGGCAGCAGTGAGGCCCCGCAAGGAAAGGGGCCATGCCCAAGTTTATGCAACAAAAAATGAAAGCTGGTGGGGAAAGGGAGCTGCCTGTCATGGAATGAGCCCATGGTTGCCTCTGTGGGAAAGGTTCCCTTTCCCAGGTCAGGAAGGGGGCGTGTTGGTGAAATTCTGACTCTTTCAAGCGGTCAGTCAAAAACTGACAAGTATACAAAGAAGGGAGAAGAGACCCAAAAAGACAGGGCTCTCCTCTCTGAGTTGACAAAACCGGGATTGCTCAGCAGAAGGAGAAAATCTGGAATGGGACTTGAGGTTCTGAGTTTGGGAAGCCGTGCCGGACAGACCTGGGACCTGAGAGAGAAAGCTGTAGGCATAGACAGACATAGGTTTCAACCCATCCATAATAGAGTGCCCTCTGAAGGGCCATCCATTAGGAAATGGGCTGTCAGGAAATAGAGAGTGAGCTCATTATCACAGGAGGTATGCAAGTGACTGCTGGAGGTCTCTGGTCACGGACGCTGCAGAAAGCATGCCTATCCTGGGGGACAGGAAGGTTGGTACTTTCTGGGTGCCCTCTAATTCCAACAATATGCTAAATCAGAGCTCGGGAATAGATATAGGAATTCATTTGCTCGTGTGTTCATTCATTTGACAAATATGTATTATGGTAGTGAGGCCCTGCCCTTGGGGTTTTATAGTCTGGTGGGGGGGAGGGGGGAAGCATGTATGAATCAAATAATCACAGATAAAGGTGAAATTACATCTTGGTAAGAGCAGCGGGGAAGCCGGGCAGGGGTCCAGAAATGACGAAGACGGTGCCCAGGACTTGGGCGGTGGCTGAGAGATGAGGGCCTTAAGGGCAGAGTGGGGCCTATTTCCTGATCCGGGAGAGATCAAGACCAGGGAGCCCTGAGGCCTGGGGGAGTCATCCCACCGGCTTCATGATCCCCTCAGGGGAACCCCCTCAGGGTTGTCCTCTCCCAGGGTGGAGGCTGGGGTAGGCCTCCTACTCCACAGATACATCCTGGGGGTAGGCCTCTATTTCCACCTTTCCCTGGGCATGCTCTTTCCTGAACCCTGGGTGTTGGGAAGGGTGGGGCAAAGCAGGCTGGCCCCATTTCCTGGATGAGGAAGCACAGAGAGGTCCAGGTATCTAGGCAAGGTCACACAGGCACGGGGCTGGGCCTGGAAGCTGGGTCTCCGGACCCCACTGGCCTTTCTCGCTGCCCACCCAGAGTGCCCGAGGGGTCCTCGGCCCAGCCCTGCTGATCCTCCAAGCACCACCCCCTCCAAGAGAGTAGGAGAGCAGGGACAACATAGACTTCGCCGCATGCTGACCATGGTAGACCCTTACAGAGCCAACGCGCTCCTTCACTCAGTGCCAGGCAGGGGGCCAAGTTCATTTGCATGTATTATTTCAGGTAGGGTGAGGCAGGGTCTTGTTACCCCCACCTTGCAGATGAAGCAGCTGGAGCTCAGAGAAGTGAAGTCACTCCCCGGAGGCCGCATAGCAGGTCCGTGGCCTCTCTGGAAGTTTTTCTTTCCTCTCCAGCCTGGGAAGGTCGTGCGCTGTGTGCGTCTCTCTCTTAAACCCGGGGTTTTGCTTATACAAATATCTGCTTCCTCTTCCTCCTCTGGCTCATGCAAAAAAGCCTCAGTTCTCCCGTTACCCTCAGCTTTAGATGGACCCCTCCAACCAGAGACCCGAGACCAGCCCTGATGTGAATCCTGCTTCCCCCTCCTGAGAACACTGTAACGTTGTTCAAAAGTCCCAGGCGGGGAATCTGAAATGGCAGGTCCCGCCCCACCTTAGCCTCCGACTCGCCATGTGACCTTGAGCACCTGCCTCCCTGGGCCTCAGTGTCCCCATCTGCCCACTGGGAACTGGTTGTCTCAGACGGTGGTCCAGCATGGTACTGTGACTGTGCGGAGAAGCCCCCGTCCACCGCGTCACGGCCTCTTCCTCTGACAGCCCCTTATCTCTGGGAGCAGCTGTTTATTGGACCCTTCCTTGCCTCTGGCTCCCCGGTGGCCCCTCTTCCCTCTGGGCTACTCTCACATACCTGACCACAGCCTCCAGGGGTGGGGCGCAGAGACATGGCCTCATAAAGATCTTGGTGATAAGTCGGTTTCTAAACAGGTTTATGGGAAGAGGAAAGGTTCTGGGCTGAGCTTTCGGTTGGAAGTGGATTGCTTAAGAGAGGCTGGTGGCCTGGCTTTCGACTTACCCAGACTGCAGCCCAAGGGCCTTGACTCACTCTGTGACCTTAGGTGAGGAACTCTCTCTGTCTGAGCTGTTTCTTTCTTTCTTTTTTAAATGTTTACTTTATTTTTGAGAGAGAGAGAGAGAGAGAGACAGAGAGCAAGCAGGGGAGGGGCAGAGAGAGAGGGAGACAGAGAACCCGAAGCAGGCTCTGTGCTGACAGCAGAGAACCTGCTGCGGGGCTTGAACCTCAGATCATGACCTGAGCAGAAGTTGGACGCTGAACCAACCGAGCCACCCAGCCTGAGCTATTTCTGAGGTGAAAGCAGGGATGGCCGTTCCTGCCCTACCCACCTCCAGGGGGCAGATGTGAGGCTCACGGGTGGGTGCTGGGGCTCCTGCGACATGGCTTTTCCTTCTGCACCCCCTCTCCCCACCTCCCCCTCCCGCACCTTTCGTCTCCTCCTCCAGAGGCTGGGGCGTCACCTGCTGGCACTGCGGGGTACTACCGGAAGGCTCACAGGCTGCCTGTTCTCCAACTTGACCCCCTGCCAGACTCCCTGATTCTCCTCCTGCTCCCTGTGGGGAAGGAAGGCAGCCCTCCAGTACATCGCCACTTAGGGAGCAGAAAGGATGCTAGAACCTAAGGCCTAGGGGCAGAATCATCTGAAGGGGCAGAGCATCGGACCCTTTGTTCAAAGGAGATACAGCAGCCAGGGAAGGAAAGGAAGGTCACTCCGTGAGTCAGTGGTTAAGCATGGACTGGGGCCCACAAGTCCTAACTCCCTATAGGGTGCATTCCCACAGTCTCTATTTACGATCCAGTGCTGGAGGGAGGGCAGCCAGTCCACAGTCAACTCCAACAGCCTCCATACTAGCCCCCTGCTGTCACCTTTGTTAGCCCATCCTTCACAGTGCACTACAGTGACCTGATCTTATCAGTCCCTGTTTAAAATCGTGCACTGGCCCTCCTGACCCTCAAGACAAAACCCACAAGACCCTGAGGCCTGGCCGCTGGCTTCCTCTCCGGGCTCTACCCTGCCATGTCCCCTCTGTGTCTCAACCATTCTTTTCTTTCTGTTCAAACACACCAAGTTCTTTTTGGCTTCCAAGTTTTTGCATATGCTGTTCCCTCTACCTAGAACACTGTTCCCACTCTTGTGTGTGGCCTCTTAACCTCAGGCTTCAGTTGAAGTATTTCTTTCCTGGAGAAACCTCAATCTGCCTAGACAAAAGCCCCCACCCTTATTCTTCATCTTTTTCATCACACTGATCACAATATGATATCACTGATTTGTGGTTTCCTTGGTGTTTGCTTGTGAGCCCTATGAGGGTGGGGCCCATAGTAGGTGCTCAATTAATTTCTACTGTTTGGATAAATGGTAAGAGGGACAGCAGAGCCTGTGGGTCAGACTCTGCCCGGTTCTTGCTATGTGCCCTCCTGCAGGTTTCGGCCTTCTCTGGGACCCAGTGTGTCCAGTGAGGGGGACATATGTGTCCTCTGAGGGCCCTGTTGTTCTGACGATCCTTGAACCATCCGTGTGTACCAGGACACACTCTTGATTTCTGGGGCACTGAGACTGAGGTCAGATGGAGCCTGGGAGAGGCTGAGCGAGGTAGGCAGGGTCCTATCTCCAGGGACCCTGTCAGGCTTTGGTGGCTATAGTCTGGCCCAGCGAGGGCAGCACACAGCGTATTGAGTCCTTTAAGTGCATCACAGATTGCGACAGTCTTTCAAATCATTCCTGAGGAATCTAGGGTGGGAGTGTGGCCCAAAGTCCACCCCCCCCCTTGGTTCTTCTGCCCAACCAGCCAGCCACTATGTCGAGTGTCCAGGAGGGGAAGAGGCCTTTCCCAATGTACCCCAATTCTGGCTCCCCAGCTGCAGGTACCAGGATCTACCTGCTCAGTGCATGCAGAGTGGAAGGACACCGAGCTGGGGGTCAGGAGTCCCGCGTTCCAGGACCTTTCTCTCTCAGCTAATCTCAGGCAAGTCTTCTCCACTTTCTGGACCTCGGTGTCCATGCCTGTACTATGGATGCACTCTTAGGACACTTCAGGCCCTGACATCCAAGATGACTGTGCCGATGCCTGTGCTGTGTGTGCTGCTTCCTCACCCCGGGCCTGGGGAGCCTGGGAGGGGGGCAGCGCTGGGAGCGTGGGAGAGCCAGATGCGGTGGCTGCTGGCCCTGCCTGAGTGAGTGCTGAGCTGGCCTACTGGGAATTCTCCCACTCAGGCGCCCTTTCCGGGCCCCCCCTCCCCCTGCCCCACTGAGAGCTGTGGCTTCCGGCTCTGACAAGCGTGGGTGGGGGTCTGGGGAGGGGGGTTCAGTTCAGCCTGGTTCCCTCCTTCGGGGAAGAGCTTGGGCCTGAGTCTAGACAAAAAGCATCCCTTCCCGTCCTGGTCTTATGCATTACAAAGCCTTGCTCAGTCAACTTTCCAGCCCTGGCCTCAGTCATCTGGGCTGTAAAGTGAGCATTTGGATGGGCTGCCCTGCGGCCCTGGTGATGGACTTCTGTGACGGCGGCTCCTGGAGGAGACGCCGGAGAATCGTTACCTTTAGTGGGGCTTTCTCGCTCTGCTCTAGTCCTTGCATAAGACACCTGGTGCGGCACTCATGCAGGCCTCTCAACGACTCGGCGAGGTAGGCACATGTGTCCCCATTTTACAGCCGAAAACACTGAGGCTCAGAGAGCTTGGGTAATTTAATTTGCCCAGGGTCACACAGCTAGCAAGGGGTAGAGCTGGGTTGGACCTTCCAGTGTCAGAGCTCAGGCTCTTAATCCTTGAGCGTGACCCCGTGCAGTGGAGGGGGGAGAAGTGCTGAGCCCCAGACCCAGAGCTCCCTTCTCCCTCTGTATCCCGCTCACTTCACCTGAGGCAGGATTCCCCTCACTCCATGCTCTGCCTGCCCACTGTCGGCCCAGCCTTTCCACATCAGCGTTGTCCCAGGCTAGACGGGGCTCCCAGCATCTGGGCAGCTGGGAGACTATTCATGGCCGGTCCTGTCCCTGGTGGGGCCGGGGGGCTGTGCTGACCACCCCAGCTTGACAGTGCTACACCGCTCAAAGGTACTGCCCACTGCCCACCCCTTCAGAGCACACAGGGGAAACTGAGGCCCAGAGAAGGACCGGCTGGGCTCAGCAGCACACAGTGATGGGCTGCAGCTGGAACGAGGGAAACTCAATATTTCCTTAACACTTCCAGACGCTGTACTGAGTCCTTTAAGTGCATTACAAATTGCAACAGTCTTTCAAATCATTCCTCAAATGAGCTCTATTTGCCAGAGGAAGAAACTGAGGCTCAGGAGTTTAAACAACTGGCTCAAGATTGTGCAGCTGGGAATTGCAGAAGCTGAGGTTTGAACCCAGTTCTGTCTCTGGCTCTAGAACCTGCCCTGTCAATCATGACTCTTCTGCCTCAATGGTCCAGCCCTTGGGGAGTGCCCTGTGGTGTTCCGTGTGGCTCTGGTCCCCCAGCCCCATCTCAGCTGAGAGGAGGCACAGCAGCCCTGGTGCCTGCCAAGGGTTAATGGTGGTAGGGGCTAAATGATTCCAGATGGGCCAGCCGGACGGCTGGGCTGGCCGGAAACCGGCCGCCGCCAGCTTCCCGGGGGAGCCACCACCAGCCACCCCCTCCCCTCTGTGCTGCATCTCTGGCCCCCAGCTGTCCCCTTGCCCTGGGGCCTACCAGCCTCCTCTCCCTAGCCAGAGTCCAACCTAAGACACTTGTAAACAGAGCATCCCAACCGCCTTCCAGCACAAGGAGTTCAACCCCGTTATGTACAAATGGGGAAACTGAGGCTCAGAGAGGCAAAGGTATCTCTCCAAGGACACAAATCAAGTCCATATCTGGGTGTCCTCATTCCCGGACTTGTTGGGGGGGTGGAATTAGGGGTTGAAATGCCTCTTTGCTCCCCGAACCCCCCCCCCAAACTGTCTGGTCCCAGCAGAGAAGCCAAGGCTTTGGAGGTGAGTAGCCAAGTCAAATGCTCAGAGTTGTAAGGACTCGTAGGGTCTTCGGGCATAAGAAATCCCAGTGTAGGCCTGACCCTGTGGTCTTTGGAGTCCCCCTCTCATCCCGTAGGGCCCCAGTGCTATCAAGGTTGGCCAGGCCCCTCTCTTTGGAGTCTCTCACGGCCTGCACTCTATGGCTTAGGACCCATCTGAGAACTCTTCTCCCTCCGTGCGGCCCAGCCCAGATGCTCAGATGTTGGGCAATCTCCACTTAGATAAGACCAAGAAATGACCTCAAGATATGCTATTGTGGTTGGCATGAAATCCCAGCTTGGGCAAACACTCCTGCCCCATGAACAGAGGACCCCAGAAGAAGGGGGTAGACAGAGGTGCGGAGAGTAGGAAGGAAGGAGCCCTGGGCAGAGTCAGGCTCTACCTGTGTGACCCGACCTGGGACACCTTTCTTTTCCCCTTCTGGGACTTAGTTTCCCCAATGCATAAAGTGTTGGGGCAGAGGATGACTCAACTTTTTTTAACTTTTAAACAATTTTTATGTATTTATTTTGAGAGAGAGAGAGCAAGTGAGCAGGGGAGGGGCAGAGAGAGGAGGAGAGAGAATCCCAAGCAGGCTCCATGATGACAGATGCGGGGCTGGAGTCCACGAACCGCGATATCATGACCTGGGCTGAAATCAAGAGTTGGACGCTCAACTGACCGAGCCACCCAGGCGCCCCCCTAAAGCCCTTTAAAATGATGTCCTTGGGCATCTAAGAGCCAGGAGTCTGTGACTAGAGACGTCTTGTGGTCTGAGGAAATGAGGGTGGACTAGGTAGGGGGAGCCAGAGATCCAGCCAGGTTTTGGAGGGGCCTTGGCAGACCCTAGTAGGGAAGGGAGGGCAAGAAGCTGGAAATGGAACATGAGCAGGTACTTGAAAATACCTGTTGAGTGACTGCATGAGAGGCAGGGAAAGGGATAACAGAGGAAGGAGGCAGGATGGGAGGCCCAGTCTGCACTGCGGTGTGGGTCTTCCATTGGGGTCAGATTGCCCGTGTCTGTTTCACCATGTAACTCAGGAGGCCTGATTCCGCCCCAGTTCTGCCATTGCTGTGTGAGCTCAGGAAGCTCATTTCACTTCTCCGGACTTCCATTTCATCGTCTATAAGGTGGAGAAATAATCCTTTCCTGGTACTCCAGGGGCTGCAAGATGACAAGAAGTGACACGTTTGGAACTCTGAGCTATACTGGGTGACGCTGGGCAGGTCTCTTTTCCTCTGCACCAATTCACACTTGGGTCTTGGGTTTCTTCTTCTGAAAAGTGACTGATCGTAAAAAAGCCTCAGTTAGCTACCCCTCTAAATGCGCTCTCAGCGCCCTTGCCCTTCTTTGGGGTACCTGCCTGTACATCCCTGTCTCTCCCACTAGCCTGGGCCACCCCGAAGTCAGAGACTGTGTCTTACTCACTACCGCATTCCCAGCACCCAGCACGGTATCTGGCACATAGTTGGTGTCAACTTGCTTTTTTTTAAAAAAAATATTTATTTATTTTGGGGAGAGCACAAGTAGGGGAGTGGCACAGAGAGGGGGACAGAGGATCCGAAGTGTGCTCTGTGCGCTGACAGGCTGACATCAGCGAGCCCGATATGGGGCTCGAACTCCCCAACCGGGAGATCATGACCTGAGCCGAAGTCGAAGTGGGATACTCAACCCACTGAGCCACCCAGGTGCCCCGTCAACACGCCTTTTCAATAAATGGATGTTGACCGAATCAATCATGTAACTTATCGGAGTTGCCTTTATAGATGGGGAAACTGAGGCACGGAGGAAGGACTCGGTCCCAGGTACCACGGCAAAGCATCAGGCAAGTGGGGCCAGGCCACTTTTTAATAAAAGTGACTCAGCGGTTGGCGTGGGCTGCGGAATTTCTAAACATCCCCTCACATCCTGAGAGAGCAGGCGACGGAGGGAGCAAGCAGAGGGAAACGAGGAAGAAAAACAAGAAACTTGGGGGAAAAGAAAGAGAGGGGGGAAGAAACTGAAATTGAAAACAGACACACGCGTCCACCTACCCCGCCCCCTCGCCCCCCTTCTCCGAGCTGAGCCAATCAGAGGCGGCCCTTCAGCCTTTCCCCCAAAGTGGGGGAGGGGCAGGGAAGCCCACAGTAGTGTGAGCTCCTGGGGCTGCCAGCGCCCGCAGTCCCTGCCCATCCCGTCTGGGACGCAGGATCCCTCTGTGAACAAGTTGGAGGCAGAGAGAAGGAGGACGGCAAGGAGAGAGCTGGTCACCCTCTGACCAGCGGCTGTGCCCCGCAACACCGACGGCCAGACCCAGGGCGGCCCCTCCTGGCAACCCTGCTCCTCCCGCAGGATGCTTTGGGATTGAGGCCACTCCTCATCCCTGCAGCCCCCTACTCCCCTCCGTTCTCCCGAGGCTCCCAGAGACTGCAGCTGTCCTCCCTGCTCTCCTACCCAGCGCTTGCCCCATTTGGGGTCCAGCAAAGTCTCTCTGTTAATGAGAGGCCAGTGAGGAGGACTTCCTGGAGGGGGTGACAGCCCAGAGCTCAGGACTGTGCCCACACCCGCAGGCATCAGCAGCAAGGTAAGTGCTGGGAGAAGGGGGGATTCCCAACCCCTTGTCCTGTCCCCTTGCTCCAGCCTGTGCCTTCTTGGGTAGGTCAAAAAATGGAAAATATTTTTAACAAAACCAGATGGGAGGAGGCCGGGAGGCTGTGGGCCACGTCAGGGCTGGAGAAGCTAGTTCTCTCCTGCTCAGGCTGCTTCTGGGGTGGGTGGTCTCAGTCTCCATAGCCCTGCTGCCCCCTGCCTTCATCAAATGAACCCCAGAGGTTTCTGGGTGCCAACGGAGGGCCTCCAAAACGTAGCACTGCCTGACGGGGCTGGGGAGAGCGGGAAGGAGCTTGAGAGGGGCATTGGGAGGTGGCAAGCAGGGTACACGGATAGGGGACCTCAGAGGCATGGCCCCTGTCTCTGGGCCCAAGCCTTGTCCTTAAGAATCCATCTGGCTCCAGGCCAGCTGGCCGCCAGGCAACCTCTTCGGATTTAAATGGATTTGCAAATTTTCCAGATTCCTAAGATGTCCTTCCAAACCCCCAGTGGCTGGGAAAGTGCGAAGGCAAGGGGGCTGTGGCAAGGCTAGCGGTCACGGTCACGCAGCTGGGGCTGTGGGCCTGGGGGTCTGGGACCGGCCGTCAGACGTGGGGGCCCCTCTGTGAAGAAGGGGGTCAGTCGCTGGGCCCTTCCCTCTGGACTCAGGCAGCTGCTCAGGCCGCCTTGCTGTCTCCCTCCTTCCGGACGCTGCTTTCACTCCATCCTAAAACATGAATCTGATCACGATTCCTTCTTTGATTCTCCCCTATAGAAAGCCCCAACTCCTAATAGTAGCTGCCATTGATTGACATTTACTGCATGCCAGGACCGCGTGGAGAGCTTTATGAGCATGATCTCACGGAACTCGCCAGCAGCTCCAGAGGCAGGGACGGATTTTATGTTGGTTGTACGTGTGAGGTTCACAGCAGCTACAAAACTGTATCACGCTGCTACTAAGTGGCAGAGCTCCGGGAGATAACAGGCTCCCTGCCTCGTTTCTCCAAACCTGGGCCTTGTGTCAGTCAGATCCCAGGGTTCTCCGGAGGAGTAAGCACAATCCTGCCTATGAGAATGCCCTTCCTCATCCCCTCCATTTTCTTTCAAGGACCTTGCCTACTTCACCTCCTCCAGGCAGTCTTCCGAGGTTCTTCCAGTCTTCCAAGTGTTTGTCATGCCCTTTTGCCTTGTTGCTTGGCCTTCTCTTCCTGTTTGTGCTCTGTGTTCTGCCCCCAGCATCTGCCGGCGGTCAGTGGAACCGAGAAAACGTGCCGGGGAAGGGAGGAGGGGCTCCGCCGAATACCTCCTGTTCCCAAATGTGAGACCAGAACCAGGCCCCGGCCTTCCCTCCGGTGACCTTCCAGAGCATCATGTAGTTCCTCCAGACTGCATTTTTCTATGTCAGACAGGGAGGAGTGTCCCTGCCCGCCTCTGCAATCCCAGAGGGCACAGAGGCCTCTAGTGAGATATCTGAAGTCACACAGTCCTCCCCTGCCTCCATGCAAGACGCCCTCAACCCGCAGTGCTCCAGGATGAGGATCGTGTTGGTCACTGTCAAGGAGGGCTTGCCCTGTGCCAGGCCCAGAGCCTGGGACCTCACCTACCAGGTCTTGGGAATTGGTATTGTTGTTACCCCTATTTTGCAGACAAGGAAACCAAGGCCCAGAGAGGCTATGTGACTTTCCCAGTGTCACACAGTTAGTAGAGTTGGTACTTCGGCCTGTGTCTGCTTGAAAGCAAAGACGTAACCCTTTGCTACCTGGGGAGCCCCAGGTCAGAAGGAAGACAGGCTCCGTCCTCCCACATAGGCTGCTCCTGGCTCCGGCACCTTCTGCGGCAGTTAAGTTCAGCTTCAGGCCCCACCTGCACCCAGGTCCGCCAGGAGCCTGGCCTGGCCCTAAGTGAGGAAGGAGACCATCTGGTCAGCACCTTCCCTTCAGGGGTGATCAGGCAGCCCTCCCTCCTCTGTGGGAAGAAAAGCTGAGACTTATAATTGCCCACAGATGTGGGACAGCGGAAAGCACCGTAGATTCAGAGTCAGGAGACCTGGCGTTTGTCCTGGCTCAACTCAAGTCCACTGTGTGGCCAACTTCAGGTCCCCATGTCCTTTTTCCGGGCTGCATCCACATCTCGAAGGCAGTGGGCACCATGCATAAACGACGTCAGGTTTGGGCATCAGATGACTGTGCCATCAATCCCTAGTTGGCTCCTGGCTGGCCGGGTGACCCTGTGTCTGATTGGGCATCAGTCCCCTCCTCTGTGAGCAGCAGGGAGGTATGTAGGCCGTGTGAGTATAACATAGGTAAGGCGCTTGCACTTTACAGGGCTGGACCTAATGCCATTGGCTAAGAGAGGGTCGCTGCTCTCTCTGCCTCCTGCACAGGACTTGGCGGTGAAAGCCGTCTGCGATCCACAAAGGGCAATGCCCACAGAAGGGGCTTGGATACCATGGGGATTCTAAAGGCCCAGTTCCATCTTCTAGGCACAGGCTGGTTCTGAGACCAGCTGCCTTCAGGACTGAAGGAGGGGATTTGTGCTTTGCTCGGGTTGGGCTACTGAGTGTGGTGGGGAGGGCGGAAGGAAGGAGACGGTCCCTTAGACTTCCCTGAAATGCCCTTCATGCCCACCTTACTTCCTCACGCATGTTTCAGAACGCTGTAGGCAGTGGGCCCTTGGAATGGGGAGAGATCTTCCTCCACTGCTTTCCGTAGGCCTTCCTGCCCTTCCCTCCCCCCCCCCCAGGGCAGAGTTCATAGCACCTCAGCTGGGAAGTAGAGTGGGCAGGGTGATATAACAGGGACAGCGATTCCTGAGCGGTTCTGTTGTGCCTCCCATCCATTACTGTGAAGTTCACTGCTGGGTTCCTTGGGGCTTCGAACAGGCCCAGCATTCAGAAAGCGCTTAATAAATATTTGCCAAACTAATATAATCATCACAGCAACCTCCAGGCGTAGATAGAAACCCTCTCTGTTTTATACGAGGAACTGCCCAGAGAGGTTAAGTCATTTGCCCAACGTCCCACAGCTAGGAAGCCATAGAACTGGGATTTGCATCCGGGTGTTTGTGACTCCAGAGCGCAGGATGAGAGGCTGGGTGGGGCACGGGCCACCCCTGGGGATGCAGCACAAACTCTGAGAATGTGCCGCAGCTGCGGAGGCCCCTCAGAGTTCCAGAGGTGGTCATCAGACCCTGGAACACATTCTGTGTGACCGCGGGTGAGTCAGTCCTTCTCTGGGCCTCAGTTTTCCCATCTGTGAGACCAGGAGGCTGAACAAGATGATCTCTGAGCTCCTTCCAGGCCCCAAACAATTCCAGGATTCCAAGCCACGCCAGCCCGGATTGGCAGCCACACAAGCTCTGTTGTGTACTCAGGCATCATGCATATTTAACTTCACAATGAAAGGGGTTTTTCTTACCCTTTCTCCATCCGTTACAGAAAGAGGTCGGGATCGATGACCACTAATGGAAAACTGTAACCTGCAATAAAGAGGGGGAACTTTCTATAGTTAGAGCAGCCTGTTAACGCACTTGGTTTCTCAGGGAGCTCGGAGGGTGTGTGCCTGCGGAGCCCGTTTTCCTGGGATACAGAGGAAGGAGGGTAGGGAGGTGTGCATGTTGGGGTGTGGATGTGCGGATGCTGTGACCCTTTAGGCCCCTTCCAATGCTGATGTTTTGAATCTCATACGCTCTGATTTCAAGAGGAAGAAGGGCTTTGGCCCAGTGGTGGTTAGGAGCAATGATGGGGTCCCGAGGCGAGGGAATGGTGTGGGGACCCACGCCCCACCTCTGGGTGGGCGCGGGTGTGGAATCGACACAGTTGTTGCTTCAAGTGTGAGGGTCTTAAGGCGACTCTCACACTTAAGATCGAAATCTCCCAAGATTTCAGACTCAGAGCCCACAGGCAGAAGGGCTTCCTGAAGCCCCAGGCCCTTGCCCCAGGAACCCCCCTTCCCAGATGCTTTCTGGGGCACCCTGCCCCCAGCCTAGTGCAGGAGGCTGAAAATCAAAGTGTATTGCTTTAGCTGCATTAATGCCATCTGCCATCTCTTCTCCTTGTTTCAGATCAGAGCTATTTGATGTCTCAGGTGCCCAAAAACCTTTCATCTGCAGGAGGTACCAGCTTCTCCGCCCTATGATGGAGACGGTTGTACTTTAGGAAGTGGGGGCAGCAGGGCCAGGGAGTCCGTTCTTGAAGGTCAGAGATGAAAAGGACTCTGGGGGTTGCCTGGTCCAACTTGCTTATTCTATGGGTGGGAAACTGAGGTCCAGAGAAGGGGAGGGACGTAGCTCCAGTCGTACAGATCATCCGTGATAGCACTGAACCCGGGACCACTGAGCTGGGCATGTGCTGTGGCTTCTCCATCCACGTCTGTCATCCAAGGCTCACTCAGCCCCAGTCCTCCCCGGTGTGAGGTCACAGGGCAGAGTTTGGGCTAAAGAGGAAGTGCCATTTCCATGGGGGGTGGGACCCCCCTCCCCCTCCCCCTCCCCCTCCCCCTCCCCCTCCCCCGGGGTAGTTTCGTGGACCATGGAGCTTTGATCACATCACTTCTCCATTCTGGCCATAAATTCCTTTTATATACACGAAGGGGAGGCCGAGGGAGCAGCTCAGTGACTCCAGAAGCTCCATCCCGCTTTGCCCTTAGCCCCTGCCAGGCTTCTGTGGCTGTTTCAAATCCTTGTTGCTGCCCTGGTAGCCTTCCTTCTTGAGAAGTAGAACTGAAAGACTGTGGTCTGCTAGCTTCTCCACTCCTGAGACTGAGCCGAAGTTGGGTGGGTGGGGGGATTCCAGGGTCAACGCACAGGGCAAGGCTCCGCTTTACAAACCTGTCACAGCCCTAGCTCAGGGCACCGGGCTCGAAGGGAAAGGCTCACATCTGACCCAGCAGACCGTGGGCTTCTCCCCTCTTACCTGTATTTGTGCCCTTACCGGTTCCCAGGCTGGGGCCTGTCTGCTGAATGGGTAGTGAAACAGTGATAGATAAATGCATGGAGAGATGAATAAAACAGACGGGCAGCTGGCTGGCTGGACAGTTGGCCTCCCCTTTAGTCCAGGGAGCAGGGATGACCTCATGTGCATTCGACATGGGCAGTCACAGAGGCCTCCATGCTTCGCGGGGGCCCCACACTTGAAATTGTTAATATTGTAAGAAGGGGCCCCACAAATTATATGGCTGGTTCTGCCAGGGGGTTTAGGCAGGGTTTGAGATGGCTTCATGTCCGAAAGTGGCATCTCTGCCTCCACTGTCCCCATTCTAATCCATGCGCTCCCACTGATGCTAACCTGCTCCTGTCATTCCCATCTGAGGAGCCCCTCCTCCCATAGTGCTTGGAGTTGGGCTGTATTGCTGTCCAGCCAGCAGCCAGCCGCCCCCTTCCCCACTACCAATGCCCTGAAAGGTTGGCTTCCTCGTGCCTGCAGGGCAAAGCCTAAATCCTCACCCGGAACCCCCAAACTTTCCCAAAGTAACCTCTGCACTCCTTCCCTGCCCGTCACCTACCTCTTTGCTAAAGAGCCCTGATTTCTAACCTAGAAGTTTTCTTCCTGCTATTTTCCCAGGTGCCCCGAGATCTCCCATTTCCCACGCAGAGCCGCTGTGGAATGCCCTTCCCTGGCATCACCCACCAAAGAACCCCACTAAACCCTGGAGGCCGAGCTGGCAGCCACCTCCTTCCCACTGAAATAATCACATATTCATAATTGTTGCCATTTACTGAGCACCTATTATGTGACGGGTGCTTTTCGTCATCATCTTACCCCTCCCAGCAATGGAAAAGGAAGTCTCTTCTGTCATTTTCCAGGAGGCTGGGACTCAAGAAAGTGAAAGTCAGAGAGGCCACACAGTTACAAGGTGGTAGAGCCGGCCCGGAACTTGGACCTGGATTAAGTGGCTTCAGAATGGAACTGCTACACCTGGTCCGGCTGGGCTCCATGTGCTTTCCATGCCCTGGGTGGCATCAGGGTCTCCTTTTGCCCTCTCGCCAGCTGGTCCCATTACCACCCAGGAGGGAAAGAGTCCCCATCGCTTGCCCGTCCCAGCTCCCCAGCTTAGCGAACCCCGAGGTGTTAGGGGACAGCTGAGGCTTGAAGACCAGAAGGGCTGACCCTACGAGGCCATTTGATCCCTTACACTGTGTAGGCATCTATCAAGCATCTACCGTAAAGCCTAATTCTGAATTAGGAATTTGGAGGCTCAGGGCGCCTGGGTGGCTCAGTCAGTCAAGCGTCCTACTTCAGCTCAGGTCATGATCTCGCGGTTGGTGAGTTCGAGCCCCGTGTCAGTGCTGACAGCTCAGAGCCTTGAGCCTGCTTCAGTTCTGTGTCTCCCTCTCTCTCTCTCTCTCTCTGTCTCTCTGTCTCTCTGCCCCTCCCCAACTCTCTCTCTCTCTCTCAAAAATAAACATTGGGGAAAAAAACCAAAAAGGAATCTAGAGGCCTCTGAAAAAATTATTAGGTGTGTTTCCTCATTTGTGGGGGAATCAAATGAAGGGATTAAGACAAAGGTCCAGGAAGGAAGTGGTTGGCAGACAGGGGACCGGGAGTCATTGCACTTGGGTCGTGGTCCTGGGTGGGCCTTGAAATCCCTGACTAAGCTAGGAGACACCCCGCCCCCACCCTGGCTGAGCCTGCTGGCAATGCCAATCACAACAGCAGCTGCCCCTTCCTAAGGAGCCCTTCTGGAAGGGGCTTTCCTACCTTCTCATTTGTCACGTGCAATCCTTGGCTGACGAGCCTGGCCAGGGGGCCTGGGCGAGTGAGCAAGCGAGTGAGTGAGTTACTCTCCTGTGAGTGAAGAAGAACGAGGCCACTGACTGGCTGTGTGCCAGGCCCTGTTCTAAGCATTTTACTTGTATGAACTCATTCAATGGCCTCCACAGCTCGGTGACGAGCCCCGACTTCCAGATGGGAACGCCGAGGCCCAGAGAAGCGGACTAACAGTCTGGGGGAGAAGCGGGGTGCGGGACCAGAGGAAGGGGCGAGAGAGAGAGAGAGAGAGAGAGACAGACAGACGCTGAGAAAGGGAGAGGGAAGTGAAATGTGGGAGTTTTCTCCCCTCTGGCTCTGCCGCCCCTGAGGGGAATCTCAATGCCCCACGTTGGCTCCAATTAATGGCAGGGTTGCTCTTCGCTAGCTCCCTCGGCCTGCCTGTGGGCTTGGGCTCTGGGCTGGCGGGGGCAGGCCACGTGCTGGTGGGTCAGGACAAACGGCCTGAGGCCTGCCTGCCCCCTGCCCACTTGGCTCTGAGGACCCATTCTATTTGCGGCCCCCACCCCGGCCCAGGGCTGATCCGGGGCTGGCAGCAGCCCGGGGAACAGAAGGTTTGCTTGTCTCCGACCGCCGCACCCCCCCCCCCACCCCCACCGCCTCCCCAGCCTCAGCCTGGGACCCCTCTCAGGGGCTCCTTTGGCTGCCAGGACCTGGGCTCTCTGTTGCCATGGCACCGGCCAGAGATGAGGCTCTGGGGGGCGGGGGGGGTGGTGGTGCAGGGAGGGCAGTGAGGGATGGTGAAGGCCCGGAACTCTGCAGCTGCAGAGGTGCTGGGGCCCCTGCAGGGGCAGGCCTGGACCCTGAGCACAGCGGGCCTGTGGCAGAGCCGGCCACACACCTCGCCTCACTGATACTCGGGACGGGCCTCAAGGCAGTGGCTGTCCTGGCCAGAGCCAGGCTGTCCTCAGCAAGGACTCCTCTCCTCACCCATGCGCTCTCCGGCAGGCTCTGCGGTGAAGTTGCAGGAAGGTTCTGAGCTCTATCCCCAGCTTGACTTTCAAATTACTGGGCGAGCTGGGACTCACCCCCACTCACTCTGCACCTCAGCGAGGGAGGGACAGGGCTCCGACCTCAGGATCCTTCGGTCCTTGGGAGCCTGCATTCTGTACGGACCCCATTAGGGTAAACTCACTGCGGACTCTTCCTCCGTGGACAGACCTGTTTCTGGGTGGGAGACAGGCCGGCTCTCGTGGTGGTTGAGCCTCCAGGTTTGGAGTCAGACAAGCCTGAGTTTGCGTCCCCGCTTCGTGGCTTACTGGCTGTGTCAGCCTGGGTAAGTCACCAGACCTCTCTGAGACTCAGTTTCCTCGTCATGAAACAGAAAGCACGATTATAACCCTCTCTCAGCATTGTTGTGAGGACAGAACAAAACCCCCCCATGTTATGAAAAATTCTGACTAGCCGGACCTCTGAGGATCCCGAGTCTTCCAAGAGTGGAATGGGTTATGGATGAGGTGGTGAGACGCTGGTCACTGTGCAGCACACAGCCTGTTGGCGGGGGGTGGGGGGGGGGTAGGGGGGGCGCAAATAGGGAGTATTTATGGCCCCTTCCAGCCCCCAGGTTGTGGGGCTCTCTGCCTGTCTCCTACCCTGTTTTTCAGCTTCAGGCTCACCCTGCTACAAGGAGGGCCTGCACTGAAAGGCGAGGTCGGGAAGCAGAGGGCGAAAGACCAAGGCGGGTGGCTCATTTGAGGCCATGCTGTGTGCCAGGCAAGGGCTTGTCGTCTTTACCTCCTGCCTTTGAGAGGCTGTCACGCGGGCGTTGAGCCTGGGCGCTCTGGGGTCAGCCCGTCCAGAACTGAGCACTGGCTCCCCTGCCGGCAAGGTCTGTGACCTTGGGCAAATGATTTAACCTCTCTGTGCCTTGCTTTTCTCCTCTGTAAAATGGAGAGGCGACACAGAGATCATGGATTCTTCTGAGATCATTCACATCAACGGCTTAGCCCAGGCATTGGATACAAACTAAATCAGAGGTAGCTATTATTATTCTTGTTACTTTCAATGCCTTCTAAGCCCTTGTTCTATTCTGTAGGCGCTCTAGGGGGTCCAGATGGGATCCATAGGACTCTGGCCCAGGGGCCCACTGGGCCTGGGTAGAGCCAGGCCATATGGCCCCGGGGGTGGGGGTGGGCAGCCGTGGGGGACAAGCAGGGAGGCCAGAGAGGCGCCGGAGGAGGCAGGAAGTGTTTGCTCGGCAGGCAGGCAGGCAGGCGGGTGGACGGGAGCATGTAGAAGCCTCCCTCCCTCACTGACCTCCTTCTCAGGCTGGTTCCCAGCCTGTGTGAGGACCCAGGCCCCCTCCCCTGGGCCCCCAGTGGCCGTGAAGCACACACTGAGCGCTTTCCCACGAACTGTTCCAAGTAGCTGGGCCTGCAGTATCCCCCACCCCCAAGCACTCGCACTCTGGCGGGTGAGGGGGTGTGTGGCAGAAGGGGGGGGCTGGGGCTGGGGGGGATCGGTCCGTTCTTTATCAGCCTGGCTCTGATCCAGACAGATGTTTCGTTTTATTTTGAACTTCCAGAAAATAGGTCATTTCTTTCCATTGTGTCCCCGGGGAGGCCTCCTGGGGCGAGGAACACAGAGTGAGTGACGAGTGTGGGGGCCTCGCTCGGGCCCTGGGGAGCTGGGAGGGCATCAGCCTCCCTGTGTCAGTCATGATGAGCTGTCGGCAGGGCCAGGCCGGGGCACCAAGGTTCTTAAAGGCGGAGTTAAGAAGCCAGCCCCTTCCTAGGGACAGAAAGGTTCCTCTGGTTGGGGTGTGAGAACAGGAGGGAGGGGACAGACTGGCGGTGAGGAGACAGAAACGGGGAAGTGCAGCAGGACCGACAGAAGCGACAGAGTAACAGTCCATGGAACTGGCACGGTTAATTCCACCCACTTGGACTTCCAGAACAACGAGCGCCCAGGCCAGGCTCCAACTGAGCCGACTGCTACTGCTTTGTTTGGGGGACCTCATAGGTACCTGAAAACATTGAAGGTCCTCTGGGTCTAGAAGCAGCGTGGCAGAGTAGAGCCTGGATGACCAAGCTGCATCGCTGTGTGATTTGGGCCAGGTTGGTCACCCTCTCTGGCCTTGATGTGATCCTGAGGCTTGTGGGGGGAGTCATCGTGTAGAGGTGGAGCGTTGAACCTTTACGAACAGACAGAAGTGAGGCATAGGATTGAGGGTGGCAGGTGGGAGCCCCTTCCCAGGCCTCTACCCCCCCCCCACCCCGACCTGTAACTGTGTCCCTGCCCAGCGGACCCTGCAGTCCTCCCTGGCTCCCACCCACGCCGCAGGAGTGCACGTAGGCCTCAGCTCACTTGGGTGGAGGCCACACGGACCACAGTCTGCCAGGTCCAGCCAGTGTGGCCCTCACTCACGTGCCCTCCCAGCTGCTGGCAGGAGGGCTCAGTCCCTGGCTCCAGATGCCTCTTGCCCCCACTCACTCCCAGGCCCGAAGCTGGCTGCCTTCTCTGAGCTGAGTCATGACATCCAGGCCAGGGCCCCTCCCCGGCACCCCACCCCCACCCCAGCGTTCCAGCCCAGCCCAGCCGCCTTCTGGAGCAGGGTCCCGACAGCCACAGCATGGCAGCTCTGGAAGGGGCATCCAGGACAGCCCTGCCCACCCTGTGTGCACACGGGGAAGCCAAGGCTCAGAAAGGGGCAAGACTACCTTGCAGGTGGGTGACAGAGCTGGGCCGAGGACCCACATCCCCTTATTCCCCAGCCAGGGATCTGCGCCAGTTTGTCCCAGGGGACGCAGAGTGGAGAGAGGTGTATAGAAGAGAGGACGAGGCTGCAAGCCACTCGAGCCGCTGTCCTGCTTCTGCCTGCAACTTAGCCATCTCCTGGGAGTCTCAGTCCCCGTTCCCTGCCTGGCTGGGACAGCGCAGGGAAAGTGACTTTGATATAAAGCTTTATGAATGGCAGGGCAGGGGGCATTCTGTGGGGACAGAGATAGTCTGAGCCCCCGGGCCTCGAGCCCCCAGCCTCACATCAGAGCCAGGGACCTGAGCTTGCCTAGGTCAAAACACTGGGACCTGTCCCTGGTTCTTTCTCAGCCTCAGTTTCCTCACCTGTACAGTGGGCACAGGAAGAGGGTTGGATTGGATACATGATCCCTGAGGGCCGTGGAGCTCTGAGCTTCCATGACTTTAACCCCGAGACTCCATGGCTAGGCCTCCTCCTCCCTCTGGCATCTTGTTTATTCGGAGCATCCCCGGCCCGCCCGGGACTGCCTGCCCCAACGACCCCCTCCTCCCCGCAGCGTGCCTTCCCCCCCCATCCCCATCTCGCCGCTATTTGTGCCCGGCCTGTCCCCTGCCGCCAGACTGAGGGGGCCTCTGTCCACTCTGGTGCCCCCAGCCGCTCCAAACCCTAAAGCAGCTGGGTGGCAGTTCCCAGTCCTGCCCCTCTGCCCCATTCTCATCTCAGAAAATGGCATTGTGCCCCCAGGACACACACGCTCCTGGCCCCCAATATTCCAAGTCCAAAACAGGAGCGGGGGCTCATTTAAGCTACTTTCGCTCCAGCGCCCCGGCACCTATCACCAAGTCCTGTGGTTTCTCGGCTAAACAAGTCTCATTGCCATCTGTCTCTCTCCACCCTCTCGCCAGCCCAAACCAAGTAAGCGGAGAAGGTGGTGGTGTAGAGAGAGTTCAGTCTCTGCTCTGCATTCCTGGGCAAGTTCGCCAAGTGCTCCCTGCCTCAGTGTCCCCATCGAAAACAGGAATCATCCTTGTATCCACCTCCCAGAGTTGGCTGAGGAGCAAGTAAAGTCGAAAGAGGCTAAGTGCTCAGAACGGCTGCTGGTACGGTAAATGTAGAACACGCACTGGCTTGTGTTCAGTGTCGTGGATGTGTGTTCAGGTGTCTGGGCCTGCGTGCACACGCTCTGTGCATATCGTGTGCACACAGCTCTGCACACGTGCACGCTTCCATGGGCGTGTGGGAGGCATGCAGGCGGCAGTCTGTGCCGTGCGCACGTGTGCTGGGCACGGGGAGGGAGGGGAGTGTGTGCACACGGGGCTTGCGTGGGCAGGCACATGTTGAGTGCCTGCGTGGGGGCTGGGCACACACATGGCCCGCTGCACACAGATGTGTTTCGGAGCAGCGTGCGAGTGAATGTGCAGGCGGGGGTGTGTGCGTGTGCGTCCACGCTCACCGTATGCAAGCCTCCCTCCCTGGCAGCCGCAGAGGCCCTCCTCCCTGGCCTCCCTGTGTCGTGGGAGTCTCGGGACCCCGAGGGAGGGAAGCTGCTGCTGGCGGATGTGGCCAAGAGAGACTGGATTTATTTAGATTAAGGTGGTGGGAAAGGAGTGGAGACTCAGAAGAGCCGGGAGGAGGGAAGGCTGGGCTCACGAGGGATCCCCAAGCACGCTTGCTCCCCTGGACTTGAGGTCCTTGATTCACTGTGAGGAGCTGGGCAATTACTGCATCTTGGGACTGACCTCTGTCCCCCTAACCGGGCCAAAATAAGAGGAATCGTGAGGCCTTCCTGGCCCTCAGCACTCTCCTCATGGGCAGAGGGGGGATCCCCGAGAGTCTCCTCCTTCTCTCTGTTTCAGGGGCCTCCCCAGGCAGGAGAGTACGGCAGGTCGGAGGGTGCCTGCTTCCTGACTGTGACATCCACCTTGTCCCGGGTGGCTCCTTCCTGGATTGCAGCCCTCCCCCTAAAGAAGGGGGAGTTGTCACAGGAAAGCCCCTAACCTCCACATCAGCTGCCTGGACCTCTCTGGGGTTGGCTGGAACCACAGCAGCCTCTGGGAAGCACAGAGGTCCGTCGGCATTAGGTAGATAACTGGGCCTGTCAGGGAGTCATCTAAAGATGGCCTGGGAGCTTAGGTCTGGGTGCCACCAAACTCCACTCTGGTTCTTCCCCGTCCTCCTCTGGCTTGCTGTCCATGACACCTCTGGGGTTTCCATATCACCAGCTTACTTGTCTCAAAGTCCCCTGAAAGACCGTCTAACTCCTAATTGTAGAGATGGGAAAAGTAAGACCCAGAGAGGGAAACAACTTGTCAAAGTCCACACGGCATGTCTGTGACCAAATGGTCAGGGAGATTCAATCCACAGAATGAGATGGGTTATGGATTCTCACGTGACTCCAGCCTCACTAATGTAGCCCCCTCCTTCTCATCAGCCCTCACCTCCCTAAACCACCCCAGCAGGAATAATAGTGACTAGAACCTTCTCCCTAGCCAGTCAAAAAAGCAGTTTTAGAACAGGATGGCTCTTTGAGTTGACCCATCTGAACCTCTCCCTATATTCATAGGGAAACTGAGTCCCAGAGAAGGCAGGGGACTTGCTGAGTCTCCCAGCGAGTCTGCGGTCCCTTGTGACTAGAGCCAAAATGCTCATTGCCTAAAGAGAGAACTCAGTCCAAGATCCCCGGGGCATCTATACTCGCTCTGAGCTCTTTTGCCCGGCCTATCCTATCCCTGGCCTGATTCTGCCTTTTTGCTCTGTGACTAGGTCATGATTCTGTCCCTCTCTGGGCCACTGCCTGTTTGAGAAGGCCCCTCATGGATTAGAGTCTCAAAGACTCTAAGCTGCCCCCAGCCTGAGGCCCAGCAGGAGAGGAGCCAGGGTCAGGGGAACTGGGGGCCCAGCCGGCATGGCCCAGCCTTCCAGAGCCAGGCCAGCCCTGGTTACAGTGACCTCCCATCTCCAGGCCAGCCGACCAAATTCCTCCTTTAGAATAATAAACAGTGTGGCCAGCCAGGGAGGCTGCGAGGGGAGGGGCAAGGAGACTGAAATGACCCCCTCCCCCAGCCTGGGCTGCTAATGATTTTCTTTGGCTGAGATCTCGGGCAGGAAGGGGGGAGCCAGAGGGGCACCCACCGAGGGGCAGATGGGCCTCCGTGGGGGCTGCTGGCTCTGCCACGGCCCGGCTCCCTCCTGCCGGAGGAGGCCTGGCATCCAGCTGGAGGGGCTGGGGCAGGAGGCAAGGGAGTGGGGGGGTGTGGAAGGGCTGGGCTTCGGGTCTGGGACAGTGGGGAGAGAGGAGAGGGGAGAAATGAGGGGAACCTCAGGCAGGCCAGTCTGAAGGGGCAGGAGGAGGAAGAAGGGCAGAGCAGAGCTGCTCAGGGAGCTTTGTGGGGTGCTGGGCAGAGGGGAGCCTGGGGCCCACTAGTATGTGTCAGTGCAGCCCTGTGAGTGGTAAGCTTCCTATCATCCCTCTTTGAGAGTTGGAGACTGAGGACATAGGGACAGCAGTGGCACAGGAAGCAGCTGCGCCGGGGCTCGAACCGGGACCCTGGGCCTGGATTGGAGAGTAAAAGGGCCAAGATGGGGAGTGGAGTGGGGGCAAGCCAGGCTTGGCCGCAGGAGCAGGACCTGGCTGGGCAGCCCCTCAGGGAAGTCAGCAGCCCCGCAGCACCAGGAGGCTCCCTGTTGCCCGGTCATGTGGTCACTTCTCACGTTTCTTGCTCTGTGATCTTGTCCACTTCTGGCCTCCTTCCTGTCGATGCCGTGGGCAGACCGTTGTAAGCTGGCCACTGGTGGTTATTTGGGACCCTCAGATAGGGCTGCCAAGGGCAGGGATCGAGCAAAGACCCACCTAATGCAGTTTGTGTCTCTGTGTTCCTGCCTCTGTCTCTCGCTGCCTCCTTTGGTCTCTGTGTTTGTCTCTCTCTGCCTCTATCATTCCAGGCCTCTTTGTCTCCCTCTCAGACAAGTTCTGCTGTGTCACCCTGGACAAACTTCTTTCCTTCTCAGAGCCTCAGTTTCCCCATCCGGACACTGGGGGTGGGAGACTTGAATTCAGTAGTCTCCAAGGACCTTCGAAGCCTTGCCGGGCAGTGGGGCCTCCCCTGGGCCCACCCCCTGGCCCCTCTCCCCTGGGCCTCCCTGTGTAGGTTGGGGCTGAGTAGAGGGGGCCAGGCACGGAGGTGCCCCCCTACATTCCGCAGTCCTGACTCCCCCGCTTCCCTTCCCACAGCCGCCTCCACTTCCTGTTGTGCTTGTGGAGCCTGTGGGAGTTCTCTGGGCTCTGGCTTACCCCCTCCAACTCCCCCACGCCTTTCATCACGCTTTCCCAAATATTTGTCCTGGCAGATAAGAGCCTGGTATTGGAACTGTCACCCGGAGGACTGGCTGTTGGAGCTGGCGGGCGCTGGACGCCATCCAGCCCAAGTCCCCTCTCCCACTGTACATACAGAGAAACTAAGGCCCAGAGAGGCCTGGGTTCAGCCAAGGCCACTGGAGAGGTAGAGGTAGAGCCAAAGCAGGGTCTAGGCACCCCGAGGCCAAGCCCCGTGCAGGGGGAGGGGACCCTTGGGCATGAGTGCCCTCTTGGTAATGGGACATGGGTGGTTTTTGACTTCAGCCCCATGGACATGGAGACTGGGTGGCCGGGGCTGGGGTTTACTCTGTAGGACCCACGTGCTAAGACAGACTTTGAAATGACTCGGCTCGCCCTGAGCCCTGACCCTTGTTTAACTCTGCAGGACACCATGCAGCTCCCGAGCGCCATGCCAGCTCCTGTCCTCAAAGGTAGGTACACTGCAGCTTCTGAGTGCCATGCTACCTCCTGTCGTCAAAGGGGCAGGGGGGCCCTGGGACGGTGGTGCATGATAGCACCAGGGCCTGGGAAGCAGGGGCCCTGCCGTGCTCTTGAACCTCAATTTCCTGCCTTTCCAGTGGCTCTCAGTGGAGGCCTTTTTCTACTGCCCACTCGACTCAGAAACCTCGGTGGACCCCTGCTTGTCCAGAGCCATTAGCTCAAATCCTTTGCTCGGTCCTCCGTACCCCGTGGCCCCTCACCAGCTGCCCCCACCCCACTTGCTAACAGTCACCTCCGTCTCCCACCTCTTCTGAGGACTCATTGGTATCAGCCTGGCTGGTCTGCTTCCGGTCTGGGACTCCCCTCCCCTGCCTGGATCTCTCACTGGCTGCGAGCTCCCAAGGCCTGGCTGGGCTTCTCCTAGCACACCCTTCCTTCACTGCTGCCTGTTACATGCCGTTGGTGCTCCAGGGGCTGGGTGGCCGACCAGCTAGTCAATCAATGGCCACTGGCAATCAGTGACCAGCTGACAGCCTACCAAGGATGAAGGATGACTGACTGGCTGGCTGAGCACCCATAGGTCTGGGGGACGTGGCTTATAGAACATTTCCCGGAGGATATCAGCAGGGGGAGGGGAACCAATCACCTGACCGCCCCCCCCCTCCCGCTCACACCCCAGTTCCCTCTGGCTCCCAGCGGCTGCTGAGTCTCTTGCCCAGTCTGACCTACTCTGAACTACTGTGCTCCACCCTCCCCGAGCAAGGCCACCTCTGGGCTTTGGATGGAACCCGGGCAGCTGGGGCAGCTGCAGGGAAGGGGCTCAGAAAGTGACCTGGGAAGTAATGCAGGAACTGGAGGCCTGGGAATTGCTTCCCGAGGATTTCCTGAGGCCTTCAGGAGAACATGTCCACAGCCTGCACACAGCATAGCTGAAGGACTCTGAGGCTTAGGATGGAGAGACACTAAGATCAGGAGGCCAGGAGGCTAGAAGGAGTCCCTGGGGACCAGGCACTGGACAAGCAGGCTTCAGAGGCATGGGTTCCAGTCTCTGTTGGATTAGGGAGGTGTGTTCTTCAAGGACTGTGCAGATATGGCCTCCTCCAGGGTCAGCCGCGGGGGGGAGGTGCTGACGCGCCTGTGCCCTGACATCCGATGCCTTTTCTCCCAAAGGCCAGGTGCTGTTGCTGCCCCTGCTGTTGCTGCTGGGACCACAGGCCTCCTGGGGCCTGGTCATCACACCTCCGGGGCCAGAGCTTGTCCTCAATATCTCCAGCACCTTCGTTCTGACCTGTTCGGGTGCAGCTCCGGTGGTGTGGGAACGGATGTCCCAGAAGCCCCTGCAGAAAACGGCCAAGAACCAGGATGGCACCTTCTCCAGCACACTGACACTGACCAATGTCACTGGGCTAGACACGGGAGAATACTTTTGCACCTACAAAAACTCCCTCGGGCCGGAGCCTGCTGAGCGAAAACGGCTCTACATCTTTGTGCCAGGTAAGGGCCCCCGCCTGTGTGCCCACTCCCTGACTTCTCAACTGCAGGTGTCTGGGGGAAGCTGAGAGTGCTTAGTGAACACTGTGAGGCACAGCCAGCTTAGAAATGCAGACAAATCATGGAATCCAGCCTGGCTCAGTCCAGGACTGTGTTTACTCCCACCCCTTGGTCTGGATATCTGACTCCTCCCTGCCAGCCCACCCCATTCCTGGCTCCCAAGAACTCTTCATTCTCAGCAGGTTCCAGTATGCTCTCTTTTGGCCTCCACAACCTAATTTTCCCATTCTCCAAGCCCCAGGTACTAGCTGCCCTTTGACTTGTGGCTTATTTTCTTTCTCACCCTGGTGCTGACCGTATCAAATGTGAAAGCTAGAAGAGACCTCTGAGAGCAGCCTTATTCTATAATGGGAAGACTGAGGGCCAGAGAAGGGAAGACACCTGCTCAAGGTCACACACAGAAATTCAGGGGATAGCCAGAAAACCAGCCACCTTGACCCTCATTCTTGGCTCCACACCTGGCAGATCCGACTATGGGCTTTCTTCCGGTCTTCCCCGAGGACCTGTTCATCTTTCTCACGGAAATATCTGAGATCACAATTCCCTGCCGAGTGACGGATCCGAGTCTGGTGGTGACACTGCACGAGAAGAAAGTGGATATTCCACTGCCCATCCCCTATGACCACCAACGTGGCTTCTCTGGTATCTTCGAGGACAAGACCTATGTCTGCAAAACCATCATCGGGGACAGGGAAGTGGATTCTGAAGCCTACTATGTCTACAGTCTCCAGGGTGAGCCCCCTTTCTGGCCTGATGCTCAGCAGAGGCAAGTATGACCCTCCGCAGAGGTATAGCCCTTTCCAGTTTTACGAAGTGTGCAATTCCATTTTTCACTGGATTTTCACTGTAGTCTTGGAAGGCAGGTGGTGTTTCCCCATTTTACAGAGGAAAAGCCTGACACTCAGAGGTTCCGGGAAGTGTTAGTGGCAGGGCTGGGCTGTACATTGGGTCAGGCAAAGGCACAGGCCTTGGAGCCAAGTGGGTTTGAAGGCCAGCCGTCCGCTTCCCGTCTGAGTGACTTTGCACAAGGCATACAATCTCTGAGCCTACTTCTTCCTCTGTAAAATGGGGGAAATAGTGACTGCCCGCCTAGTGGGATTATTGTGAGGATTAAAGACAGAGGCTTCCTGGTGCGTGGTTGTGCTCAATGCCTGTCTCCTATACTTAGATGCCCAGAGAAGACATTGGTTTCGAGACTCTTATCCCTTCCAGAATGTCAGCTCCATGAGGACAGGAATTTTGTCTGTCGTGTTTACTGCTAAAGCCTCAGTGCCTAGACTAGTACTTGGCATATAGGAAATGTTTAATAAATATTTGTTGAATGAATGAATCTTCTACACCAGTCATCCCTTCTCTCTCTCGGAACCCCCACCCCATCCCCAAGCTGAAGTGCTGGTGGCTGGTGGTGGCCTCCTCATCCCTAAGCCAATCTCTCTCCATCAGTGTCGTCCATCAATGTCTCAGTGAATGCAGTGCAGACTGTGGTCCGCCAGGGTGAGAACATCACCATCATGTGCATTGTGACCGGAAATGAGGTGGTCAACTTTGAATGGACATACCCACGCATGGAGGTAACGCTGGGCCAGGGGTTGGAGGAAGGGCCAAAGAGGGACGGCTATCTTGATTTGCAGCCTAACTTCTTGGACGCGGCCTGATTTGGGGGGCTTTCCCCACCTGTCCCTACAGAGTGGGCGGCTGGTGGAGCCAGTGACTGACTTCCTCTTCAATGTACCCTCCCACATACGCTCCATCCTGCACATCCCTAATGCCGAGCTTGGCGATTCAGGGACCTACATCTGCAATGTATCGGAGAGTGTGAATGACCATCGAGATGAAAAGTCCATCAATGTCACTGTGGTTGGTGCGTGCCTTGGGCTTGGCCCCGACCCTCTTTCTGAGCCGGACCTAGACACTGTCACAGCCCCGGGGTACTGTCAGTCACATTCAAGGACAGCTCTAGCTTCATTCAGTACTAACCAGAGCCTATTTCCGGGATAAATCCAAACCAAAACACAATGTCAGCCCCAAATCCAACTCTAATCCCAGCCTAGGCTTTCTGCCTAGCCAGAACCTCAGCCCCAACCAGATTTCTAAACCTAACTGCCATCCCAGGCCCAGGCAGCCCCATCCTCAAATTCAACCATGTTGCAACTCACCTCAGCCGCAGTCCTGAGCCAGAACACGCCCGGTAAGAACAACTCCAGTCCCAATCTCAAACCTGGCTCCCAAACCAGTATCACCCCTCAGTTTGGCCCCTGCTTCCGTCTCAGTTCCAACGTCAACCCCAGCTCCGGTAACTCCATCTCTCCTCCGGCTCCTAAAGCCTGAAGCGCCGCCCCCAGAAGGCTGGGCTCCTTTGGCATTCAGTTGATGCCCTGCCTCCGGGAGCCCCGCCTCCAGGAGGCGCTGCCTTATTGGTAGCCGGGCATAGCCCCGCCCCCGGGGCACCGCCCCTGACAGCCGCCCCTTGCAGAGAGTGGCTACGTGCAGCTGCTGGGAGAGCTGGACGCCGTACAATTCGCGGAGCTGCACCGCAGCCGGACTCTGCAGGTGGTGTTCGAGGCATACCCGCCGCCTACTGTCATGTGGCTCAAGGACAACCGCACGCTAGGCGACTCCAGCGCAGGCGAGATTGCCCTGTCCACACGCAATGTGTCTGAGACCCGGTGAGCAGCAACCCACCCACCCCATTCTTGAAGTTACTCTCTGCAGCTGCCAGGCAGCCCACAGCCTTCAGCCACTGGATAAACCTAGACCCACCTTTCCCGAGAGCCCACTATGTGCGAGGTGCCATGCCAGGCACTGGGGGGTGCTGCAGAGATCCAGATAGACTGCTCCATGCCTCCTAGAATTTCCTGTCTATGGGGGAAACAGACATTGTTCTGACGATCACCCAGATGTGTAGTTGTCCTTGTGATGGGTGGAGCCAGCAGGGAGCAGCTGAGGAGAAAAAGGCCAGAGATTAGGGAAGAGGGTGCCAGGCAGGCCACTACCACCTGTGCATGGATGGTGGCTGGGAGGCTGATGAGCAGGCTGACACAGGCACGGTATGTTAGGATAAAGCAATGCCAGGCCTTTCTGCAAGGGGGAGATGTGGGGGGGAGGGGGAGAGGGAAAGGGTGCTCCCCCCACCCTCCTCCTCCTACCCAACACTCCCTCTTGGCTCAGTGGAGCCAGCTTCCTGTAGGTGGGGATTCAGGAGAGTCCTGGCTTTGCTACCGATGCCTGTGTAACTTTGGGAAGCCCCTGTCCCTCCCTGGGTCTTGTTTTTCTTGTCTGTACAAGGATGTTGTGGGGGGGGGGGGTTCCCATAAGAGTCCTTCCAGCTCTGGCAGCTGGGCCTGTCTTGCTCCCCAGGTATGTGTCAGAACTGACATTGGTGCGGGTGAAGGTGGCTGAGGCTGGCTACTACACCATGCGGGCCTTCCACGAGGATGCAGAGGCCCAGATCTCCTTCCAGCTGCAGGTCAATGGTGAGGGGCCCTCCACCCTGCCTCCCACCAACCCCCAACCCCCCCCCCCGCTTCCATCAATTCTCCCTCCCTACACTGTCCACCCACCCATAGGGGGAGCAGGAACAGGAGCAGGAGCTGAGGACTCAGGAGGTTGGCTTCTAGGCTGAGCTCCAACACTTCCACTGCTGGACGAACTCAGTATATCCCCTCTTTGGGCCTCAAGTTATACAAGGAGGCCACTGGGCTAGACTGGTGTTTCTAAAACCTCACAGCAAATTACATAGAAGGTTAGAAGATAAGGAGTGCTGTAGAAAAAAAGAGCCTGGGTAGACAGGACTGAGAGTTCAGGGTGCATATAGCCTCATCGAGCTGGCCTCAGGGAGGCGACGTTTGCGTGAAGACTTCGAGGTGAGGCCATCAGGCAAGTGGCTGGTGGGAAAGGGCCCACCACGCTGTACGAAGGCAGCAGCAACAGCAGAAAGCCTGTGTGGCTGGAACAGAGAGGGGGGGAGTGGTGGGAGGTGAGGTCAGAGCTGAGGCCTGGCAGTCGGGGGCTGGGAGGAGGGCAGACAGTACAGTCCTCTAGAGCTGCCGTATGGACCTTGGCTTTTCCTATGACGGAAATGACCAGCCACTGCAGGGTTTGGAGCAAGGGAATGACACACTGAAGACTTACTGTTTTGTCAATTGACTGTCTAAAAATAAATTTATTTTGAAAGAGAATTTAACCTCTCAATTGTAGATGGAAAATTAGCATCACATGTCATAAATAGAAAGCAACCACTAAAATAAACTCTGAGGAAACAAAGCAATGCTATTAAATTCTAGTTCCATGCTCGCGCTTTCCCAGGGCTTTCTCTGACCCTCAGACCTGCTCTTGTCTTTGTTAAAAGGGAAGATTAGCGTCTCAGAGAGGTGTTAGAGACAGACTAGCACCCCACTGAGGCTTCCCCTTTGAAGTACCCAGAAGGGGAATCTGTCACTTTTCACACGGTGATTCCTGGTATTTAATGTTCACCTGCAGCCTGAAGCTCCCTTCCCCCACCCCGGGGGGAGAGGCTGGGCCAGGTCCTTCCTGAGGGCCTTTCTCACTGTCCTTTCTGACCTCCCCACCTCCTGGCCTCCTGCCCTCTCCACACAGTGCCTGTCCGTGTGCTGGAGCTGAGTGAAAACCATCCTGCCAGCGGGGAGCAGACAGTCCGCTGTCGCGGCCGGGGCATGCCCCAGCCACACCTCATCTGGTCTACCTGCAGTGACCTCAAAAGGTGAGCAGACCTGGGGCCTCTGTCTCCCAGGGTAACCACAGCTGGCTGGAAGGACCCAGTGAAGCTCGTCTAGATCAGCCCCTTCTCTGGGCACATTGTTCCAAGCTAGAGCCCAGTCCTAGGAGATGTGGCTTCTTGGAGATTCTCTGTATGACCTAAAGTGTCCGTTTCCTTACCTTGACTCATGATCAAATGAATGGAGCGGATTTTGCCATCCAGGGCTTTCCGTTCTGGGGTAGGAGCGCCCTCTGCCGGTCAGTCTAGGGGCCACAAGAGGAACGAGCTCAGCACCAGGCATTGGGAAGAAGCAGGAACCAGAGGGGGGTTGTGGGGCGGGGTGGGGGGCCGGCAGAGGGGTGGAGGTAAGGGGAGCCTCCTTCCACCACCGCCCTGTGGCGCTGCTTGCCTTTGGCTTCAGTTTCCCAGTCCGAAGAGGGAAGGGACTGGAAGCTGACCCACTGGCTCTCCCGCCAGATGTCCTCGCGAACTGCCGCCCACCCCACTGGGGAACAGTTCCGAGGAGGACAGCCAGCTGGAGACTAACGTGACTTACTGGCCTGAGGATCAGGAGTTCGAGGTGGTGAGCACGCTGCGCCTGCGCCGTGTGGATCAGCCTCTGTCCGTGCGCTGCACTCTGCACAACCTGCTGGGCCACGACATGCAGGAGGTCACCGTGGTGCCACATTGTGAGTCCTCCCGCCTTGGTGGCCCCTGAAGACCATTCACCCCCATCACAACCCTGCCATACTTGGATCCGTGCCTGTGAGCCCAGTGGGCTGGAGTCAGTGTGTCTGTGGGCACTCAGGAGGATTATGAAACCCACCAGAGTGTGTGCTCTTACGCACTCACACAACAACACAGTATTGGCATATGTGTGTACATCCATGGGTCTCTGATATAAATCATGGCTATAGTATATGTACGCTGTATGCATGTCATAAGCCATGCATATGAGTAGGCCTGATCCTTGGACGCAGGTGCAAACCTTCCAAGTGTAGATTTGTAAACCACACAATGAAGAATGCCCAACCCCCAGACACACATGTAAAGCTGGAGTGCATGTCTGTCACCTGCCTTGTGTGTCAGCCCACCGAGTGTATGTTTATAAACCACGTATATGAATATGCCCAATCCCCAGACACGTATATAAATCCAGGAGTGTATGTCTGTATGCACGTACGTGCGCATGCACAATCCCCATGCAGGCGTGCAAACAATGCATGTAGAATTCCTACGCATGTGTGCGTCTGTGTAAACATGGAGTTGCAGCACACCTTTCTGCGAGAGCATGCAAACACAATCTGCACACAGATGCCTGCTGCACAATGCACGTCTGTTAGAAGATACACAGACGTGCATGATTCTTGTCTATGTGAATAGTCTCCTCCAGTACCTGGATGCTCTTGCTCCCTGCTAGTTCCTGTGTGTGCATCTACCTGTCTGCTTGTACTTCGTTTACTTGCTCGTTTCCTTATTCAGTAAATAATAATGGAATAGTAATCCCCAGCTTCTCACTGGGGAAGGCCCAGCCCTGCCTGCCCTTCTAGTGCCCACAGCCCAGAGACAAGGCAGAGAAGAAAACACAGTCCCACTGCTGGGGTCAGTACTTTGTGGGGGAAAGCCTAGAGAGAGGAGGGGGCTCCATGTCCAGCTATGGGATTCAGGAAAGTGTCCTGGAAAAAGGAAGCTTTAGGTCAATACCTAAAAAGATAACCTGGGAGTTAGCTGATGAGGAATGGTGTTCCGGTAAAAAGGTATGGCCTGTGCAAGAGCCCAGAGGCATGATGGGATCAGAGAAATCTTGGCTGGAGCACAGAGTATGTGTGTGATTTAGGGGCTGGAGAGAGGAGACAGAGGCAAGGGAGTGGTAAAGGAGGAGCTGCAGGGGTGGGCAGAAGCCAGCGCAAGCAGAGCGTTGAGGGCTGTGTGAGGCATTTTGACAGGTCGGTGAGCTGGCCCACACATGTGTCTCCGTACGCAGAGCTGCCTCCAGCCCCCCACCCTGGGATGGGATAGGTGGAGGTTTTCATACCTTATCTCACTCACACGCACACACATGCACACATATCCCTGAGCAAGTGGGCACCTGCCGACCAACTTGGAGCGAGACAGGAGTAAAGCTTTCATGTGCCACCTGGAGGGGAAGCTGTGTACCAGCTCATGGGGAAACGACCATGGCTGGATGAAGCCTCTTCTTTGTACTCAGATGGCTCCTTGGAAGATTCAGTCTTCCTTCCCAGGACTGCGATGTGTGACCTGGTGGGGAGAGGGAGGAGAGGAGTGATGTTGGTCTGCGACCCTGGGGAGGAAGGACAGGGCCTCCAGGAGAGCCGAGAGGGGCAGGTGGGGGACAGAGGGGGAGGGAATGAGTCCTTCAGGGATCCCATGGGTGGCCAGTGGGTCAGGGCAAGGGGGATGAGGGTCTGGCCTGGGTGGGTGCAGAGGGAGGGGGAAAGAATGGGAAGTTGTGCAGCAAAGAGGCTGAGGCCTTAGGGAGGAGACTTGGGACTTGGGGGCCTAGAGTTAGCCCTACCTGGTTACCCCTGCTCCCTGGGGGATACACTTTATAACTATTGTCACTACCCTGATGCCACTGGGTACTCAGGGGAAGCAGAGGAGGAAACAGTCTGGATTCATCAGGTTGTGCGAGCTCAGTCACTCAGTCCATTGGCCACTTGGTCAGGCTCTGTCCCAGCTGTGACAGCCCCGGCAAGGGCAGAGATTCAGATGCAAGGTGAGTCTAGTCATCAGGAGCTGGCATCCAGTCTGAAGCCATGGCAGACACGTCAGGCCTGGTCAGACATGTCACACGTGGTCAGGCCAGACTGATCCTTGCAAGGGCTGAGGGATATGGGGGCCCACAGTGAGCTGAGCTACAGCTGTTACTTAGGGACGTGGGTACTTATGGGAGAGGCTGAAGTTCTGGCCCAGAGGGAAGGGCTGTGTGTCTGATGTCACGGGCATGGTTGGTGGACAGGGGGACAAGCAGAGAGGGTTCGTGTTTCTGGAGGTGGGGTGAGGGGTGGCCAGGGCAGCTGCCAAGCTCCCTCTTTGCTTATGGCCAGCTCTTGTCTCTGCTTCCAGCTCTGCCCTTCAAGGTGGTGGTGATCTCGGCCATCCTGGCCTTGGTGGTCCTCACAATCATCTCCCTCATCATCCTCATCATGCTCTGGCAGAAGGTAATCTCCCATCCTTGCCTAATGGGTGCAGACTGGTACACTATTTTCTTTTCTTTTTTTCTTTTTTTTTTTTTTTTTTTTGCACGGAGGCCCCTGCCATCCTTGAATGTTACAGGATCTGTCCACGTCCCAGCCCAGCACACAGGGCAGGTGTAAAATGATATAGAGTGGCACCGGTGTCTGAGCTGCCTCCACCCCCAGCAGCAAGGGCCATCTCAGGCCTGGTCCAGGCCATCCAGGGTCCCCTGCCCCTGCTCTGCCCTCCTGGGTCTTACTTGGACATCAGCCCTGGCCCTCCCAGCCATAGGGCAAGGCACTTTTTGGGTGGACCGTGGACTCCAGAATTCTTCCACCTCTCACCCCCAGAGACTCCCAGGATTCTAATGAAACGCGTTCGCATCCTATTAACCTGTAATTTAAATGCCCTGTTCTGTGGCTTCATTATTCTACGATCCCAACGTTTTAAGATTCCCGAGTTAAGATTGCAGCACCCATGATTCTATCATTCTATGATTCCAATCCTGTGATTCCAGCATGCTATGATTTCGACATTCTAAGCTTACATCCTTCTGAGATTCCCGCTGCGAGTGACCCAGCATGGGGAGGGGCTGTCCATACCCAGCCGAGTGCCCCTAGCTTGTGTCCATTTCCAGGGCTGCCTGCCCTTCTATGCCCATCTGGGGAGCAGCCAATGCTCTGAGAGAAGCTGGTGAAGAGGTTCTGATGAGCCGGGCCCTTGGCCATTAGCCCCTCTTCAGCCACTGCCCAGCTAAGGCCTGTTGTCACCTGTTCTCACTGAGCCCACGGAGCTGAGCTTTATCAGTAACTTGCTGCATGACTTCAAATATGCCTCTGCCCCTCCCTGGCCTCAGGGGCTCCTGCTCCATCTGTTCCGTAAGGGGCTATAGGCTCGTGGGCCCCAAAGCCCAGAACTCCTCTGACGATCCATCCCTGGTGTCGGTCCTACAGAAGCCACGTTATGAGATCCGATGGAAGGTGATTGAATCTGTGAGCTCTGATGGCCATGAGTACATCTACGTGGACCCTATGCAGCTGCCCTATGACTCTACCTGGGAGCTGCCACGGGACCAGCTTGTGCTTGGTCAGTCCAGGGAGTAGTCGTGGAGCAGTTTGGGTACTTGAGGTGGGGGGGAAGACTGTCTGAGGTGTGGTTCAGCCTTGCCATGACTAGCTTTGAGACCTAGGGCTGCCGTCTTGCCTTCTCGGGCCCTCAGTGTCCCCGCCGCCATATAATGGGCAAGGTGGTCCCCTAGGGACCGTTCAGCATTGAGGTCCTATGATCCTGTGCCTTTGTGAGCTAGGAGACCTTTGTGGCGAGAGAGGAAGTATTCATCGAAGACAGCCTGCATGCCAGGCCTGTGCTTAGTCTAGCTGGAGAGGGTGAGGCATACAGAGGAGCTGAGCACCCTTCTGGGGTGGGAAGAAGGCTTCCAGGGACAAAAGATGGTCCAGAAAGCAGGCAGAACTTAGATGAGACACCAGGAAGGCCTGCCAAACACTGAGGTCTTATCTTAGGAGACTCCTTTAGGGGAACACCTTAATTCCAGGTGGCTTGGGGGATTGACCTCAGAGAGGATGGGGTATGCCGTTTCCTGGTGGGCCAGGAGCTGAGGGATTGTCTCTACCCCAGGACGCACCCTCGGCTCTGGGGCCTTTGGGCAGGTGGTGGAGGCCACAGCTCACGGCCTGAGCCATTCTCAGGCCACGATGAAAGTGGCGGTCAAGATGCTGAAATGTGAGTCCTGGGAGCCTGCCCTTCCCTCACGTCTGGGCCCCACATCTCCCCTGCCCTTTGCCCGCACATCCAGGCACTCCCTGATTCTGATTTGCTGGGCGCAAGTGGTCCGGTCACCTGGTGGCCAGCACCACTCCAGATTCTGCTTTGGCTAAGAGGCTTCCTCATTCTGCCCCCTCCTCCTGGCACCTCCTTCCCTCCCTGACCGTCCTCCCATCCTCTTTCTCCTCCCCCTGCACGTGGGTCCTCACCACCCTCGGCCATCTGGGTCTTCCAGCACGGGGTGGGGCAGAAGGGCCTCCTTGGGGCCTCAGTGACAGGGCAGGCCTGAGGCCCCGTCTCCCCCTCAGCCACAGCCCGCAGCAGCGAGAAGCAGGCCCTCATGTCAGAGCTGAAGATCATGAGTCACCTTGGGCCCCATCTGAACGTGGTCAACTTGCTGGGGGCCTGCACCAAAGGAGGTACCAAAACCACTCCCCCAGAGGATTCTGGAAAATGCCAGCAGCCCAGGCCTGGCCCCTCCCCACCCCTCCTCAATCCACAGACAACGAGACACTCCAGCTGGAGGGTCTGCACCCATCCTGCCCTCACCTCACAGACCCACACGGGGGTGGGGTTGACAAACTCACAGAATCACAACACTTTCAAGGCCCACAGACTCCTCGGGTCAGCTGTTTCCAAACCCTGGGGGTGCTCTGACATTTTTTCTCCACATGTTTATTTATTTTTGAGAGAGAGAGAGAGAGAGAGAGAGAGAGGGAAATGCATGCTCAAGTGGGGGAGGGGCAGAGAGAGGGGGACAGAGGATCTGAAACAGGCTCTGAGCTGTCAGCACAGAGCCCGATGTGGGGTTCGAACTCTCGAGCCGAGAGATCATGACCTGAGCCAAAGTCAGACGCTTAACTGACTGAGCCACCCAGGCGCCCCAGGTCCTCTGACATTTTTAAATTTTCACAATACATTTTACAAACTGATCAATCACGGCCCCTGTGAGGTGAGTTCTATCCCTACAATTGGAGGCCACCAGCATGCTGATTGGCAGTGGCTTTCATTCAGATCACAGAATAAAGCCTCTCTAGCCAGTGTGTTTATTTGAAGCTCTGATTGCAAGTTAGGCTGTAAAAAAAAAAAAAAAAAAAAAGAAAAGAAATGTTATCGTTGTTTGCAGCTGCTTATTGTGAGATTTGGAATTTTCCTCAGTATTGTGCAACCAAAATAAAATACAGAAGTACATTGCATACATAGGCCAATTTATGTCCGCAAGATCACCCATTTCAAAATTTTTGTTTTCATCAATATCTTCACATTCCCACTGATTGGCTTCAAGTAAATGTGTTGTATTTGAATTGATCCAATAACCTGATAATAAATAGTTGCCTTGATTTCCTTTATATACGGGGCTCCACAATAAGTTGGTGATATGTACCACTGTGTACTTGCCATGTGCCAGGCCCTGAGCCGCGCCGACGAAGGCGTTACCTTATGGACATTCAGGACAGCCCTTAGAGGTGGGTGCGGTTAGCCCCATTTAACAGATGGGGAAAGTGAAGCTCAGGGAGAATAAGTACCTCGCTCATGGTCGCGGAGGCGGGAAGAGAACCCAGGTTCGCCTGGTGCCAAAGCCTCTCGGCCGTCTTACCCGACTGCCTTCCCGACGTGCAGCCGGTGGTCGGCCTCAGGGTCCCGATGGGAAGTCTGTGGCCCCCCGGGGACTGTCGCTGAGCCTGTGCCCCCCTAGGACCCATCTACATCATCACGGAGTACTGCCGCTATGGCGACCTGGTGGACTACCTTCACCGCAACAAGCACACCTTCCTGCAGCGCTGCTCCGACAAGCGCCGCCCGCCCAGCGCCGAGCTCTACAGCAACGCCCTGCCCACAGGGCTCCCTCTGCCCAGGTACCAAAGGAGGCCGGGGACCCGAATCTTCGGGGAGCCCCGAGGAGCACCTGCTCGCTCCCTCCTGGCTGGGGCGGAAGCCGAGGCCAGGGTGGGCAGACAGGGTGTAGGAGCCCAGGCTGTTTCACGCACGGGTCAGTCTGGGACCCAGGGCTTGGCCTCCCCCGGACCTGGCTTATCACTCTGGTGATGGTGTTGGTGGGATCGGCTGCCACCTACGGACTGCCTACAGGGGTCCCGCCCTGGGCTGGGCACTCTCTGTGGATGTGACCCCTCGGCGCCTCCCTCTGTGTCGTGACACCCTCTCCTTTCACGGTGAGCACCTGGGGCTCTCCGGTCCCAGGCCTGACTCCCATCGCAACGCACGGTGCTCTGCACACTGCTGGGCACACCAGTCTCTAGCACGCAGTCTCTGGTGTGTGGTGTCCTGTGGGCAATGCAACGTCTTTCTTCTTCTTTTCCAAAAGTAACTTTTCCTACTTCTGCTGATGACAACAGCAAGATGGGTTTATTGCAGAGACAAGCATAACTTCAGAAAATCCTTAAAAGACATTACAGCTCACCCCTGTCCTCCCCAACATTTGATCGATTTCCTTCCGGTCTTTGGTCTACCTCTAGAGACACGTGTATACGCAGTCCCATAGCTCTCTGGGGAGCAGGTGCTGCAGGGAATTAGGGCAATTCTTGCCGTCTCTGGGCTGTGGCTGGGGCCTCCCAGGGCATCACGGCTGGATGGTGTCACAGAAAGGCACCTGCTTCATGCTCTTCTTATGACCTTCATGCTGGGGTGCTGTGATCATGCCTAGGTGTGAGCTCCCTAAGGACACACACTCGGTCTTGTGTCCTCTTAGCACCCCAGTGCCCAGCTTAGGGCCCCATGGGCTGGCTGAGAGAGCTCACTGCGTGGCCATTCAAGTTGTGACTAGCTGAAGGAGGATGAGTGGAAAGAAGAAATCCCTGAGTGATAGCGCCCAGTGGGCCCTGGGGGCGAGCAGGGATGGGAAGGGAAGGAAAAGGACAGCCTGTGGCTCCTCCTGGGATGTTCCTCTCTCCCCCAGCCACGTGTCCCTGCCTGGGGAGAGTGACGGCGGCTACATGGACATGAGCAAGGACGAGTCGGTGGACTACGTGCCCATGCTGGACATGAAAGGAGGAATCAAATATGCAGACATCGAGTCCTCCAGCTACGTGGCCCCTTATGACAACTACGTCCCCACAGGTGGGTGCACGCCTATGCACCGCCCCCTTGCCTATGTAATCATGCTTTCTTATCACAGTCTTTCTTACTGGGAGGAAGGTGGCCTTGTACCCATTTCATAGATGCAGAAACCGAGGTTAGCCACCTGCCCAAAGCTGTCCTGTGGTGGAGCCCCATCGGGAGCCTCTGTTTCTGAATCCAGCAGGGAGGAGTTGGGTTGGAGGAGTACTTGGCCTCCTGGGGTGCTGGCACACCACAGGCACAAGGCTGACCCAGTGTCCTTGAGAAGCGGGCAGGTCAGGCTGAGAAAAGGTGGCCTAGGCCTCGGGCTAATGCCAAAGGCTTTTCCGGCCAATGAGAGCACTGATAAGGTAGGAGAGGTTTACATTAGATATTTGGCAATTGTTTTCCTTTTGCGGGAGACTTAGAGGGTTAGTAGTTACCTGTATTGGACATTCGGCCTCGGTGAATAAAAGGGCGGGGGTTCTGTGGGCCATGTGGAGACACAGACAGTAAGTAGGTGAACTTCTGCTCTCTCTCTTAGCTCCCGAGAGGACCTGTCGGGCAACTCTGATCAACGAGTCCCCGGTGCTTAGCTACACAGATCTTGTGGGCTTCAGCTACCAGGTGGCCAATGGCATGGAGTTCCTGGCCTCCAAGAACGTACGTATAGTTGCAGCGAGCGGAGCAGGGTCATGGGGAGGTGGGCAACCCAAGCCAGCCAGGGTCCTCCAAGTACATAGCTCCATATGGCAGCTACGTCTCCTCACCACAACTCTGGTGGGTGAGGACAGTCAAAGCTCTCACCGCGTGGCCTCTCACGCCTGTGTGGCGATGCATTTTCCCCAAAGCCCTTGATGGGGAGGTCTTCTCCTACAACTGCCCCCAAGGCCTCAGCTCCCATCCCCCCCAACCTAGTGCGTCCACCGAGATCTGGCAGCCAGGAACGTGCTCATCTGTGAGGGCAAGCTGGTCAAGATCTGTGACTTTGGCCTGGCTCGTGACATCATGAGGGACTCGAACTATATCTCCAAAGGCAGCGTGAGTACCTTCCCTGACCCGTGTGACCTGGGAACAGGTTTCCTCCTGGTCAGCGTGGCTGTGGCATATAGGAGGTCAGGACGGAGTTCCTCATGGCCTACCCTGCCCAGTGGTGACAGGCTTTGCCACCGGCTGTGCATGGGGCAGGAGGGGGCAGAGATGTTAAGGTTATACGGGTGAGCCCGGGGCTCAGATTCACTGGTCACGACAGGGGGCGAGGGACCAGCTGTAATGGGTTCTGGGAAGAGGGAAGCAGGTCAAGTGTATATTTGGTGACCATTCTGCCTGCCATTCATGTTCCCACTTTCCATAAGGGGACAGTGAACCCCAGAGATGGAGGGTCTCTAGACCCAAGAGATCTAAGGCGGCCGGGTGAGAGCTGGGTGGCACCTTGGCATGTCCCTGGCTCCCCTGCTGTCTGCCAACCTGGCCAGGGCCTCTACTGGGATCAGGAAGAAGGGCCGTTCTGTAAGAGGCCTCACACCCTGGGGCTCGTCCTTAGGGTAGAGGCTGCCATGTGACCAGCTTGTGGGTGAAAAAACATGGCCTTCTGATCCTCTGGCCAGCACTGGGATGAGTGTGGGATCTGTGTGCCTGCAGAGGCGGGCTCTCAGGGTCTGGGGAGTAAGGCGCGGGGGCCTTACTAAGTAAGGAGGCCAGACCTCCTCCCCTTGCCCAGGCACAGAGTGGGGCTTGGCCGTCCTGGTACTTAGTGCTGTCTTGCCCTCCCACAGACCTTCCTGCCTCTGAAGTGGATGGCTCCCGAGAGCATCTTCAACAGCCTCTATACCACCCTGAGTGATGTGTGGTCCTTCGGGATCCTACTCTGGGAGATCTTCACCCTGGGTATGCTTCCTTTTCCCCCAGCCCTCAGCTGCACGGCACCCTGGCCACTCACACCCCCAGTCTGGTGGGGCCATGGGGCAGGCTCTGCGAGGGGGGTCAGGGCTCTCTGGCTCGAGTCACGGTGCTGCTGCTGTCTCGCTGCTGTGTGAGCTTGGCAAGTCCCTTGTCTTCCCTGGGTCTCTTTACCTCCCCATCTCTCGAGGGTCTGGAAGTGACATCAAAAAGTCTATTTGGCTCTGGCGTTCTCTGGTCCTCTGATTCTGGCGGTGCTGGTCATCTCTGTCCAGAGCCTCTACAAGAGCCACATCTCCCAGTGCCGAGGCCACCACACCCTCGCCCGCTCGAGGGCTGGTGTGCCTCTCCCTGTACCATAGAATAGGGCACCTGCCACTTTTCCAACACGTCTGAGCCTGTGTATCTCTTGTCTCTCCTTCCTGACAGGTGGCACCCCTTACCCAGAGCTGCCCATGAATGAGCAGTTCTATAATGCCATCAAGCGGGGTTACCGAATGGCCCAACCTGCCCATGCCTCCGATGAGATGTGAGTGGAGCCTTTGGGAGGGTTTTTTGGGGGGTACAAACCATAGATGTCCAATGTTGCCAGCTTAAGGTGAAAATAGATTAGTTCAGGGAGCTAGAAAAACCTTGCTATAGCTGTATCTAGGCATTCAGACGCCGTCATCAGGAATCTCTTGTTTTACCTGGTCTCTGCTGTCCCCTGCGCTGGCCTGGATTTCAGGCCACATGGCTACCTCCTCACTGCTTCCACTATAGTTCGAGTAAAAGGCCCCAAGCTGACTGTCAAGGGCTCAGCTGGGGTCTCGTGCCCACCCATCCAGAGAAGGGCATGAAAACTCCTACCAGCCAGACCTGCCTGGTCCGTGTGCTCACCAAGGAGTGGTCAACCCCATGGAACCACCGGTGGAGGGAGGGCCTTGAGGGAGCGGGAAAAACAGTCCCATCCACCTGTCCTCCCCAACTCCCTTCATTACCCACCTCGTTCTGGGAGGCGGCAGACTCTGAGCCAGAGACCCTGACCCCCTGTGCACCTCTCCCCAGCTACGAGATCATGCAGAAGTGCTGGGAAGAGAAGTTTGAGATCCGGCCTCCCTTCTCCCAGCTGGTGCTGCTTCTTGAGAGGCTGCTGGGTGAGGGCTACAAGAAGGTATGTTGGGGCAGCGAAATGGAGAGTTCTGGTCCAGAAGTCAGACACTGACTCTGTGTGTCATGCTGGTATTTGAGGGACCACCCTGTATCCTCTTGGGCCTCAGTTTCCCTGCTGGTACTAGTACGGGATGGGCTGGAGCTATGAGTGGAATTTATTTTAGCAGCACAGAGGTTTTTGAGATGACATCCTGCTTGGAAGTTGATGCCTACAGCCCCCTTCATCCTGCTCCCTTTTCATGTCTCTGCACCCATGCCACCGCCTGGGTCTCCTTCAGAAGTCTGAACAACCCCAGACTCCATGTCTGCTAAGGGCCGGACCGCTTGGACCCTGTTGCGGGCTCATTTGAGGCCAATGAAGCCAGTAGGGCCTGCCCACCAGAGCGAGTTACAGGGAGGGGTGATGCGCGCTCCCTGTCCCCTGTCCGTTCCTAACCACACTACCCCCCACGTCTTGTCCCAGCTCAGCGCCCGGTGAGATGGAGTGGGTTGTCACCATTCAGTAGTTAGGGAAACTGAGGCCCCACTGAAGGAGGTTGAGGTGGGGGGAGAGCCCACACCTGTCTACTCCGAAGTAGGGGCAGTGTGAGGGTCACGGGCACTAGTTTGCCGACTGCCCCCTCCCTGGGGGGCCCTGAGCTCACCTGGTCTTGTGAGATGCCAGGTGAGAGAGCCTCCCGGCTGTGAGGCGTTGGGTAGGTCTCCTTCCTCTCTGAGCACCAGTTGCCTTAGGCAGGAGGGGCCAGGTCAGAGTCTCATGCTAGATGATCCCCACGGGCATTTCTGGTCTGAACATCCCTCTCTCTTGGGTTCTCCCTCCCTGTGGAGCAGAAGTACCAGCAGGTGGATGAGGAGTTTCTGAGGAGCGACCACCCAGCTGTCCTTCGGTCCCAAGCCCGCTTTCCTGGCTTCAATGGACTCCGATCCCCCCTGGACACCAGCTCTGTGCTCTACACTGCTGTGCAGCCCAATGAGAGTGACAATGACTATATCATCCCCCTGCCTGACCCCAAACCTGAGATTGCTGATGAGGGCCCCCTGGAGGGTTCCCCCAGCCTTGCCAGGTAGCCACTGTGGCCTGAGGCCCAAGGCAATAGTGTGCAGTGTGTGTGTGTGTGTTCATGCCGTCAGGCTTGCCTTAGAAGTAAGCTACCTAGGGTGAGCACTTGTTCCTGCCAGTGAGTAGAAGAGAGAACTGAACTCATCTGACCTTTGATGACCTCAGGAGGAAAGGGCAGGCTGGTAAGAGACAGAAGGGCTAGGGCTTAGCTGCAAGGTAGCTGTTTCCTGAAAAGTGGCCCCCACGGGCCATCCACCCTCTCATCCTATCCAGGCCCTAAGGAGAGGTAGGAAATCTAATCGGCATCCCCGGCACCCTGTGTATCACTCTGGGGTCATTGCCAGCCCTGGCCTCTGCTCTGTTCTCCAGGACCATGGCCCAAGGGCCCCCGGGAGCCTGGCATGGTTGTGGGAGGCATAGTGCCCACAGGAACTGAGGTCAGAATTCAGGCTAGGAAGGAGATTCACGTTTTGCTTTTGCCTTGAGATGTGGTGAAGTTACAGTAGGGGTGGGGGCGTGGTTGGAAGAAGGCCCAGCCGTTGCCTGGACTTCATGTTCCGACAGGATCTTCCCTCAGCTGGAGAGGAGTGTCCCCCGTGAGGCCAGACCCACCCCCAAAACCAGATCCCCCCCTCTGGTGCAGTGGCAGCGACCGCAGGCTGGGTTTCAGCTCCAGCTCTGCCCCCAGCCGCCCTGAGACCCATCTCCCACGGGTGCTGGGAGCACACACAAGATCTAGAAGGCCCTCCACACCTTCTGTAAGAAGCAAATGTTCTAAGGCTCCTGGTAGCCAGTGTGCAGAGGAGTTAAGCTCAGAGTTCAGACACCTTGAGGTGTGAATGCTGGCCCTGCAATGTGCCCTCAGACAAGCTGCCTCCACTTTCTGAGCCTCAGTTTCCTCAACTATAAAATGAAAACGGTAGCACACGTCTATTTGGAGGTGTTGAAGGATCCAATGGGATCAGCTTCAGGAGTGCAGGGAATGGAGTTGCTGGTGAGTGAGGAACGAGCTTTGGAGCTAACTAGATATTCTGCTCCAAAGTCTCGCTGTGTGATGTCGGCTACTGACACAACCTCTCTGAGCAGCCCTTCCCTCATGGTGCCTATCTTATGTAGTCTTTTTTTTTTTCTTTTTAAGAATTTTTTAATGTTTATTTAGTTTTGAGAGAGAGAGAGAGAGAGAGAGAGATAAAGCGTGAGTGGGGGAGGGGCAGAGAGAGAGGGAGACACAGAATCTGAAGCACGCTCCAGGCTCTGAGCTGTCAGCACAGAGCCCAACGCAGGGCTCGAACTCACGGACCGTGAGATCATGACCTGAGCCGAAGTCAGATGCTTAACCGACCCTTAAGCCACCCAGGCGTCCCTCTTATGTAGTCTTTACAAGGCTTCAATGAACTAAAGGGTGTCAGGTGCATGGTGCAAGCTTGCACCCACAGGAAGCTCTTGATTATTGCTGTTATCTTACTCCGGCTCCCTCCCAGCCCCTCACACGTGTGCCTTCTCTTCCTAGCTCCACCCTGAATGAAGTCAACACCTCCTCTACCATCTCCTGCGACAGCCCCCTGGAACCCCAAGAGGAGCCAGAGCCAGAACCCCAGCTCGAGCCCCAGGTGGAGCCAGAGCCACCACTGGATTCATGTTGCCCTGGGCCTCGGGCCGAGGCGGAGGACAGCTTCCTGTAGGGGGCTGGCCCCACCTCACCCTGCCTGGAGCTCCCCCTCTACCTCCCAGCACCCAGCGCCTCCCGGCCTGGCCTGGCCTCCCATCAGCTGTCCCTTTCTAGAAAGCTTTTGCCGTGGGCATGTGGCACCCAACAGCTGGGGCTGGCTTAGGAGGCAAGAGGACTTCAGGGGCCGTGACCAGCCCTCTGCCTCTGGGGAGGCCATGTGACTGGGGGCCAGGGTTCTCCCAGGGCACTTAGTTTCTCCATCTACAGGATGGGAAAGCCGGGCTCGGTGACGCAGAATCTGGGATTCTCTCCCTGGCTGACAGGTGGGGAGGCTGGAATCACTAGAGAGAGTCTCGAGGTTCCGGAGGGGGGGGGGTTAGCTTTTTTCTGTTCAGCCAGCTACGCCTCAAGGAGCTGTAGCCTTCTCCTTGCACTTTCATCCACCTAAGAGCTGGGGAAGGGACTCTGGCATCCCCGGCTCCTGGTGAGCCGGGGCCCAGCCTTGGACGGTGGTGTTCATCCGGAAGCCACCGCCCCTTAATGCCAGTCTCCACTTTCCCAGGCCCAAGCTGGTCTGGGGCCATCCACGCTTAATGCTGGGGGCCGAGCCAAGTACAGGACACCCTGGCCCACAGCTGCTGTCCCAGGCACTTGGGACACACCTCCCCATACAAAGTGCCCGCGTTTGTGTCTTCCTGGCCCCCTAAGTGCGGGGGTCTTTTTCCTTGTCACCACCAGTCTTACTTCACCCACCAGAGTCTCCGGGGCCAGGTGGGCCCCACATCTGTGATGAGCGTGCTGGTGGGCCCGCCAGAGGCGTCCACACGTGTGGATCAGGCTGCGCATTGGACTCGACATGGGACCCTGGAGGGATCCCTCACCCTGTCCGGACCTGTTTGCCCTAGTGAAAGATGAGCAAGGTGGACTCTGTGACTTCCGGTGCCCTGCCAGCACAAACATTCTAGAGTATTCCAGGGGGTGGCACGCTTGCCCAGATGAAGCAAAGCCAAACGCCCCAAACCTCCGTCCTGGGCATCAGCTGGGGTCTGGGGAGATTTCAGACCCTGCCTCACTCTCCGGGCATTCAGGAACCGTGCCCTTTCCCCAGGGCCCCGGGCAAGTCCCAAAAGGCCAGCTGGCCAGGTCTTGACTCGAAGTGACAGCCAGTGTCTTGGAAAGCCCCCAGCAGCTGCCCCATGGGAAGACTACAGAACCCCTTTCAGGCTCACAACCACCTCTGGAGCCTTCCTGAACAAAGGAGGCAGAGAGGGCAAAGCAGGCCACCTCATGCAGTCTGCCTCTCCAGCACCTGTCCGGGTCTGTGCCACAGACATAATGGACAGTGAGGAGTCCGGGGGTCCCCCAGAAAGGACAAGAAGGCTTTCTAGGGAACCTGAGAAGGGGTGCAAGAGGCAGATATTTTGGGGGTTTCCTTCTCACCCACCAGCTGCCCGGTCCCCAAGGGAGTAACTGTGGGGTATGGCTTTGTCACTGCCCAGGCCCGCTCACTGTACTCTCTCTTCCAGCCACACCCCAACCCAGGGGGCATTGGAGGTGCCGGGGAGCAAGGGCTGCAGCCAAGACTGTTGGCAGGAAGAGAGCTGGAAGTGGGGGGAGGGCAGCCTAGCAGCCCCCGGGCACCAGCCCCCTCTGCCCATCCAGGAGATGGAGTGGGTTCTCACTACGGTACCAAAGATGTAATCACCTAGGTTTACAAGTATTTTTAGGACTCACATTAACTCACATTTATACAGCAGAAGTGCTATTTTATATGCCATCAAATTTTCTTATCTGTGTACTTTTTTTTTAAGGGAAAGATTTTAATATTAAACCTGGTGCTTCTCACTCATGGACTTCGTGGTCTCTCACGGGTTTGGGTCCCTGTGCCGGGAGGTGACAGATGTGAAATGGGGTGAACGGGGCTGATCCCTGGCCACAGCGTCCCCACACAGGGTCCTTCAGTTCTGAGTCTCATTTCCATCTGTAAAATGGGGGTTTTCACACTCCCTCCACCCCTTGCTAGCAGCCGGATGGCCTGGACCTTGGGCTTCGGTTTTCCAAGGTGTGAAATGAAAACGTTCTTCCGGCTCTGCAGGGCCTGGCCCTGGGACCAGCTGGACTGTTCACAGGCTCATGTGGAGAAACCTGAGTCCCTCCCTCGTCCCCCACCCCACCCCACCATGTGCTTTGGCTTTGGCTGTTAAGCTGGGACACCCCCTGCCCTCCCCTCCACTCCGCCCGCAGCCCAGGCTGGTGTGGCTCGAGAGAGGCATCGGCTCCAGCCCAGATTCCAGGCCCCGGTGAGTTAGCGATTGGGTCTCAAGTGGGAGCAAGGAAGACAGAGGCGCCCAAGGGGGCCAGAGCGCAGGAAGAAGTGAACAGAGAGGGCAAGCAAGAGAGAGGAAGAGGAAGAGAGAGAGGAAGGTAGGCGGGGGTGGGTGCAGCCAGGGCGAGGCCAACGAGGGAATAGGAGCCCAGCTGTGGCTCTGAGGGCAGGGCAGAGGGGTGCAGACCAGCAGGCCCCAGGCCCCTCACGACTGCAGCCGCTCAGTGGTGCGGGACCGGCATGGGCCAGACATCCTCGTGCCTGCTGGCCAGCTCCGTCCTGACCGTAGCCTCCACAGCTCAGCCCGGGCCTGACAGACCCTGGCAGCAGCACGGGGCCAGGGCAATAGAGCTAACCAGGGCATGGGCCCCAGCGCAAGGGTCTTAGACCCAGGCCACGGCTTCCTGACCTCCTCACTTGGGCCCTCTGGCAGGGGTCACCTGAGGTGGAACCAGGTTTCAGTCTGAGATCTATCACACCTCACTGTGCGATCTTGGCCATCGCTTCCTTTCTCTGATGCGGGGAAGGGGGCATCTCTTTCCGGAACACGGGCACCTCGCTTTGGAACCGCTCGCGTCCCTGGACTGCTGCCAGGGGTCTGGGGCTGTGGCTGCCAGTGGGGACAGGAATGGAGATGTGGGGCAGCTGTGACTCACAGGCCCAGCCGCCAACTCAGGGGCAGCTGAGCCATGCCAAGGGAAAGCCCGCCCATTACATGGCCTGGCAGCACAAAGCCCTGGTTTCAGAGAACCCCAGAGCCTGTGACCCTTTCTTTCCTGACTGTGGTGGAAGATGTATAAGCCAATCCCCGGATCTGCCCTGTAAAGAGAATAAACAACCCTCATTCCAGACGGGGATTATCCTTGCTTGTGGGAAAAGTCTCCGTCTGGAGGTCAGGAGACTTTGGCTCCCCCCCTCCCCCCCAGCTCAGGCCTGCTCCTTGTGGGACTTTGGGTAGATTATACCACATCAGGCCTCAATTTCCCCAGCAGTAAATGGAGCTAATGATGTCACAAAGACGGAAAGGATGATAAAATGCTGGCAACCATTTATTGAACAGTTTCTATATGCCAGGTCTGTCCTATTGCTTCACACCCATTTTCTCATTTTACCCTCACACAGATCCTATGAACCAGGTACTACTACTGTCCCTATATTGCAGGTGAAACCTGGATAAGATAGGAGCCTGGGCTTGGCTGACTCCCAAGTCAGTGCTCAGGGAGACAGAACGCTCAGCCAAGGTGACAGAGCTGGGGAGTAGGGCAGCCTGGGTCCCAACCCCTGTCTCCAGACTCTAGGGCTGTCTGGTGCTCAGAGTACAGAAGTTCTGGGTAAGAGGAAAGAGCTAAGTGAACCTTATGGGTTCGAGCCCCATGTCAGGCTCTGTGCTGACAGCTCAGAACCTGGAGCCTGCTTTGGGTTCTCTCTCTCTCTCTCTCTCTCTCTCTCTCTGTGCCCCTCCCCCGCTCACGCTGTGTCTCTCTCTCTCTCTCTCAAAAACGAATAAACATTTGAAAAATTTTTTGAAAAAAAAAAAAAGAGCTAAGTGAACCTGAGGGCTAGATAGAAAGAATATAGAAGGGCTGGCAGAGGGCTTGGACCTCATGGGCCCCTGTGCTGAGGGGGTGTAGGCATTGGGGGAGGGGAGAACCATAGGTCACCTGTGCTGGCTCCTGTCTCCCAGGCTTGCCACTCAGGCAGGCCCAAGGGAACCCGTGAGCTGGAATTTTCCTCCCAGACAGATGAGCCATTTGGACTGCACAATTCTTCCTCCACCCTATTCACAGCCAGGGGCCTTGTTCCTGGAAAAAGAGGGAAAGACCAAAAGGAGCTATTACTCTCGGAGCTCTGCCCCTCAGCTGAAGCAGGGCTCACACCCCCCACTGGTGGCCCTCCCCTGAACTAGGGCACTGTCTCCAAAGGCCTCTTCTATTTTATTGTTCAATGTCACAACAATTAAAAATTACCTTTATAAAAGTATTTATGTAACACACGCTTGTATTAAAAAAAATCAATTATCAAAATATATAATATATGGGGCACCTGGGTGGCCCAGTCGGTTAAGCGTCAGACTTCGGCTCGGGTCATGATCTCACGGTTTGTGAGTTCCAGCCCCGCGTCGGGCTCTGTGCTGACAGCTCGGAGCCTGGAGCCTGCTTCCGATTCTGTGTCTCCCTCTCTCTCTGCCCCTCCCCCACTCGCGCTGTCTCTCTCAAAAATAAATAAACATTGAAAACATTTTTAAAAATAAAATAAAATTTAAAAATATCCATATAATATAGAAAGTTGTTTGTGTATTTGTACTTGAGGCTCCCAGTAACATTGTAAATGCTTATTTTCTTCATTCAGCAACTCTGTGTATAGGAATTTATCTTTTGGAAATTCTGCTTCTCATTGTTAACAGTTCAGTTATATTCTTCCATGGTTTTCTCCCCTTACATCTCTACTAATATTTGTATTCCGGAGTGCCTGGGTGACTCGGTTGAGAGTCTGACTCTTGATTTTGGCTCAGATCATGCTCCCAGGGTTGTGGGATTGAGCCCCGAGCCACGTTCAGCATGGGGCCTGCTTAGGATTCTGTCTTTCCTTCTGCCACTCTTGCAGGCTCACACTCTTTCTCTTAAAAAAAAAATTTAATAACAATTTGCATTTTTTATCTGTGTAAATATATAATTACAATTAAAAAAAACCTACCAGTACCATTTTACAGCTTTGTGTTTTTTGCTTAAGGACACGTCATGTGCACAGTCACAGGTCAGTGGTACATGTAGGTATTAATGCATTCGTTACGAGGTGTGGCTGGGTGGTTAACTGAGTCGGTTGGTTAAGTATCCGACTTCGGCTCAGGTCATGATCTCAGGGTTTATGAGTTCCAACCCCACGTCAGGCTGTCTGCTGTCAGCATAGAGAGTGCTTCAGATACTCTGTCTCCCTCTCTCTGCCCCTCTCTCACTCTCTCTCTCTCAAAAATGAACATTTAATGCATTCATTATGAGAGTTGCACATCATTTAAAGCATGTCTATGCCATAAATCATCTGACCAATCCCCTAGTGATGGACATTTAGTGTTTCCAAGTTCTAAATTATGCTGGAATGACCACTGTTCGTTCATAAAGTACATTTATATTTGCACGTTTTTGTAAGGACCTGTTTCCATAGGTTAAATTCCTAGACACAGAGTTGCTTAGTAAAGAGAATAAACATTTAAAATGTTATTGAGTCTAAAAGTTCCCTTTAAAATACGCAAAATCATAAAGCTTCCAGGAAGCTAAGAAAACCAAACATAAAAGTGATGAAAACATCATTATTTAATTCTAGCTAGGGGTTCCGGCCTCCAGAAAGCAGTCTGGAGCCTCTTCTGTTTGTCGAAAAAAGCCACAAACACGTGGGAGAACAGAGTTAAAGACAGGGTGCATGGAGTGGAGACTTTCTCCCTGGTGTAATCAGAGGGTGGGGAGACCCAACAAGGCAAGAGCTTGCCTGTGAGGCTGTGCGGGGTTCCCGCAGCCCGGCCTCCAGCCCATGTCCAGAGGGCACCCACTTGGGAAACCCAGCTTGGCCTGGCTACCTGGTCCCTCACTGTTCAGAGAGTATGTTCCTAACAGTGGTCCCATGTGATGCTCACCATCCGCCTGTGAGACAAGCCAAGGGCTCAGTTCCAGATGAGGAAGGCTGAAGCCCAGAGCCACTGGGTACTGGTCCAAGGTCACACACAGAGAGGTACTTGGCCTGCCAGTCTGGGATGCTTCTACTGCCTTCCTTGGGAAATTTCTTTTTTCTTCTTTTTTGTTTTTAAATTTTTTTTTTCAACGTTTATTTTTATTTTGGGGACAGAGAGAGACAGAGCATGAACGGGGGAGGGGCAGAGAGAGAGGGAGACACAGAATCGGAAACAGGCTCCAGGCTCCGAGCCATCAGCCCAGAGCCTGACGCGGGGCTCGAACTCATGGACCGCGAGATCGTGACCTGGCTGAAGTCAGACGCTTAACCGACTGCGCCACCCAGGCGCCCCGTCTTCTTTTTTGTTTTTAATGTTTATTTGTTGATTTTGAGAGAAACAGAGAGAGGGCAGCAGGGGAGGGGCAGAGAAAGAGAGAGAGAGAGAGAGAGAGAGAGAGAGAGAGAGAGAGAGAATCCCAGGCAGGTTCCGTGCTCGGCACAGCAGGAACCAGACTCGGGGATCCATCTCACAAACCTCGAGATCAAGACCTGAGCCAAAATCAAGAGTCAGATGCTTAACCAACAGAGGCACTCGGCACCCCCCTCAGGGAGTTTCTAAGGCCACTTCCTGGACTCAGAAGGGGCAGCAGACGGGGCCCTGGTGTCAGGGTACCGGCTGCCACTTAGGATGTGGCTCCTGAATTCCCCGGGTGTGTGTGGGGGGGGCTCTTCTTGGAGTGGGGTCCCGGGGCTTCTCTGGGCTACGACAGATTCCCACAGCTCAGAATAAAATCGGTTACGGCTGCCTCAACGGCCTGCTGAGGGGGTCCCAGCCTGGGTAGGGGGTTGGCTCTTCTTAGGAGCCAGCAGTGACTTAGGGATACCACAGAAGCCAGCCTGTCTCCCTGCGCACCCCCCCCCCACTGCCTCAGCCCCCCACCCTTCTCTCTGGGCCCTGGGAATGCCTTCCTTCTCAAACAGCTCCTTATACCCTCTTATGGCTCTTCTCCTCCTGACAGGCGTGGGGCAGTTCCATAGTCTCTTTCTGGTTTGGGGTTTCATGGTAATCATTGCAAGGAACTGGAAGTCACAAGCATGGGGAAGTAACAGAGCTTCTGGAAAATCAGAATTCTCAAGGGTGCTTGTTCCCCTTCTGAAGGGACAAGGTGGAAGGTTCCACGCCTGACAATTTCTCTTCTTCGTTATTGACCATCCTGAAGCAAACCGTGATTTTGCCTCTCTTTAGCTCAGACATCTTCGGTGGCTCCCCATGGCCCAACAGACAAAGTCTGGGCATCCTAGTGTGGTCTCCAAGGCCATCCCCGACCTGGTTCCAACCTCTCCTGCTACCTCTCCCACATCTGCCCTCCAAGGCCTGTCTACCCCTAGCGGACCGCAAGCTTTTCCACCTTCCAACTGCACGTAGGGTTTCCTTTTCTCCTCATCCTCGCCAGCACTCACTATCTCTTGTCTTTTTGATACTAGCCATCCTGATGGGTGTGAGCTGATACCTCGTCGTGGTTGTGACTTGCATTTCCCTGATGACGAGTGATGTTGAGCATCTTTTCATGTACTTGTTGGCCATTTATACATTTTCTTTAGAAAAAATGTCTATTCATGGGGCGCCTGGGTGGCTCAGTCAGTTGAGCGTCTGACTTTGTCTCAGGTCATGATCTCACGGTTCATGGGTTTGAGCCCCACGTCGGGCTCTGTGCTGACAGCTCAGAGCCTGGAGCCTGCTTTGGGTTCTGTGCCTCCCTCTCTCTCTGCCCCTCCCCTGCTCATGCTCTGTCTCTCTCTGTCTCAAAAATAAATAAAAACATTTAAAATAAACAAACATTTAAAAAATTTAAAAAAAGAAAAATGTCTATTCAGTTCTTCTGTCCATTTTTTGATAAGATTTTAGTTTTCGGTAATCTCTATACCCAACGTAGGGCCCGAACTCACAACCTGGAGATCAAAGGTCACATGCTTCCCCTACTGAGCCCCGCTTCTACCCATTTTTAAATCAGATTCTTTGTTTTCTTTGCTGTTGAGTTATATGAGGTCCTTATACATTTTGGTTGTCAACCCCTTATCAGATTTATGATTCGCAGGTATTTTCTCTCATTTGGTAGGTTGCTCTTTCGTTTGGTCGACTGTTTCTTTTGCTGTGCAGAAGCCTGACCTCTGCACCTTTACTGGTGCTGTCCTTACCACTGAAGATGCCCAGCCCTCAACGGCTGAAGGGCAAAGTCTTGCATGAAGTTCTGGCACAGATCAAAGTGACCTCCTCCAAGAAGCCTTCCTGATCATTCAGTTGGAAGTGGCTTTTCTTCCCAGTCTTTTGTTTGTTTGACAGCCTCAGTCTCTGGATGTCTTATGCACTCTCTCACCTCTGGGCCTGCACCTGCTGTCTCTCCCTCCTGGAATATTCCCTACTCTTCCCTGAACCCACCCTCAACTCCTAGTCAGCTTAGGCAGACTCCTTCTTGACTCCCTTCTTCAGTGCTCCCAGGAAGTCCTACAATACCCTGAGCTTCTGGTTCCTTTCCTGGTTCTGCCAACAGGCTGTGAGCTCCAGAGGGAGGTGGAAGATGACCTCCATGGTCACCACTGTGTCCCTAGGGCCAGGCGCAGAAGATCAATAGTTGTTGAGGACACTAACCTGCATTATGGTCTCACTGGATCTGAGTTAATAACCTCTCCCCCACTTTACCTGTGAAGAAATTGAGGCCCAGGACCTGGCTGTGGTCATGCAGCTAAGAGTGGAGAACGTGATTCGCCATCTCTCTGGCTTTAAAGCCCAGGTTATCCCCTTCTAGCCTTGACCCTTTTGAGAGCCCCAGCCATTGCTGAAGGCAGGTGGTTACAAGTTTCTGGATTCAAATGCAGTTCTGCCATTTATCAGCTGTGTGACCCTGGGCAGGTCACTTACCATCTCTGAGCCTGTCTTTTCTCATCTGTGACATGGGATAATTATAGCTATCCCCAAATGTGGTTATGAGGATAAGACGAGATCATCTGGGCAGAGACTGGCACAAAGGGAGTGCCCAATGGACAGGGTGATGGAGAATGAGCCCGCTTCATGCCTCTGTGTTAGTGCAATTATTTATAGCAACCCTTTTGGGCTCAAAGGTCCCCAGTTGGATGATGGATCGTGTCAATACAGATCAACATTAGCACTGTCGCCTGCAGGACAGTAGCACTGCTTAGAGAGGACATCCCCCAAGAAGGTGAGAGCCCTGCAGGGAGGGCGGAGCTCTGTGCCTTCTCCTTCCTGGGCCTACAGCAGGGCCAGATGCATGACACACTCACCCAGTGAAGTGGTTTCTGAGAGTGGTGAACCCCCTCCACTCTTCACTTGTTCGCCCGCTTCCTCTTTCATTCACGCATCCAGCACTGACTGGGCTCCCCATCTGCTGGGCGTCAGCCAAACGCAGGAGATAAACGAGACTTGGAGAAGCCCAGGCCCTGCCAGGGAGCTTGTGTTGGGGCTGGAGGTCTCGGGACAAAGTCAGTCAGTAACCTGCTTAGAACAGCACTTGTGCTGGCCGGGAGAGGGGCTGCGAACTCAGGGGCCAGAGAGAGGGTGAGACAGGCCGACAGCAGAGCGGTGAGCTCAGTCCAGACGGAGACAGAGGCAGAGCCACGTGTAGCAGTAAAAAGGGGCCAGGTGAGTTCAGCAGCTGCAAGCCCAGCATGCAGTGCAGGGGGAGGGTGGGTGGAGAGAGGCAGGGAGAACGGCAGCAGATAGATCCCAGGGGTCCCATGAGCCCTGCTAGAGTAGGGACCTGACCTGCACTGCCGTGCTGGAATAGTGCCCCACAGTGTCATACCCCGGATGCCGGAGCCCGTTGAATCTTCCGGTGTAGGGGTTGGGGCAGTCGAACCTCTCTGGCCTGGGGTTGTAGCACGACCAGTAGCCAACTGTCCTGGGTCCCTGGCTCCTGGCGTGGGCTTCTCCACCCCGAGATGGAGGAACTTCCTAAATCCCGGGGCATGGGTTGGGGTTGAGTGGTCAGGAAGGTGGGGGACAAGTTGTACCTGCCATGAGGTCTGGAGGTGCCAGGAGCCAGGAGCCAGGCGGGGAGATGAGCTTTTGGCCCTTAGTATGTGCAAAAGTGTGACACAGCCCACACAGTGACTTCGGGATTTCCTAATCCTTGGGCTGACATGCAAACCCTTTTCAAAGTTCCTCTGCTACAGGAAGGAGTGATGTCAATCCAAGATTCCTGCCCTTCATCCTCCCGGCCGCATCACTGCGGCTTCCTGGGCATTGCCTCACTGAATCCCAGGCCAGTGTCACCCCATGTCCACTGACAGCACGTTTGCAGCTGGGCAAGGCCCGGGATCACTCTGTGCAGTGTGGTGGTCATTAGCACAGGCTCTGTGGCCCGGCTGCCTGGTCCCAACCCCAGCTGTGCTGTCTGCTGGCTCTGGGACCTTGGGCAAGTGACCTAACCTCTCTGAGCCTTAGTTTCCTCCCCTGCAAAATGGGAATAATTAATAGAACCAGCCTCACGGTTGAGAGGATTAAATGAGATAAATATGCAAAGAGCCTGACATGGTGCCTGGCACATAAACAACACTCAGAAAATGTTAGGGGTCTAAATGCCATATTCCTAGGAGGGGAGAGTACTTTCCTGCTTGCAAAGTTTTGGAACACAGCGTGTATTCACTGATTCGTTCATTCTTCAAACAACTAAAGTCAATGGATCATAATGGTCATGTACACGATAGGCTCAGGAAGCAGAAATACTGCACCCCCCACCCCCCGGCTGTGTGATCTTGGGAAAGTAACTTAACTTCTCTGAACTTCGGGATAATAACAACACCTACCTCTAGGGTTGAGGATTCAATGAGAACACTTCAAAGAGCGCTTGACATGCTGCTGACACATAGTAAGCACCTTTGCTAAACCTCCTCTGCCAAATGAGGAAAGTACTAGAAAGGCCTGGAAGGCACAGAAAGGACACTTGCCTATCTGTCAGGGATAGGGAGGCCTCCTGGAGCTAGGTAGTAGGAGGAGCCATGGGAGTTTGCTGCATGGACAGAAACAGCAGAGCAAGCAGTTTCTTGGGATCTGGGAAAGAGGCAGGTTCTGCTGAAGTGGACTAGGTCACCCCTCGGGGCCACCATGGCAGATCCCTTGCAGGGCCACATCCCTTCTCTACCTCAACACCCTTCACCAGAGAGGGGTCTCTGGCAGACTTGGTCAAGGACTTTGTGAGAATGGTATGGAAGCTGGGCACCCTACCCTGAGATTAGACACAAACTTTACCGACATGTTAGGGGTTCTCAGGTTTTCTTGAGGCCATCCGTGGACTTCTGAGGGCAGTGGCCTCCGCCAGGAGCGAGCATTGGAATCCCCCAGGGAGCATATTTCCTGGGCAGGTTTGTACCTCTCGTCCCTAATTCAGCAGGCCTGGGATGGCCTCAGATTCTGCATTTCAACAGGCACCTCTACGATTCTGAGGCTGGAGTCCCCAGACTATACATACTTGGTGGTGCCCATCTAGAGGCTCCCATGAAGAGCCCATGGCCTACAGGATGAAGTCTGGGCTGGGTTGTCAGGGGCTCTTTTCACCTGGACCTCACCCCTTCCTACTTCCACCTCTGTTCCATCCCTTTGGCTCACCCTGAGTTTTTGTCCTCTCCGCCCCCACACCAGTCCTTCTCGTGGATTCTCTTTCTGTCTGGAGGACTCCTCCAAGGCCCATTCCCCCCATGATATCTGTAGCCCTTTGTACCCCTGTCACTACATGAAGGGACTCCCTCCAAACGTGTTGGACTTGAGAAAGTTAATGTCATATTGATAACCCCGCATATGTTGAAGATCTGACGAGGGTGAGGATCACTGGATGTGTTTGGAGACGAGGTCCAAGGAGGAGTGTGAAGGGACCGGAGTGCTCAGCCTGGAGGAGTGGTGCCTCCAGGGAGCACGGGGCTGCCTCCACATCATGGGAGGCCGATCGAGAGACAAGGAACAAAGTTGTCTGGGGGTCCAGAAAGCAGCACCAAAAGTGACAGGAGATGCCCCCAGGAGGCAGTCTGTTCCCTGATAGGGAAGCACGGGCTATACTTTCCAACAACAGGAGGCGTGCAGGTGACCTACCAGTGGGGGTGAGGGGAATGCTATTGAGCCAGTGGCCCCAGTAGCAGAAAATGGTGACCCTGGCTTCAGACCCTGAGAATCCCAAATCTGTCTCTGAGTCTTCCCAAAAGTAACTGTGTGATCAGAGATAAGTCACTTACCCTCTCTGACCTTCCCGCTTCTCATCTCTACAGTGGAGAACGTATGTCCTTTGCTGCATCCCCATGGCCCAGGCCTGTATGAGAAAATGGAAATGAAAGTGCCCTGTAAACAATAAATGGCCCACCCTGCCCAACCAAGACATGAAACCCAGAAGCCAGAAATGAAAAGACCAACAGATTTTACTACATATCAAGTAAACAGAGTGTACAGAGACACCAAAAAAGAAAGTTGAAACAGAAGTGGTAGACTAGTGGGAAATACTTTCAACATACACGAGAACAGGGTTAATAGACATCATACAGAATGAAAATAGTCCCAACAAGTCAATAAAAGACAAGGGCAAATAGAAACACGGACAAAGGATCTCTGTAGAACAAATACACTTCAAAAAATGTGAACGTAGCCAATTACCTCATCCGTGTCTTGGAAAGACTGTGTGTTTCCCCCGCCCCCAATCTTGCAGGGTCACCTCTATCATTTATCAAGTGCCTGTAGATAGAGATCTATTTCTAGGATCTTTACTTTGTACCATTTGTCCATCTGTGAGTCAATATCAACCTCAACATAGTGTCTTCATAGCATGTGTTGATACATAGTAGAACAAGACTTTCCATTTTTCTTTTTCATCTTCTTCGAGATTGTCTTGGCTATTCTCAGTCCTATACTTTTATTCCCCATTTGTTTTGTTAAGGTTTAAGTAACACAGAGTGGAATCCGTCCTTTCAAATCTACAGTTCCTTATAGTAGTCCATTTTATTTTGTTTTGTTTGTGTTATCTCTGCACCCATCGTAGGGCTCAAACTCGATTCCTGGAGATCAAGAGTTGCATTGCTCTTTGAACTGGGCCAGCGAGGCAGCCCTGTAGTGCTCCATTTGACAATGTATATAGTCATGTTACCACTACCACAATTAAGATATAGTTCCATCAGGGGTGTCTGGGTGGCTCAGATGGTTAAGTGATTGACTCTTGGTTTCCGCTTAGGTCATGATCCCAGGGTGGTGAATTCGAGCCCCAAGTCGGGTTCCTTAGCTGGCAGTTGTGGAGCCTACTTGGGATTCTCTCTCTCTCCCTTTCTCTCTGCGTGCCCACCCCTCCCCCCCCCCACTTATGCTGTCTCTCTCAAAATAAATAAACTTAAAAAAAAAGATATAGTTCCATCACCCCTTATCAGATATGTCATGTGCCAGTATCTTCTCCCATTCAGTAGGTTGTTTTTTCGTTTTGTTGATGGTTTCCTTCTCTGGCAAAAGCCTTTTATCTTGGTGTAGTCCCAATAGTTTACTTTTGCTTCCCTTGCCCGAGGAGATGTATCTAGAAAAATGTTTCTATGGCTGATGTCAAAGAAGTTACTGCTTGTGTTTTCTTCTAGGACTTCTATGGCTTCAGATCTCACATTTGAGGTCTTTAATCCATTTCAAGTTTATTTTTGTGTATGATGTAGGAAAGTGGTCCAGTTTCATTCTTTTGCATGTTGCTGTCCAGTTTTCCCAACACCATTTGTTGAAGGGACTGTCATTTCCCCATTGGATATTCTTGCCTACTTTGTCATAGATTAATTGACGATATAAGCATGGGTTTATTTTTGTGGCTCTCTATTCTGTTCCATTGTTCTGTGTGTCTGTTTAGTGCCAGTGCCATACTGTTTTGATAACTACAGCTTTCTCGTCTGTCTTGAATTCCGGGATTGTGATACCTCCAGCTTCATTCTTCTTTCTCACGATTGCTTTGCCTATTCAGGGTCTTTGTTGGTTCCATACAAGTTTCAATATTGTTTGCTTTAGTTCTGTTTTAAAAAAATGTTGTTGGTATTCTGATAAGGGTTGCATTAAATCTGTAGAATGCTTTGGGTAGTGTGGACATTTTAACAATATTGGTTCTTCGAGTCTATGAGCACGGAATGTCTTTCCATTTGTGTCATTTTCTATTTCTTTCATCAGTGCTTTATAGTTTTCAGAGTTCATGTCTTTTACCTTCTTGCTGAGGTTTATTCCTAGGTATTTTATTATTTTTGGTGCAATTATAAGTGGGAGCGTTTTCTTGACTTCCCCTTCTGCCACTTCATTGTTAGTGTACAGAAATGCTACAGATTTCTGTCCATTAATTTTGTATCCTGTGACTTCCTGGACTTCGTTTATCAGTTCTAATAATTTTTTGGTAGAGTCTTTAGGGTTTTCTATATATAATATCATGTCATCTGCAAATAGTGAAAGTTTACTTCTTGCTTACCAATCTGGATGTGTATTATTTCTCTTTCTACTCTGACTGCTGGGGCCAGGACTTGCACTACTGTGTTGAATAAAAGTAATGAGAGTGACATCCTTGTCTTGTTCCTGATCTTAGAGGAAAAGCTCTCACCATTGAATATGACGCTAGCTATGGGTTTTTCATATATGGCCTTTATTATGTTGAGGTATGTTCCCACTAAACCTACTGTGTTTTTTTTTTTTATCATGAACGGACATTGTACATTGTCAAATGCTTTTTCTGTATCTATTGAGAGGATCATACAGTTTTTGTCTTTTCTCTTGTTAATGTGACAGACATAGCACGTTTATTGATTTGCAAATACTGAACAGCTTGTATCCTGGGAATACATTCCACTTGATCATGGTGAATAATTTTTTTAATGTATTGTCGGATTTGGTTTGCTAATATTTTGTTGAGGATTTTTTGCATCTGTGTTCATTAAGGACATTGGCCTGTAGTTTTATTTTCTTGTAATGTCTTTGTATAGTTATGATATTAGGGTAGTGCTGGCATAATACAATGTGTTGGAAAGTGTTCTCTCCTTTGCTACATTGTGGAAAAGTTTGTATAGAATTGGTATTATCTCTTCCTTGTTTTGTAGAACTTGCCAGCAAAAACATCTGGTCCTAGAATTTGGTTTTTGTTTTCTAGGGGTTTGTTTTTTTCATTGGAAAGATTTAAATCAATACGGGGCCATTCATGTGAGATTTGGCACTTTGTGTCTCTCAAGGGATTAGTCTATTTTACCTATTTATCTATTTTATCTAACCTGATGAATCTATGGGCCTAGGGTTGTTTATGCGATTTTCTTGTAACCCTGTCCATAGGGTTAGTAGTAACGTCCCGCTTTCATTCTTGATATTAATAATTTGTGTCTTTCTTGTTTTGTTTTTTTCCCCTTGTATATTTTATTGATTTTTTTCAATGGTTTTACTGCTTTTTCTCCAACACTTTTGTTCTGGATATCACTGATTTCTGATGGTATCTTTAGTTTCTTCCTCACAGTTGCTTTGGGTTTAATTTGTTCTTCTCTCTCTAGTTTCTTAAGGTAGAAGTTCAGATCACTGATTATTTTTTCACTCAATTCAAAATATTTTCTAATTATCCTGGTGATTTCCTCTTTGATTCAAGGGTTGTTAATAAGTGTGTTACTCAATTTCCAATATTTGGGATTTCCCAGATATCTTTCTGTTAATAAATTCAAGTTAATTAATTATTTTATTTTAGAGAGAGCAAAAGAGAGTTGGAGAGAGAGAGAGAGAATTCAAGATGTGGGACTTGATCCCAGGACCCTGGGATCACGACCTGAAATGAAATCAAGAGTTGGACGCTCAACTGGCTGAGCCACCCATACGTCCCAAAGAATTCAAGTTTAATTCTGTTATAATGCAAGAAATAATTTGTAAAGTTTAGGTATTTGTGCTTTTTTATTATTTTCTTTTTATGGCCCAGAATATAGTAATCTTGGTGAATGTTTCATGTGCCTTGAATAAGAATGTGTATTCTGCACCTGTTTAAGTGGATTGTGCTATAAATATCAATTAGGTCAAATTGGTTTATAGTTTTGTTCAGGTCTATATTCTTACTATTTTATCTCTATTTGTACTATTTATTATTGAGAGAGAAGTGTTTACCAGAGATTTGTCTATCTGTTCTTTCAGCTCTATTGGTTTTGTTTCCTCTATTTTGAAGCTCTGTTCTAAGGTGCATATACATTTAGAATTGTTATGTCATTTTGGATAACTGACTCCTTTGTCATTATGTAATGCCCTTCATTATCCTTAGAAGTATTCCTTGGGGCGCCTGGGTGGCACAGTCGGTTAAGCGTCCGACTTCAGCTCAGGTCACGATCTCGCGGTCCGTGAGTTTGAGCCCCGCGTCGGGCTCTGGGCTGATGGCTCAGAGCCTGGAGCCTGCTTCTGATTCTGTGTCTCCCTCTCTCTCTGCCCCTCCCCCGTTCATGCTCTGTCTCTCTCTATCTCAAAAATAAATAAACGTTAAAAAAATTTTTTTTAAAAAAGAAGTATTCCTTGTTCTGAAGTCTACTTCATCTGATATCAATACAGCACCCCAGCACTTTTGATTATTGTTTGTATGGATATCTTTTTCCATTTACTTTTATCCTACCTGTGTCTTTATATTTAAAGTGGGTTTCTTATAGAAAGCAAATAGCTGCAGTTTGCTTTTTTATCCAATCAGACAACCTAAGTCTTTAGTTAAGTCTTTAGGCTGCTTACATATATGATAATAGCTTACACGTAAGATAATAAGACAAGTCTACCATCTTGTTAGATGTTTCTATTTGTTTCACCTGGTCTCTCCCTTGTACTCTTTTTCTTTCTTTGGATTAACTGAGTATGTTTTATGACTCTATTATGACCCTATTTTATCTCCATATTGGCTTATAACTCACACCTTTTAAAAAATGTTAGTGGTTATCCTAGGTTTTAAAATATATACCTTTAGGGGTGCGTGGGTGGCTTAGTCGGTTTAGCCTCTGACTCTTGATGTCGGCCCAGATCATGATCTCACGGTTTGTGAGTTTGAGCCCCGCCTCAGGTTCTGTGCTGACAGCGCAGAGCCTGCTTGGGATTCTCTCTCCCTCTCTCTGCCCTTCCCCTGCTCATGCTGTCTCTTTCCCTCTCAAAAATAAAATAAATAAACTTAAAAATATATATATATATCTTTAATTAATCACAATCTACTCTAAAATAATATTATACTGCTCCAAATATAGTATAAGCATCTTACAAGAGTACACAGCATATCCTTCCCATCCAGCTTTTTGTAATATTGTTGTCATACATTGCACTTTTACATATGCTATGAACATATAATACATGGCTGCTATTTTAGCCGTAAGTCAGGGGTTGGCAAACTACAGCCCAAACCTAGCCTGCCACTTGTTTTTGTAAATAAGGTATCATTGGAACACAGCTACACTCAACAGCGTAGTAGGTGTTGGCTGTGGCTGCTTCTGCGTGACAATGGCAGCCTTAAGCAGTTGTCACACAACCTTTATGGCCCACAGAACCTAAAATATAGGCCATCTGGTTCTTTACAAAAAATTTTGCCCACGTCTGCTTTAGACAGTCTGTTATCTTTCAAGCAATTAAAAGTAAGATTAAAGTATTCTTTATATTTACCTTCATTTTTTTCATCTCCAGCACTCTTTATTTTTGTGTGCATAGCTAAGCTCTGTTTGGTATCGTATTCTTGTGGCCTGAAGAGCTTCCCTCAACATTTTCTTCTTTTGCAGCGCGGTCTCCCGGCAATGAATTCCGTTTTTGCTTTTCTAAGAAAGTCTGCATTCTTTCTTCTTCTTCCTCTTTTGTTTTAAATTGAGGTAAAATTCACATAACTTAAACATCGACTATTTCAGGGTACAATCCAGTGACGTCTCATACCCTCATAATGTTGGGCAGGCATCTCCTCTATCTAGTTCTAAGACATTCTCATCACCCTGAAAGGAAATGCTGTGCCCATCGAGCAGTCACTCCCTGTTCCCCCTGCCTCCAGCTCCTGGCAACCACCAGTCAGCGTTCTGCCTCTGTGGATTTAGGTATTCTGGATGTTCCATCTGAATGTACTCATGCGATATGCGATTTTGCGTCTGGCTTTCTTCGCTGAGCATAGCGTTTGGAGATGCATTCGTGTTGTGACACGTATCAGCGCTTCATTGTCTTTTTATGGCTGAATAACCCTCCGTTGTATGGCTGTGCCTCATTTTTGTCTACCTATGAATCAACTGTTTCCACCTTTTAGTTATTACGAATAGTGCTGCATTAAACATTCGTGTGCAAGTATTTGTTCCAGTACCTGTTTTTCATTCTTCTGGATCCATCTAGGACTGGGGTTGCTGGCTCATATGGTAGGTAATTCTGTGGAACTCCTTGAGGAATCATCAAACCGTTGCCACAAGCAGCTGCACCATTTTGCATTCTCACTGGCAACGTGCAAGGGCTCACGTTTTTCCCCGTTGTCCATTTGTTATTTTCTGATTTTTAAATTATGGACAACCTGGTTGGTGTGAGGTGCTATCTCACTGCAGTTTTGATTTGCATTTCCCTCATGACTAATGACGTTGAGCATCTTTTCATGTGCTTGTTGGTCCTTTGTAGGTCTTTTTTGATGAAATATCTACTCAACGTTTTTGCTCACTTTTAATGGAGTTGTTTGCCTTTTTGTTGATGAGTTAGAAGACATACATATATATATTCTGGAAACCTAATTGTCATCATATATATAATTTGCAAATATTTTCTCCCAATCTGTGTGTTGCCTTTTTATTCTCTTAAATTTTTATTAGTTTTCTTTATTTTTTTGAGAGGCAGAGAGAGACAGAGTGTGAGTGGGGGAGGGGCAGAGAGAGAGGGAGACACAGAATCCGAAGCAGGCCCCAGGCTCTGAGCTGTCAGCCCAGAGCCCGATGCGGAGCCTGAACTCACCAGCCGTGAGATCATGACCTGAGCCGAAGTCGGACGCTCAACTGACTGAGCCGCCCAGGCGCCTCATTTGTTCTCTTGATAATGTCCTTTGATGACCAGAATGTTTCATTTCGCTGAAGCCCAACTTACTGAATTTTTCTTTGGTTGCTTGCACATGTGACATATCTAAGAAACCATTTCCATGCTCAGGTCATGCATATTTACCCCTAGGTTTTCTTCTAAGAGTTTCATAGCTTTAGCTTTTGTATTTAAATCTTTGATCCTTTATGATTTTTCTATATGGTGCGAAGGGTCTAACTCCATTCCTTTGTATGTGGATATCCAGTTCTCTTGACACAATCTGTTGAAAAGATTATCTTTTCCACATTAATGGCCTGGGCACCCTTGTTGAAAATCAATTAGCCATAGATGTAAAGGTTTGTTTCTGGACTTTCAACGTTATTCTGTTGACCTATATGCCTCCCCTTGTGTCGATACTTCACTGTTTTGACACCTGTAGCTTTGTAGTAAGTTTTGAAACTGGGAAGTGTGACTCCTCCAGCTTTGATCTTTTTTAATATTGTTTTATCTACTTGGAGTCCCTTGAAATTCCACATGAATTTGAGAATCAGCTTTTCCATTTCTGAAAAAATAGCCACTGGGCTTTCAATAGGGACTGCATTGAATTTACAGATCACCCAGGGGAGTGTTGCCACTGGAATATTAAATATTCCAATTCATGAACACGGGATGTCTTTCCATTTGTTTAGTCTTGTTTATTTCTTTCAGCAGTGTTTTGTGGTTTTCAGGGTATATGTCTTGCATCTTTTTGGTTAAAGTTATTCTCAAGTATTTTTATTCATTTTGGTGTTATTCCAGATACAATTGTTTTTTAAACTTCTTTTTTAGATTGCTCATGGTCAGTGTATAGAAATACGACTGAGTTTTGGGTGTTGATCTTGTACCCTGCAACTTTGCTGAATGTATTAGCTCTAAGAGGGTTTTTTTTCTTGTAGATTCTTTAGGATTTTTCTATGCATAGGATTATGTATTTTCTATACATAGGGTTTTTCTTATAGACTCATTAGGCTTTTTCAATACATAGGATTATGTCAAATACTTCTTCCTTTTTAATTTGGATATTTATTTTTCCTTGTGATTGCTCTGCCTTGAACGTCCAGTACAGTGTTAAATGGAAGCAGTGAAAGTGGTATCCTTGTCTTGTTCCTGATTTAAAGGGAGAAGTTTTCAATCTTTCACCTTTGAGTTAGCTGCGAGTTTTTCATCCTTGGTTTTAATTAATCATGTTAAAGATGTTGCCTCATGTTCCTAGTTTTGTGTGTGTGTGTGTGTGTGTGTGTGTGTTTAACATAAATTTTGTCAAAGGTTTTCTTCTGCATCAATTGGGATGATAATGTGGGTTGTGTTTACTCTATCAAGGTAGTGTATTAGATCGATTTTCACGTGTTGAACCATCTTTGTATTTCTGGGATCCCACTTTAACGTGCTATTATATTTGGTTTCCTAGTATTTTGCTGAAGATGTTTGCATCTGTATTCATCAGAGATATGGGTCTGTAGTTTTGTTTTTTTTTTCTTCTTGTGATGTCTTTGTCTGGCTTTAGTATAAAGGTCCTCAATGAATGAGTTGAGAAGTGTTCCTTCCTCTTCTATTTTGTGAATGAATTTGAGAAGAATTGGGGTTAATTCTTTACATATTTTGTAGAATTCACCAGTGAATCCATCTAATCGAGGGTTTTTCTTTGTTGGGGGGTTTTTGTTTACAGATTTACTCTCTTTGCTAGTTATAAGTCTATTCAGATTTTCTATTTCTTCTTGAGTCAGTTTTGTTTAGTATTCATGACTACTTGAGGTTCAGAACACTTTCCTGGAAAAAAAAAGTATATATGAAATATATTACATATACCGAGTACATGGAAAGAATGATCACTTTCCTGGATCAATGTTGTATTGGAATTTTTTTACTTTCAAGAATTAACTCTAGAACCTTGTTACTTAGAAATAAGAAGGAAAATACTACAGGAATCAATTAAAAGGAGTAAAAGCAATTGACTCCAGGAAAGAAAGGGGCAGAGGAATGCTATTTTTCTGAAGAAATATAGCAACACAATTTGACTCTTTGTAAAAATAAACAAATAAACAAATAAACAAACAAATAATTAAGCAACATAAAGGGAGTTCTACAACCAGGCTGCCTAGATCAAAATCCCACCTCTGCCATTCGGTAGCCATGTAACTATGGAGAAGTTTAAGATGCTTGATCTCTCCGAGCCTCAGTCTTTCCATTTGCAAAATGGGAATGGCAATAGTACCCATCACATAAAGGTTCTACAGGAACCAGAGGAATCAGTGAATGTAAAGGGCACAGCTGGGGAGTGTCCTGTAAATAGAAGTTTCTTGCTTCTATCATGAAGCTCTCCCAGACCAACCTAACTTTCCTTCTGGCTAAGCCAGAGCTGCCTGGCCACTCTGGAGACCCCTCCCTTTGTGCTACTGACTGTCTGCTTGACCTCGGGCATGTCTCTTCTGCCAGGATCCTTGGGAGGTGGTTTCAGAAGGGCCTTAAACTTAGCCAGCTCCCCCAGGCTCAGACTGGCCCTGTCCTAGACTCCAACCCCTCCCCCTGGGGGTCATGGCTTTGTTTTCTTCTAAAGACCCAAGATTTCCAAACTCTGTGGTTGCCTTGCCTAGCTAAAAGGGGAAGAAGGGGATCAGCCCAAGGAGGAGGAGGAGGAAGAGGAAAACAAGAGAAACAGCCAGTACAGCAGAGAGGAACGTATGCCCAGTGGTCCTGGTCACTACGGAGCTAGCGCTGAGACTCCAGGGCCTTGCCCACCCCTCTGCCCTGCATCATCCTGCTGCCTCCCCACTGAGGCCATGGGCCCAAGGGCTCTGCTGGTCCTGCTGGTGGCCACAGCTTGGCATGGTAAGACCAGGGACTCTGGGGGTTGGGGGGGGGCAGAAATGAGTGACACAGGCGGCCCCTGTGCAAGGACTCTGTAAACCCCTGCTCCTCACGGGTGTCCCCACTCTGTGCCTGCATCTCTCCCAGCCTGGACTACAGGTTTGCAGGTATCTGCTTTGGAAAGGCAGCGGAGGAAAAGAGGGTATGGGGGGGGGGGGGGTGGAACCAGCCCAGCTAGGGCTGTGGATCCATTCCAGCTAAGATGTTGGCTCACCATGTGTCCTGAACAAGCCCCTGATGCTCTCAGGGCTGCTGTGTCCTCATCTATCCAATGGCAGGTGTTCGGGGCAGTGGTGAACTAGACTAAAACAATGCTTTTCAAACTTTGCTATGCATACAGATTACCTGGGGATCTTGTCACAATGCACATCCTGACTCAGTGGGTCCCAGGTACAATGTGAGATTCTGCACTTCTAACAAGCTCCTAGGAGAGGCCAAAGCTGCTGGTCCAGACCAATGCCTAGTAGGGAGGCCCTAGAGAGCTCCTGAGGCTCTGCCAATTCTGCCAGCCCATGAGCCGTGGAGAGTAGGCAGGACCCAACTTGGAAAGACCAGAGAGGGGAGGGTCATTCCTCCAGAGGCTTGGGGAAGGGGCTGGAAGGAGAGATAAGAGGTTACCCTCTCTGGCCCAGGGCTCATGTGAGGTGAATTTAGGAGGAGATGAGAGGAGGGCCTGGGGGGGGGGGGAGGGCAGTGAGGGACTCCCTGGCCAGAACCCTCCCAGACATAGGCTGCTACCTTGCCTCCAACTCGCTGGTAGAGCCGCACTGGTAAGAATCTCCTTCCCAGGAGGGTGCCTAACTGGAGGTGAGGGACTGGCGGCCTGGCTTGTAGCTACAGTTCTATTTGATCACATGCTTATTTGGAGGTATCTTGGGCCAGGATAGGGCTGGAGTAGGGTGGGAAGGCAGCATCAGCTCTGGCCTCCTCACAGTTCTGGGGCTGCAGGATCCTGGGGAGGAGGTATGTCTAGTCCCTGATGAGGAGATGGCCCACCCCACTGAAGGTCTTTTTCTGGCCCAACGTCTCTGGGCTTGAGTGTGTCTGGTTGTTTTTGTTTTTTTAATTGAGATGTAATTTACTTGCAGTAGAATGTACAGATTCTTAAATATACAGCCTGATGAGGTTTGACAAACATATACGTTTCTGTACCCACCATCCCAATTAAGATAAAACTATTCCCCTCTCTCTAGAAAGTTCTATGGGTTTTATTTCACTGCCTGTCCTGTCTTCATGCCCAGAATTTTCCCGTGGAACCCTGTTGGGGGTGGGGAGGTTGTCCAGCCTCCAGACCCAGAAGAAGGAAAAGATGGGAGGCAGCAAGCTGGAAGCCTCAGCTTTTAGCCCAACAGACCAGTCATGAGTGAGTGGCGGGTGAGGGCTGCTGTGAGGGAGTCAAGGGCCAGGCTCTGAACACCCTAGAGATGGTTAGAGGCTCCTTAAGATCCCGGTCTGATGAGGGGGTTACGTCCCAGGTCTTGGAGTGCCATGTGTGTGTGGGTTGAGGGAGAGGAGTGGAGGTTGGGGGACACCCTAGGAGCTGAGATGAGAGACAGGCACAGAAGGGGACCTTGGTCAGTGTCTGCCAAGCCCCAGCCCCCAGCCCAAGGAGGACTGGCCTGAGCAGGCTCTCCCCACTGGCCAAGCCAGCAGGGGGAAGTTAGGGGCAGAAGTTGAGGGTGTCAGCCTTGCTCTGCATGAATATCCGGGACAACAGGACAAGACAAAACAGGACACATTTCTCTGACCACATTTCCAGGAAGCCGAGACAGCCACTAGAGAGACAGGGCAGGGGAGGGGAAGGGAGAAGGTGCTTGTGAGACCAAATGGGTGCAGAAGGGGACCACAGCAAGAATCACAGAATCCGAGATCACCGATGGTACGGTCACAGACTGTGACCTTTAAAGGTTCAAAACTTTAGATATTAGAGTGTCAGGACCAGAAGGGGGGTTAGAAATGTCTCCACTGAAGCAGTAGTCCAGGCCACCAGCAGTTGACTGAGACAAGGACTGCGTATTACCTCATCAAATCCTCCCAAGACCTCAGAGGTGGAAACGGACTAATCCCATTGGATGGAACAGTAGCTGAGGGTCAGAGAGGATAAGTAACCTACCCAGCATCAGGGAGAACCAAGTTTCAGACCAAGGGGGTGTGACCCCATAGTCCAAGCTCTCACCTGCAGTAAAACCCCGGGGTGGGGGTCGCCGCACTGCTGTGGCTGTAATGGGGCAGCACCAGCTCTGTTGGGATTTGGGGACAGCCTGCCAGAAATGGCACCTGCCCCTCTCTCTGGTGGTCACACGGCCCAGGAGGGATAAAAACCCCCAGGTGTCGAGCGGGCTTGGCAGAATTCACCAGTTCGCTCAATTCTTCATGCTGATCAGAGCCTCAGGCAGAGAGGCAACCTGCGCCTCTGATGGGTATAAAATCAAAACAGAACTTGAGTCATCCTGAAATAATTTGACAGGGAAGATCTTTCCAATTCTGAAGTCTGTGGTGGGGATGGGGTGGAAATAACCATTTGAGGGACTTTCGTGCAGGACAGTGAGACACCCTGAATTCAGCCAATTCCCTGGGGGGAGGAGTGTCCCTGTCCCTGTCCCTGTCACTAGAGTAGAGGGGTCAGATTCATCGGGAGCACCCAGCTGGTCAGTGGGAGAGCCAGGCCCTGCAACCCAGAATGTTCCAGTGTGCGGCAGGCGGCACTCCCTCTCTTGGGGGTCTCGCCCCTGGAGAGGGGACAGTAGCCAGGAGGGCCAGGAAACAGAAGTGAGAGCGTCCGTGGGGGGAAGGGCTGCAGGCTGAGCGGAAACCGGGGGCCGGGCTGGACGCCAGCAATGTGCTTCCGCCCACACAGGCTCAGGGGCGCCTGGCAGCCCCCCCAAGGCCTTGAATCAGCTCTCACTTCCCTCCTTTGCCCCTATTTTCAGCCCTGGAAAAATGCTGACACTGCAGAGGCAGCGGGCCTTCTTCCCGGAGGGCCTGATATGGGCTGCAAGTTCTCTTTTCTCCTTCAAGCAAATTTTCCTTAAAAGAGATTGGCTTCCTAGTAAACAGAGCAGTGCTGGGGTGCTGGGCTGGACTGCTGACCAATCCTTACTATTTATTTGGTGACAGGTGAGGTCCCAAAGGCTTTCCATGCATTTAAACCTCCCGGCATCCCAATAAATGGGTACAAATTATTGCCTCCATTTTATAGGTGAGGCAATTGAGGCACAGAGCCTCTGAACCATCCCCCTGTGCTGCAGACCAGATGTCCAATGGTGGGAGCGGGCATGACAGAAGACTCTCAGAACCCTTCTAACAACTGCTGGGCTGAGATCCTATGACCCTTTTCTTCTTTCCCATATAGATTAAGTCGGAGGACTTTGCCATGAACATTCCATCCATTTGTCTTTTCCTTTGCTTGTTTGAGTCCCCTGCTTGGGGCCAGGTCCTGGGCTTGGCACAAGGGACACGGCTCGCTTTGTCCATGGGGCTGAAGGGGTCAACCCCTGGGGAGGCTGGGAAGACTGAGGCAGGAGTCTGGGGGAGACCCCGTGGGACAGCAGGTGACTAGAAGCTGAGAAAGCTCCCAGTCTCCGTTTCTCAGAGGAGGGGGCTGCTGGACATCAAGCCATCCCCAAGCAGGTTTGAGGTGGGGGTGGGGGGGGGGTGCTGAGCACATGACAGAGGAGACAGGGACTTGTGTAAGGTGATTCCAAATCACAGCTGAATGCCAGCACTCGCACCACCCCTGCCAGGGCACTCCCCATCTCAGAGGCCAGGATCATCAGACCAGGAAGTGTCTCCTCAGGCCTCACTTCTGTCTATTTGCCACCCCCCAACCCCAGCTCAAGGGGTCCCAGTGATACAGCCCAGCGGCCCTGAGCTGGTCGTGGAGCCAGGCACAACAGTGACCCTGCGATGTGTGGGCAACGGCAGCGTGGAATGGGACGGCCCCATCTCCCCGCACTGGAACCTGGACCTCGATCCCCCCAGCAGCATCCTGACCACGAATAATGCCACCTTCCAAAACACGGGGACTTATCACTGCACTGAGCCTGGAAACCCCCAGGGGGGCAATGCCACCATCCACCTCTATGTCAAAGGTGAGGGCTCTGAGCCCACCCCCAAGAGGCCTGGCCCAACAGGTCCCACTGGGAATGGGTGGGAGGGCTGGGCCCTAATATTCACAGCTGTAAAAAGCCAGTTCCACATGTACTGAGTGCCTGCCATTAACAAAAACCTGTGCAGTCCTTCCAGTTTGATGTAGTCCTCATAATAACTCTGTGAGGTAGGCTCCATGATTACAGCCATTTTCCAGAGGCTGGTGGGGTTGAGTCATTTGCCCACAGTCGCACAGCATCAAGTAATAGGGCTGAACCTGGCTCCAGTGTCCCCACTCTAAAGCACCGGCTGAGCTTCTCTGGTATTGTATGACCTCAGGCAAACGATCAGCTTCTCTGAGCCTCCCTGTCCCCAGGGTTCAGGGACCACTGGGCCTGTGGAGGGAGGACAGTTGTAACCCTGTATCCCCTCTGCCCCAGACCCTGCTCGGCCTTGGAAGGTGCTGGCCCAGGAAGTGACGGTGTTGGAAGGTCAGGATGCGTTGCTGCCCTGCCTGCTTACTGACCCAGCGTTGGAGGCAGGCGTCTCGCTGGTGCGGGTGCGTGGCCGGCCCGTCTTGCGCCAAACCAACTATTCCTTCTCGCCCTGGCATGGCTTCACCATCCACAAGGCCAAGTTCATTGAGAATCACGTCTACCAATGCAGTGCGCGAGTAGACGGCAGGGCGGTGACATCGATGGGCATCTGGCTTAAAGTGCAGAAAGGTGCGTGGGGCCGGGAGGGCCAGAGAGCCGGCAGATGTACGAGCTGCGGCAGGGCCTGGGCCTGATGGAGAGTAACGGGGTGCCCCCTTCTTGGGCTTCTTCCTTCCAATTGTACCATGGTCGCCCATAGGGCACCTGCTGGGAAGTGACCTCAGCTCATGAGACATGCTATGCAGATGGTCTCACAAGGTGATGGAGGAGAGGGCGTGTGTGGGAGGGGAGGCTCTCTGAGAGGGTGCCATTTTATTCGAGCTGAACTATGAATGATGGGGAGCAGGTGGCTGTGCGAAGCTGTGCCTCGGCAGAGGAAACAGCAGGTACAAAGCCATGAAGTGGGAACAGGCCCTGAATGTTCCAGGAACAGAAGGAGGGCCCAAAGCGGCCCCACACCCTCAGACATGGATTTCCCACTCGGTGCCGGCCTGGTGCCAGGTGCTGGGCACACGCAGGAAGGGTGGGGAGCTGAGTGCTGGGGAGGTGGGCGTGGGCACACAGGAAGGCTCTGACTGTGGGGGTGACAGTGGTGTGGTGAAATTTCACTCCTTTCTCCCTTGCCCTGGCTAGGCTGATGGACTGGATTCTGGTTTCTGGAACGATTGGTGTGAGTAACAGGCTCGACACCTGGGCTTGAGACAGGAATCAGGTCCCTGCAATGAGGGCCAGGGTAAGAGTGGCATGGTTGGCCCAATGCCCTGGGGTTTTAAGGCCATGAAACCTGTTCAGTAAGTAGCAGGACCCCACTATGTGGACAGAGGAAGTCCTTAGGTCTCTTTCCCCGCACTCCATCTGGCAGGGCCCTGGAGCCCTGGTGACCTTGGATGAGTCCCTTAGTGTCTCTGGACCTTGCGAAACTGGATTAGATCTTCTTCCAATGACAGCAATGGCCATGAACTTTAATTCAACACCTGCTCTATATCAGGCACTGTCCTGGCCGCTGGGGATGTCGCCTTTGGGGATTTGACATCTTTCCAGGAGAAACAGACTAGAGAGCAAATAACGTTTCAACTGGGATGAACAAGAAACCAAGCTGGAGAAAGCTGGATGTGTGTGGGGTGGGGTGAAGCAAATTCAGCTGACTGGTCTCAGACGGCTTCTCTGAGCAAAAGATCTGAAGGAAGAGAGCAGCCACCCACTCGCAGCGTTGAAGGGAAAGCTCCGGGAGGGCGGGCGAGTGTACAGTGTGTGAGGTGGGAAGGCCGGTGCGGCTGCAGGGTGGTGAGCACCAGGTGGCAGGCGCTCAGCGGTCAGTAATGGGCCTGGGTTTGTATCCCGAGAGTAGTGGGAAGCCGCCCGATACTGGCCCAGGACACAGACGTGATGCAATCTACATTCTTAAGAGCTCACTTGGGCTGCCGTGAGGCATCTGGGTTGTACAGGGGTCAGAGGGGGAGTGGGGGCCTTCCAAGTGGCTGTTGCAGGAATTCAAAGCAGAAAATGGGGTGACACTGGGGAGAGGTGAGGTGATGAAGGGAAGTGGGCTTCAGAGAGTCTGTACAAAAGACAGGATTTGCTGTCTGGGTCCTCAAGTCTGACCCTCCACGCCCAGGATTTGGGATGGGAGCATGGTGGGGGCCCCAGCCGGTAGCCTGGCCCTGAGCAGAGCAACGGCTCAGGCCTGGGTGTTCATGGGTTGCTTCCCTTGGCCTCAGACATCTCCGGGCCTGCAACCTTGACGCTGGAGCCTACAGAGCTGGTGCGGATTCAAGGAGAGGCTGCCCAGATCGTGTGCTCAGCCAGCAACATTGATGTTAACTTTGACGTCTCCCTCCGTCATGGAGACACCAAGGTCAGTCCCTGGGGAGACAGCAGGTTGAAGTGTGCCCACCCTGCCAGCACACCAGGCCTAGCAGGACCCAGCCCAGCCTCGCTGGGAGCTGGCTCTCTAGCCTGAGGGCATGGGCCAGGCCCAGAGAGGGGAGTGCACCCGTTGCTCGTCAACAGCTGATTCAGGACCAGGATTCAGGCTCATGTCATTGAATCTTGTAGGTGAAGGGAGGTGGTACTCTACCCCCTTGACCCATGACCTTTGCCCCAGCCTGTTGACAAGAGTCAGAGGTCAGTTCATTTCTGACTTAGCAAGGGGTTCCTAGGCCACCTTGAAGCCCAGGAATATAAAGGTGAGAGGGAAGCAGAGGGAGTAAAAGGGAATGGTTTGGGGCTGCATCTAAGAGCCCCTTCCTGTCCCACTGTGCCTATGTTGTGCCAAGCACAACTCTACCCCCATTTACGTGTAATCGTTCATTGTTCTTCACTACAACCCTAGGAGCAGGGGCCAGTGTTAGTGCCATTTTACAGATGAAGAAACTGAGGCTCAGAGTTCAGTCCCTTGCCCAAGAAAAGGCAGATAGTAATCTTTAAAGGCTGAGGATTTGAACCTAGAGTTTTCTAATCCCTCAACAACCCTGGTATAGCATTTCCATTCCTTCTGGCTACAGCTCACAATCTCTCAACAATCCGACTTCCATGACAACCGTTACCAAAAAGTCCTGACCCTCAACCTCGATCACGTGAGCTTCCAAGATGCTGGCAACTACTCCTGCACGGCCACCAACGCCTGGGGCAACCACTCCGCCTCCATGGTCTTCCGGGTGGTAGGTGAGCATTAGGGTGATGGGGGAGGGTTGACGGGCATCCTGAGGTGAGGGGGTGTATAAGGGGATTGGGAAGGAGGGGACTGATGGTGGAGAATAAGGAGACGCTGTTAAGAACACCTGCGCTAGGGGCGCCTGGGTGGCGCAGTCGGTTAAGCGTCCGACTTCAGCCAGGTCACGATCTCGCGGTCCGTGAGTTCGAGCCCCGCAGTCGGGCTCTGGGCTGATGGCTCAGAGCCTGGAGCCTGTTTCCGATTCTGTGTCTCCCTCTCTCTCTGCCCCTCCCCCATTCATGCTCTGTCTCTCTCTGTCCCAAAAATAAATAAACGTTGAAAAAAAAAAAAAAGAACACCTGCGCTAGATTTCCCTTATCTTGGGCCTGGCTAAGAAGCCACACCTCTGGAATCCTTCCGAGATCCTCCCCCAGAATCCCTTGCTTCCTCCCTGGAGCTCCTACAGTGCATTACTGCATTTTGTTTTGTGATCAGTGTCCAGGAGGGACCTACTTCGCGGCTCACTCCCTCATTCATTCCTTCATGCCTGCAACACTCACGTCAGATGGACACAGGAGCAGACAATGCTCACCCAGTGTGATCAGGCAGGAAGTACGGGGTGTCCTGGGAACACCAAGGGGGTCCCCCAATCCTGGCTTGGACAGTGTGGCCTAAGCTAGGCCCAAAAGAATGGAGGTAGGTTAGCTAGGTAGAAGGGTGGGAAAGGAAGAGGAACCACACCGCGTATGTCAGGCCCAAAGGTAAAGGGAGCGGAGGGCATTTCAGGCATCAAAAGAAGTTGACAATGGCAGGGATGTGGAGGCGTGTGACAAGTGGCCAAGGAGGCGCAGAGATGGAGGCGGTATCCAGCCAGTAAAATGGGCGGGAAGTCATTGAGAGCTTTAGAGGAGAATGGCGGGATCAGGCTGCGTGATGGGGTGCTTCGTGGCGGCCGGGAGCCCACACTCCCAGGCAGCACTCCAAGCTGACCCTGCTAACGACCAGCAGCTTGCTCCACTGCAAAATGGGATACTAACGGTATGAGCAGGAACTGTCTCAGAGGTTTGTTGTGAGAATTAAGTGAATCTGTAGATATACCCTGGCACAGAGTAAATGCTGCCTAAGTGTGCACAGGAGATGTTATCTGAGAAGGCCAGTCTGACGCCTTTGCACTGGATGGGAGATCAGAGGCTGGAGAAGCAAAGGTCAAGACAGGCTGAGTCATTTGGGTCTGGCCATGACTCGTGTATTAAACGAGGGGTGGAAGGGAGAAAAGCATGACAGTCACCACCATGATGGCACCTGCACTAGGCTAGATGCACAGTAGACGCGACCTCTGCTGTGGGCCCCACTCTGTGCTGGGAGCTGTGGGGGGTAAAGGAGGAGAGGAGCACAAAGAATTGTTCCCCAGTTAAGAGTTCTAATCCTATGTGTTTTCTAGTGCATGTCTATAGTAGTCACTCAATAAACGTTTGTGTCCATGAACACTTCTGGTCAGACAGTGTTCTGGATGCTGAGGATATAGCTGCAAAGACACAGAGACCCCTGCCCACATGAAGTTTGTGCTTTAGTTGGGAAAAGACAGCAATGAGCAAAATAAATCCTGAAAACCAAATCAATTCTATAGGGTTGCTATTTAAAATCGGGTGGTCACCCCCTCTCTCTCTGCCCCCCCCCCCACTCGTGCTCTCTCAAAAATGAATAAACGTGAAAAATAATAATAAAAAAAGGGGCACCTGGGCAGCTCAGTCGGTTAAGTGTCTGGCTTCGGCTCAGGTCATGATCTCACAGTTTGTGGGTTTGAGCCCCGTGTCGGGCTCTGTGCTGACAGCTCGGAGCCTGGAGACTGCTTTGGATTCTGTGTCTCCCTCTGTCTCTTCCTCTCCCCCACTCATGCTCTATCTCTGTCTCTCAAAAATGAATAAACGTTAAAAAAGAATTTTAAATCGGGTAGTCATCAAGGAAGGTCTCACTGGGAAGCTGACACTTGAGCAATGACTTGAAGTTGGGGAAGGGGTAAGCCAGGCAGATATCCTGCAGAACAGAGCTCCGGGCAGATGGCAAGCACTGTCCTTAAGACAGGACTGTGCTCACCACGCGCAAGGCACAGTTCAGCCGGTGTGGCTGGCACAGAGTTCGGGAGGAAGAGTGGCACAAGGTGAAGTCAAAGAGGGAGGGGGCAAGGTGGCAGATTCCACAGGGCTCGGCTCGGTAAGCCAATGTAAGGACTTGGGCTTTTCCCCTTGAGAAAGATGGGGTGCCCATTGGTGGGTTTGAGTAAAGGAATGTGACACGTACTCTCACCCACTTTGTTGAGGGTGGAAATGGAGGGGGGTGGGCAGTTAGGAGGCTACTGCAGTCGCCGAAGCTAGAGGTTACGGTGGCTTGTTAAGGGTGGTGCTGAAGGAGGTGAGAGATTGGATGCTAGATGGATAGATAGACGTTCTCTGTCGGAGAGAGAAGACGAAAGCCTCACCCAGGAAGCTCACAGATTAGTTGGATAGAAAAGATGACCAGCCGAAGGGAGAAGCAGATGCGCAAAGTAGTGTTGATGTGGTACGTCATGAATGTGTCGTCTAGAAGGGTGGCAGGAGTCCAGAGGAGGGAGAGCTCCCTGTGGCCTGGAGTGGTGGGTGGAGACCCCCTGATGGGGAGGAGTCTTGAAGGATGAGAAGGATCTAAATAGAAAAAAGGAAGAGGACAGTGTTCCTGGTGGAGAAAGTGGCTTGAACAAAACCTCCAAGCTTGGCTGAAATGGCTGCGGTGTGGTGTGTTCATGGGATGTTAGGAGACCCAGATGGGTGGGGTGGAGCATTGTGTGTGTGTGTGTGTGTGTGTGTGTGTGTGTGTGTGTAGGAAGAGGGGAGACAGCTAGATGGGCCTGAGGAGGAGAATTGATTGAAGAGAGCCTTAAACGCATATCTGTATAGTGGAGGTGATGGGGACCCACAGGGGCTTTGGAACAGGTACATCACAGGGTAGAAGAGTGAATATTAGATTTCACGGAGCTGAGTAAGGAGAGGAGCCCCTGTATATCATCTAGTCCAGAGCTTTTTGCAAAGTCTTAAGAAAGCATTTCAGGGGCTTCCATTAGAGGCATGGAGAAGCTGAGTACATGGGGATTCTTGCCATAGCTCCTCTGCCTGAGATTCAACCACGGCAACTTGATTTTAATTCACACAAGATTTAATTAGAAGAAACTAGGCAGGACTCTTTCAGGCACAGGTAACAGAAACCAACTTAAGCTGGCCTAATCACAGGGGGATTTTCATCAGCCTTATAGCTAAAAAGCCCATGGATATGAGCTTCGGGTAAATTGGATCTAGTTGCTTCTAGTTGTTTCTCAACTCTCAGTTGTACATTTTTCTTGTGGGACCCCTAGCAGCATCAGGCTTGACAACCCGAGTGGAATTAGGGCTTCTCCTTTCTCAGAGCTCTAACAAAAATCATGGAAATAAGTGTCATGGACCCATGGGCACAAGTGCCTACCCCAAACCACTCACAGGTGTAAAGGGGGCATCACCTTGACTGGCTGGCCTGAGTCACATACTCGCTTAGAGCTGGATGTGGAAGCCTCGCTGCCTGAACTATTACCAGGAGAAGGGGAAATAGGTGAGGGCATCTGAAAAAAACAGCAGATTTTTATGTTTTTGCTACTGAAAAAGTTTCAAAAAGTTACAACAACACAAATATACTCAATTTCTTTGTTATACAGATAAGGAGGCAGAGGTAGCAAGGAGAATCAAAATTTGTCCAGGTTCTCCCAGGGACTCAGTGAAGAGAAGAGTTTGGGCTTCTATGGGGCAGTGGTAAGAAGGAAGATGTCAGAGGGAAAGTTTTGGTTAGAGGTGAGGGCTGTGTGCCTGGCACATAGTAGGCACTCAGGAAGGGTCCAGCTGAATGGCTGAATGAATGGGTAGATCACCAGTGAACAAACCAACTGAGACATCTTCCCACTAATGCCAGATCTTTATGTGTTACGCTTTCCAGAGAGTGCCTACTTGAACTTGACCTCTGAGCAGAGTCTCCTCCAGGAGGTGACTGTGGGTGAGAAGGTTGATCTCCAAGTCAAGGTGGAGGCCTACCCAGGCCTAGAAAGTTTTAACTGGACCTATCTGGGACCCTTCTCTGACTACCAGGACAAGCTCGATTTTGTCACCGTCAAGGACACATACAGGTACCACCTATCAGCTCCCATCTGGAGAGCCCCACATCCAGAAGGGGAGTGCTTCCACCAGGAGGCAGGACACTGACTGGGTCACGTCTCAACCTTGCTGGTGACCTTGAGTAAACCCCTTCCCCTTTCTCTGTCTCACTTTCCCTGATCTTAGAACCTCGATATCAATCATCTGTGTTTGAGATTGAAATCAAATTGGCTTGCCCCTCTGTCCCACATCCTTAGGAGATCCAATGCCCTCCTCAAGAGCTCTACCATTTCTTGGGGGTGTGCACTCTCCTGCTCACTCAAGAACTCTTAATCTCATTCTCTTCTTTTGCGGCCGATCCAAATACAGAAGACCACTGCTCCATGATTTCTACTAAACACACTCGTAATAAGGACTGCACAGGGACTCTGCCACATACATGGGTTTGGGGGGTAGAGAGAATTCACATCACATGATCACGTATACATCAAAAGTTCTTGAAAGGCCTGTGGTGGCCCGCTTCTGAGAATTTCTCACTAGCTATTCTTGTCCACAGGCTCAAAACTCTTCTCACAAAGTGCCATCTCACTGTATCTCCTCTTTTCTCCCATCTCTCCACTTCCAGACTCTTGCTTCTCCTGCAAACACAACATGTTAGAAGTCCCTTTTTCCTGTCTCCTTACGTCCTCAGGGTGTTACTTTCCCATCCAAAGTGGCCTCACCAGCGTAGACTTCTACACAAGAGAGTCTCCTCCACGGGAGAAACACCATGGCACGTGTTAAAACGATAGTTGCTTCACCCGCTTCTATTTGAACGAGAGTCCAGCATCCAAGGACAGCAAGCGTGCGCTGTGCATGCAATGCATGCAACCGCTTCCCCTCCCACACTCTTGATAGATATCTCTAATTCTAATCCATTTTTGAACTCTTTCCCTCAGGGTCCAAATGCAGCCTCGGAGTCCTTCTTGACACAGTCCCAAACAGTGTTTTCATTATAACTGACTCAGGCAAGGCAATGTTTTTACCATCCCCTGGGGCAGATAATCCTTCAGCCGTCTTCCAACTCCAGAACTCTCTGGGGTTCTCTTTCTAGCTGCTAAAGCCCAGACCTCATTAAATCCTGGACTCCTGCTTTCCAGTGGTCAGAATCAGCACAGAACGAAATGTTCAACAGAACAAAAATGTTTCCTTGTCCTCATTTTTCTCTTCTCAGTTTCCTTCTCACCCATTCTGGTCAGGATTTCGAGCCTCCCCTTGTCTGAAGCAGAAGTTCTGAATCTGGAACCTACAGACCCCTGGGAGGGGGACAGTCCAGGGACAGGTGAAACATTGGTCCATAAGCAGCAGGGACATTGTGGAAAGAAACCATGGAGCTCCCCCAAAATGCAGTAGCGTGGGGCCATCCAGCACAGGGCAGATAACCCGGGGCACCAAACAGCCACCAAACTTAGCTCATGTGATGGATGTGTTCATAACGGTGACTTTGAGTCCGGCAAAAAGAAGGTAAATTCTTTCAGCTTACCAAGCAGATGAGTGCAGGGGTTCTGGACACCAAAGTTCTGGCTGGAAGAGATTGCCCTTTGCATACCATGGGTTTTAGTCTAGTAGGATTTATAATTAGATGCTATAATGTATTTTTAAACAACTTATTTATTACCTAAATTATGCACGTCCGTTACGGACAAATGCCAAAATAGGGCTTAAGAAAAGAAAAAAACAAAAAATTACCTGGAATCAGCTGAGGATAACTGACATTTTTCCCATTTGCTTCCAGGTCTTTTCTGCAGCAAAAGGCACCATTAAACTGCGTACCTACAATGAGTCGGGCTCTGTGTCAAGCACCCTGAATATATGTCCCTTTAATCCTCAGGCCAAATCTGTGCATTAATTACCATCAGTGTTGCCCTCACAGAAAAGGAGACAGAAGGTCAGAGAGGGCGAGTACTTGTCTAAGATCACACAGCTAAGAAATGATAGCCCCAGGACTTGAGCCCTGGTTGCTGTAGCCCCATGGCTACATCCTGCCTCTCGTCCCTCTCACGGTCCCTCCTGGCAGGGCTGGTGCTTTAGAGATAGCAGCTAATGTGCCTTCCAGGGTCGGCACCTCACAGACATCATTTCTACTAAACCTCAGAACAAAACCACTTCATAAACGAGAGAAGAAATTAAGGGAATTGGATTGGTTTTCCCATGTCTCAATGGCACTCAGCCTGGGGACCTGGCTTAGCCAAGGCCTTTGTGCCCTGGACGCTTTACCAAAAATAAAACAAAGCCCTTTAGGGAAGTTGTCTGAGCCCACTGTCCTGCAGGGGCCATACCAGGACTGGGGTTCACGCCAGACGGCCTGCCCCTTTCGTGCAGGTACACCTCGACCCTCTCCCTGCCTCGCCTGAAGCGCTCAGAGGCCGGTCGCTACTCCTTCTTGGCCCGAAACGCTGGAGGCCAGAATGCCCTGACCTTTGAGCTCACCCTGCGATGTGAGTGATGGAGCGAGGGCTGGGCACTAAGGTCCCTGGGGCTTGCAGGTGGGGGTGATGGAGGGATAGCAGCTCAGTGCAGGGTGGTCACACAGGGGAGTTAGGGCCTCTGGGGCTGATCCCTCCCTCTACCGCTCCTCTCTTTCTCCTCAGACCCCCCGGAGGTAAGGGTCACGATGACCCTCATCAATGGCTCTGACACACTACTCTGTGAAGCCTCCGGGTACCCCCAGCCCAGTGTGACGTGGGTGCAGTGCAGGAGCCACACCGATAGGTAAGTGGCTCTGCTTACCTTCTTCACCCCGGGCTGCGGAGCCAAGGGGGGCTGGGCATCCCAAAGCTCTAAGCCACACTCTGCTCTTCCCAGGTGTGATGAGTCTGCAGGGCTGGTCCTAGAGGACTCACACTCTGAGGTCCTGAGCCAAGTGCCCTTCCACGAGGTGATCGTCCATAGCCTGCTGGCCATCGGGACCTTGGAACACAACAGGACATATGAGTGTAGAGCCTTCAACAGCGTGGGGAACAGCTCCCAGACCTTCTGGCCCATCTCTATAGGTGAGCCTTTGCCCCTCCCAGCCCATGGTGGGAGGCGGGCTCGGGAAACTGCCCCAGCCCCCTGGAGGCCACGGCCAGAGTGCCAGAGTGGAGCAGATCCCAGCCCCATCGTGTTCCACCTCTTGGGGTCTGATTCCAGGCGCCTCCTGACCAAAGGTCTCCTGAAGAGGCCAGGTGGAGGAGTCTGGACCACATGGGACTAGACACAGGGAGGAGAAGGGCAAAGGGCAGCAAGCCGTGAGGCCCAGAAAGAAAGCAGCCTGGAGCGTGGCCTCGTCTGGCCCCTCCGCTCATCTTCCTGCGCTTTAACTCACTCACTAATTCACAAGTGTGGATATTTGGCATCTGCTATGTGCCCAGCACTCACTCGGGTGAGCAGTGCCTCCATGGGGCTTAGAGCCTGGTGACAGAGACAGGCAACAAGTGAACACAGTCCATCCCCACCCCAGGGCCAGCCTTGACAGCCTTCTCCATCCCTCTTGGACTCTTCCCTCCAGAGACACAAGCCCAGTCCATTCAGGGCCACTGTCGGAGGGTGGGGCTGATGGCCAGCACTGGGCACTGACGCAGGCTGTGTCCATTTAGAGGAAGGGGTGCCTTTCTCTGTGTCGCACAAAGGCTCCAGGTCTGGGTCTGAGAGGCCCAGAGCTGTAGAGACCCACAGCACCTTCCGACTTCCAACAGCCAGGTTTCAGCACCACTGTGTGGCAAGCCCTGGCGAGACCCTCTGGGCAGACGGACAGATTGGGAGCCTCGGACTGGCTCAGAGGTGGCCCCTCAGGTGCCTTGGGGCAGCTGCAACCAGGGCCAGATTCCGCGTGCAGCTGCCCATGGCTGCTCTGTCTCACTGCTGGTGGTCATATATTAAAAAGACCATACTGACATTTCACTGCATGCTTACCCTGTGCCAGGCATTGTGCTAAGCACCTTACAGTCATTATCTCAGCGAGCTCACATGACTCCAGGAGGTTGGCACTATTTTCCTTCCCGTTTGGGAGATGATGAACCTGAGGCTTAGGGAGAAGTCGCACATGTTCAATGTCACACACCTCCTAAGTGGCAGAGGTGAGATCTGGCCTCAGAACCATGCTGGTGTTGATGTGGAAAATGGAAGTTACGTCCTTCAAATGCATTGAAAGAACTAAGGTTATTGGTCTGGGAAGAAGAGAGCCAGTGGCCATGAGCCAGGCTTTCAGACCCTTAGAAGGGCTGTGTGGTTCCAAAGGGCCCTTGAGGAAGCAGCAGGGAAATGCTGGGAAGGCAGAGTTCAGTCTAACCTCCAGGTCTGTCTGTCTGAGCTGCCCAAAGGCGTAGGAGCTGAACACCCATCACTAGTGTGTGTGTGTGTGTGTGTGTGTGTGTGCGCGCGCGCACGCGTGTGCGTGGAAGCCACAGCCGGTACTAAGCCAGCTTGTTGCAGAGGCTCCTTGCACTGGCAGGAGTGGGTACTGCACGACCTGAGGGGTTCCCCAGCCACAGATGCTGTGACTTCGGGCAGGGTTTGGGGCGAGGCATGAGCAGAACTGGAGAGGCCGTCCTCCCCGCCCCTGGCTGGGGCGGGTCTACAGGAAGGCTTTGCGAGGGTCTGGGGCTTCTGGGGGAGAAGACTGCTCAGTCAACAGGCATTTACTGAGCACCTACTGTGCTCCAGGCAGTGCAGTGGCCTGGTCTCAGTGGTGGCGGAGGGTCCTGAAGTCCCCCTCTGCCGGCTCCCTCCTCTGCTCTCCCTTTCCAGGAGCCCACACGCAGCTCCCCGACGAGCTGCTCTTCACGCCCGTGCTGCTCACTTGCATGTCCATCATGGCCTTGTTGCTGCTGCTGCTCTTGCTGCTTTTGTACAAGTATAAGCAGGTGAGCCTGGGCAGGGTGGCGGGGTGGGGAGCCAGGCGCCTGGTGACCTGGGGGAGTGTCACCGGGTTGCAAGGATCTAGCCTTTAGCCCCCGCACACCCAGTCGTTCTGTCACCCATTCAGCCAGCCGCTCTTCAGCGGGCGCCAACTGTATGCAAATGTGAGTGTCTGGGTGCCAAGTGAGCCCAAACTCAGAGCCTCTGAGGCTCTTGCCTCGTAGGGTTGACTGTCTAGAGCAGGAGATGGCTGCAAGTCAAATAACCGGAAAAGACAGGGTATGGATTACAGAGCTTAATGCCCTCAACAATGGCAGCATGTAGATAGCATCACTAACCCCATCTTACAGAGTTGGAAGCTGAAGTTCTGAGAGGTTTAGACAGTGCTCTAGTCTACAGCCAGTCAGTGACAGAGGCTGGGTTTTAAAAAAAAAACATGTTTTTTAACCATCACGTGAAACACTGAATCATCTTATCTTTCCCTCGCAACAACCTGGAAGCAGGGAGTGTAGCAGCCAGCATTTTACAGTAAGGAAACTGGGGGGTGGCAAGGTTGAAGAATCTGCCCGAGGGTCCCAGGTGCCTCCCACATGCCAGCCCGAGGCCTCTGCCACCTTGCCTAGCTGCCTTCCTACACAAAAGATGGTGGCCGCTGCAATAGATACTGAGGCCTGTGGGAGGTCAGAGGTAGAAGGATCTCTTCTGTTGGTGAGGAAGGGAGCCTGTTTGGAGGAGGTGGTTGGCATGGGTGGGACAGACCTTGGAGAATGGGGGTGGGGGGTGTGCAGCAGGGGGAGACAAGGCTCGGGGAAAGGGTATCTCCGGGGAAGGGTAATGTGTGCAAAGGGGAGGGAGGGGGAAAGACAGAGGCGAGTTCTGAAAATACTGGTCCCTGGAAGAGGGAGGAGGCAGGTGGGGCAGGTTGAGGGGTCCAAGAAGTTGGACCCCATCCTGCAGGCTCAGAGCCATCCGTGGGTTTGAACAAGGGAGCAATGTGATTTAGGGGTGAATAACCACCTGGTGGGCCTCCTCTGCTGCCTTCTCTTCCCCACCTCGGGGGTTTTAGTATGAGAAGAGGGCTTGGAGTAGGCAGTGTGGACAGGATATTTGGGCACCCTGGGGGCCATGGGGTCAGCTCTCATGCTCATGCCAGCACCCAGCAAACGAAGGCCTCAGACCGAGACTTCAGGGACCTGCGTCCAGCTCCAAAACTGTTTTGCCATGAGACCTTGGCTGACTCACTGCCCACTCTTGTCCTCAGTTTCCCCACCTGTACCATGGTAACGTCTTCTTCCTTTGACATTCCAAGAGCCTCCTGAGAGTCTGGGGTTGGGAGTTGGATAGATGTGGGTCCTGTCTCTGCCAGTCTCCAGCTATTAGAACTCTGGGGAAGTTGGGAGTGTCTCTGTCTCTGTTTCTCCAACTGTGAAATGGGGTTAATAATGGCAGCCAGCCTACCAGGCTGTCGTGAGGATTCAACAACGGAATGTAGGTAGGGGACTTAGCAGGGTGCTGGGCACAGACAGAGCTCAGGACGGAAGCGGACAGAAGCTGCCCGCCCTTGTCCCAGGAGGAAGCTGACTGGGGAACCTGAGTTAGCTCACGCATCTTGGGACTGGAGGGGTGTCTGAGGTTGGGCATCTCCTTGACTACACACACACAGCGGGCCCTGCTCGTCCACCTCTATGGACAGGACTTAACTCACTCTTGTGGCTGCCTGTTCCTTCTCTGAGCAGCTCTGATTATTGCCAACTTCTTCTTTATATGGAGCTGAAAACTGCTCCCAGTGCCCCACAGAGCTGCCTCCTCAGCCCATGACACCCCTGCTGAGATTCCAGAGAAGGGTCCAGTTCCCTCTTCAGCCCTTTCTACCTTGAGCTGTCCAGCCTTTGGCCAGTGTTGGTTTGAGGGCACCTTATCTTCTCTCCATGGGACCATTTTTGGAATGTGGAAACACCTCATTTCCCATCCAGGAAACTCAGCTGCCCCCTGAGCCCATCCAAGGCCAAGAAAAGGAGGGCATCCCATGAGACAAGACCTTGAGGGGTCAAGATGGCCTTGGCCTTGCCTCAGGGCCTTCCACCCAATTCCCCTCTGCTTTGCCCCCTGGGGTTCTGAGATTTGCCTCTGCACTGAGAATTCAGCCTGGACTAAGGGGTGGCTCTAGCTGGGGGTGGGGGGAAGGGCTGTTTCTGCCTCAGGGCTGAGTCATCGCCTTTCTGGCCCCAGCCAGACCACAGGGGGGCCAAAGGGGGAGGAGAAAAGGTCAGGAGTCAGCAGGCTGGTAGGAGGGACTCAAAGAGGAAAGGATGAGATAGGGAGGAGTGCAAGCTGGGATTCTGGAGTCAGAACCGACCTCTGGGGACTGGAGGCCTATTGGGGCCGGGCAGGAGGGTCTCCAAGGTTTCCAGTGGGACATGTTGAGGTCACTACCTTCCTAAGATAGAGACCATCCACCAGCCCAGAAACAGCAGGCCTAGACAGGGAGGGCCACAGGACTTTGATGTCTCCCTGCCCATCTCAGTCGCCGAGGGGCAGTGGGGGTGAGCCTGGGCCTGGGCCCGCCGCGAGGAATAAGAAACATGGAGCACACTGAGTGTTCAGCTTGGCTGAACGCAGCTCACAGGGGTGCTCAAGGAGCACTCCCTACTCTCTTTGGAACTACTCCTGTTAGCAAACCTGGTTGAGGTGGCCCATCCCACCTTCCCTGTAAGGGCTCTCCCTCCGAGGAGACCCTCTACATAGAAGCCCTGGGGAGCCAAGGTGGCACAGAAGAAGAGGAAGGGATAGGGATGCCTGAGTTGTGGCGGGGAGAGAGCTGTGTCTTCCTCCTGGTAGAGTCTGGGATTCAGAGATCTGTGAGATCCAGCCAGACAATCTCTTCCTCCTGTGATCCCCCTCCCTTTCCCCAATATCCCCTGCCTGGCTGGGGGTGGGGAAAGGAGAGCAGCTCTGGGGAGGGGGCTGACTCAGGCCCAGCTGCATGGGCCAGAAGAAGGAGAAGTGGTGAGGAGGAAAAACAGCTTTGGCCACAGAAGCCCCCTGGGGACGGAAGTGGCCAGGGGAGGTCAAAGAATCCCTTCCCAGCTTTCTCTCCATGTTTTGGTTTAGGGAGGCACCCACACGCAGGTCCTGAATCCTCTGTGCCTCAGGAGGTTCCTCCTTTTGTCCCGTTTCAGACTCTCCTCCCAAGTCACAGCATGGATGTTAAGTTTAGCTATAGTCTCTCTCCTGAATCAGAACCTGGAAGTTCTTCCTTATGTCTAACTGCAGTCTCGTCTCCCAAACTACCATCTGGAAGCTCTCCCCTACAGCTATCTGGAGTCTTTTCTCTTAACCTGACACAACTTACAGCCACAGGCTGCCTTCCTCCCCAACACCCACTCACATACCCTTTAGCTCCCCTGGGCTGGGTGACCCGAGAAGGAGCCCAGCGGCTAAGCACAGCCCAGCTGGTCCTTGTCCCCTAGGGCTGACCGGAAAGAGGTGGACTGCTGACCCAAGGCCTCAGTGTCCTCCACCGCCCAAGCCCAGCTTCCACTTTCCACCTAAAGCCCATCTTCCATCAGCACTTCTCCTGGGCACCACCCCCTGGCATGATGCCCCCAAGCAGCTGCCACCCTGGGCAGGAAAGAGAGAGGCAGTCCCTCCTCCTCCTAGATCTGGCTCTGCCCTCTCCCTCTCCCTCTAGCTTAAAACAAACGCAGTGCAAAGTCCGTGTAAAGACCGGCGTCAAGCCCTCGAGGGCTTCTCATTGCAGCTAGGAGGGAATCCGCTCATCCTAGCGCTCAAGACCTTCCTGTCTCTGGAACAGCCCTCACCTCCCTCCAGCCACACGGGCACCGGCCAGTCCCTCGGACTTGCCAGGACTTTGCCCACCTGCAGGCCAATGCATCTGCTATTGGCTTTACCTGCAAAGTGCTTCGTCTGCCAGTCACCTGGCTGGTTCCTCCTCAGGCCTTCCCTGCCCTACACCTTCAGTTGCACCTGGCTCTCTCTGTTCCATCACTTTGCTTTATTTTTTTCACGGCACTAGTTGAAAATGTCCTCTCTTTATTTATTTATGTATTTATGTATTTATTTATTTATTTATCTATTTATCTATTTAATTTGAGTTGAATGCCTGTCTTAGCCCCCTGAATGCAAACGCCACGGGGGCAGGGCTTTCTCTTCTTTAATTCTGAATCCGTGGCGTCTGGCACAAATAGGAGTTTGGTGAAATATTTGTCTGGAAATGTTATTCAGCCTTAGAAAGGCAGGAAATTCTGACACACGGAGGAGCCTTGAAGACATTATACTAAGTGAAATAAGCCAGTCACAAAAGGACACATACTGTGTGATTCCAACTAAATGAGGTACCTAGAGTAGGCAGATTCAAGGGATACGTGGCCCGGGGCTCAGGGGAGGTAGGAAAGGGGAGCTGCTTAATGAGTAAGGAGTTTTAGTCGTGCAAGGTGAAAAGAATTCTGGAGACTGGTTGCATAACAATGGGAATGAACATAATTGTACACTCAAATAATGAGACTGAGAAATTTGAGATGATAAATTTTCTGTTGTATGCATCTTGCCACAATTAAAAATAAACCCAGACACTATTTGGATGGGAGGATGGGGGGATGGATGCATGGACAGACGGACATACTTCAAGGTCCCCCCACCCTCCTGGCTCGAGAATTACCAAGTTATCAGAGCTGTCAAGGCTCTCAGAGGTGACCCTGCTCACATCTTTCAGTGCACAGGTGGGGAAAACCAAGGCTTAGAGAAGGGCAGGTCACATGGTGAGGCCAAACCAGTCAAGGACGGGGCTCTCAGTGCCTTGGACGTGGGATGACCCGGGCCCTCTCACCACATCTCAGGCCATCCCTGCCTCCTCCCACCATGCCTTGGGACTGCCCACACCCCCTGCTCTTGGGGGTTGGGGATGAGATCCCACATCTGCCTGCAGGCCTGGTTGACTTTCCCCCCACTTCCTCTGCAGAAGCCCAAGTACCAGGTGCGCTGGAAGATCATCGAGAGCTACGAGGGCAACAGCTACACCTTCATCGACCCCACCCAGCTGCCCTACAATGAGAAGTGGGAGTTCCCCCGAAACAACCTGCAGTTTGGTGAGATGAGGTCTTGCCACCCACCATGCATACATTGCAGGAGCCTATGGGCCCTTTGTCGGCGGGGACCTAAGGAGACTCTGTGTGTGTGTGTGTACATGTGTGTGTGTGTGGCAGGTAAGACTCTTGGAGCCGGTGCCTTCGGGAAGGTGGTAGAGGCCACAGCCTTTGGTCTGGGCAAGGAAGATGCCGTCCTGAAGGTGGCTGTGAAGATGCTGAAGTGTGAGTGAGGGGCAGGGGCTTCGGGAATCTGGGGGAGTGGGTAGGAGCCCAGGTACCTAGGGGAGGGGCTGCCCTGCCATGAGAGACACATTTTTGGCCCATCACAGCCTGGGGGACAGGGCCTGGGATTGGGGGCAAGGACTCTTGGCTTCTTGAGTGAGCCCCAGCCTCCCCTTAGCTCCTGGGTGTGGAGGGGCTCTTTGGAGCCCCAAAGAGGCTGGGGTGCACAGAGGCCACCCTGGGCCATGGCCTGCCCACAGCTTGACTGCCTGCCACTCGAGAGCAGCTCAGTGACAGGCCATCTCTCCTCTCTCCCTCCCTAACTCCTATCTGTGTGCCCGCATTTCTCCTCTTCCCTCTTTTGGTCCCTGGTCACTCTGGGGCCCTGGGTACGCCCTGCTTGCTCTCCTGGGTGTCTCCCATCTGTCCGTGTGGCTCTGTATGTCCTGCCCTTCCCCATTGATGGGACCTGTGGCTCCATCTCCCAGCCACTGCTCATGCAGATGAGAAGGAGGCCCTCATGTCAGAACTGAAGATCATGAGTCACCTGGGCCAACACGAGAACATAGTCAACCTTCTGGGAGCCTGTACCCACGGAGGTGAGGGGTCCTGGCAGGCATCGGGGCCCATGGCCACCCCACCCCATCTTCCCATCTCCCCCAAGTTCTGGAAGGATCCCTATCTATCTCAGCATTCCTCAAATTCCCACACCAGGTGCCTGGATGGGTCAGAAGCTGTTTATGAATGATAGATAGTTCTGGGAGCTCTGATCAGTGGCTCTCAGACTTTGGTGGGTATCAGAGTCAGCCAGAGAGGGGAATAAGAGTGCAGGTCCCCAGGCTCTGCTGCAGGGAGTCTGATTCCGGGGGTCCGGAGGGAAGATCCCACCCAAAGACACTTGGACATTCACCACAGGGTCCACAGAGGTACCCCAGGGCCTTGACCTCTACGGAACTGTCACAGATATCCTTTGAAGAAGGAATGCTACTACAGTTTTTTGAGGTTCCTCTGCTTTAGACAGATGGGGTTACTGAGGCACAGAAAGCAGAAAAAGCTGCTCACAGTCAGTCAGGATTAGAACTCAGGGCTCTTGAATCCCCATTCCAGGGTGTCCTGTTGCCCTACCCCATGTCTGTTCACACGGGGGTGGGGGGGGATAAGGAGTGCACTTACCCCACTCTCTTGGCTGCTCTAGGCCCTGTTCTGGTCATCACTGAGTACTGTTGCTACGGCGACCTGCTCAACTTCCTGCGAAGGCAGGCTGAGGCCATGCTGGGCCCCAGCCTGAGTGTGGGCCAGGACCCCGAGGCGGGCGCTGGCTACAAGAACATCCACCTGGAGAAGAAATATGTTCGCAGGTAGTACCCTGGCAAAGGACAGGAAAGAGGCTGGGACTGGGAGGAAGCCCCAGGGTCTGTCCCTAAAGTGAACTCAGGCTTCGGTGGCTGTGTGGCCCTCACGTTCCACGGGGAGTAGTCACCCCAGCTTCTGTGGGCTAACTCAGTTTTTCTACTACTTATTTCTGTCATCCAACAAATAATTGAGGACCTACTATGTTCTAGGAGCATGTTGGGCAAAGATGGGGGGCTCATGGTCTGGTGGAGACAGGCGTTAATGGTATCGCCACTTGAATGTACGTAAAAGGTCAGCCAAGATCCGTTCAGGGCTCTAGCAAGAGATGGGCAGATCTTGGGGGTAATGGCCCTGTTTTTCCCATGCCGTCAGGGGCTGCAGAGCACCTGGACAAAGTCTGTTGGTTGTTGGGTGAGAAGGGGCAAAACAGTCTGTGGCCAGGTCCCTGATCTACTTGGGCCTCGGTTTCCCCAGGCAAGCCATTGGGGGGTTGAGCCTCTCAGAGACTTTCCGTCTCTGTTATTCTGTACTGCTGTGATTCCTGGAAGCCACTCGGAGACAAATGGACAAAGCCACATGGGGAACCAGAGAGAGGAAGTGGCCAGTTTCATGTCACACATGAGTCAGGGGCAGGGGTGGAGCCTGGGCTCGGATTCTGCTCCCTTGACTCCTGGTCCAGTGCTCACCTGAGCCACAGTGGTGTCCTGGAAGTCTCAGTCTTGGGGGTTGTGGGGCCTCAGGGCCAGGCTGCTGAGACAGGATCAGAACAAGAAGGGTGTACAATGAACCCCTATTTTAGCCACTGTCAGCTGCCAAGCCCGGGGAGGCAAAAGGGGAAGGAGGCCATTTAACTCCATCCAGTATCCTCGAATAGGAGGGCTGGCAGGATCTGCTTCCTCTTCTGGTTCTCTGACACCCCTCTGAAAGGGCGGCTCACACTGGGCCTCTGCAGGCTGGAACCTCAGGCCAGGTCAAATCAAAATGAGAACTAAAGTGAAGTATTAACTTCTTATCTTCAAATGTGCAGATGGGGAAAGGTTTCATACAGTGGGGTCACTTCAAGGGCAAATGGCATGGGAACCAATCCTGCCAACGGGTTCCCAGGCTAGAAGTATAGTTTCTAGACCAGGGGAGGGGATGGTTTTGCCACGGTCAGAGCATAGATAAGACACTCCCTTCTCTTTCTGGGAACACTAGAGTATGGGCATGGTCAAGGTGTGCATCTCCATCGCAGAGGGGACAGGAAGGGGAGACGGCCAGAAATCACACCTGTTAGAATACTAGAAACAGTAGTGGCTATTCAATCTAGAGAAGTGTTTCTCCAACCTACCTACAACTGAAAGCCTATGCTCACAGCCATCACCTAAGAGCTGTTAGAGACACAGCTCGGGCCCGCCAGACCTGCTGAATCAGAATCAGCATTTAGATGAGACTGCCCAGGTGACTCCTACACTCATGAATTACAGTTTAGGAAGCCCTCCTCTAGACCAGAGGCCTCCACTCAGGCTGCACACAGGAACTGCCTGGAGAGGTTTCAAAGTGTGAATGACTGGGTTTCACCCCTAATTTCTGAGGTGTTCTGGGCATGGGGAGAGTTGACAACTCCCCAGGTGATTGAATGTGAAGCTGGCCAGTGGTGAGAGCCACTGTCCAGGTGGGGAAAGCTCAAAGAAGGGGCCCTAGAATATCCTCAAATCCCTGCAGGGCTGTTATGGGAAAAGGGAGCCTACTTCTGTGTGGCCCTTGAGGGCAGAGCAAGGACCAGCAGGAGGAAAACCCCAGGGGCAGACTGGCATTAGGAAAAGTGCAGAACTTTGTAATAGGCAGAGAGCTGCCCAACGACAGAACAAATTGTAAGCTTCCTCCCTGGGATGGCCAAGCAGGGATCAATGATCGCTTACACAGAATGTGGTGGCAGTTAGGGTTGGGGGGGTTCCTTGTCAGAAAGGGATGTTCAAGTTGACCTTGAGGTCCCTGCCCTTCCCTGCTGATTGGAGAGGACACGGGGAGCTGGAGGCCAAGGCCCGCGCTGGTTAGTATAGCAATGGGGACCTACCCGCCCCCACATCCTTTTTCCTATATAGAGACAGCGGTTTCTCCAGTCAGGGTGTAGACACCTATGTGGAGATGAGGCCTGTCTCCACTTCTTCTTCAAATGACTCCTTCTCTGAAGAAGGTGAGGAGGCGCTGGGTGGCAGGTGCGGAGGGCGGAGGACAGGGGCCGCTGGGGGCTGGGGTGTGGTGGGGCTGCCCTGACACCTCTCCCCACACCAGACCTGGGCAAGGAGGACGGGAGGCCACTGGAGCTACGGGACCTGCTCCACTTCTCGAGCCAGGTGGCCCAGGGGATGGCCTTCCTTGCCTCTAAGAACGTGAGTTGGAAACTGGGTCCAAATGTGGTCATCCAGGGAGGTGGGAGGTGGCTGAACCCCCACATCTCCCGTGAGGCTGGGTGATTAAGGATGAAGGGGAGGAAAGGGGAGCACGTGGTGAAGGCAAGGAGGAGCCAGGGTGCCAGAGAGCAAGTGGGCAGCAGCCACACAGCCTCTAGGGGTGAGTGGGAGAAACCCATGCCTGAAGAGTTCCTCAAACTCAGGACGGTGAGGGCCCCAGCCTGAGCAGACCTGTTTCCCTGGGGTGCAGCAGGCCACGGAGGACCCCGTTTCCAAGAACAGGCCTTGTTCCTTCAGTTTTGGTCAACAGCGTGAACAAGACGACTATGTCCTCTTGTGAAGCACACGGTCTCGTGGGGCCCATAAAGGAAGCTCCCTGAGTTGTCATGAGGGTAGGAGATGATGTGTACAATAGGCCCAACTCAGGAGGTTCCCAGCAGGTGGGGGCTGTGACCGCCCCCCTCACAGCAGATTTGGGAGGGCAAAACAGGGTTACGGTGTGTGCAGATGCTTAGGGAAAAGCCTGGCACGGTTGGGCCCTGAAGTGGCAGCTGCTATTATCAGCAGCCGGTGGGCTCAGAGGCTGTTTCCAGCACCAGGGCTCATAGCTGCTGAGCACAAGCGGGTCGCCTGGCTCTGAGTCAGCTCCCACTGCTCAGGCCCAGTGGGCCACAGTGATGGTGGTTTCTAAACACCCAACTTTCCAGCCATATGAAACTTCCTCAGACCTGGATCTTGGTAGCAGGTAGGGACGGGAGCCAGGGTACAGGACCAAAACTGATGCTCACTCCCTCGACGAGGAGCCCAAGGCATTCTGGGGGGACCCTGGCTGTTCCCCCTGCACCTCAGGCTCAAGTGGGGGACGGGCCGAGACTAACTCTGTAAGTACTTTCTGTCAGTGCATCCACCGGGACGTGGCAGCCCGAAACGTCCTGCTGACCAGTGGGCGTGTGGCCAAGATTGGGGACTTCGGGCTGGCTAGGGACATCATGAATGACTCCAACTACATCGTCAAGGGCAATGTGAGTGCTGGGGAGGGTGGGCTGGGCTGGGGAGGGGGCAGTGAGCCAGGGTCCGAGGTGACCGGGGTCTTCCGTGCCAGGCCCGCCTGCCTGTGAAGTGGATGGCTCCGGAGAGCATCTTCGACTGTGTCTACACGGTTCAGAGCGACGTCTGGTCCTATGGCATCTTGCTCTGGGAAATCTTCTCACTCGGTAAGCCACTGGGCCAGTGCAGGCTCAGGCTGGGGCTGACCCGTGTTTGGTTACCATGGTGTCCTATACCTCACGAAGGATGCCAGCCAAGGGTGTTTGCTGCCCAGGGCAGAGGAAAGGCTGGTGGGAGTGAAGTGACGGGCAAAGCGTCTGAAAACCAAGCAGTGCAGCTCCCGTGTGGGCCGGGCAGATGCTCCATGCTGCCAGGCATTCCCTCTGGGCTGTTCCTTCATCTGCCTGCCAGTGCAGTTGCTGCTTCCTCAGATGAAGTTTTCCCTCCTTGTCTGAAGTGTGCACATCTCACTTCTGGAGTGCTAGGCACAGAGACTTGGGCTAAGCCCTTCAGCGAGCTCCTGTAACCTCTTATTCCAAGCCTGTGCTGGAATTCTTTGTGTGGTGTGATGAGGCCGGGGTGAATTTCACTGAAATTCCCAAATTTCACTGAAGCCTATGCCTACTGTAACTCTTATGTAGGTGTGGGTGTGGGGGCAGGTGAACATGAGCCCCGAGCATGGGCTCCTACGTGCTCTTGGCCTTTGCAGGGCTGAACCCCTACCCTGGCATCCTGGTGAACAGCAAGTTCTACAAACTGGTGAAGGATGGATACCAAATGGCCCAGCCTGCATTCGCCCCAAAGAACATGTAAGTGAGGGACCCCAGGGAGGAGAGAGGACTCCCCAGGCTTTGGCTGAAGGGGATGGAAAGGTGTGTGGTCCTAGTCTCTCCCTGTCCACAGTGTTCCAGGGCCAGGCTTCATCTCCCCCACAGTGGGCCAAAACAAGCCCATTTTAGAGAGTGCGGGATTTCCGCTGGTTTCCAAGTAGCTGTTCTCAGAGGTCTCTGAAATGGGACTGGTGCTAACTCAAATGATAGACTTTGAAGTCAGACTCTATTATTATGTCGAGGCAGACTCTTCTCATTTCTTATCTTGGCTCTCTGTGGTGTCAGCCACTCCTTCACTGTGTAACCAGCCAGCCTGCAATGCAGCCTCCTAACCATCTCACTACAGCTGGCCCACCGAGAATTGCCGCCTCCCTACCCTCGCCATGGCCTTCCCGTGGGCTGGCAGGCCATGAACTCGCCCAGCACACCTTTCCCCAGCCACTCGACAGAGCCGCTCCCGTGTCTGGCCAGGCACTTGTGGCCGGCTCACTGCCATGTTCGTCTTTTGTAACAGTCATCTCAGCCCGCCTCTCAGACCTACCTGCAGGCAGTGGGAGTGCCCCTTCTCAGTTCTAGGAGCCTGGGCAAGATAGCATCTCTGAGCTTTTTCTCCCCTCAGCTGTCAAATGGGCGTGATGAAAATAGCTTCCAAGGGTTACTGGGGAGATTAAATGAGATAATGCATATCAAGAACTTAGCACAGGCCTTGTGTCAGGCACACTTTTCACTAGGTTTCAGGACCTCTGCTGGGCAAGACTTTAAGGGTGTGTGTGCATGTGCCCACGTGTGCATGTGTGCATATTGGATCCCCAGACCCACGGGCAGCTTCTGTCCTACCTTAGATATAGCATCATGCAGGCCTGCTGGGCCCTGGAGCCCACCCGCAGACCCACGTTCCAGCAGATCTGCTCCCTCCTCCAGAAGCAGGCTCAAGAGGACAGGAGAGTGCCGGTGAGTGGGGCTGGCCTCAGGGTGGGTGGCTGGCTCCAGCAGGGCCGGGCTGGGCCTGAGAGGTCAGGACTGACCACCCCCGACTCTCCCACCCTCAGAACTACACCAACTTGCCAAGCAGCAGCAGCAGCAGCAGCAGCAGCAGCAGCAGCAGCAGCTGCCGCACTGGCAGTGGCGGTGGCAGCAGTAGTGAGCCCGAGGAGGAGAGCTCTAGCGAGCACCTGGCCTGCTGTGAGCAGGGGGATATCGCCCAGCCCCTGCTGCAGCCCAACAACTACCAGTTCTGCTGAGGGGACAACAGGGAAGCGCCGCTTTCCCCTTCCTCCAAGCTTCAACTCCTCCGTGGATGGGGCACCACGGGGAGAACCTACAGACTCTGCCCTTGGTCATTTCACTCAACAGCCCAGCCCAGCTCTGAAACTCAGGAACGTGAGATCCACGGGGGTCTCGGGAGGACCCCGCTTCCAGGGCCTGGGCCATCACTGCCAATCAGGGGCTACGGCTGAGCCCCCCACCCCGCCCACTGTTCTCAATGCTATGGCCTCATGTTTGCTATGCCGACTGGGAGAACCCCCAGCTCACTCTTAACCTTGTTCTCACTTCCAGGAACCCCTTTCCCTAACTCCCTTGCCTCACTGGAAATGGACTGATTTTACGGCCATGAAGTGCCCTAACATTGAGAAGACAAGGCTCCTTAGGCCTTGGCAGAGGACCCCCCCTGTAGCCAAGTGAAACGGCAAGAGCAGACAGGTGCTCAGAGACTGTGCCTGGCCCAGTGCCTGAGAGCAGGGGGGGGCTCTTTTTTAAGAATGAACTGTACCTCCTAGTCCCTGCCCTTTGGCCTTCTCTCTACAGCCCCACCCTCCCTGGATCTGGTCCCTAGAACGAGCCAGGTGGCAGCTAAAAGTTCGGGGTTCTGCCCCCCCCCCACCCTGTCGTTCTGAGCTGGAAGGCAGGGGACCCGTGTGGCTGGCCACACCAAGCAAGCAGCACACACTCCGACAAGCTGACTCCTCTTAACTAACAGTCACACTGCAGGACGTCTCTGTCATTAAACTAACAGCATTAACACAGCTGGCCTCTGGTTCTTTGTGCCACACGAGGGCCTGCGGATTCCCTGGGACCTCCTTCCATCCTTCTTCATGTCCAGTGACCAGCTCAGCACCTTGGCCGTTCAACCACACTGTGCCCCACACAAGGAGCGTGGAATTGATTCTTGCTTCACCAAAACAGATAATTTAATAAATTTTATTCTTGGCAGGGGAAGGAGGGGAAAAAAGCCACCTACTCCACTCCTCTCAATAAATTAAATAACACACGGCCAATTCCCGTGCCCTAAGCAAACCTTAGGCACTTGAGCCAGTCCCGCTGTTTCCTCATGGCCCAGTCTGCTTCCCCTTCACAGAAGGGAGTTTTTCCTACTGCCGCCAGGTTATGTCATGCCAGTGGGCCACATCCCTTCTGTGGTGAGGATCCAGGGCCCAGAAAAGATGTGGGGTGCAGCAGCAGTGGCCAGGGAAAGGAGGAAGGGGGTCCTCTTCCTTAAAGCTCAGGGCAGAGAAGACAGTCCTGGAAGAGAGCGGTGGCTGTTTCTCCTTCCTCAGCTTCCCCCAAATCTGGGTGCAGGAAGAGTAGGAAGGAAATGCATCCCCCCTCTGGGAAAATCAAGAGCCCAAAGGGACCCCTAGAGCTAATGAGGCCCCAAAGGCCCCCAAGTCAAAGGCAACAGGCTAAAAGGAAGTTGTGTGGCCACAGGGGCTGGAAAGAGTGTTCCCTGGGGTGGGAAGAGCTACCTCAGTGGCCTTCCCCCCGGAAGGCCGGACTCCGCTTCAGCCCACCCCAGGACCTCGACCCGGACCCGCAGCAGGCCCCAGGGAAGCCATCCGCTACCAGCATTCCCTCAGCCTCCGTTCCCCTCTGTTGAACATCCTATATCCCCTAAGTGCTCTCTGGGGCTAGTAAGGAGTGTCCTGGTGCTTCTCCTGACCCCCAGGAGATTGAGAACCATGGCTCCCGTGCCCCACCATGCTCAGAAAGGGAAGCTCTTTGGTCAGTCCCAGCATCAGAGGCCTCCCCAAAGGTGAACATTCCCGCTGGTTCCCTGGATGGATCTGCCTCGGGCAAAGGCCTCACTATGGCTTGAGATGGTGCAGTCCCAGTCCCGGTGCAAGAGCCTGGCTTATACTGTCACTGCAGCCACCTCCTCTTCCTCACCCTCTTCCTCAGCCTCTGTCTTGATCTGAGCAACCCCAAGGCGGTAGAGGGTGTCGCGGATGACCACCTCGCCAGGCTGGCAGCTCTGCACGATGTCATGGATCTGCCGGTTGACGATTTCGCGGCTGGTGAGGAAGTCCATGAGGCGGTTGTAGAGGTAATAGTGGGTGGCATTGTCAAAGGCAATGGGCCGCTGGCGGACACTGTTTGGTTTGCTGTCTGCAATGGAGGCCAGGATGGCTGCGTAGGGTGCTAACTCAGGGCATAGGGCTGAAGAGTGGTGCCCGGTACTGGGGTCACCAAGACTGGACTGTGTGTCTATATGGACAATGTGCCGTGCGGCAGTCTTGGTGGCCGGGTGCTGGACGGAGTGCTCAGCCTCCATCACGTCCACAGTATAATGCTGGTCCAAGAGCTCTGGGCAGGATACGCTCTAGAGGAGAGAGAAGAAACCACTCTGACATGAGGGAATGACTGAGGCAGAAGCTGTGTGGTGGGGGAGAATGAAGGCTGTGGGGTCAGTCGGCCCAGTAAACCCTCACGTCTCCACATATGCCTACATCTCCTGGGGCAAGTCCCCTCTCTTCTTCCTCGGTGCCTCTGTCTCCTCGTGAGGACGGGGACAGCAACAGAGGCCACCTCCCAGAACAGATGTTGGATTACCTGAGCTGTTATCACTTACTACTGTGCCTAGTCAATTCAGGCTGGGGCTGCGGGGAGTGGGGAGAAGGGGGCCCTCGCTGAGGCTCACTCGCCTTTCGGCAGTGCCCAGCACAAGCTCGCAGAGCCAGTGAGTCCAGGGAATAAGGAAAAGATGAATGATGACAATGATGTCCCCCTTTTTCCTGTTGCCGGTCCTAACATGTCTTCCAGCAAAGGGCAAATGTGTCTGGTAAGAATCACTGCCTGGTTCAAAGCACCAAAAAGCAGAGACAAGGGCTCTGCCTCTAATCTCCTTTTGTGACACTGGATAAGTCCACCTCCCTTCTCTGGACCTTACTCTACCCTTTTAGTAAGAAGAGTAGATTGGATACGACCGGTGTTTTCTAAGCCTCTGTACCTCTAGATCATAACAGGTATGCCATGCGGTATATTCATGGTCAAATCCAACACCTGGCTGGTCTGGGTCTTTAGTACACCAACACGCATGATGTCTCCAAAAAGCGGCAATTTTCTAGGCTTATCTGGAGGGCAACTCCTTTGACTCCAAAATATCTGTGTTTGGGACATCCTGGGCACTCTTCAGTGACATGCTGTGGCCTCACACGTACAGGGATTGGTCAGTAAAAATTTGTGGAGTACATGCTGGTTCAGAGCATCAAGACAAAATAGTAGCGGAGACAAAGGATGCTGGAGATGGTTCCCGTAAGGCCTTCCCAAAGAACCAGGAGGTGAAACATGGTGAGTCTGTGGGATTTATTCCAGCTCCTCAGAAGGGAACTCACCACAGGTGGCTCCGCAGGACTAGAGAAGCAGCCCTGGTTCCTCCCCCACATCTGGTTGGTCAGCTCTGGGTAGCAGAGGTCAGCACACAGGGCCACTGGTGTGGCCATGTCTACCACGTAGACAGGTGGCCAATGGCGGGAAGAGACCAGCAGATCCACATGGTCGCGGGCACTTTCGCCCCGCACGAGATACTTGGAGCCACAGATCACCTGGGCAGGGAGATGGGAGGACACAGCACAGCCAATCAGCAGACAGACTGAGTTGAGTCTTCACTGCCTTCTTCCCAGGAATAATCAGGTTTTGTGACTAAAGCCATGGCCGTCCTGCCAGAGCCCGTCACATCCTGCTTCCTACTTCTGTCCCTAATTGAAGTTGTTAGTTCGTCCCCGACTTTCTGAGAGAATAGCTGGGACCGTTTGGTCTTCAACTGAGGCTGAGAGGCCCCAAGGGCATCTGCTCCAAACCCCACCCTCCACACTAACAAGCACTGTCGAGTCCAGTGGCTCCGATTCCCAGCCACACAGCACCGCCAGCTAACAGCTGGTTCAAGATGGAGGTTCCAGGGCCCCACTCTAAACCTAAGGAATTAACCTCTGGGGGTGGGGCCTGAGCATCTGTATTTTGAGCAGCTCTCCGGCAGACCCGGATATGTTGCCCAATGTTAACCAGGAAACACCTCCACCAACAGGGCCCCCCGCCCCCAGATGCCACTTCATTGCTGAGGAACTCTGTGTACAGTGGGGAATCCTGCATCTGCCTCCACCTCCCTACCTTCACCCCTACCAGTCCTGGCTATCACCTCCTAGTAACCCTGCTCGCCTATCACAGCCCTGAGCTCTGCAGCTCTCACAGCCCTGTGTGGTCAAATGCTTCCCACGAGACAGTCCCCAGTCACATGAGCACAGTCCTCTGAGCAGGCTCTGTTCTGCCAGGGAGAGACATCAAGTCTGTCCTTCAGACGCAGCTTTTGTCAAAGAAGCTGATAATCAGATTCTCTTTGGCTAGCCAGTCGCCATGTCCGCTCACACACCTGAATTAACGGAAGGCTGTGCTGGCAATCTCTGCCCTGTTTAAATACTCGTTCAAGGGGTTTTCAACCCCAGCGTCTTCCTTGGCCTGCTTTGTCATACGGCGCGCAACCTTCCCAGAGTCATCCCAGTGTCTACCCTGTTCAGGCTCTACTGACATAAGGCGTGCTCTTCTTAAACCAAAATCTGTACTACGGCCTCCCCAGTTCCCACTCAGAACTGTCCAGTGGGCCCTTCATCACTCTCAGAAGGAAACCCAGACTGCTACTGTGGCCTACAAAGCTCTACATGATCTGGCCTCTGGTGACCCTTCCAACCTTCCTCCTCTGGGCTCACTAGGCTTCTCCACTCAGGACTTAGTGGTCAACCCCTCCCTCTGCTGGAACATTACTTCCACAGCTTATCACTGGCTGCTCCAGACAGCAGGTCCCTCTCTGTTATCTTTTATCTCAGGTCTCATCTAGTTCCTTCAGAGTTAGCGCCATAAGCCATGGTGGCTTTATTTCCACTCTAGAATGAGATCATCTAGTGGAGGAATGACATCTTCAGCACTCACCTCTGAATCCTCAACGGCTATGCAGGGCCACCAGCATGTGGAAAGGGGATTAATCCTCATTGGTGACAATGCAGGCTCCCTTCCTAGTGCAAACGCTGGCAACTGACCCCTAAGGAGCTACTCCGCAGGCTGCCCAGTGACCTAAGTGCCAGCTCCCACAGGATGAGCTGGATCAACCAGATTCCCTGTGTGGACAATCTGGTGTGGACAAATTCACAGTATTTTTCTTATCCTCTTACCTGATGGGGGCACACCTTGTAGATTTTACCCCCCGTGAGATGAGGTGGGGGCTGTCTAACTCTGGTTCCATTCTGTACAGATTCATAGAGGGCCAACAAGGAGAAGCAGAGCTGTTCCTGGAGCAAGACAAGATTAAAAACAGAGCAGTAAATGCTAAGGGACCAGGCCTGGTGTGCAGCACCAAATGCTCACTTCAATATCCAAAGCAAAAGAATAAACTGTCAAGGCCAGAGTGGGCCTTGGAGCCTCACTAGCCCAAAGTCCTCTGAGGGCCGTGAAAGGACCAGGTCACAGAGCCAGCCAGAATGACCAAAGTGCCAGACTCTTGAAGCCTGGGGTCTTCCTACTTTTTACAGGGCAGGGAATGCTTCAAAAAAAGCTAACATGTGAGTCTGAACTTGAAGAAAGCGTAACATTTTCAACAGCATTATTAGTATAAAAAAAAGGAAATAATATATGCGTAAAACACACACATTCACATACACGTGTGCACGCACGCACAACATGCATACACACACTGTCTCTCTTCATGCATGTAACAGCATTCACTTTCTAAGAGCCAGGAGAGGTGATAACCACATACTGCAAAGTGCCTCCCTTACAACAATTTCATGGGTTGGTAGTTTGGTTATTGCCACTTTGTAAACCAGGAAAATGAGGCTGAGAAACGTAGGGGAGCTTATCCAAGATCATGCCCAGTAAGTGGGAGAGCCAGGATTCCTGACCCCAGAGTCTGGGCCCACAGAGGAACTGACTGGAGGCAAAGGCCTCCCATTCCTGTTATGCTCTGGCTGCGAACCACATCCCAGGCCTCCCTGACTGCCCGCACCTTCTGTCCGGTGAAGGCACTTGTCACGGGTGCTCGTATCCTTGCCCAGAAAAGGCAGCCAGCCTGCTCGCAAAGTCCCTATCTGCACTGCCACCCCCGACACTCACCTTGGAGTCTTCTGTCCCAAAGGGGATGCCACACTGCCTCAGCAAGTGCCGTAGCTCCTCCTCACTGTAGGAGCCAATCTCCTCAAGCTTGCAGGTGCCCTCGTGGAGTAGCCTCACCAAGGCACTGCCATGGCCTGCAAGAGACAGCCCTGTTGAAGTGGGGGTGGGGGGGCTGCTGCCAGCCAACAGACGTCACAGGTAGCCCCTCATGTGTGAGGATGAGAAGCGGGGGGGGACGAGGCCTAAGTACAGCAGGCGGTGGAAGCAGGCTCTGCCCCAAGCACTGCCCCGGGTGCTGGAGGAGGTAGACTCAAAGAAGGTCTTCTAACTTCTGCAGATATCTGAAGTCTCTCAGAACCGGCTTTCTACCCTTGAACATCTAGGGAAGAGATCCAGTAGAGTGTCCTCAAAGAACCCCAAAATGGGTATTTAAGAACCAAGATCTCAGATGCTTACCACAAGGGCAGCAGCAGCAGAGCAGTAGCGCTCATTTCAAGAACACTCTCTGTACATTGTGTTCCTGAACCTGCCTGGCCAACAGAGAACTATGTGGAGGTCTTAGAAAAGAAAACCAGTTTCTGGGTCTTGAAACAGTAAACATGAGGTGAGACCTCAGCAACTAATGTTAGGAAGCACTGTTTGAGAACCAGCCAATCACAACGTATTAAAATACTTTTAAGATCATCTGAGGTCACATCCAGAATTTAAAAAATGAAATAAAATAGGAAATGTATTCCACTTGGTAAGGAAAAGTACCGTTTTGTGAAAGTTGGCTGGCAGCTCTCCAAAATTCTGCACCATGACTTTAATCTCTAGGGAATTTTGTCACAGATTGTCACTATCTTTCTCCAAAGAGCCCTCTAGGCGAGCCTGCCCATCGCACCGCCCCCGCCCCCCACTTATGCGGTCTGGCCATGAAAATGTCCCAGACTCTGGACTGGGCCCTCCCCTGACCTGAGTCAGGTGATCTCACCAGGTACTGGCTGCACATCCAGGTTTTTGTCTTTCTCAGTGTTGACGACCACAGCTCCTCTCATGAGCGGTGGAAAGAAGGGGGCAATAACAGACGCATCAAACTTGGTGATAGGGATGCTGGCAGGGAAGGCCACCTGCTCAATCACCTCTGTCTCCATTGTGGCCCAAAAGTCCTCCACGTTTACCTCACTAGGGCCCAAGAACTCGGGCCAGGTGAACTAAAAGATAAGGATAAAAACGATCAAACTGTAGGAGCCACAGAGTATTAGCAACAGAACAGCCCCCCTTCTTGATACACTCCGGACAACAAAGGTGGGGGGCGGGGGGGGCATCTGACGGCCATGCACGGCCAGGGCACCCCCAGACCTGACATCTTAGTACCCAACTGCCTTTTGGCTGCATTCCTCTCTCCCATACTACAGCACTCCCCAACACCCGAACAATCCTATGTCCTTTCTGCATCCATCTATAGTCTAGTCCTCTCCGTGACTCGCAAGGAAAGGGGGACTACCACTGACTACCCGCTATGTGCTGGACACTGATTACTGCTCTGTAAGTCTGGGAGTCTGTCTGAGGTGACACTAGTGCAGTAAGGGAGAGAGTAAGAATGCGAACAAAGGTCCAGTTCCAAAGCCTAAGCCTTGTGTTCCTGCCACCCAGGGCGCTAGTGCACGCTGTGAGCAAAGAGCACAGATGTCCCACCACACTTTACAGCTACTGAGCACACCCTCTCCACAAAACAAGGGGGTGAGAAATGCCAGCTGACTGTGCTGCTGTGTGTGCAAACTGATGTGGTGACTGTCATCAGTCCAAACGGTCTTCCTCTATACAGTCCCTGAGGGGAGAGGCCACCAGACAGTCTCCTCAGGGACAAATGCAAATTTAAGTTCTGTTCAGAAACTTCTTGTTCCATTTCCCTGACATCAGAAGAGCCTCCACCTGCTTCCCTCACACATCCGTCACACCACCCTGCACACACAAAAGGGAGAGAATAAAGTAAGTCCTGGTCTCTAGAAAGTACCACAGAAGAGATGCCTATACTGAGAGTGAAGGGAATTCTACGCCATTCTCTGAGAAAAAGCCTTGATCTGACCAAGCAGGTACCAGGCAGGTCTACGAGACTGAAGCTCTGCAGGGAGGTGGACATCTGTTTACTTCTGGAAACCAAATGGTCTCCGAAGCCAGATGTGTTTAAAAACAAAAAACAAGAACAACAACAACAACAACAACAAAAATTGGAGCTCAGGGTCCCAGGAGTGAGCACAGCAGTACTTACAAACTCAGACTCTGGAGTCAGACAGCCAACACCAAGGTCCAGTTCTACCCCTCCTGGCAGGGTGAGCTTGGACAAAACCCCTGGGCTTCAGTCCCTTCATCTATAAAAATCTCACAGGCTTGGAGAAGTAAGTCCTATAATAAAGCACTGAGCAGAGCCAAAGAACTTGGCAAATGCAGTAACATGCTCAATAAACCCTAGCTGCATTACTATTAACACTACACTATAAAACCATGAGATGAACAGATCTGAAGAAGTTTGGCAATAGCCTCTTGATGACATAACACACAACAGCAAAAATTTTTTTATAGTTTACTTTATCTACAAACAACACTTACAAGACTCCAAAAAGCACTATGCTTACGTTCACATGTCTTGTTATGTACCACCATCCTTCAAAGGAATACGTTATCAAAATATATGTTGTTTTTGTTTTTTTTTTTTTAATTGGGAAGAAACAGAGGCATGTGCATTAAATCCCTAATAGGCTCAGCTGGCCATGCCAAAATGCACCCAAGCTTTTCTCTAGAGGGCCTGCACCCACCCCTGGTAGAGAACAGATGAGCGGAAGGTCCAGCGCCTCAAGAGACACTTCATGTTGCAAGTTCAGGGATGGGGAGCTCACACCCCACCACTACACTACTGCTAGCCTACTCACAGGCATGCAGACCAGACCTCTCAGCATGATCGTGGGAGAGAGTTCAGGAACCTATGGGATTTTTTGAAACACCATGTAACCAGGTTAAGAAAAATTCCTATTCTTCTGAGTTTACTTAGAGTTTTATCAGAAATTGGGGTTGGGGCGCCTGGGTGGCTCAGTTAAGCATCTGACTTTGGTTCAGGTCATGATCTCGCGGTGTGTGGGTTTGAGCCCCACATCAGGCTCTGTGCTGACAGCTCAGAGCCTGGAGCCTGCTTCAGATTCTGTATCACCCTCTCTCCCTGCCCCTCCCCCACTCATGCTCTGTCTCTATCTCAAAAATAAACAAACATTAAAAAATATAAAAATATAAAAAAAAAACTGGTGTTAAATAATAATGAAAGCCTTTTTTACATCTAATGAAATGATCATATGGGTTTCTACCTTTTACCTGTATGGCAGCAAATTACATTAGTATATTTTCTAACGTTGAAACAATCTTGGTTTCCCGGGATACGCTTAGTCATGATGTGTTACTCTACTCACTGTTATTATCCTATAGAGCCCTGTGTCATCTATATTCATGAATACAATCAGCTCCGATTTGTTCTTATAGTAAATGGCTGGTTTTATTTTCAAGGTTATTTGGTCTTATACAATGAGGTGGAGAAATACATCTGCTTTTACCATTCTTTGATCAGAATCATAGATTTCTTGGAGATGTTAGAATTGTATAAAACCCATCTGAGTTTGGTATTACCTCTGCGAACGCTTTTTATTTAAGGACCTAAGTCCCCGATCAGGTCACTCTTTTCCACACTTTCTTTCCATGGCTCTCATCTCACTTGGTGTAAGTCCTCACAGGGGCCCATGTGCCCCCATGGAGTCTGGCCTCCCAAAGCCTCTTGAACTCACACATCCCACCACTCTCTCCACCGCTCTCCACCAGCCTCCTTGCCATTCCTCAACCAGGCAGAGGAAGCCCACCTCAGACCATGTTTTGCTGCTCTCTCTGCCTGGAATATTCCTCCCCTGAGAGCTACGTGGGCTTCAGATCTCTCCTCAAATGCCACCATATCAGAGACGCCTCCCCCTACTACCCTCTAGAAAACAGGAATCCCGGGGGCGCCTGGGTGGCGCAGTCGGTTAAGCGTCCGACTTCAGCCAGGTCACGATCTCGCGGTCTGTGAGTTCGAGCCCCGCGTCAGGCTCTGGGCTGATGGCTCGGAGCCTGGAGCCTGTTTCCCATTCTGTGTCTCCCTCTCTCTCTGCCCCTCCCCTGTTCATGCTCTGTCTCTCTCTGTCCCCAAAATAAATAAACGTTGAGAAAAAAAAAAAAAAAATTTAAAAAAGAAAAAAGAAAACAGGAATCCCGCTCTCCACCAAACTGCTCTCTTCTCCTCACCTGCTTTACTGTCACTATGCTACTTTTAATTACTACTTACTACATATAATATAGACACTGACTGATATAACATACAATTATTAACAATGTTTGTTTCCTGTTAAATTCTCAAATTTGGGGATTTCCCACATTCCCAAAGCAGGATTTGAGCCCCATGAGCACAGGAACTTTATAGGTTTTTTACTGCCATGTCCCAAGTGTCTAAAAAGTGTACCTGGTTCATGTTTAATAAATTTGTTGGCAAGTAACAAATGCCGTAATTTCCATCCAGCCTTCCTTAGATAAAAATGCCACTCCCCTCTCTCAGGCAGGACTGGAGCCATCTGTGCCTGGGACAGCATGAAGAAGGTGGCTGCCGAAGTGTGAGGACAGTTCTAAAGGCGGCAGGAGATACTTACTTCCACACTCTTCAGTGCCAACACATTTTCTTCATTCCTCTGGGCCATTTCCACTTTGGGAGCCACACCACAGATGCCACAGATCATGTCATTGTAGTCTCGGACAGTGAGGCACTCGAAAGCCCAATAGCCATTGCACAGCAGCTCCTGCAGCTGGCTCAGCTCCTCCAAGGTCAGGGTCTTTTCTGCAAGGAGAGCAAGAGTTCTGAGAAGTCACAGCAAAAGACCGTGAGGCCACTGGGCACGAGCCAATGGCCAGCAAGAACAGCAACTCTGCAAGACTGCTTCTCCCCTAAGAACACCCCAGGGTCAAGCACCCTGGCCCTAAGGGCTCGGGTGGCAACCCCAAAGGGCAATTCCAATCAGAGTTGTAACCACCTCGCACTAAGTACCTACTAGGCACTAAACACAGTGCAAACAACTTCAAATACGTTACTCATTTAACTCTCACATCTTTATGAAATAGAAGCTATTCTCATCCTCATTTTACAACTGGAGAAACTGAGGCACAGAGAATAACTTGCTCAAAAATACACTGCCACTAAGTAGCAGTGCCAAGACTCAAACACAAGCCTGTTTGACCCCAGAACCTCTGCAGTACTCTATATGACCTCCTAGCAAGCAAGGTGCAAGGGAACGGAAACTACAGGGATAGGAAGGGAAAAGCACCAACAGAGAGAAGGAAAGCAAGGGAGAAAATAATTGCTAATAATAAGGAGGGTGGTCACCACCCTCAGGTCTCAACATGAGCCCTGGGACCGGTAGCAGACCTCCAGAAGCTATGTACTCAGAGTGAGTCTGATCAACATGCAGTGAGGCCTTGTCTACCCATATGATCAGAGGATGAACTTCTAAAGAGTCAGCTTAACCTCGTGCTGGGGGTCCCTGGCTGGATGGAAAGACTCATTCTTCCCAAAGTTAATTTGGCATTCGTAAAATTCAAAAGGAGGAGAGTACCAGGGAAGTCAAGAATGTCTCCTTTCCGAACTATCAGATTCTTCTGCAAGATGATTCTTTCAACCGAAGCCCAGCGCTGAAAATTCGCAGGGAACTCAGAACGACAACCTGTACCTGTCTGCTCCTGCACTGACTTCAGAACAGTGCTGATGGACACTCTGGGGTCCTCCCCCAACTTGATCTGGTTTCGGATTGCAAAGAGCAAGTCCAGGCTCACTAGTAGCTTGTTCCCCACATTAAAGAGACCTGCAGAGTTAAAAAGAAGCAACACAGAAACTCATGGTAAAACATCTACAATGGCAAAAAATTAGAAACAAACTAAATGTCCAGCAATAGCGTAAGAGCTAAATTAATTATGGTACATTTCTCAAATAGAAAATTATGCATTAGAAGGGAGTAAGGTAAACCTAAATGCTCTGACATGGGAGCCGTCCGTAATACACAGTTAAATGAAAAAAGCACGCAATTAAATGTGTAGAGAATGTTTTCATAAAAACAGAAACCCATCCCTGTGGCCCAGCTCAGTCTTCATTACCAGCGGGGCTGCCCTTCCTCTACTTCTCAACAGCCACACTGTGGGGGAAGGCCAGGAGTACCCTCTAGCCCAGGGATGTAACAAAAACTATAAAATCACCCCTAACAAAATCCGAAGATGAAAGAGTCAGAAAAATTTAAATACAATCAATTGAAGACAAGTAAAAGAGGGTGATTTTATATTTGCACAAAACATAAAGCATAAATTTGCACAAAAGCAAGTTCTAGAATATGTGTTCTCATTACAGAAGGGTATAAAGGAGTGGGGAAGGCTTTTCTGAGCATGATACCAAAGGCTGAATCCATAAAGGAGAATACCAAATCTGGTTACATAAAAATTAAAAAAAGAAAAAAAACCCACAAAAAACAAAAAAACACCTTTGTGTCCCAAAATAAAACAAAACCCAAAAAACCACAAATTTAACCACAATTAAAAGACAACTGATAAACTGGGGAACAACTCTGTCAACAACAAAATATTCAAATGAAGGATGGAAACAAAAGAAATTCACAAAAGAGATTTAAGAAAAAACCACATACAATCCTCTTAAGAATCAAAGAAGTGCAACAAATTAGGAAATGATACACCAGTTTTTACCTATCAAATTGGCAAAACTTTAAAAAATTATAATACCAATCTGCAAAAAGTTCCTAAAGCTGGTAAGGAAATTTAGCAAGGTCACTGGGTAAAAACTCAATAGACAAAACCCAACAGTATTTCTACACTAACACTGAACAGTCAGAAATTAAAACCATGTCATTTAGAATTGAACAAAATGAAATACTTAACAAAATATGTGCAGGATCTACACGCTGAAAACTACGAAACACTGATGAAAGAAATAAAAAAAACCCTAATAAGACAGATTGACATGTTTACGGATTGGAAGACTCAATATTTTTAACCGTGTTAAACTTTCAAATTGATCTATAGATTCAATGTAATGCCAATTAAAATTCCAGTAGGACTCTGCAGATACTGAGAAGCTGATTCTAAAATTTACATGGAAATGCAAAGGAGGGGCACCTGGGTGGCTCAGTCTGTTGAGTGTCCAACTCTTCATTTCGGCTCAGGTCATGATCTCATGGTAAGTGGGTTTGAGCCCAGAGCTCTGTGCTGACAGTGCGGAGCCTGCTTGGAATTCTCCCTCCCTCTGCCCCTCTCCAACTGGCACGCGCTCTCTCTCAAAATAAAAATTAAAAAAATAATTTAAAAAAAAAGAAAAAAAAGGAAATGCAAAGGAACTAAAATAGCCAAAACAACTAGGAAGAACAAGGTTGGAGGACTCACACTAACTGATTTTAAGACCTACTATCCAGCTGTAGTAATCAAGACCAGTGTGGTATTGGCAAAAGGACAGACAACATAAAACAACGTAAGAGAACAGAGAACAGAAATAAACCCGTACATATGATCAACTGTTTTTCAACAAAGAAGCAAAGGCAATTCAATGGAGAAAAGACTATCTTTCAACAAATGGTGGTACAACTGGATGTCCACAAGCAAAAAAAAAAAAAAAAAAGAAAGAAAGAAAGAACTCAATCTGGGCCTCACACGTTATACTCACACTTTATATAAAAATTAACTCAAAATGAATTACAAACTTAAATGTAATCCATAAACTTATAAAAATTAGAAGAAAACACAGAAAAATATATATGGTCTTCACCGACGTAGAGAGACCGTAGACTGCGAAAAGCATAATCCCTAAAAGAAACAACTGATGAAGTAGTCTTTGTCATAATTAAGAACTTCTGCTCTGTGGATGATTTCTTTAAAAGAATGAAAAATCAAGCCAAAAATCATGAGAAAACACTTGTAAATCACTTATCTGACAAAGGACTTATGGGTCCAGAATTATAAAGAATTTAACAGTAAGAAAACAATCTACTCCAACAGACCAAAGATGGAACAGATACTTCACCAAAGACGACATGTGGATAGCAAATAAACCCATGAAAAGATGCTCAACATCACTAGTCATTGAGGAGACACAAATTAAAACCACAAAGAAATACCACTACACACAGCCATCAGAATGGCTAAGAAAAACAAGAATAAAAAAAACCCTCCCATTCCCTGTTGGACATAATGCAAAATGGTACAAACATTTAAGTAAACAGTTTGGCAATTCCTTTACAAAAATAAAGATACACTTAGCATATGGCCCAGCAGTCTGACTCCTCGGTATTCATCCAAAAGATGGAAATTTGTGTTTACACAAAAGCCCGTACATGAGTGTTCATAGCAGCTCTCTTCAAAAGTGCCCAAAACTGGTAACAACACAAATGTCCTTCAAAAAGTGAACAGATAAACTAACTGTGGTACTTCACACAATGCAAAACTACTCAACAAGAAGGAGGAACAAACTGCTGATACATGCAACAACGTGGATGACTTTCAAAGGCATGATGTTTAACGAAAGAAGCCAGACTCACTTAAAATACTGCATACATTGTGTATCAACTACACTCAAAAGAATTTTAATCTTTAAAACATATTTTTAAAAAATACTACATACTATGATTGGATTAAATGACATTCTAGAAAGATGGAGCTATAGGAATGAAGAAGAGATCAGATGGCTGCTAGAGGTCAGGGGTGATTACACACAGGAGGAATGTTTTAGGCCATGGAACTGTCCTATATACGGATTGTGGTGGCAGGTACACAACTCGGTGCACCTGTCAGAACTCATGTGACTGTACGACAATGAAGTAAATGTTATTGTTGATGTAAATTTAAAATTAAAGCTAAAATCAAAAATATATATAATCCTAGGTACTACTGACCCAGATAGACTGCAGGGAAATGGCACTCTCATTACCTACTGGCAAAAGCATAAAATAATACAAACTCAGTTGGGCAATACAAGACATTGAGAGCGTGAATACGAAACAAGGCAGTGTAAGGCTCTGAAGACAAGAATAAATCACAAATACTCTAATCTTTGGCACTCAAGTGTACGTATGAAATTCAAATTCCAAATTCTTACAATGGTGGTACATGGTGAATGTTCCAGAAATGTCTGATGCTGATGAACATACAGGGAGAATGGGTGAACACGCAGCAATTCCGTTTTGAGCACTTGTCCAAAGGAAATAATTAAGGCTATACACAAAGAGTTAATTATAAAGAGAATTCTAAAATGGAGTCCCATACACTCTCTAATTATGGTCATGTATTTCCCCACTTGCTGGCACAGGAAGATGCCCATGGTACACTGCCAAACTTAAAAAGAATATTCCGGGGCATGTGGGTGGCTCAGTCGGTTAAGCATCTAACTCTTTTTTAAAAAATTTGTTTTTTAATGTTTTTAATTATTTTTGAGAGAGACAGAGACAGAATGCGAGTGGGTTAGGGGCAGAGAGAGGGAGATACAGAATCGGAAGCAGACTCCAGGCTCTGAGCTGTCAGCACAGAGCCCGACGCGGGGCTCGAAGTCACGAGCCATGAGATCATGACCCGAGCCGAAGTCAGACGCTCTACCGACTGAGCCACGCAGGCGCCCCAAGCATCTAACTCTTGATTTTGGTTCATGTCACAATCTCATGGTCATGAGATCAAGCCCCGTGTGAAGCTTGCTTGGGATTCTTTCACCCCCTCTGTTCCTCTCCCCCACTCAGGCTCACGCTTTCTCTCTCTGAAAATAAACATAAAAAAAATAAGAATATCCCAAAACAATATCTGGCATGACCCCACTTTTGCTGAAAGAAAAACCATAAACCCATAAATCCCATATTCCCTTTTATTTTCTTCCTTGTACCTGTCAGCATTTTCTATTTTTTTCCACAATGAAGATCTGTTATTTAAAAATTAACTTTGTCTAAAGATCCAAGATACAAGAGCCCTAATATAAGAGCCCAGAAGTAATCTTCTGGCACCAAGACATCCACGAGAAAAAATCCCCTCTTTCTCAGAAGCCACATCTGAGGGAAGGTGCAGTGCTCAAAGAGCCAGAGGTCTGACCAACAGAGGCTGTTCCCAAGTCTGTTTTGGGGCCCTTTGAAGGAAGAAAGGCTGATACCACCTACATAGATGTCCGTGAAGCTGTGCAGGGCCAGACAATGACACCCACCTGCATAGATGTCCGTGAAGCTGTGCAGGGCCAGACAATGAGGGTTCAGACACATCTTCACCTGGGCAGTCACCACCTGTAGCCGGCTGGCTGTCAGCAGCCAGCACTCCTGGGGCCCGGCCAGGGAGCTAGTACCAAAACATCACCGACAGAAAAACATAAAGGAAATCAACTTATGCAGTTCCAGGGCTCAGTGATCAACGGCAAAGTTCTCAAGATTTTAATGAAGTAGGCAAACAAAGATGCTGGAGCTCGTGTTCCAAGGTTTTCTAGGTGGGTGTCTGCTCTGGTGGCATGTGGTCTGTGGAATCACCCCTTAAGTTAATACTACTCTGGATTCATTACCTACTTTAACCAATCCCCCTGAACTCCCAAATCCAAGCACTGTGCCGGGCAGTCCAGATGTAAATGAAATCCTAACTTGGTGACAACAACTTTCAGGCATTTTCAATAGAAATAATGGATCATTACTAATCACTATGATTTTACTTTAGGCAATTGAAAAAGCAAAGGAAACCTAAGAGAAGCAGAGAATAATAACATCTTCAAAGGATATAGCTTTACAGAAGTTTGGAAAAAGGGGCAAGATGGGCCAAGTAAGATATGGCAGCTAGGGACAGGGTAAATCTGAAAGGGGTGCTTACTTTTGTCCCCCTTTGAATAACGGGCTGCTACAGAGTAGGCACTGCGTGGACGGAGACTCATAATAATTCGACCAAGAGGTCTGCTCGATGGTGACCGTCTCTTCACTCACGTTGGACAGAATGAGTCGAGAGCTGTTGAGTTCGTGAATCAAGGCGAAGACCTCAGCCAGCTCAGACTCGTTCTCAGGAATCTGCAGGACTTTGCGCAGCAGCTGCAGAGTGGACTGGCGCTGGACCTCCCTCTGGGCCAGGCTCAGGGGCTCTGTGGCACTCAGCACATCTGGGAGCGGTGAGCTGACCTCCTGGGAAAGGAGCAGATTGAATGATCAGCAAACAGCCAGGGCACCGCCAGCCTTGGTCTAAAATGCTGAGAGGCTGCAAGCGGCAGAGGGATGGGCCCATCCGTGGCTGAGGGTAGGAAACCTAGTTTCCAAACCACCTCAGTTAGTAACTCGCTGCGTGACTCGAGGCAGGTGTTCTCTCTCTGGCACAAAGTTCTCTACCAGTAAAAGGAGAGGATTATACACATCACTCAGAAATGGTTTCAGAGGTAAGCTCCCATTCACCAGGTTTGGAGAATAACAGACCCGGGTCTCAATCCTGGATATGCCACTTAATAGCCATACATTTGGGACCCAAAGCAATCTACTGAATCTTTCTGAGCCTCAATTTTCTTATCTATGAAATGAAGGATGAAGTACTAGTAATCTCCTAGAGTTATCATGCAGAGTAAACAAAATATTGCAAGTAAAGCACTTAGCCTAGTACCTGGTAGACAATGAAAGCTCTACAAATGGTAGTTTTGATATGTCACCAAATATCTGTACTACTTAAGGTATTTGTCTTTAACACTTTTATCTTCTGGGTACAAGGGAACTATTTCATATATCAATTAAAGGCTTTCAGGACTAAGGTCCTGAAATGCTCATTAAAAAATGGAGGTTCCTCCGAGATCCCTTACATAAATGCAACAGGAATCACTCCCTCCCTCGTGTTTCCAGAGTCCATCCTTTTACTGCAGAATTCACTGTCTCACAGCTGGTGAGACTGTTCCCCTATTTTCAGTGAGTATAAGGTTCCTGTTTATTTGCTGATTCCCAAAACCAGCATGAGAGCACACTAAAGATTCTAATTCCTATTTGCTGGACATATAATATGTTGCTTTGCAGAAGTTAATTGCCTAATAACAAGAAGGAACTTTCTATGAACTCTGCACACCTACAGCTCTCATCTCATTTATCTGTAGTTTGGCTACTTACTTTTCTCCCCCACGAGACTGTGTGTTCCTCAAGGGAAGGGACCATGTTCTATTTATCTTTGTATCTCCAAAGGCCTGACCTACAGTAGGCATTCAAATGCATGCTTGCTGGAAGAAAAAGAACAACTGCAGAGAGCTGACTGACACTAGAATGAGTTGCCCTGGGAGACAGTGTGTTCCCAGCCCTGTCTATGTTGAACTATGGGCTGGAAGAGTAGCTGGCAGGGATACTATCCTTCTACTCTGAGCCACAGTGAAAGACAGGAATGAAGACCATTCCAGCCCAGAGTTGCTGCAGTCTTAATTACAGCTACCAATGACAAACTGCGCAGGAAGCATATGGCCACCAGGGGGCTCCAGAGAGCATCACACACTAAGGTCCTTGGGTCTCAGACCATTGTTTTAGTTTACAGAAAAATAGTAATTACATTTTATTTCTCTAAAACTTAGGAAGTTGAAAGGTGACATAATGTCAGAAGGATACTGGAGGTAGGCAGCTGTCAACCAAAGACAAAAGAATATAAAATTCCAAGAGTAGGATTTGAAATCAATTGGCTAGAAGTCCCTGAACAATTCCTGTCTGACCTGGAAAGTTAGTTCACCTCATCATCCTCGATCCAGGGAACCAACATCCATTTCCACTCTGCAAACCACACCAATTGCTACAATCAAATAGGAGAAAGGAATGTTCATAGCATCTACTTATACAGGACTCAATTCCATTCCATGATCATGATCAATACATTGAGTATGCACACTCCAAGGTCAGAAGGCATGGGGGAACAGATACACCTGTCCTAAAAGAGATCACGGTGTCACAGGGAGCTAAGACAGAGTCAAGGCAGAATATGGTCAACACTAAGTGAAAACCTCCTCTTTCCTCCCATTAAAGGCATAGAAGATCCAGGAAGCTGACTGCCAGCAGAGAGCAGCCAATGGAACAGAATGTGATGGAAGCTATGGACCCATTTTACATGCTATTTCAGGGATTTACAGATTATTTGAAGCTCAATTCTGAGTCTTCTCTGGGGTTCACGGCCCTGAGAATAAAATGTCCAGATACAATCTACCTGGCCCGCTTTTGTCACTGGAGAAACTAAAACTCAGAAGAGGGATGGCATCCAGCTGAGGGTCCTCCCAGCTGTCTCTCTATTCCCAGTCCCCATGTGTTTTCCACTAAGCCATCAGTGCCCACATACTTTAGTTCTATTTCCCTTTCTCACAAGGATAACCTCAGAACACCACCTCAAGTATGGAAACAAACCTGGGACCAGGGGGTGAGATTTATCTGCCAGGAGCTCCCCTGCCCTGCCCGCCATATCCATAGAAAACTTAGCTTGAAATGGTTCTCACCACCTCGGTAGTCCTGTCCATTCCCAAACCCCCATATGCCTCCTTCCTGACACAACCTTCTAGCCCTCACAATGAATGAAGGACATTCAATGTGACCTCATCGCCTAAAATACAAATTGTCTGGTCTAATGTTAAAGATCTTCCACAATATGGCCACAATATGCCTTTCAAGCAGCTTATTTTGCATACTCCTCCCTATATATACATATATATATATACGTATATATATGTGTGTGTGTGTATATATATATATATATATATACACACACGTATATATATATACACCTTTCTCTTCTAGGTGATTAGAGCACTAGGCTCCCTAGCGTTTCGCTTGTACCCATGCTTATCCTGGAGTATGGCATGCCTTCCTCTTCCATCCAAATCGTATCCACCCTGCAAAGTCCAGCTTAGATCTGGAGTGGCCAGACTCCACCTTGGATCCTGACCTGTTCTGTACGCCATCCTCTTTCCTCCCAAGGCAGATCAGGGAGATCTATCTTCTTACCTTCAACCTAGTCATTCCATCTGCTGCCTGAGGTACTGTAACGTTCTATACACTTAAAGAAATTCACACGTGGAGGGGCGCCTGGATGGCTCAGTCGGTTAAGCGCCCGACTCTTGATTTCAACTCAGGTCATGATCTCACAGTTTGTGGGATTGAGCGTCATGCTGGGCTCTGCTTCATGCTGGGCTCTGCGCTGACAGTGTGGACCCTGCTTGGGATTCTCTCTCCCTTTCCCCGACTAGAACATGCATGTACACACTCTCAAAATAAACATTAAAAAAAAAAAAATTCACGTGTAAAGTCTGAGGACCTCTGAAAATACCGATTTTTTCCTGGTTCTAATAAATAAAAAATGAGCCCTAATGAGGCAAATGGAATGTGTTTTACACTCCAAACAGTTTGGTCCAACTTCAGAGATTTGCCAAAACTGCTAGAAGTGAAGCTTTGTATTGAGCCAAAAGCTCTATAAGGAACCTGAGAGGCAGTGATCTAATCTACAAAGTCTTAGGACTGGCATTCTCTGTTTACCAAAATACTATTTACCAGTGCTCCACCAGGTCTCAGAACTAAAAGAATGTAACTCTTCCGTCCCTCTCTTCAAAATCCTATTTAAAGAAAAAACTTTTTTAAGTTTATTTAGTTTTTAGAGACAGGAGAGGGAGAGAGGCAGAAAGAGAGGGAGCGAAAGAATCCCAAGCAGGCTCCGTGCAACCAGCCGGGGTCGAACTCATAAACTGTGAGATCATGACCTGACCTGAAATCAAGAGGGGATGCTTAACCAACTGAGCCACGAGGCACCCCTTAAGAATCCTCTGTAAAGCCTGTATTCCCATTCTCTTTGGTGAATGAACTCTTGATCCACTGGGCTAGAACGTTCTCCAATTCTCTCAACTTAATAATGAGGACAAGGAAGCCCAAAGAGAAGGGGAGGTCCAGAATTTAAAACTGGTTCCACTTGTGGTATTCTAATTATGATCATGTACCAAGAAATCATTTTATTTCTACTAAAACAGGTCCACTAACAAAGCCCAACACAAGGCTAGGGGATGTGTTTAGGGGAGGAACTCACAAGAGCCTTGGTGGTTTTCTCAGTCCGGTCTTTAGCAAGGTTAAAACCACAGCTGGGACAAATCCGCGGTTTATGTCGGTTGGTGTAGACGTAGTTACAAGAGGGATTCTTGCACTTTCCCCGGCCTCTTGAAGTAGCGAGGCCCAAATCCTAAAAAAGGAAAACCAATATTCAATTCCACAAAAGTTACACCTGGGCAGAGTCAAAAACCAGGATGACCAGCTATCAGTAAATCAGAGAAGAAAGTGACAATGGCAAAACCAGATTTAGACTAACTTCCAAAGGGCCTTGATGCAAGATCCTTACTCTGCGGTTACCTCCTTTCAATCTTAATACAGCCTGTATAATTTTGGCAAGTCCCTCCCCATCTGTGAAACAAGTGAGCTGACTCTTTAGTGTCAGAAATTCAAATGCCATGGAACACCTGGGTGGCTCAGTCAGCTAAGTGTCTGACTCCCGGTTTCAGTTCAAGTCATGATCTCATGGTTTGTGAGTTCAAGCCCCGGGTCCAGCTCTGTGCTGTCAGTGCCGAGCCTGCTTGGGACTGATTTCTCTTTCTCTCTCCCTCCCTTTCTCTCTCTCTCTCTCTCTCTCTCTGTCTCTGTCTCTCTCTCTCTCTCCCCCCGCCCCCCCCACCCACACAATTTCACACATGCTCCTATACGTTCACTCACTCTCTCAAAAAAATAAATAAATCAATATTTTTAAAAAATGTTAGAAATTCAAATGCCCTCAGGGTCCAGACTACTGGCAGAGAGAAGCAGGCCTATTCTAGCAGAAGGCTGAAGACTGTGGTGAACAAGCATCCACACCCTTCCTGAAGGCAATCAGGACCTCTGGACTACCTAAGCTCAAATCTCTGGCATCTAGGCTCCTGTGACATGCTGCTATCTAATCAAAAAAGAGAAGGTCCTGGGAAGCTCCCCCCAGATAGTAACTCTAGTGGCCTTCTGTAGTCAAAGGGACAGGGAGGTGATGGTATAGATGGCATGGAGAAGGTAGTAATTAGTCTCTGAGAAAAGAAACCTGAGCAGATATTCAGGATAAAGGAGATATTCTCCTTAAGGATCAGGCCAGTCTATGCACTAGTCCACCATACTGTCCTGTCTTGTTACTACAGAATCCCTAGCAGAGGGTCTGGCCAGAGCAGGCTCTCAGTAAATATTTTCTGAATGAAGGAATGAATGGTTCTGTACCTGTCTGCCTTTATCAGGTAAGAGTTCTTAAAAATCCAGCTGCTCTCTCAAAATCTGTGTATCTTACTCAATTCAGGCAGAGAACCTGCCAAAAGTTACCTGGTTAATCGGTATCTAAGGATCAATAAAATTAGAGAATGCTAGAAGCAAAAAAAGAGCCCCAACATGATATCTAAACTGATGCAGCATTTTACAGACGGTGAAAACTGAGGACCAGAGAAGCAAAGATGCCTACTTGCCCCAAGTCATGTGCATGCTGGCAGCAGAGCCAGAACCACTTTGGGACTAGGTCCTTTGAGTGCTTATTCCACTGCTCCATGTGGCTTCCCCTGTAAAAGGATGACTCCAGAGTCCCACTCTGTTTGTTTACTGGGATGTTTATTGGGATGTTAATATATGCTGTGTTAAAAATAAAAGGTGATGAGGTGCCTGGGTCGCTCAGACGGTTAGGTGTCCAACTTCGGCTCAGGTCATGATCTCGCAGTCCGTGAGTTCGAGCCCCTGCGGCGCTGTGCTGACAGCTCAGAGCCTGGAGCCTGCTTGGGATTCTCTATCCCTCCCTCTCTCTGCCCCTCCCCCACTCCTGCTCTGTCTCTGTCAAAAACAAACAAGCATTAAAAGATATATAAGGGGCACCTGGGTGGCTCAGTCGGTTAAGCAGCCGACTTCTGCTCGGGTCATGGTCTCGCGGTCCGTGAATTCAAGCCCCGTGTCGGGCTCTGTGCTGACAGCTCAGAGCCTGGAGCCTGTTTCGGATTCTGTGTCTCCCTCTCTCTGACCCTCCCCCGTTCATGCTTTGTCTCTCTGTCTCAAAAATAAATAAACGTTAAAAAAAAAATTTTTTTTTAAAAAGATATATAAAATAAGTAAATAAGGATAAAAATAAAAGGTGGGTGGGGAGGGAAAAGGTTTGTGGGAAATGCGAGGCTAAACAAAGATGCTTTACCAAAGCATTTCTCAAATCCTTTAAGAGGCCAGTACTGACTGTGACTCTATTTTGAGGAGGAAAAATAGACCTTTCTCACACTTACCAGTGGATAACAGACTTTTGAGGCTAAAAGGTCCAAAGACTGTTGAATGCTACAGCTGGACTGGATTCTCATGTCCAATTACTCCAAGAAACATCCAGGTCTCAGCTGGCCTACACACTATAGATCTCACCTGCAAAACACCTAGCTAATTCACCCAGCGGCTACCATCTGGATCAGTGAAGGGATCTTCAGAACCAATGATCTATCCCTGACCCTACTCTCACTCCTAACTACCACTCCCCACCTCCCTCAGACTTCTACTCGCCCTCCACCTAAAACCAAAACCCATGTCCCTGTCAACCCATCACCTGGCCACACTTACCAGCGTTACAGTGCAGCTGTACTTGTATGGAGGAAACAGATCAGGCTTGACTTCTACAACTTTTACTTGTGACGTCCGGCTGCCCGGGCCATTTGTTAGCTGTGGATCAGAACCAGTGATTTAGTGCTTTTCTATAAAACCTCACACTCCTGAGGGCCTGTGTCCTGAAAGAGCTTGAGGAAACAGTTTCCCAGGGACTTTGTAGAGCCACACTCCATGTGAGCTCTAGGATGCTAGTCAGCAGTCACCAGCCCGCCAAAAGTTTAAATGTCACTTTCAAGTCCAGGGTTGCCACATTCTTCTGTGCAGCTTCTAACACTGCATACTAGAAACACTGTGAATCAGATTTACAACTGCTACCAAGTGAGAAAAACTTATAATAGTCATATACCACACAAATATGTGGTTGAATAATGTTGGCATAGAAAGAACTCGAAAAGATTGTTCACTAAAATGTCACAGGTTGAGAGGAAGATCGTGACTTTTTCCCCTTTCACCACTATCTATGAACTTTTCAAATGTTCTATACTATTAAAGAAAAAAAAGATGAAGACAGCATTAGTAATTATTCTGTAATACCGAATTTAAGTTGATATTCAGAACATAAAATTTCATGTAACTTAACCGGCCTAAGACTAGCAAAAGGACTTGCAACTTTTAACAAATACCCAATGTTACCAGTCAAAAGGAAACTATTTACAGAGAAGACTGGGAGTTTACCCAAGTAAAGGGACTCTAAAGGCTGGAAATCTACAAAGCAGAAAAGCAGACTAGATCCTTCTAGATCTAAATCACACATGCATCCAGTGCTGACACCACATCTGGGTGACAGATCAGCCTTCAAAGTAAAAGCCAGTTGATACTCTATTTGGGGCAAATTTGGAACAAAGGGAGTTGCCTGGCAGAACACCCTGCAAGGGAGAAGGCAGCCCGAGTTTCCTATTCCATTTTGGTCTAACAGGGTTTTTGAACTACAGGCCACAAAATCCACTGACAGGTCATGAAATTAATTTAATGAGTTGAAACCATTTCCATTTGCAAAATGGAAAATACCAAAATAACCACATATAGTAAGGGCATAGCTTCCTTATTCTTTTCATGTATACAGGTATGGATGTTTACTGGGCTGTGATGTAAAAATGTGTTATTGAGGGTCATGGCCCAAAAAAAGAGGTCTAGTAAAAAAATGCTGATTTAGGGAATTTTGATAGTAACTATTCTGGTCACATATCGATAAAAAAACAAAAAAAAACCCTCTGTCATTAATATGAATGGACTGTACTGGCTACAAACTAGAACGTGAAGAGCCATGGTTTTTGGTTTTAAAAAATTATATTAAAAAAATGCCCACAAACCTAGGAAAAGCCTCAGAGGCTGAATGGGCACAGAACGCCAATAATAGTTCTGGGTGGCAGGATTACAAGAGACTGACTTTCTTTCTGCCTTACTGAATTCTCTGTATTTTCTACAACAACTGCGCGTTCATTTTCTCAAGAGGCTAAAAAAACAAGACAACTAAATGCAGTATCTAATCCTACAATGAACCCTGTACTGGAGTGCAAAAATGCTATAAAGAACATAACTGGGTAAAATTGTCAAAACTGGAATACAAATGACAGACTTAAGTATTGTATCAATGTTTCAGTAACAGAATATCCCTATTCTTAGAAAATGCACACTGAAGTATTAAGAAGCAAAAGGCCATGTAACTTTCCCTTAAATTACATGTACTTTTGAAACATACATGAGCACAAATGATGAAGCAAAATGGGTGATACCTTACCAATAAGCAACTATGAGTGAAAAGTACATGGGTACTTTCTTTGTACTGTCTTCACTCTTGCAATTATTTTCCTAAATTTTAAATTGTTTCTAAATTAAGGGACGCCTGGGTGGCTCAGTGGGTTAAGTATCCAACTTCAACTCAGGTCATGATCTCACAGTTCATGAGTTAGAGCCTTACATTGGACTCCTTGCTGAGGGTGCAGAGCCTCCTTGGGATTCTCTCTCCCCCTCTCTCTCTGTCCTTCTCTTTCTATCCCTTCTGCACACTCTCTCACAAAATAAACTTAAAAAAATTATTTCCAAGTCAAAAGTTTAAACGTGCATTCATTTTATAATAAGAAAAAAAGTAAGTAAAAATAAGTAACTCATTCATGCTCAACTTCATTCCAGAGGTCACTTTCCAATGTAATAGGCTTCTGCCTATGGCTCTGAGACACTAAATAGAAGCCCTGTTCTCGGAGCAGCAGGCCTGCCCCCAGGATGCCCTACCTCTGGAAAACGGGTCTTACCTTCACTTCGTTGCTGTGTGATGACTGTTGGATTGGCTGGCCCAGCTGCTTCAGCGTGCTTGGCTTCAGGCCACAAGTCCTCACAGAGGGCGTTTTATCTGAGACAATCAGAAGTCAAACTGGTGACTTAAATGCATTCAGAGTCCCCCTCATTCTCTCATCTCCATTCTCAACAACCCCACTGCTGTCCCCTTCCTATCTGACAGCTCCCCGCTCCCGGGTTTGTCCCAGCCCTTACCACTCAGGGGAAAGGCCTGCCTGGCCCTGGACAGTCCCATGCTGTTGCCTCGGCCCACATTAGATGGGGCTGGGAGAATTGCTCTCATGGGTCTTGCCGCAGCCAGTAATGAGGGCTTGCCCCGAGCTTTGCCCTTAAGCTCAGGGGCTCTGAGCCCAGGGGTGAGCGGGTCAACTCTGGAAAAAAAAAAAAAAAAAAAAAAAAAAAAAGAAGGGAAACCTAAAAATTCTGGACCAAGTGGAAGAAACCAAAGCACAATCTCCAAATAGCATTTTAGCAGAGGGATAGTGTAGTAAACTCAGGGTAGATTATTTCAGGGGTCATTACGAAGATAAATACAAAATAGCGCCCACTGTGAGGAATACAAACAGCTAGTGTAGTTATAATATCTCATCTGCCTCTAATTAGTATTTAAAGTATATCAGTCTCCCAGATGAGGGAGGCTAAAACACCCACAGAACAAAATCCACATTTTCTTGCAGCTCCAATGCTGAGCAGAGAGCCTACATCACAGAAGGCTCTTGTCAAGTGACACGCTTGCCTAAAACGAACAGTCGACACTACACAGCTTCATGCTCTAAAGATACAGAACCATCCCAAAGTATACTATAAATAAAAACAGGCAAGATGTAGAGATACATAAGTTATGCTACCATTTGTATAAAAAAAGGTAGGAAAAAATATATATACACATACACATATTTGTAGTATATGTCTAAAATTATCTCTGAAAACAGAAATTTGAGAAAACGGATTGTCTGGAAAATGGAAATGGATGACTTAAGGATAGGCTAGAAGAGATTTTTTTTCACTGTATATTCCTTACACCCTTTGAGTTTGAATCACGTGAATATATCTCCTATTCAACAATAAACAATTTTAAATCAAATAACAGAAACCAGAATTTCTAAGCCTTGGCACTATCGACATTTTGGGCTGGGTAATTCTTTGTAGGAGCCTGTCCTGTGAATGTTTAGCAGTATCTCTGGCCTCTACCAACTAGATGCCTGCAGCACCCTTCTCCCCCACAGTTGTTAACAACCAAAAATGTCTCTAAACATTGCCACAATGTCCCCTGGGGGCAAACTGCTCCCCATTGAGAACCACTAATATAAACAAATAAGGACCTTTAGTTACAAGACCACAACTGCCTCTGGGAAGGGGCCACATGAAAAATGCAGTCAAGCCTTTAGGGAGGGCATGGGGAGGAAAAATAGCCCATATTTATGGACCACCTCCTATCTGCAATGCACTGGGCTATGCATGCTTCACACACAATCTAAAGTCTATGAGGTCAGCCATTAAGGATTAGATTTTTCTAATATCCAACTCAAGATTTTTCAGAGGAAAGAACGGGCATGAGGTGACTATGCGCAAGGTCAAACAGAAGTCAGAGACAGATTACAACCAGAACTGAATTCTCTGATCACCAGGACAAGAATCTTTCTATACCTTGATAAGGCTTCTCTTTCCAAATCTACTATCCAGGATTGGATACTAGCTTCTAACACTGGCCTCAGCCTGTACCAACAGGATCCTAGCAAGTGCTTCTGGGAAAATGACAAGAAGGGATGCACAGGAATGTGCCAGCAACGCACAGACAGCAGAGTGTAAGAGGAAAGGCAAATCATTCTGTGGCTCTGGGCCTTAGTTTCCATATCTCTAAAATAGGAAACATTAATTGGGCTCTGCTGCCTCTCTCAGTAATGCTAATAACGACATAAAACAAAACAAGGAACATTTCCCAACCTGCTATTCTAAAAACAATCCTATAACATATAAACACATTTACCCTGCAGGCTTTTTGGGAGCAGGGAGAGGACTGGAGGTGCTGGTCCTCTCAGCTGGTGGTGGTATGTCTGGTCCTGGACTGTCATTCTCAGTTGTCCCCAGAGAGACCTCAGGCGGCACACCATTCTTGACCACCGGCGTCTTCGTGGCTGCCGTACCACGATTCCCAGGAGCTTCCTTGACCAAAACATGGGCATCTGAGATGATCACTTCCTCCCACTCATTCTCCTCACCCACTTCTCTCGGAGGAGCTACACTTAGGAGCTGGCTTACAGCTTCTGAGTTCTCCAGAGTCAGTTTGGAGGCATTTTCCTTAGAGGAGTTTTGCTCAGTGGTGACAGGCTGCTGATTTCTTTTAACCACCGAACCTTTGGAGGAGACACCAGGAGCCAATTCCACTTTGACTTTGGCTGGCTTTTCCTAAAAAAAATAAGAATGCCTGTAGGCATCTGGCATTTTACAGTGGACAACACATCACAAATCTTTTCTCGTTCGCTCCTCACAACAACAACGTATGGGCAACAGACTAGGAAACTGAGACCCAGAGGCAGGAACAGGCTAATGTCAGGTGTCAAGACAAAGCTGGCCAGAATCCAAGTCTTCAGACTTCAGGTCCCCTTCACTACAGTATTCAACACCCAGGTTAGCACACAGCTGTTCTAACAAATTTCTCATTGATAGCCTCTTTAGGTTTCAGCAAATGAAGTTGGCATTTTGAACCTGACCTTTGTTCAAAGCCTGCTTCTCTAGGTCTAGAAAGAAGCTGATATGTTGCCATATTTGGGCCCAGAAGTCCCAAGCTCTTTATCTTGGTGTTCCCTTTATCCCAATGCAGTCACATCTCACGTGATGAGACTCAAAAATTCCAATTCTGTTAGGGAAAACTCTATCTTTTGTCCCAGATTCTTTCAGGTGAGTCTTAAGGCAGGCTTACACACACGCCACAAACTTCTCACTCAGTCAAATTAACTCATACGTATATTAATTACTTACTAGAAAATATTCAAACTCACTATAAGTCCCAGCCACTATTTCAGGTCAGCCTACTTTAAAAATTCCTTGGTGCCTTAGCTTTTATGCTGTGGAAATATACTATTATTTATACACACACGTACGTACATACACATACATTTACCTACACACACAAGCAATTTTTTTAAAACCGCGGTTGTCTCAGGAAGGTTCTTTTAACTCCATGTGAATAGTGAAAAGTGCTATAAATGAAGAGATATAAACATAGAAGCTGGGTTCTATCTAGGTTGTGCTCCACATCTAATGACTTATGTCACCTCAGACAACCTTCACCTGAACTCTCACTTTGCTACCAAGAAACAAGAGGGTCGGCCTCTCACCATTCGTCAACAGCAGTACAACAGTCTTTCGGGGGGCTCAATTCATGGTGCAGGATTCCCCTGCATGCTGCAGAAGTCTAGCATCTGTGGCTGATGTTATTACCGTTTAGTATTCTCTCCCAGTCACAGACTACCAAAACGCCTTCACTTCCAAAGGGGCCTGGGCAGCACACTGCCTCTGGTTAAGAACCAACATAGATGACCTAAGAAATCTCCTGTAAAGCATTCTCCGATTCTAATACACAATAAGTGTGACTTTATTAGACTTATTAGACTTTAGTAAGTCCGTGAAGACAAGTTAAATACAGAGAAAAATTCCTAGTAAACTGCACTGAGCTTACTGACTGTTGGAGAGGGAAAAGTTGGTAGAAAAACAGGAGACAAGCTAAATCTCTGCAATGAAATCTCTGAGCAAAACACTGCCCACTAAGTAGGCTGTTGCAGATAAAAATTCTCTTCAGGGAGACTGAATAATTTAAGGAATCAGAGCAAAATAACTAGCTAATGAGCTCACATTTCCTTAACTCAGCCTACCCTTTTGAGATTTCACTTTCTTTCAAGATAGAAGGTAAATACCACCAGTTGCCTGCTCAGAGACCTCAATTACCACCATCAGAGAGCCAAAGGAGTGAGGCCTTGGGCTACAGAGCTTTATATACTATCTTTTGTTCCATCCAACTCATTGGGAACTGTGCCAAACGTTTCTTGGGCTAATTTTAGCCAGTATGAAACTCTGGAACAATACAAGAAAAGGTGAGTCATTTCCTGACAGGCATGAACACATTTGGAGCTTTTAGAAACTATTTATACTTGCAGCTTCAAAAATCAGAACTCCAGAAATCTTAAAATTCTGCAGCTAAACAGCATAGCAATGCCTGAGAAGTGTGATTTAGTGGAAAAGCACTGACATAATTAGCTACATGAACTTAACAAGTCACTTCTCTTGAATCTATCTTTCCTGAACTAGAGACTTGGAAATTGAACTGCCTGATAACCAAAGTCACTTTTTTCCCTAAAATTCCAAGTGCACTGATGCTAAAATGTTACCCTTTTTTTCTTACACTCACTCACTCTGATCCTATGAAATTCTGAAATCATAGTATTTACTCTTTACATGGCAATTCTATAAAAACCTCTGGAGAAAAGAATCTGACTTAACAAATCAAGATGGGGACAAGTACCTACGGGCGCCCGGGTGGCTCAATCGGTTAAGCGTCCAACTTCGACTCAGGTCATGATTTCACAGTTCGTGGGTTTGAGCCCTGCATCAGGCTCTGTACTGATGGTTCAGAGCCTGAAACCTGCTTCAGATTCTGAGTCTCCCTTTCTCTCTGCTCCTCCCCTGCTCACACTCTGTCTCTGTCTCTCTCTCTCAAAAATAACCATTAAAAAAAATTTTTTTTTTAAAGATGGGGGACAAGTAGCTAATAAAAAAAATTTGATTTCACAACGTGAATTTGCTCTCAGAAAGAGAACCATGGCTCAAGTTATTTCAATCAAAGGAGGGAAAAAGACATAAATGAAAAAGAAAAAAAGAAAGCCAAAGTAAAAAGAGAACCTGAAGGAGACAAGGCTACAGAATGAGTTAGACTCTTCCATAAAAAAGCATCAGAAATAAGGTCATGTGACAAACCTGCTGTGCATCTGTAAAGAAGGGTCAAGGAGGAGTCCAACTACCCTATTCAATCTCCCTACTGCAGATGAGGAAGTACATTTTGGGGAGGATAATTAGGATGGGAGGAAACTGAATGGCTGCACAGCAGCACAAGACAGATGGTGAGCACAAGAAACTCAACAAAATCTGAAACACACAAGCACTGGGCCCTTCCTGCCCTGAGAACTGGTAGTGTAAAAAGCAGTCATAGAGACTGTAATTCTATTACTGCCAATAATGATAGCAGTGACCTCTCGCTGAGGATTTAATCTATACTAGGAATGCACCATCCACTTTACAGGGATAATCTCATTTGATCCATCCAAAAGCCCTAATGAGGTAGGCACTATTGTTCATGTCCATTTACAAATGAAAGAAAAACCAAATCAAGAATAGACATAAAATGACTTGCCCAAGATTATATAGCTAAAATCCTTGAGAGACAGAAGTTCAAACGGAGAAAAGCAGACTCCAGAAGTGTACTTTTTTTTCTTATCCTCCCAAAGACACTCTTCTCTCTCCTAACACTCTGGAAATTTCTAGGGTTTTAGGAACTCAGTGCCAGGAATCCGGTACAGAGATCAAATACCTCTTTCTTTCTTTCCCTTTAGAAGTTTATGTATTTATGCGTTTACTTATGTATTTATGTATGTATGTACATACATACATAGTCTCCACACCCAATGTAGGGCTCAAACTCACGACCCCGAGATCAAGAGTCTCATGCTCTCCCAAATGAGCCAGCCAGGCACCCCCAGAAGTGTATTTTTAAGTATTAACTTATTCTGTCTCCTGGAATTAGTGATGCCCTGAACTCCCAACATTCAGCCAGAGGGCAAAAGTCACCATCCCAGTATTTTTCAGAGATGTTCTATGGAAACTGCCCCCTAGGAACTTAAAAGGTATGGCACTATAGAAGTTTTCTCTATACAGATAAACGTGGACCCTGCTGAGCTAGACACCTAACAAACACAAACCTAGCCTAAGTTATTGTCACAAAAACAATGATCTCTCTTTCCTTTTCTACCTACCCAAATTCCACTGATCCTTCAAGACCATCTCCTCTATATCCCATCCTGGACGATTCTAGTTCTTTTGACCCTAAACAATTTACAGTCTCATACAAAAATGTGACAAGTTATGTATGATTTATATAGTCAATGTGAAGTATAAAACAAGTAACAATGTGTTGAACTGAACTTCACAGGGGCATAGCTCTGATGCTCATTTATTTATCAAGCATCAATTACTTAGAAACAGAGACAGAAGTATACATTTGGAGAGTTAACTATGAAAGACCTAGATATCTGGTTAAGGACCTCTACTTTTAATAGCAGCTATAGGATACTGAAAGGACTTTGAGCTAAAAAGTGAGCAGATGTGAGCTACGCATCTGAGTAACTAAGCAGTCAGTGTGGAGGGTGGATTGTTAAAAATTTAACAGGAAATGAATAAACTGACATAGTGTAGTCATTCATAGGAAGTTATAAAGCAATTAAAGATAATGGTCTTGAATATTTAATGGCATGATATGTGAAGTAAAAAAAAAAAAAAGGTCAAGCTACAGAACTTGTGTATTCACAGAAAAAAGACTAGAAGAAGATACAACAAAATGTTAATAATGACTTTTCTTTGGATGGTGTAAGATTATGGATGACATTTTATGAAAATGACTTACTTGTATAGTCAGAAAGTAAAAACAAATATTTATTTTTTAAGTCCTTTGCTCTAAAGGGGAACAGGGAGCCTACTTTATGGGGTTTCCAAAGCAGCAATGGCCAATGGACCTTACCTTTGGGATCCACTTCCCTCCTAGGAAGTTACCACAGATAGGGCACTTGGGTGGTTTGTGCCTGGTGACATAGGTAAAGGAGCAACCTGGGCTGGTGCATGTCCCATGGCCCCGGCGGGTGTATGTAGTGGTCTGTAAGGAAAAGAGTGGGTCAGAATCAACACCACAGTGCAAGCCCTCTCAGATCCTGAAGACCATTATAAGCACAAAACTGCCAGGAGGATACCAGTTTGTAGAAGAATAGCCAATTCGTGGTATCTTAAAAGGTCAGAATTGGAAAGGCTCTAAGATACAATTAGTTCACTTTTGAGAAATGAAGAAACTGGGTTCAAATGAGGAAAGACAGCTGCCTAGGATTACACAGGTATCAGAAGAATAGACACAGCAATAACTGCTACTAATTAATGAAGCACCACACAGCGCTGAACACTTTACCAATATCTCATTTAACGCTTTCAGCAATTCTATGAAGTAGGTATTTGTAACTACTGAGGTTCAGAGCAGTTAAATGCTTTACCTCAAGTTGTATAGTGAATCTAGGGCACACCTAGACTTAGAACCCAGAGGTCTTTGATTCTTGGTCCTAGATTCCTTCCACGCACTTGGCTGCACACTACAGCCCTAAATACTTCGAAGAATTTGCTTCCTCTTCGTTCCTGTTAGTTAAAAATCAGAGAACCTAGGACTTAGGGTTCAGAGATATAAAAATAGAGTATGGCCACTTAAAAAAAAAAAAGGGAATTCCAACAGAAATCAAGTCCTTTGATATGCAACTGAATTTAATTATCGGCATACGAATATATTCAGCTACTGGCTCTCACCATCTCCAATGATTTCCCTTTGAACAGAATGATTACAATGGGTTTTTATTTTCGGCTACAAATAGAAATTAGCCAAGCTCCATTTCTTGATTAATGCCGCAAAGGAGACATTTTCCTGTCAGATTTGTTGTGTCTTACAGACGTTTACTCAAGATATTAATCCCATTTTTCCTAGCCTGGCCAAAAAGCAAAAACCTCCCTTGGAGAAACACCAAGCTGCCACTAGGCTACCTGTGCCAGAATGCCTAGGGAAAAGGTGATTCTAATAGTAGCAAGTCAAGGCTGAGGGTGAAGTAGTGTGGTAAGAGGGAAAGAGACCGGGTTTCAAGTTCCAACTCCACTACTGACACACGGGATGACCTGGGGGTAAGTCACCTTATCCCCTCTTCTGTAAAATCACCAGCCCTTCCTATTCTTCCTATTTCATGGATATCTCTTGAAAAACAAATGAGGTAAGAAATAAGGAAACATGTCGCTCAGTAAACTGTAGAAGATTCTATAGGTTTGTGAGAAATTATTATTACTGGGATATAAAACTTCTCTGATCTTCACTCCGACTGTGGCTCCATACAGAATATTCATTCTGAATACCACCAGAAAGCAGAGTAAAAATTTAAGTTAGGTCAGTTCTATAAATAAATTCCCATGAACTTGGAAAGACTCCTAAACAGCAGCTTATAGAAAGAACTTTAGGAAAAAAATGCTAGTTTTCAAGGCTGGTGTTTCATTCTTAAGTATTATCTATAAAAGCTTTTCTGGAAGAGTCTGGCTGACACTTATTAAATTATGAGAGAATAACAATTTCCAGGAAAGCAAAGGCTCAGGCCTTTGAATTGGGTTGCAGGGGTTGTTCCTGTTTAAGATACAACTTTCTCATCTAAAAATATATTGTTTATCCAAGGTTTTAGAAGATAGACCGTGATAAGTTACAATGTACAATATTAATCCTAAAAAGCCACCATAATAACTAATACAAAGTTAACGGCTAGTAAGCCAATAAAGGAGATAAAATGGATTCATCAAAAACATCCAATTCAAAATAAAGCAAAATTAAACAGAATAAAAAAACAGTAAAATGACAAATTTAAACTTAAACATATAATTAATCACATTAAATGTATATGGCCCAAATACCACAATTAAAAAAATAGAAGGTTGTCATAAAGTCTTGCTCTTAGAGCCAAACTATATACTGCTGCAAAAAAAAAAAAAGTACTTTAAATACAAAGATAAATAGGTTAAAAGTAAAATGCTGGAAAAAGGTAAAACTTGCTAATAACAACAATGCAAAGAAAGCTCAATATTCAAATTTCAGACTGACAAGGCATCTGGGTGGCTCAGTTAAGCATCTGACTCTTGATTTCAGCTCAGGTCATGACCCCATGGTTCCTGAGATCGAGCCCTCTGTCGGGCTTCACACTGACAGTGTGGGGCCTGCTTGGGATTCTCTCCCTCCCCCTCTTCCTCCCTACCCACCACTGCTCATGTGTGCGCACACACACACACACACACACTCTCTCTCTCTCTCTCTCTCTCAAAATAAACATTAAAAAAAAGTAAATTTCATAGCAGACAATATTGCCAGAGATAAAGAAGGTCATTTCATAATGATGAAGGGGTCAATTTACCAAGAAGACATAACAATCCTAAAAGTTTAAGTACTTAATAAAAGAGTCAACATATGACACAAAAATTAATAAAGATGGAAAAAGAAATAAATACTATTTATAGTGATAGGTGGATGTCTTTTCTTAATAACTGATGAAACAAGGCAACAGAAAATCATTAAGGATGTAAGAGTTGAATACTATCAATCAATGTGACCTAATCTGTGTATAATATTCCACTCAAAAGCAAAATACGCATTCTTTTCAAGTGCACACAGAACATTTATCAAGACAAACCATAACCTGGGCCATAAAATAAGTCTCAATAAATTTAAAAGGATTGTCTTACAAACTACAAAGTTCTGACTATAATGGAATTAAATCAGAAATCAATAAAAGACAAGATATCTGAAAACTCCCAAATATTTGGAAAGCAAATAATATACTTTTAAATAACTTCTGGGTCAGGGCACCTGGGTCGCTCAGTCGGTTGAGCGTCTGACTTCGGCTCAGGTCATGATCTCGCAGTTGGCGAGTTCGAGCCCCGCGTCGGGCTCTGTGTTGACAGCTCGGAGCCTGGAGCCTGCTTCAGATTCTGTGTCGCCCTTTCTCTGCCCCTCCCCCGCTCATGCTCTGTCTCTGTCTCAAAAATAAATAAACATTAAAAAAACTTTTAAGTAACTTCTGGGTCAAAGAATAAGTTAGAAGTATTTTGAACAAAATGAAAATGAAAGTATATCAAAATTTGTGGGATGCCACTAAAGTAGTGCTTAGAGGGAAACTTATAACACTAAGCACCTATATTAGAAAAAAAAGGTCTCAAATCAATGACCTCAGCTTCTATCTTAAGCAACTAGAAAAGAATAAATGAAACCCAAAGTAAGAAGAAAGATAATAAAGACCTGGGCAAAAATCAGTGAAACAGAACATAGAAAAAACAATAGAGAAAATCAATGAAACTAAAAGCTGGTTCTTCGAAGGTCAATAAAATTGATAACCTCTAGTCAGGCTTGTTGGGGGGGGGGGGGGGGCGGGGCGGAGAGAGAGAGACCCAAATTTCTGCTACCAGTGATGAGAGAAGTAAAAGCAGTAGAGTCTATAGATATTAGAAGGATAAGCATTCTTCAGCATTTTAAACACAGAATTACCACATGATCCAGCAATTCCACTCTTAGGTATATACCCAAAACAACTGAAATCAAGGACTCAAGCAGACACTTATCCACTAAAGTTCATAGGAGCAATATTCACAACAGCCGAAAGGTGAAAACACACTAGATGTCCATCAATGTTTAAGAATGGATAAATATAGCATATACACACAATGGAATATCATTCAGCCATAAAAAGGAATGAAATTCTGATACATGGTACAAGATAGGTGAACCTTGACAACATTTATGCTAAGTGAAAAAAGGAGAGACCATGAGGACAATATTTGCATGACTCCAATTATATGAGGTACCTAAACCATGCAAATTCAGAGACAGAAAATAAAATAGAGGTTACCAGGGGTCGCGGGAGGGAAGAAAGGAGAGTTATAGTTTAATAGGTACAAGGTTTCTGTTTGGGATGATGAAACTTCTGGAAATAGATACTGGTAATGACTCCACAACAATGTCAATATACTTAATGACACCGAATTATACCCTTAAAAATGGATAAAATGATAAATTTTATGTTATGCCTACTTTACCACAGTTTAAAAAAAAAATAAAGGAATGTTTCGAACAATTTTACATCAATAAATTTCACAACTTTTTGAGATGAACAAATTCCCTGAAAGACAAACTACCAAAGCTCACTCAAAAACAGATAATTTAGGGGTGCCTGGGTGGCTCAGTCGGGTGAGCATCCGACTCTTGATTTCCACTCAGGTCACGACCTCAGAGCCCAAATCAGACTCTGCACTGAGCATGGGGCCTGTCTGGGATTCTCTCTCTTCCTCTCTCTCTCTGCCCCTCTTCCCCACTCATGGACGCGCTATCAAAATAAACAAACATTTAAAAAAAATAATCGAAATAGTCCTATACATATTTTAAAAATTGGACTTGCAGTTAAAAATCTTCCCACAAAGAAGTCTCCAGGTCCAGAATGACTTCACCAGCAATTACCAAATGTTTAAAGAAGAAATAATGCCAATACTATACAAACTCTTCCAGAAAAATGAAGAGGAAAAAGTACTTCCTAGCTCTATTAGGTAAGCATTACCCTGATACTAAAGCCAGATAAGCAATATACAAGAAAATTAGAGACCAACATCCTTCATGAATATAGACACAAAATTTCTGCGCAAAACTTCAGCAAAACAAATCCAACGATATGCTGGAAGAATAACACCTCAATGCCAAGTGGGGTTTATTCCAGGAATGTAGGGTTGGTTTAACATTTGAAAAACAATGAAATTAACCACGTTAACAAACTAAAAAAGAAAATTCCTACAACCATCTCAACAAACATAGGAAAAACATTTGACACAATCCAACATCCATTCCCGATAAAAGCTCCCAGCAAATTAGGAATATAAGAGAACTTCTTAAATTTGATTAGGGTATCTTTGAAAAACCTATAACTAATATTACACCTAGTGGTGAAAGACTGAATGCTTTCCTCGTAAGACAAGGAACAAGACAAAGATATCTGCTCTCACCATTTCTATTCAATTATACTGGAGGTCCTAGACAGGGTGATAAGAAATAAGGAATCCAGATCAGAAAGGAGGAAATAAAACTGTCCTTATTCACAGACAACATGATCATCTATGTAGAAAATGCAACAGAAACTACAAAAAGGCTACCAGGAAACATGAGTTTAACAAAGTTGCAAAATACAAAAAAAATCAATTATATTATCATATACTAGTAGTGAACAATCAGATACTGAAAACAGTTTTGGGGTGCCTGGGTGGCTCAGTCAGTTAAGTGTCTGACTCTTGATTTTGGCTCAGGTCATGATCTTGCAGTTTTGTGAGCTTGAACCCCACATTGGGCTCTGTGCTGACAGCACAGAGCCTGCTTGGGATTCTCTCTCTCCTTCTCTCTGCTCCTCCCTCACTCTCGCTGTCTCTCTCAAAATAAATAGGTAAACTTAAAAAAAAAAAAGAAAAAAGCTTTGGAATAACATTACAATAGCATAAAAAAACATGAAATATTTAGGGATAAATCTCAGCCCATATGCTGCAGTATGTGATGGAAAATAACATTAACTGAGAATCAAAAGACTAGGGTCCTGGTTCTGGCTTGTTTTGCAGCCCAGTGGTTTTGAATACTTAGGAGAACAAGTCCTTTCTCTTCTCTGGCCCTTTTTTCTAATCGGTACAGTAATAAGATTGAATCAGATCAGTGGCCCCTCAATTTTTCTATATCATGTATGCTTCTGAGAATTTGGAAAGAGGTACTGAACCTATCCTAGGTAAATGCTCTTAAGAAGAAAAGTTCGTGTGTAACTTGAGGAGTTTAAGGGTCCTGCAGCACCCCATTCACAGACCCTCCCCATACCCCTCTGCCCAGTAAATACCTGGACCAGATAATTTGAGTTTGCCAGTGGTACTACTGTCTTAACGTTACTAGGACTTTTACAAAACTACCTGGAAGAGAATTCTTACGGAGCCCTAATCTCCATCAGCTCCCCACACACTGACCAGTTTGATGGAGGTGGGGTTCTCCACAACTGAGTAGGCAGGAAGAGGCAACATGATGAATTGCGTGGCTGGCGCAGAGGAGCTACTCTCACTGGGATCCTGTGGGCACACGGAGAGAAGGACGGTTTTACTGAGATGGAATAAAGAACAAACACCCAGGGCCACCCACAACACTGAAAGACTGATCAAGTCCAACAACAACAATGTGCTTGCCCAAAAAAACGAATCTATGATCATCTCAAAACTTTAATTTAGAATAAAGAGAAAACTGTTACTGCAGAGAATGTGCTATCCTCATTTCACAGATGAGAAAACTGAGGTTCTAACAGACTTAGGATTCCTAAAATCACATAAGCACTTAGTGAAAGAATCCAACTCTTCTGACCCTGTCACATGTTCTTAACACCCTATCAATCTGCCTTAAGCAGGCAGGTGGCATGCTTCATTATCATAAATAGCAGGGAGGCAACAAACAAAATGGACTTAGGCCTACCATAGATTCCTCCGCAAGGGGGTACCTGCTCTCCTCTCATACATGTAGGCCATCCTACATTCCTCTCAGCCTAAGCAGAACTCCTACTCTCTAAGGATGCAACACTACCCAGGGTAATAGAGGGGAGCCACGCAGTGGGATCACTGAAGCTGCTCTTTCCCCTCAGCTGGGCATGACACTTATGCCACTGGAGAGACTCCTCTTAACTGTAAGTCCCATCGATCTGGCCTTAAGTAGAGCTTCCTTTTCCCTACACACTCTATGCCCAGGAAGACCATCTGAAAACTCTCCTCAACAGTTCAAGGTACTGTTGTGTTTGCCAAAACAATCTGCAGGGAACATAAAATCCTAACAGCTTGACAGATCCTGGCTTCGATTCATGGATAGCCCATATCATTTAAATGCTGTTAATGTACCTCTGGACTATCTCATGTGAAGAAAACCCTAACTACATTGGGCAAGAGGAGTTGGTAAGAGTGCCTAAGAAACTGAAGAGAACTTTAGAGTAAGCCCGGGGGCAAAAAGGTTCAAGAGGACTGTAGTCCTACTAGAAGTCCACACCAGTACTCTTAATTACCACCGCATGGCACTTGCTGCCTTTGGAGGATTTCAGATAAAGCAATACAGACATCAATACCAAAGTCACTTACCCTCATGACAGTTACCACTGACATGCTCTCCCCAACCTGGGGGTGGGGCACAGCCAGGCTTCCGGTGGGGAGGTCTGGTGAGCCGTTCACTAAGGTCTCTTCAATCACCAGGCTTGTCTGGTACGGTTGGTGGCTCTCTCCTACCTCCAGGGAAGCCTCCTCCAGGAGCACATCCTGGCTGAGGATCTCTGAGGTAGCGATCTCTTGTACAGCACCTGGCTGGGCAAGGGCTCCCACCTCCTCAGCTAGGGCCTCCACAGCCAGGCACTGCTCTGCCATGCCTGCATGGCTGGGCACTGCCTCCGGGGCAGCACTGGACACAAGAGATGGCCCTTTAGGGGATATCTGGTTCTGGGCCACACAAAGCTCTAGCTGAGGGCAGTTCCGATCCTCCTGTAGGCTGCTCTTGGGGATGATGATGTAATCTGAGCGGGGGAGGATCTTGCGGAAACCTGGGATGTCCGGAACCACAGCAGTCAGTGCAGAGAGCTTAGAGTTCTGAGGATGAGTAAGCCAGGAAGGGGAAGACAAGCAGAGATAAATGGCATGAGACCGCATGGACATACATGTATGATGATTTTTTTTCCCCCCTGTAAAAGGGTACCAGAAAGACTCCTCTCTTGACCCCAAGACTTAGTTAGGGTCAGCCTCCGTCAACAGCAATGTCACCCTCATCTGAATCACAGATTCAGATGAAACCCTCATCTGAAGCTACCAATGTAGCTTACTTGCTCAGTCACACAGGAGACAGACAGATAAAATAGATCAGACTCTGAAAGGGCACTGATCTTGGCATTTGCAACTGTGAGCTGGAATCCCAGATCTGCATAGTTTTGAGCAAATACTTTCCACTTTTTAGGTCTTGCTGCCCCATCTATAAAATGAAGAAGCAGAATTTAGCTATTTATGAGTTCTTCCCAGCTCTGGTACTTTAGGATTCCAAAGTGGCAGAAGATTGAAACATGAGAATGTACAATGTTCAGTAAAATCCCAAAAAGCCTAAAATACAAGTCAACAGGTCAAACTGGAACTCAAGGCAGCAAGCAAGGATTCTGATAACACTGGTTTCTCCCAGACTTACAAAGATGAACCGATCACATCATGAGACAAAGTGTGTGTGGATGGGGATATCTGACAAGGACCTGAATATACTGGTGGGGGTGGGGGAGTGGGCCAGATAGAAATATGAACACTGACTAGGATCTTAAAGTTTAGAAAACACTTTCCCGACCTTAAAAACAACACTATCAAGTTGGGTACTATTATTATTCCTACCAAAACTTAGGGAGGTAAATTTTCTTAAAATACAAAATTAGAAAGTAATAAAGCTAGGACTCTAAGCCAGCTCTTCTAAGGAGCAAGGAAACCAGGTATTAAAAGCACAACCCTTCATGGCTAATTGGTACCCAAGAAAAAGGTGCTTTTGTTTTCTTTTTTCAAATTAAACTGAAAGTTACCCAATAAGTAAAACAGAAAAGTTCAAAGTCAACAGTTAAGTGAGAACTGAAATTAAATGGAAATAATTTCAGATGCATCTTTTAAAAGGAACACTAAGTCCATTACAAAAGGATCCTTAAATAAATCAAAAGCAAGAAGTCGATGAGACTACTTAAGGTACAAAGGAAGCACTCAGAGATGAAAGTTAAAAGAAGCACTCAGATGAAACATAAAAGCAGACAGGCCAAATCCTTTATGGAGCCTTTACTGGAGAGATAATGGAGAAATGACATTCTCAAGTCACCCTTTGAAGCAGACAGGTCAGGAGAACAAGATTAAGTGGTAGCAAATGCGAAGAATGATCTGGACTTAATCAACAAATCCGAGCACAGAGAAACCAGGCCGGCCTGAATGACGCTGGAACCACGGGTCTTGCCACTTGGCAAGACACTGGAAGGGCTGCCGAGACGACGAGCTGCCACAAAGTCTCTGACAGGCTTTCAAAGTATGCAGGCAGGAGGGTCTCACCTTCACACCAGGCAACATGGGAGAGTTCAAACACAGCACCTAAAGCCTTCCCCAGTCTTGGCATGTTGAGATGCTCATGAAATACCACCTTTTCTTATTATGTGGCCACTGGACACTTAACCTAGTAAAGAGTGATATTTATTGACCAAGGCAGTGTGTGCCAAGGACTCAGCTAGATGCTTTATGTTATCTATTTTAAACACTGTCAGCAGTTACTATTACTCCCCACTTTATAAATGAGGAAACTAAGACTCAAAGATTAAGTGATTCTTCCAAGGTCACAGCTAGTTAATATCAGAGATAATCTATTCATGTTCTTGGCAGTAGTGGCAGAGATGACGGTAAATATATAAAATCCCATGTGGATACTGCAGATGATTTACTTAAAAAAAAAAAATTTAAAGTCTTAATAAGGACAAGGGGTGCCTGGATGGCTCAGTCCAACTCGATTTCAGCTCAGGTCATGATCTCACAGTTCGTGAGTTTGAGCCCCACGTTGGGCTCTGCCCTGACAGTGCAGAACCTGCTTCGGATTCTCTGTCTCCTTCTCTCTGTGGCTCTGCCCTGCTCGCTCTCCATCTCTCTCTCTCAAAATAAATAAACAAACATTTAAAAACAAATTTTTTTTTAAAGTCTTAATAAGGACCTATATTACTGTCTACCTTTAAATGCTATTATCACTCTGGGAATAGGGAAAATTTTCTCGTATCAGGGCAAAAGGTTGCTGAATTTATAATGGGGAAACCACAGGGGTATATGCACTTAATTCCTAAATTCCACTTTCCATCTTCAACAGGAATTGTCTCCCAGATCATTTATAAACAAATCATCTAAAGGAGGGGATACAAAGTGGTATCTCCAAGACCGTAGACAGCACAAAACTCTTCCAGAAGAGGAATGCCAAGCCAATAAGGACAACATAATCTAAATGGCATTGGCAGACGGCTCCACTAAGGGAAAACACAACCTCTTCTGCTGTAACACAGTTGTTGCATTCCTGAAGAACCTTTGCTCTATATTACCGAAATAGAAAGCAGAGACAATGTTTCAACTGAAAAAAAGAGTTAAGGTTAAGGCTGCAGTAACAAGGATATTTTTCCTGCAGGAATTTGTTAAAAACAAACAAAACAGAACAAAAAACAGCCCTGGGGCACCCGGATGGCTCAGTTGGTTGAACATCCAGACTCTAATTTTGGCATAGGTCATGGGATCAAGCCCCACATTGGGCTCCACACTGAGCATGGAGCTTGCTTAAGATTTTCGCTTTTCTTTTCTTTTGAGCCTGCTTAAGATTTTCTCTTTCCTTTCTTTCTTTCTCCCTTTGCCCCTCTCACCTACTCGTGCTCTCTAGCTCTTTCTCTTAAAAAAGAGTAAAAACAAACAAAAATAAGCCAGCCCTATTAATAGTTGCCAGTGTGTTTTGTTACTATGAACTAGAAATACACAATGGCTGACAGGCACAAACTGGAAGGCACTCTAGAGTATTCTTTAATTCAAGCCTCAGTCTCCTCCATCATCTTCAGCTTTAACCTTGCATTTCTGCTTCTGGCACAGTGCACAACCACCAGCGGGTAACAGAAGAATGTGACATTATACAAAGCAGCTATATCTACTTCTAAACTCTGCAAGCCCAACTGCTGATTATGTTATAACTGATAGCAACCAGCACGACACATATTCATTACGTTCAATGAGTAACATGAACACTGTGCAGGAGAAATGCCTATATAAGCTACTACATGAAGACAAAACTTGGGGCACCCGGGTGGCTCAGTCGGTTAAGCATCCAACTCTTGGTTTCAGCTCAGGTCTTGATCTCACTGTTCGTGGGACTGAGCCCTGTGCTGAGCTCTGCACTGACAGCACAAAGTCTGCTTGGGATTCATTCCGCAACCACCCCCCCAGCCCCTCCCTTGCACGTGCATGCTCTCTCTCTCAAAATAAATGAATAGACCTTAAAAAAGAAAAACTAAAAAAAGCTAAAACAGACTCAAAGTTTTCCCAAGAAAAGGAAACAAGAGAATAGGAGGCTGGTCTTCCCAAGCCCTTCACCATTGCCCCAGTGGAGAAATTAGTTGGAAAACAAAATTACTTACAGGATCCAAACCTTCTTTCTCTAGTTTGGCTTTCTCCAGATAATAACTCCTCTCAGCCACACTCAGGAGCCTCCAACTTTCACTAATCTTCTTATTGATCTCGGATTGAGGGAGGTGGGGGAGCTCCTGCTGCACTTTCAAGTAGATGTCGTAATAGTAGAGAAGGTAAGCCGACCTAAAGGAAGCAGTGACTTCTTCAGATTTTCCCTCATTCAACCAGTAAATACTGCAGTGTTAGGGTTTGACAGTAAGGAGGCAAAAACCTAGCTTTTTATTTCAAAGGATTTAACCAAACAGGGACTGAAGCAAACAAACATTTAAATAATAGCCCCAGATGGTGTACAGGTTTCTCCCTCCAGAAAGCTGGAAGCAGAAGCTTGTCTGATTCACTTTTCAATGGACCGCATTTTCTACAGGAATGACTGGCTTTAAAGGCCAGTATGAGCAAAGATATACAAGTGCCCTGTCACTCCTCTCTCAGGGAAAGGTTACTTAGGGGGCTGATCGCAATCTGGTTATCACTCACATGCTTTACTCCTCTACACAGCCTCTGGCCATCTCACTGGTGAACAGCACCTCCCCAGAGTTGAGAAAGGGAAGTAAATGAACTACCAAAGTAACCTGAAACTGGTAACTTCAGCAAGAAGTTTGGAGTGTTTAGTTAAGAGGGAGATTAGAGCTACAGTATGGATAGTCTTTATAGACATCGCTGATACTGTTTATGATTCTGTATTTTTATTAATGCCCCATTTTAAATGCTTCAGTATCGACAATGACAATAATAAACAACACAGTTCATTTGTACATAGCTTCCACCATTTGTATAGTACAATTTCCAGTGACAGGAAAACATGATCATAATCTGGCCAGGAATGGCAATTGCTGGTATCACTTCCTACTTCCCATCCCCTTCTCCCCACAACACCACACCCGTTCAATAACAGACATGGCACTCTCAAAGAATCTGGACACAGCCCAAGGTCTTCCTCAACACAGTTTTCCAAGCAGCTTGTGTTTATAAATGTCAGCTACCTAAACGTGTTGGCTAACCTGGGTTTCTTGGCCTTTTCTCCATGTATTTTATACTTTTTCTTCTTCTTGGGTGGCCCAGGAGAGGTATAACAGTAGGCTTCCTCAATTTCCTCCATCACGACAGTTACCTCAGTACCATCATATGATGCATCCATGGCTAGAGCAAAGGCAAACACAAACAAGTTTCAAGAATCTATCCTAAAAAGGACAGCAGGCACTTGATCCAGTGATCCCCTATCTCTGCCAGGCCCTTAAGGTTCAGTCATTTCCCAAACTCAGCAGATCCTAGGAAGCACTGGGAGGAGGAGGGGGGGCGGGCGGAGTACTTAACAAACATACAGATTCCAGGGTTCCACCTCAGCTTTTCAGAATCCGAAATCTCCAAGAGGGTATGGAAATCTGCATGCTTAACAAGTGTCCCAGGTGATTCCTTTGACTAGGCAAATTTAGGATCACTAGCTTAGACAGCCCATTTGCTTATAATCATTCATGGGACGTAATAATTCTTCAACTCAAAGAATAGCCCCCACATTATAAGAATTCCATATGGTAACAGGTAAAAAGAATACTTAGCCAGGAGTCAGAAGTTCTGGACCCTCTCTCATGTTTCATTACCTTAAGCAAACTGCTTCAATGATTCATTCAGACACGCAGTAAGTGGCTGTATGTAATAGATTTCTTTACACTCTGCCAGCTTGTGTGACTTTGAGCAGGTAGGTCCTTCAGCTAGTTCAGGTTCGAGTCTTTCACATATAAAAAGAAAGATGTCTCATCCACCTTTGCTATAGATTTACAGTGATAAGGCTCAAAGGATACCATAGAAGTCTATTTGAGAATAGTCAAGTGCTACACAAAATAAAGGGTTCATTAGTAAAGATTAATAATCTGTGGTTTCATGACATGCCTAAGGCCACCACACCCAAATAGGGACTTAACAGATTTTTTTTTTTAATTGAAAAAGCCAACTCTCCGAGCCTTCTTTCATTATACTACACCGCTCCCCATCTCCACTGGCAATCCTCTAAACCAGCACTGTTCAGTACACTTTCTGCAAATGATGGGAATGTTCTGTATCTGTGCTCTCCAACACGGCTACTAAGCACCTGAAATATGACTAGTATGATTGAGGAACCAAATTAATTTGGTTTTGTTTAACTGTAATGAATTTAAATTAGCCACATATATGGCTAGAGTATTGGACAGCTTAGGTTTAAATGGCAATCTGACAGACCAACATTACTGTCCGGCCTAAGAAACAGAAAATCTACGAACAGATTTTGCTAGAAAAAGAAAGGCACAAAAAAACCTGAATGACGAGTTCAAGAAGAGCTAGTATATTTGTGGCCACAAGAGCTAGTATATCTGTGGCTACGTTCTTAGTAGGAGTTTTACCCAAAAGACTCCATCCTTAGAGGGAGAAAGGTTTCCAGAAACCACTTCAATTTTATGAGACAGAAATGATACACTGTTGTTGCTCCTGAAAATCTGTCAGAAGAGAACTTAGGTTTCTGGGAGGAGGGAGTCGGAGCAGAAAACACAGGAGACATCTGTGTATTACAAAGCCCACTCACATCTCATTTAAACCTCACTCAACAAATGACGAGGTTACCTGGTTAAGGTATAACGAGAAAAAGAGCACTGCATGTTGAGCAGCGCACGAAGACCTGGCTTCAAGGCTCAACTCTAACCATGTGATCTCAGACAAGTCGATACTCCACCCCGAATTTCAGTTGTTCCTTATGTGCGATGAAAAAGCTGAAACAGGTAAGCTGCTAAATTTGGGGAAGGCAAGAATACCTTTGAGAATGCTATGAAAGCTAAAAACCCTCCCCTAGAAAATGCAGACAATGTGTCACCTATAACTTTAAAGACACCCCCAGTCAAAAACACATTATTCCCAAGGTTCTTTCTCATTCTGTGTCACTTTAATGATTTCCCTTCCCATTAAAACAAATAAACCCTGCATTCTGTCACAGTGCAACCCAGGAAGAGAATATAACCCACAACTTGGTTGGGTAAGTTAACAGACCAGTGCCTTCACAGGGTAAGGGTAGCTAGAATTCAAATCAAGACTATGTAGGTACTGTCCTTTTTTTGCCCTTCATCAATTGACTTTTCAGCCCTTGAGAGTCTTGCAAAGAAAAGCAGTAACTGCAGGAAAGCATCTGTAAAGAATGCCATATAAGGTTTTAGCACCCAGAGCAAAAACAATTTAGGAAACAGAGTCATTACAACCACCTTGGGGTGGGGGCAGGAATAGATTGCCCTGGGTTTTTGCTTGTTTGACTACCCCATTTTAACCTGGGTCCAAGATGATTTTCAGACCCTAGGCCTCAATACACCAGTGCAAAAAAAGGCAGGATAATATAAAGGTTAAAACCAAGGGCTCTAGAAGGCAAAAGATCAGGATTCTAAGTTACCCATTTTAACGGCATCCACACAGAGCTCTATGACCTTGAGAAACCTACTTACTCTCTCAGCCTCACTGTTCTCATCTGTAAAACAGGATTAAGGGCAATACGTGAAATCTGAGACACTTTGTTCTTTCAGATGCTCCTCATAACCTCACGAGATGGCCTTTGACGGTTCGACTAGGGGCCATGGCTTGCCTTTGAGCTAGTTCTTTCCCCTCTCGGGGTCTCAGACGTCCCTTCCGAATGCGGAAGAACACTAAGGCTTACTGCACCTATTCTGTGGAAGTGGCAACAGGGCTCCGAGAGCCGCAGGACCCGACTCGAGGTGGCCCAGCGGGTCGGTGGCACAGTGCAGCGAGGTGCCCGAGGGCGGGACTTACCCGGAGGAGCGTGCACGCCGCGCGGCTCACATTCCCGGAGGCGTCCGGCCCGAGGGCTCGACGAGGGGGCTGGCCGGCGCACTCGCGCTCCCCGCTGTCGGCGAGAAGCGGCTCCAGTCGTGACAGCGGCAACAAGGAAGTGGAGGCGAGGGCTCGCGCGCGCATCCCGGGGGCTGGAGGAGCCCCGGCCCCGCGGCCCCGCCCGGCGACACACGGCGCGGAGTCGCGACAGCTCCTCTCGCTCCCCCTCCTCGGAGTCGCGATATGAGGTCGTGGAAGGCGGGTACGGGAGCACAGGTTCGCTCCGCAGGCTCTTCACCGACGCCTGCCGAGGGCCCCGGGGGTCAAGCCCCGGGGAACCCGAGGAAGACAGCAGGGACGCGGGCGTCGCCGCAGCACCGGTTCCGCGGCGGCGGCGGCGGCGGCGGCGGCAGCAGCGGCAGCAGCACACCTCGGATCGCCAGGGAGACCCTTCCCGGCGGCCCTCGCGGCGCGCCGGAAGCGGCCACCTGCGCGTGACTGCGTGCGATCCTTTGCGCAAGCGCAACAGTCCAGCCCTAGTCGAGAGGCGGGCCCATAGGAACTCCTTAGATGCTTAGAGGGGGCTTGGTAAGGCGGACGGACTGTTTCCGGCTAGAAGTTCCGGGAGGAGGAGGAAGCTGCGGCCGCCCGCGGTGGGACGCCGGGGCCGCTTAGCCCTCGGGCGTTGCCGTAGGGCGCTCAGGTAACTGGGGCGGGGCTGTGCCGAGCGTGAGAGGTCGAGGCCACGCCTCACCTCTCAAAGCCACGTCGGGCCCTCCGGAGCCCCAGCACCTCCCTTTCAGCACGGTGTTCAAGGCCTGACCCCAGCCTTGCCCAGTCTGTCCCTGCTTTTTCAGGATAGGATGCTTACTTGTTAGTGCCGCATCAAGCTGTCCTTCTCACCCGGGTGATCTGCCCCCAATCCGTCCTTCTGCCCCACACACAGTTATGATAGTGAATTCCTGAAGTGAAACCTAGCCGAATGACCCAATTGGAGACGGTCTGGAGTCAGACAAGAATGGTATACTACTTTCCCGCCAGTGTCACAGAATGTTCCACATTTGTACAAGTCCCTGCACGACCCTCACTGTCTTGCAAATGTATTTCCAATCTGCATACTTTTCTCCATGTACCACTGTCACCAACATCCTGGTCACCATTGTTTCCTCCTGGACTGATGCAGTCTCTTCCCACCTCCTCTCCTGTAGCTCTGCCATCTGCTCTCCACACAACAGGCGGAGTGATCTTTTTGCACTGTTAAGTCTGATTCGGTCACTTTCTGCTTAAGATCACTTAGTGTCTTTTCATTCACTTAGAATAAAATTCAAACTTAGCTTGACCTACGAGACTTTGACTTGGCTCTTGCCTCATTCTCTTTCCGTGTCTCCTCTCGATACTGGTAGTTCCCAGAACAGGGTATGTAGCACTCTGTAAGTGTTCAGAACACTGACTTCGTGCTGAGTCTCCCAGGAGTTGAATCCCAGTCCTGTCGTGTGTAAGCTGTGTAAAGCATGCAAAGTAACAAGTTACGTTTTTGAAGTAGATCGTCAGTAATTGGTTTCCATCTCCTCGGTAATCAGTTCTCATCTCAGTAAATGGTACCACCATCCATGGGATTGCTCAGTGCTCCAGCCAGAAATCTGGGAGTTACCTTTTGACTCCCCCTGCACCTCACATGCAGTCCATCAGCAAGATCTACAAAAACATAGACCCAAACTGACTATTTCTCACCATATCCACTATTCCTGTAATCCCAGTCACCATTCTCTCACTTTGGGACTCACACAGCAGCCTCCTAACTAGTCTCCCCTGCCTTTTCTCTGACCCCCTTCAGTTCCATTCTTTACCTAACAGTCATCTTTCTCCTCACTTAAAATCCTTCAGTAGCTTCCCTTTACATTCAAATTAACATATCCCAACCGTCTATGGCCTATTAGGCTAGCTTGCTTTCATCTTCAGAGTTAGGGCCACCTCTTGGGGAAATGATTTTAACCATCAGGTTCTCCACTTTGCAACCAAAGGACTCTCTAAAGCGCAAATCTGGGGCACCTGGGTGGCTCAGCCGGTTAAGGGTCTGACTCTTGATTTTGGCTCAGGTCATGATCTCACAGTTTGTGGGATCAAGCCTTGCGTAGGGCTCTGTGCTGACAGCATGGAGCCTGCTTGGGATTCTCTCTCTCTCTCTCTCTCTCTCTCTCTCTCTCTCTCTTTCTGCCATCCCCCGCTCACACTGGCTCTCTCTCTAAAAATAAATAAACATTTAAAAAATGCAAATATGATCATGTCATTCAAATAAACAGACCTCTCTGGCCTCTTATTGTCCCAGGATCAAGCTAGAATTTCTATGATTTGGCTCTTGCTTTCTTCTCCAGAGACTTTTTTTCCTGACCATGCCATCTTGTTTTATATAGTACTTTATTGCCTTTACACCCATTTCCTTCTATTTCATGAATTCCTAGTTGTTTATACTTTCAGACCCAACATCAGTGGTTTCCTCTTTGAAGTGCACTGCCCATGCCCCACCCAGTTGATCATCCCCACTTCTGTGTTCTAGCTCATAGTACTCTGTAACCTCTTTTATAGTTTTCCATACACTGTAGTGCTTGTCTTCTCTGAGTCCCTGATGCGCTCCTCAATGGTGAGCACTATGTTCCATCCATCTCTGTATGGCTGGCATCGAGCACAGTGCTTAGCACGTAGAGGATGCCAAGAATGAATAGATAAGTGTGGAGGTGGTGATAGAAGTCAGCGCTTGGAAAGTTGCAGTCACAGTAGAAGGTCACAGCCCCCTGTCTTGTGAGGCCTCTCATGATAAACTGTCTGCACAGGCAATTAGCAAAACTGCTACTGCCTGATCATGTTTATTTTTTCATAGCCATATCACACTCTATCACTCTCTTATTTATCTGTTCAGTTACTGTTGATCTTCCTCCACCATACTGTATATTCCATAAGGGCGGGGACCTTGACTGTGTTGTTCTTCCCGATATCCTTGCCACTTGGCACCGATAAATATTCACTAAATGAATGTGTGGCTACCACAAACATCCCCACAGTGAAAATCCTTCCAAGCCAAACAGGGGTAGAGCTTTGAAGATCTCATTTTGTTGGCATTTCAAGCAGGACTATGGAGTAGAAGAAATGCCACGAATTCAGAATCAAGAAATCTGAGCTGTATGAACTTTGGTAGGCCCTTCTCTTGGCCTTAGTTTCTGTTTTTAAAATGAGTCAGAAAATAATCCCTTGAATTTATACGGCACACTGCTATTTGCAAACCTCTTCACCGTCTATTATTTCAATCTACTCTCATATCAGAGCAGACATTATTATTTCTACAGAAGCTCGGAAAGTGTAAGTGAACTAGATCCTCTGTAAGATCTCTTCTATTTCAAACACGCTACGAGTCTAAATAAGTAATCCCTACCAAAAGCAGTAGTATGAATCCCGTTTTCTCTTGATTTGGGCCTTATGTTATCATTTCCTAGTAGGATTTTGAAAAATCTGACCCATCGTTTAGGGGGAATCTGTGATCTTTGGTTCCCAACAGGTCCTCCATTTTGTCTCAGCTTTCTACACTTGTGACAATACAAGCCAGGAGGAGGGACACACACGGCCCTGGTAATCGTGGCCCGGCCCTCATTCTGCGGACATGGCAAACAAGGGGAACAAGAAACGTCGGCAGTTCTCCCTGGAGGAGAAAATGAAAGTCGTGGAAGCTGTAGACTCGGGAAAGAGGAAAGGCGACGTGGCAAAAGAATTCGGTATCACTCCTTCCACCTTGTCTACATTCTTAAAGGACCGCGCCAAGTTTGAAGAGAAGGTCCGGGAGGCATCCGTAGGACCCCAGCGGAAAAGGATGAGAAACGCTCTCTATGACGACATCGATAAGGCTGTTTTTGCTTGGTTCCGAGAAATCCATGCCAAAAACATTCTTGTGACTGGTTCTGTCATTCGGAAAAAAGCACTAAACTTGGCCAACATGCTTGGCTATGACAACTTTCAAGCAAGTGTGGGCTGGCTGAACAGATTTAGGGATCGCCACGGAATTGCTTTGAAAGCAGTCTGTAGAGAGGATAGTGACAGATTAATGAATGGTCTAGGAATAGATAAGGTTAACGAGTGGCATGCAGGGGAAATTATAAAACTGATTGCTGACTACAGCCCAGATGATATCTTTAATGCTGACGAGACAGGAGTGTTTTTCCAGTTGCTTCCCCAGCACACGCTTGCTGCTAAAGGGGACCATTGTAGAGGGGGCAAGAAAGCAAAGCAGCGGTTGACAGCACTCTTTTGTTGCAATGCTTCGGGGACTGAAAAAATGAGACCATTGATTGTTGGTAGGTCAGCCAACCCACGCTGTCTCAAGAATGTCCATTCCCTCCCTTGTGATTACCGAGCCAACCGGTGGGCATGGATGACGCAGGACCTGTTTAACGAGTGGCTGATGCAAGTGGATGCCAGGATGAAGCGGGCAGAACGCCGCATCCTCCTGCTGATTGACAACTGCTCGGCTCACAATATGCTGCCACGCTTGGAAAGGATTCAGGTGGGGTACCTGCCCTCCAACTGTACTGCCGTTCTGCAGCCCCTGAATCTTGGCATAATTCACACCATGAAAGTGCTATATAGAAGCCACCTCCTGAAACAGATCCTCCTCAAGCGCCACAGCAGTGAGGATCAAGAAAAAGTGGACATGAGGCAGGCCATTGACATGATCGCTGCAGCATGGTGGTCAGTCAAGCAGTCCACGGTGGTGAGATGCTGGCAGAAGGCGGGCATCATCCCTATGGAACTGACAGATTCCGGCCCAGAAGCAGCAGCCAGTGAACCAGAGATAGCCACTGAAGAGTTGTGGCACTCCGTGGCTATTGCCACCTGTGTCCCAAATGAAATAAATTTCCAGGACTTTGTCACAGCAGACGATGACCTTATCATCTCTCAAGATCTGATGGACACAGAGGTCATCCAGGGCACGGAGGCTGGTGAAAATACAGATGAAGCTGGAAGTGAGGATGAGGGAGAGGCATCTTCACCACAGCAGCCAAAAATCACCATCACAGAGGCCATCTCAAGTGTACAGAAACTCAGACAGTTCCTTTCCACTTGTGCAGGTGTTCCTGATGCCGTTTTTGGACAACTAAATGGCATAGATGAATATTTAATGAGAAAAGTGACACAAACTCTTGTTGACTCCAAACTTACAGATTTTCTCCAAACAAAATAATGTAGGAATTAACTGTCCCTTTTAATTTAGAAAATGTAGTTTACAAGAATAAAGTGAGTTTTGGTTTTTTTTTTTAAAGATAGGATACGGAACTTAAATTTTAAGATTTTGATGACAACGTTCCAGTCCTCTGAAATAATCAGGAAACTTCCTTGAACGGTATTTGGAAATGAAATTGGACTACTATGTGTGTTATCTTTTGATTCATCAGATGGTTCCCCAAGTTGTCTGCACCTTAGGGTCTCTTGAGGATCTTCAAAGAAATTTGCAAAGCCCAGGCCTTATCCCAAACCAATTAAATCACAATCACTGGTGGTGGGTCACAGGCATTAGTTTGTGGAGCTCCCCAGGTAATTCCGATGTGCAGAAAAGATTATTGGATTGGCCACAGGAAAGTCAAACACGCTGTGGGGCTAGAGCCAACCTTTTCCCAGTAAGTCTAGCTCAGTGTTTTCCAAATGCTAGCTCCCTTTAGAATCACTTGGAAGGCTTGCTAAAACCCAGATTGCTGGGTTCCACCTCCATATTTTCTGATTCAGTGGGTCTTAGGTGGGGCCCCCAAATTTGCAATCCTAACAAGTTCCTAGGTTATGCTGATATTGATGTGGTCCAGGATCCATACTTTGAGAACCACTGGTTTAGCTGGATTCTAGTACTTCTCTTTTTGTCTGGCCATCTGAAAACTCCCACTCACGAACTAGCAAAAAAGAAAAAAAAGAAAAGCCTTAGCTGTTCTTATTCTAGATCTGTTGACTCCTTTCTGCTGATTTGGTAATCTACAACCTTCCTAGCTTTTCTCCTATATGCCCCACCAGTTAGCCAGGTATTCAGTAGAGGTACATCTGTCTGTGCCCAAAGAATTAACAGGAGTCACCTAGCATATTGACACATCTTGTAATACTTGAGGCTTATTGCTTATAGGGAGCTGGGGCACAGGGGAATACGAGGTGCATTAAAGAGGAGATACGATACAAAGCAGGAGGCATGGTATAATATCAGAAAATCCTGCTAATCAGGATCACGGGAGAGAACATACGGCCCAGTGTACCTCTCACTTTCCAGACAAAGTGAGAGGGAAGTTTGTGGGAGCGAGAACATGTGTGACAGGGTTTGGCTCATCCTCTATTTGGATCATTTGCACTGTTCTCCACACCTGTGGATAATCCAGCCTGGACTTTATGATTAAGATGAAGGCACACTATGTTTACTGAAATTACTTCACTTTTATGCCTTTATGTTTGTTCTTCAGAGATATCTGCTAGAGCTGAGTTGATTTTAAGTGATTTAGGACTGTATAAACTTATGACCACATTTATAATATTAAAGTTGATTTCCCATAAAGGAGGATATTATTAATATCCTTGATACCCTTTATAACCCTGGTATCTATTCCTAATATGTGAGACATCTGTTTCATTTTTAGAAGGTATGTACAATACCTGTCAGTGTTGTCGGGTAGATTCCCCCCGTGCCCACCCCCTCCCCCGGCCTACACACACAGCTTAATTTTGTGGTTACTTCAAAAACCCATGGCAATTCAGTAATTTTTATTTCTGTAGTCATTTTAATCGAAACACACATAAAGCAGATTAATTATAGAAAGTATTGCTTCCGTGTTGAACAAAACAACAACAATCACAAAAAAAATGCTTAAATGGATTTTTAAAACCTGGTTTTGGATATTTTTCTTCTCAACAAACTAGTATAATTAAAAGTACTATACGTAATTTAAAAATTTTTTTTAATGTTTATTTATTTTTGAGAAAGACAGAGAGTGTGAATGGGGAAGCGGCAGAAAGAAAGGGAGACAGAATCTGGAGCAGGCTCTAGGCTCCGAGCTGTCAGCACAGAGCCTGTTGCGGGGCTTGAACTCACAAACTGTGAAATCATGACCTGAGCCGAAGTTGGACGCTTAACCAACTGAACCACCCAGGTGCCCCGTTATTTAAAATTTTTTTAAAGTTTATTTATTTTTAGAGACAGAGGGAGGAGAATCCCATGCAGGTCCATGCTGTCAGAACAGAGCCTGACATGGGGCTCAGTCACATGAACCACGAGATCATGACCTGAGCCAAGACCAGGAGTTGGACGCTTAACCAACTGAACCATCCAGGCGCCCCAAAAGCACTATACATATTTTTAAATCCTTAATACTTAGGAGAGGAAAACAGTGCCCTCTGGCTGAGTCCTGGGGTTCCATCTCACTGTCAGCACCTTACCTGTGGTCACCATTTTGTGTCAGGGTTACTGACATGATTTTGAGTTTCTTCCCTCACCTTTCTTCTCCTGAAATCCACTTTGCACATGTCAGATCTATTGACATCATGCGATGGCCCCTGCCCACGTGTCTTTGGTGTCTCCTAAATGCCTTAAAAAAAAAAAAAAAGACTAGATCATTCAGTTGAGTTTTAGCACCCTCTAGAGTTAGCTACAACCTACGTTTCTAGCTTGCTTGTTCCCTACAATTCAGTGTATGTGCTGCTCCTGGATAGGCCGTTTTCTTCCACTCCAACCCCATGCCTGCTGGTGTGCCTTTACCTGAATGCCTTGCCCTGCTCCCTAGGTAGGCCCTGAACATAAGGCCCTTCAAGAACTAACTGGAGTCCTCTTTCTCCCAGCCTTTCTTGAGGAATTAAGCACCCTTCTGTCTCTCAGGTCCTTGGCACTTTTTGTCTCTACCACTCAAACACTTAAATGTTTATCAATGTTCTGTGGCTCTTTGACTAGACTGTAAGCTCCATGGGAGCAGGGACCCTTGTAACCTTAATGGTGCCTAGCACTGTGCTGGGCATTCATAGGCACTTCAATAAACATTTGTGTATAAATTGATATACACGTGTAATGTGTCAATGCCACCTTTAAAAAAAGCTGTTTGAAGCATTGATTCTACCAGAAAATGACTTGAAGATAGGGTGGGGCTGTCATCTATTTAAAAGAATTTGCAAAGGTTTTCCATGAGTATCTTTGCCTCAAATATATTATTCCAGGTTATCATCTGTTCTTTGATAATGAAGAATTTCAACTGTCTCCTTCCATACAAAGGTATTGCAGAATATACACACACAAGACTTTGGTATGAAAGGCTTTATTTAAGTGCCTTGCATATAGTAGTATTGAGTAAATATGTGCTTAAACTTGTTTTAAAAAATAAGAGAGAGAGAGGGCACCTGGGTGGCTCAACTGGTTAAGTGTCTGACTTCAGATCAGTCATGATCTCATGGTTTGTGGGTTCAAACACCACATCGGGCTTTCTGCTGTCAGTGTAGAGCCTGCTTTGGATCCTCTGTCTCCCTCTCTCTCTGCCTCTCCCCCACTCTCTCTCTCTCAAAAATAAACATTTTTTTTTAAATCTCACATTCTTGACTCTAATGTATCATATGAATTAGATCCTATTAGATAGAAATCATATCTAAAGCAGAACTTTTGCGGTCTGGTTTACACTGGATAAACCTTTGATCCTGTTGGACATTAGGGTTTTTGTTTGATGCTTTGCTTTTTAAACTAAAAGAATCTAATATTATCCCTTTTGAGTCTGCTGTCTTTATCAGGCCATGATTTCTCCCTGACCCTCCTGTCCCTCGTCCCCAACTTGAGGATTTATTTTACCCCAGTTGATCAATCCACTCTGTAGGCCAATATTCTGGAACTAGGCACCTACCTCAGCCGAGCTGTTAAGAGGATAAAGTATACCTGGCCCAGACTATGTATTTTATAAATGCTATCTATGGTCATTAGTTTCCATCCCTATTCGGAACTTTATAGGTACTTTTTAGAGGCAGGGACCTCCATTGCCAGACCTTTTTTTCACTAACAGATCTTGGGGTTTAGTGTTCTGGAACCACCCAGCCTAATCATTAGATAAAATTCAAGTTTTCTTTGTCCTGTTCTTAAGATGGGTTCTTTCATTAAAAAGGAAAGAAGCTAAGAATTATTGCCTATTATATGCCAAGAACCGTTTTACTCCTTATCATTTAATCTTTCCAGAAAATTGCAATGCAAAAGGACAAATAGGCTCAGATAATGTATTCCAAAGTTGCATACCTCTTAATTGTTCCTACTACCAGAGGCCATAGTTCTTTGAAGTGGAATGTTGTAGCATATTCTAGCCACCAGAGGGCAGAGGAAGACTACATAATGGAAAAATTTGGCCAATCGAAGAATCCTTAGAAGCGGCCATGTGTAATTTCTCTGACATGGCAGAGATTGAAAAGGACGACAAGGAGAGAAAAGACACAGGATGTGAGACTTGTTCGGGCAACTAAGAAATAACTGTGACTTGGACCACCTTGTGATCCACCCCATTGCACATCTACCCCTTCACCAGGGACTTTTTCCAACCATTGATAACCACAGGCCGTGTAATTGACCCTGGACAGATAGACATGCTTTGCAAATGAGGCAATGTTTGAGAATTGACTATCCACCAAACATATCCATGCTTGTAATAGTCATACATTGGACCTTATACCCACTGCTGGCCATGAAGTCTTTAAGGATGAAATACATGGCCCTATCTTCAAGGAGTCAAGTTAGGAGAGGAGAGAGGAAAAAACAACAGAATGGTAAACGCCATTTTAGAGAATATACAGAGATGAAGCCCAAAGGGAGACCCTGCATGAGAGAAGAGGAATTCAATGGGAAATTTTGCCAAGAGCAAGGGACATTTAGTAAGAAGTATTTGGAAAGACTAGTAAAAAGCTAGGCATATGGGGCTGGGAGGCAACTCCTGGTGGAAGGAACAGCATAACAAGAGCATATATAACAGTATTTTTAAACGGCCCATTTGGGATCACCTAAGGTCAGAGGTTATGTCAAGCAAAGGGATGTATGGCAGGACAAGAGGTTGAAGATGTAAGCAAGGGCAAAGTTTTTTTTTTTTAATGTTTATTTTTTAGAGAGAGAGAGACAGAGCATGAGTGGGGAAGGGGTAGAGAGAGAGGGAGACACAGAATCTGAAGCAGGCTCTAGGCTCTGAGCTGTCAGCACAGAGCACGACGTGGAGCTTGAACCCATGAGCCATGAGATCATGACCTGAGCGATAGATGCTTAACGGACTAACCACCCAGGTGCCCCAAGGGCAAAGTTTTTAGGCCTTGTTGGCTATAGCATTAGTTCTAAACTTATTCTGAAAACACTAGAGAACCACTTAGAAATAGCAAAGGTCCTTTCTTTCTTTCTTTTTTTTTTTTTAATTTTTTTTTTCAACGTTTATTTATTTTTGGGACAGAGAGAGACAGAGCATGAACGGGGGAGGGGCAGAGAGAGAGGGAGACACAGAATCGGAAACAGGCTCCAGGCTCTAAGCCATCAGCCCAGAGCCTGACGCGGGGCTCGAACTCCCGGACCGCGAGATCGTGACCTGGCTGAAGTCGGACGCTTAACCGACTGCGCCACCCAGGCGCCCCTCTTTCTTTTTAAGAAAATAATTGATAACTAGTGTGGAGGCTGAGTGGTGGAGAAACAGATTAGCTAGTCAGGCTGTGGCATAGTCCTGAAGATAAATGAACATTTAGGGCAAGAAAGAGATGTTGAAAGAGATGGATTTGGTGATTGAATTGAAGAAGAATATTCTAGGATTTCCCAGGTTTCTGGCTTGAGTTGCTGGGTCATGCCATGATCAAGCTAGGTCAACGGGAAAAGAGGAGTTTGAGGATGTGTTGCATGTGATGTGCCTCTGGGCACCCAGGCACAGTTGTCCAATAACAGCTCTGGAGATTTATATATAGACAGGCTGATTGGTGTTCTATCTAGAAAGGCTGGAAATCGTGTTTGGCTGCCACGAGCATGCAGATAATAAAGCAACGGAAGACATAGACATGCATGTAGTCATCTGGAGAGAGTTTATAATGTAAAATGGTCATGACGTGGGGTCTGTGAACCAACCTTTTTAATAATGTGGATATTTTTACATGCACATGTGGTATTTCTCCAAGAGTCATACTTTCATGGGTCTCAATCAGATCTGAAAATTAAAAACGAGCAATGATGCTAAATGAGGAGAGAAGAGACCAAGAACATGAGCACTGAAAGGACAGATGGGGAAGCAGAGCCCTCCAAGGCACCTGCAGAGATGCTACAGAGTGTGTGAGGCACTTCACAAGGCTCTGCATGCCAGGTGCTGCGTGCAGACAGGGTGAGTACACAGGACAGCAAGATTGGAAGGGCCCTTAGACGACCATTCAGTCCAACTCCTTCATTCTGTGTATAAGGTGTTAGCCTTCACTTACTGACGGGGAAAATGTGGTGCAAAATTCACTTACTGAAATTCAGAGTTAGGACTAGTGAGACATTAGCCAGTTTGGGATTTTTGGATTCCAACATGGTACAGAGTAGTAGTTGTCAGGCAACATGAGAACTGGAAGAAGGTTCCTCAAGCAATCCAGTGCTCCTCCCCTCTTCACTGATGAAAGAATTGAGTCCCCAAGGGGTTAATGTACTCACTCAGGATCACAAAGAAATGACAAAAGAACTGGGTTTCTTTATGCATTATGGCTTTCTGTAAGGACAGATCCTCTTGTCATAGTTGGGAAAAATTAATGACCGGATCCCTCTCCAAATGTAAAGAGATGGTATTTTAAATATCACTGGTGACCTAAATGTATTTCTTAGTGAAGCACTTAAATAATTTAGACACAGAGTAATATTTTATTAGCATTAACAATTTATTAGCAGAATGAAATGACACCTCTAGATCTCAACACGTACAGGATCTTACATAATAAACAACATGAACATATCCTTCCAGAAGAAAAACATCTGCTATTAACCAACTACCCACCCCCCCTCCTGCAATAGACTGCAATCCATCAACTCATTCTCATCCCATAGAGGGTTAAGCATGATTTATATAGAATGGCATCAAGGCACTTGCTTTAATTAAAAAAAGATATATGTGGTATAAAACATGTTCCCAAAAGTCATTAGCCTTGAACAATTGGGGAAAAAAAGGGCAGAATACTTTTTTAGGGGATAGACAAAACTGAGAATTTACGTTCATTCACCTGTCACCCTGATATTGTCTTGATTTGTATATAACATTGCAAAGGAGACAAAAAAAGGTAGCGTTGTATATAGATTGATTTGTTCCCACTAATTTTTGAGAAATCATGGTAGCATCAGAATTCAAATACTAATTCCCCAACTGATTTGAATGGAAAAGGCAAGAACTTTTTGATTCCCAGCATCTTATTATTTTAGGGGTGAGGGACGGGGGGATGGGAGATGGGAAAAAGGGGGTGTGAACTTCCCTAAAATAAGTTAATGTAAAAAAATTTTTTTCTAAGTTTATTTGAGAGACAGAAAGATTGTGAGTGGGGGGAGGGGTAGAGAGAGAGGAAGAGAGAGAGAGAATCCCAAGCAGGCTCTGTGCTGTCAGTGCAGAGCCCAATGCAGGGCTCGATCCCACAAACCATGAGATCATGACCTGAGCCGAAATCAAAAGTCAGAGCTTAACTGACTGAGCCACCCACGTGCCCCATAAAATAAGTCCATTAAAGCTGCAGTTAAAAATCCTTTCTGGCTAAGTCTGCTTGTCTATTTGCCAACTAAAAAACCTTCAGTTAGAAATTTTGCCGTCGGTGTTTTGTTTATATTGGATTAGATTATACTAATTACATTGTAAGTATTTGGCCTTTTTAAGAGCTATAATTCAAGTCCAAAAAAGGTACAATGCTCCAGTGCAGACTTGCAAACATCGTATCTCCAATGAACGCATTTGGTGTCCTTCATTATTCTAGTTTTCGTAATTCAGTATCTCCTTATCTTATGTCATTACGAGAAAAATAAAATTCATATCAAAAAAATTCACTATTTAGTATATTGCTTATTTAACTTTCCCAACTGTATTTAATATGTTCACTTAAGAATTTTAGGTGCAAAACACTTTTCAAAAATAGTCCTTGTCAGGATAAAAATTACCTTACAAAAATAAATCTTCTCCTACTCCCACATCTAAATTCTCCATCCCTAAAGTTACTAATGTTTGTTTTTTAAAAACTAAAATGTACCTTTAACTTACAATATTTCAATAGTGTTTTACTTTAATCATAGGCTGTGATAACAAACCAGTAGGCTTATTATTTGGGCCTGTTCCATTATAATTTTCATTCTTGTTATTAGCACCTGATGATTCCAATCATGATTATCTAATAAAATCTTAGTACAAAAGGAAAAAAAAGCCAAATTAGTTCAAAGGCTAAAAGCTTTCTAGATCTGATTTCCTCTTCTTTGCAGTTTTTTAAACCCAGCTTCAAATTAAGGCATCACTAAAATAGAGAAAGAAAACAGATGCAAAAAATGAAAAACATCAAAGAACAGAAAAACTAAACGAAGTCTAAATCCTATTCATGGGATTTTTGCCATGTCACTGGAATCATTCCCTGAATAGACCAGGAGTGTTAATGCCTCCTTGTTTGCCTCAGTTGCCGGTCTTCTGCTCAGACCTCAGTCCAGGCTCAGCTTAGCCCCTCCATAAACCCCTCCAAGTGTCCTGGGTGTTATCCTAGGAGGGTTACCATTATAGCCCATCTACGAGATTTAGTACCATAGTTCTAGTACTTGGTGCAGGACCCTAGACTCCAGCACGGATCCTCAGTAAGTACTGAGATATTATCTACATTGCTGAAAAAACAAAACAAAACCCTATAGCTCATCTGTAGCAATACACAAAGGAAAACAATCCTTAAGAACAATAACAAGCATCACAAAGCTCAAATTTATCACTGTAACTTCTAGACTAATTTAAGTTCCCAAGAAATTCATGGTGTTTTTCTCAGTTTCATATTAAGATCAGGGCTAAAAGCCAGACAATGCATTCTTCAGTGACCCACTGCTAAGAAAAATCCCCTTACAGAGAATTATTGTTGAGGTTAAAACATTTTCATTAGCATTAGACTAGTCTAATGAACTCATCTAACTTCTTGATACATGTTTAAAGATTACCATGTACCATACTGTAAATTTACCAACAAATTTTGGCTTCAATGACTACTACTGTTTGAAAGCTAAGTCAGACTATCAAAATTTGTTTTCCTTTGGTCCTATTAAACAAAACTTGTGAACTAGACATCTGTCACTTCTACCACCATCAGAGGCTATAGCCACTCAGTCTAGGGCTCTGGAGCAGGTCCACTGGGCCTTTGCCCCAGCCCCGGGGTACCACATGCTCCTCAGCTCTTTCTGCTTTGGTGAATCTACCCTCCCTTTCTCGTAACAGAACCCAGTTCCGACCTTGCTGTCAAAACTAAGGTGTGGCTCCTAATCCTGATCTCCCAAAGTCAGGACCAACCAGGGATTGGACTCCATTCAACTGAGTCCTTCTCCTTTCTCCCCCATTTGGTCAGAGATAGTCTTTTTTCGATGGTGTATTCCCTTCACTCCTCTTGACAGTTACCCTCACTCTTTCTGTTTTTGGCATACTCTCCCCTTCCAGTTTTTACCATCAAGAATGTACACATTACGTTTCAATTAAATGACCATTTTAAGATATTTAGAATTTTATACATTTGTCAATAAGCAATGAGAAAACACTTCATTTAGACTCTAAAGTTTAAGGTATGCAAGATATTTTTGTATCAATAAAGTATGTAAAGTATCAGTTATTGAACTCAAGGTCTAAGCCCTTGAGCAAGAAAGAAAATGAAAACAATAGTTTTGTTGGTGAACTAGATTTTGGTTTCGGATTTGATTTTTTTAAACACTAGCCATCAACAATGTGTAAGTATAGGTGGACCTCAACCAAAGCAGAGGATGGAGCTATAAATTCTAGTGAAATCTGAAGTGTTTTTGTAAGTAGCTACCAAAAGCAGAATCTCTTTGTTTGTTTGTTTGTTTGTTTGGGTAGGAGAGGAACAAACCAGAACACAATTCGAGAATTTGCTAATTGCATACAGCTCCATTAATTGCTTATATCCACATGTGGACAGAAATGCCAGGTAAAAATCAGACCCTGTTACTCCTAAGGGATTCTCCAAATTCTGTGGACACTTTTCTTTGCCGTGCTAGTGTCTGCTAAATTACAGACAGGGTCGTCTTGAACATGTACTTATTTACTCTCTCACATGACAGTAGACATCTATAATGGTCGGGATTCAAACCTGCCTTGCGGGAGGGAGAACAGGGATTAAAAACAAATAACCAACGAAGACACTGGAATTTTACTATTTCTATCCCTAAAACTGGGTAGAAAGGGCAAATATTGGCTGAAAGCAAACCAAAAAACCCCACGAATACAAACGGTAGTTAACATTTCTGAAATTCTAGACTTAAGTTCTAAAAGGATGTCAAAATTTAGTACTATTATATTTAATCATGAAATCAATCACCTCAAAGACAGAAATCCAACTTTTTTACTGAGAAACTGCTTTGTTTTAACAACTGAAAGGCATTTTCCATGTAAATAGATGGACAGAGCTCCACCAATAGAAAAGCAATACTTGAAATTTATGGAGCCCAAAAGAAAGCTAAATATGTTTTAAAGTGTCCCACTCTAATAGATGCCCTACCCATAGGGTTTGGGTCTCACATTTAAATTGTTTAGAATGTGAGAGTGCAGGTTAAAAAATGATTTGTGGTTTTGCAATTATTTTTCTTGCTTTAAATACTGTAGCTAAATGTTTTAACATCCTCTACATTAGTCTCCTCGTCCTAACTTTGGAAAACCTGTATTTTTCCTTGTCTATCAAGGTCCACATACAGGACAATAAGCTTTCAATGCCAGACATTCTTGCTTTTCAAAAGGAACTATTCCTGGAGCCACAACCTGTGGCCAGCTGTCATAAATAATATACCCACAGAATTTGGGATGTTTCTAAATCCTCTTGCATAACAGCTTTAGGTGGCCCAAAGAGTTAAAAGCTGTCACTGTCATCCATATTTACTGGACATCAATAGGGTGCCTGACAGTAAGCATTAGCTTTGTTTTCACTAAAACATCCACCAATTAATTATTGATGTTCTTCTGGAAGCACGCTATCACTTCCATGCATTCTTTTCCATTGGTTACAATAAAATATTCTTGCAGAGTAAAGATGAACAGTACCTCCTACTTGAGAAAGACTGTCAATCCGCAGTGGACCGTCACTAAAATGCCAAGGGAAGGGGAAAAAAATTCACTGCTAAGTATACAAATTCTTAAGGGAAACTGTCAATCATTCCTTTTTGCAGTCCATCCAACAGTTTGCTTCGAGCTCATTAAAAATGCCGTCTAGACTTGTGGAGTTGGCATTCTGCCTTCCACCTGGCAAGCTAGTTGCTGGTAATCCACAACAGTGTAAGACAGATTTCATGGGAAACAATGGATGAATGAAAGCTACACCAGAGCTTAATGGTACTCAGAAACAGGGATTGATTGAGGTCACAGAAAAGACAGGGCAGATTCCCATTATTTTGGCTGATTATGAGCAAGAGCCCTTTGCTTATCTACTTACCCTAAACAAAAAGGCATGAATAAAAACATCAAGTGTATTGCAGAGAATGCTGTAAGTAATATGAGGCTGGCTGGTAGGATTTCACAAGCCTGCCCAGCCATCCAGCTCCTAATAAGATAGTGCCCGTGGTTCCTTGCCTTAAGGCAAGGAATGGTGCTCTCGTATTAAAAGCCAGAGATCTTACTGCTGTCTAGGGAGTAAAGACTGGGAATGGAGAAACACAAGTAAGAACGAACCTGGTGCTCCAGAAGTCTCCCGACCTGCTGGTGTAAGAGCAGGCACAGCACTGTTTCCCTGCCTCCTTTCTACTCCCTCTCCAAAGAGCCATTATCAAGCAGGCTCCAGCACCTCTCAGAATGTCAACGACTGCTTTACTTCCTGGAGAAGGAAGAATCCAAATGCGAATCTTCTAAAACACACGATGGTAATTAAGTTTGGGGGTCACTTTACAGTTCAATTCAATAGACATTTAACTCCAAGAATACCTCATATCTGCAAGAAAGCTTGAAACCATGGTATTTTCTTCTTTTTGATTCTGGTTGACTATAAGCTCTAATCTGCTGCATATGTGTAGATATCTACAAAGGCCATCAGCTTCAAAGGAATAATACCTAATCATCAGGTTAAAATTTCAAGTGTGCAACATTTTCTGCTGTGGAACTGGAAAGTGTTACAGACTTCAAACTAACCTACTGGCTAGACATAAGTATTCTTTCCATCTACTTTCTCAATCACTGGAAGGACTTAGACCATTGGGAATACATAGTCCTTTCTGATTCTGATATTCTTCTGCAAAAGCCATTGCTTCATACACACTATAAAAGAGAAGGTTTTCTTCTTCCTTTTTGCAATACTCTCCGCAGGCCAGGGAATCCCTCACAGAGGGATTGCACTGAGCCAGCAGAACCTGGATGCCAATGGCTTCATAATCTCTACGAACTTCTTTCAGGGTGTGGATCCCTGCTGTATCTAAAAACTGTATTGCACTGCAGTCAATTACTATGGTATGGAGATCCAAAGGATCATGGGAAAGTTGCAGTGAAACTTCATCCTGGATTCCACTGAAAATCACTGTCTCTTTTGTGATCTTTGTCTTGGCAGCCTTCTTCTGAGCTGCCTTTACTAAGACTGGGTTGAGAGTTTTTTTGTATAAAGCAGATTTAAAACATTCTTTGTTTACGTAGTAGAGAGGGGCTACAAAACGGAATATCTTGACGCCCGGCTTTGTCTGAAGATTCTTATAAGCAGACATGGATTCAAAGATTTCGGACTCTTCCACCCAGCCAAGCAATGAAATCTTTGGCTTCTGTGTGCGGAGAATGACACAAAACATAGAAAAACAAACCCCAATAAGCAGGCCTATTTCAGTACTTATCAGTGCAGAGGACAGCATAGTGACAAACCAGATAACTGTATCCATTCTGCTAACCTTCCACATTTTGGGTAGATCCTTAAATTTACGTAGGGCTCCCCGGAGATTTACAATAGTGATCACACCAAGGACACTTTTCTGAAGAGAATAGAATAAAGGAGCAATTACCAGGAGGACCAACAAAAGAACCAAAGCTGTCACCACAGCAGAGAGCTGAGTTTGGCAGCCTGTTGATTCTTTAACCAAAGTCTTCGCAAGAGCCGCGCTAGTAGTAAAGCAGTGGAAGAAGGAAGGGATGATATTGCAAAAGCCAATGGCATACATTTCCTGATTAGCTCTGACTGTGTAGCCATGTTTCTTGGCAAACATCTCAGAAAGTGATACAGTGATAGCAAAACCAATGATAGAAATAGCTATTGCGTCTACAGCCAAACTGGGAATTAAGTTCCAGTCCGGTGCTTTGGGTGGCATAAACCCCGTGGGAATATGTCCAGCAATACTGCTGTTGTATTTCTCGTGGAGTTTCCCAAAATGAGAAGCTAATGTGGCTGCCACGACGACAATGAGTTCAGTAGGAATTGGTGCCTTAAGCTTGGACTTGAAGTGCTCATTGAGTTCTTTGGTTGGCAAAAGAACCAAAAGGCACAAAAGGCTGGTGATGAGATCACAGATATTGGTCCTATGGATGTTTCTGAAGATATGTATCCAAGTAGTGATGAGCGAGCCCACACCATTACTCCGAGGAAGGCTGAGCCCAAGGAGGTACTTGGCCTGAGATGTAAGAATAGTGAAGGAGGCACCAGTGACAAATCCACTCAGCAAGGCATCTGAGAGGTAGACAGAAACAAAGCCCACTTGAAAGAAGCCCATCGCTACCTGGAAGGAAGGATATACAAGTGTTAAATATAAATGGAAAAGAGCTTCTAAATCCTCTAATATCCCGGCACTGCCTTGCATGGAGACATACATCAGAGCATCACAAAATGTCAGAGGTAGAAAAAAACACAATCATACATCAGCCCTCTCATTTTACAAAGAGAGGGTTCATTTTACTGACACTCAGAGGGTTAAGCAACTGGTCCAAAGTCCCACTGTTCCTCAGTCTGGATAAGACAAGAACTTAGGATTCCTACCTTCTTGTACAATGTTTCTGATATGTGAATAAAGTTCAGACCTCAAGAAAACAATTTCCAAGGATCCACAAAAAATTACAAAAACTCAAATTGGAAAAATTCTTCTAACGACAAGGGCATGTATTTCCATTAAATTATAAATCATTACCATAAAAGTAAAGTTTTAATTAATAAAAAAATTTTGATTCACATCAAAATAGAATCACATTTAAATTATAGAACAGTCTTTAACCTCACGCTGAGAAACTATTCTCATTCAGTGTGTATGTGCTTATGCCAAACTGCTTCCCATATTAATTCTGCATCGTCAAAGATACAATATTTTTACTTCTTTATTTTTTTCCTCTTCCCAATAATTCCTCAGAATTTCCCTGAGCCCTTCCTCATTCTTGGTGAGACATAATAACAAAAAAGCAAAACTGGACCCTGAAGAGCACCACTCTGCACAGCAGCCCCTTCTCTTCCTCTTTCCCAGGCACCAAACTAAGTGAGCTACTCTTCCCTTTCCCATATTGGAACCAGATGCCTATAATGGAGAAAAGGTTTAATGCTGGCATCGACTCCCAGATGCTAAAAGACAGGGGTGTGATGATAATGGTAGGTTTGCGGATTCTATGGGACACCTAAGGAGAATTTAATTTGTAATCCTTTCTTCTGGCTAATCATATGAAATAGTGGTTCTCAACTTGTTCCCTAGCAGTCCACGGGAAGTGCTGTCTTTAGTGAGAGTCACTTACTAGAGCAACAATTCTAAAGTGGGGTTGGTGGCGGTGGGGGGGGGGGGGCATCTATAGTTTGAAACATCCTGCACTCCTCCCTCTGCCAACCCTCATCCTGTTACCCTCTTCCTGCTTGTTAGTGCTGACTCTGCCAGTAAGGAACCACACACAATCTCAAGAAAACCCAGTGTTTCTCAACATGTAAAATTAAGGAGTTGTACTAGGTGATGTGAGGTCCCTTTCTGGTCTACATTTTGCAACCAAATAATTACAATCTGGCTGACTGAAATTCACTGGTTCAGAGGCAGCCTAAGGTTGAGAAAAGAGAAGCAGCCTTATCTTCCATGTGGAGTCAAACTATGGTCTGAATTTTGGCTCTATCCCTCACATATCCTAAGCATTCAGTAAATGACAGCTTTAACTACTATGATCTCTGAGATCCCTTACAGATCTGCGATTTCACGTACGGTGATTTCTTTTGGTAGAAGCAACCACCCGTTCCATTGTTTCTTACCTGATAAACTCCAGCCATAAAGGTCACAGTGCTGCCAACTGCAATTGCATAGCAACTTCTGTCACATATCCAGTCTGATGTCTGGTTTAATAATGTGCTCCCATTTGAAACCATCCCTAAAGAAGGAGGAGTATGGGCAGTGTCATAGCCGGCTTTGTGTAGTTCTCGGTCAACTACCTCACCAATCATAAGGCACAATATTCCAAAAATGCCCACAGAGATGTGACGGGAGGTACCCAATAGGAAATAAATGATGCTGGCAAAAAAAGAGGTGTACAGACCATAGATAGGTTCTTGGCCAGCCAAGAGGGAATAAGCAATGGATTGGGGTACTAATAAGATGCCCACAATCAAGCCAGACATCACATCCCCTAAAATGTTTTTCTTCAGATCATACTTTGGGAGCCATCGCAAAACGGGAAGGAAACCAAAAATCACATTTTTGGCTTTGGTTGGACTGCACTGGCAAGTCCTCCGCAATTTTTTAATGACAAATTTCTTGAAGTTAGTATTTGATTTCTCTTGAGGCTCCATATGGATCCTACGATAAGGTGTGCATTGATCATTGGCTTCAAACTGCTTGAAGTCGGTACTTGATTCATTTGCAGACTCCGGAGGGATGTTACACAGAGGGCTGTGTTGGTCATTTCCTTCAGATGAGTCAGTGAGTGACAGATCATGTTGCTCTTTACTTTCCAAAGACATTTCTGGAGATAGATGCTTCAGCCTCCTACCCCAAAGAAAAAACCGGGATTAACTGGTTAAGTAATTCTCAGTGCTCACACATTTTAACAGTCCTACTTGTCATCCATGAGAGTGAAGACGAGTTCAGTTCGGGGGTAGGTGTCTTATATTCACTTTCTTTAGTTAGTTGAGCCTCATATGCCTTGATCAGGGTAAACAAAAACAAACACCAAATATAGACCAAAAATAGCCAAGTCAGAGCAAATAATTGATTGGGTATAGGACTTCCCCAAAGTAAAAACCATCAAGGATTCTTCCCCATCTCTGCCTGGCTTCCTCTGCAGTTTTTCCCTCCAGAAAAGGTATCAGGGTGGCCTGTCTCCTACTATCACTATCTTCTTTCCAGGTTTTTCACCCCCAGGTATACTGCAAAACAGGATCTAGTCTCAAAACTTTGCTGCTACCTGCAAGTCCCTGAAGCAAAGAAGATGGTCTTTTTTTTTTTCTTTTTGAATACATCATAAACTGTTTACCAGATACTTCACAAATCAGTGTCTTTGTGTTAGCTGTTTGCTTAGCTTAGAATGGCCATCAACCTCTCTGCCCATCAAGATTCTAATCATTTTTATACCAGTTAAACAACACTACCCTTTCTACAAAGCACCGACCAATCCCCTAGCCCAAGTGAATCACTATACTTCTATATCCCATAGTATTTTTCACTTTCATTATAGTACTAATAATACTCTTGTGTTAGTTAAGTAAGAGTCTCTCCAGCTCTTGGAGGAAAGGATATCTCGCTCATCATTGTAATCACCAACAGGTGTATAGTAATTCCGAGATAGTAGGCTTACAAAATGTTTGAATGGATCAAAGAACAAATGAATACACACTTTATGACTGTGGCCAAACAGAGACAAAATATACTAGACAGAAGACTCAGAAAGTTTCCTGTTTTGGAACTGACAGAAAAATACACCCTTGCAAAGTAATCCACATTAATTTTGTTTGGATGAAGGGGCTATAGCTGATCCTCCCAATGAACAAGAGTAAAATAATAGTTACTTGATGGTCTCATTAAGTAGAAAAAGAAGAAAAGAACAGATTTCGATCACAACTTACCCTGAGCAAGTCAATCAGATTGGTGGATACACACAGCAGGTCTTCATTCCTCAATGCAACTGGTCTGTAACTCTCTTCTTACTTCCTACTCAGGTCAACCTAGTTGGAGTACATTTCTTAGGTCCTTTTATTTTGGAACAGCTCTTGGTGATTCCTGGGTCAAAGGGCTTTTCCAAACCTAAGATATGCAAAAGAGGCATAAGAAAAAAAACTAAGAAAATCCAAATCTTGCCCTACACGGCTGCTATCCGGGAAGGAAAAAGATAAAAATTAATACTAGAAAGTACAAGAGTGATGGAAACTATAAGAAATAATTGAATTGAAATACTAAAAGTGAAAAAACACAGTAATAGAGATGAAGAATGCCTCTGACAGGATCATCAACAGACTCGACAGAGCCAAAGAAAGAATCCATGAAATTGAGGATAGGTCAATAGAAATTACCCAAATTTAAAAAGAAAGAGAAAAACAGATTTTTTTTTTTTAAATCAGTAACAACAATGTAAGAGAACATCCAAGAGCTATGGAAGATAGTAAACAATCTAACTCATGTGTACTTGGAATCCCAAAAGGAGAGGACAAAGAATGGACAGAAGAAATATTTGAAGACATAATGGCCAAGAATTTTCCCAAATTAAAGGCAGACACCAAAGTATAGATCCAAGAATCTCAGAGAATACCAAAAACGACAAATATAGAAAGAAAAACCAAACAAAATCCCACACCTACACATATCATATTCAAGCTGCTGAAAACAAAGATAACAGCCTAAAAACGGCCAAATTAAAAACATACATTACATACAGAGGAATAAAGACAAAAATTACAGTGGACTTATTAGAAACATCAGATGGTGACTGCGTAATACCTTTATCACAGAAAAATAGCTGTCAACCCAGAATTCTATACCTAGAGAAAATATCTTTTAGAAGATGAAGGAGAAACAAAGACTTTCTCAAACACTAAGAATATCCAGCAGACCAGCACTACCATGTATACATATACCAGACAGAAACTAGGGCTACACAAAACACAACAAAGAAATAAAGTCAAGGAATGGAACAAATGAAAATCAAGTCAAATCCATGTTTTAATTTAAAATATCTTAAACTGCTCTAAAAGGTAAACATCTAAGCAACGGTAGAAATGTATTTTGTTTATAGCATACGAAAATAAAATGTATAAAAATAGCACAAAAAAATGGGTAATTGGGAATTGTAAAGTCTTAAACTAGATGTGAAGTGTTTCATTATTATTTGAAGGTAGGCTCTGATTAACGATGTATTTGTAAATCCAAGAGGAACCACTAAATTTTTTGAAAGGCATAAATGGTAAGTTAATTGTGGAGATAAAATGAGATCGTAAAAAATTCTCAATCCAAAAGAAAACAAAAAAAAGAGGGGGGAAAAAGAGACCAAAAGTAGATGGAACACACTGAAAATAGCTGGCAGGATGGTAGAGTTTAAAACAAACATAAAAATAATCACATCAAATGTGAATGTTCTAAACATGCCAGTGAAAAGGTAGCAAGTGTCAGATTAGATTAAAAATTAAGACCCAACTATATGCTATCTATAAGAAACCCACTGTAAATATAGATAGATTATAAAAATGAAAGGACTTGTCCAATGCAGTAATTTATTTAGCTTGCAAGTGACTGAGTCAGCTAATAAAATCCAGATTTTAGGACTCTAAGTATAGCTCTTTTTGAGCAAGGCACTATTCCTATCACCTATCTAATTAGCTTTCTCTAACCTCAGATAATTCCAAATACTTTAGAATTCAGCTGCTCTACACATCCCAGTTTCACCTACCTGCTACCCCAAATGACCTGGACTGATACCTACAAATGTGTACCCAACTCTCCTTTTACTATACTCTTGGCCGTGGCCCTTTTCCACCTCTAACTCTCAAAAACTTAGGTATTCATTCACAAACAGTCCTAGAAGTAGAACTGATATAGCCATCAGTCTGAATCCAAAAGCCACGTATAGTCTCCTTTATCTATTCTACTCACCTCCTAAAACTCTCAACACTATTTTTTTTCCTTTTTCACACAGATTTTAAAACACAAAGCAACATAAAACTACATTACAAATTATTTTACACTAAATGGTAGGTGTGACCTTCACACACAGTAAGCTCCTTGAGAGCAAGCTCCAGTCTAATTCATCTTTGTATCCCCCAACATGTCCAGGTATATGCTTTCCAAAATAGGAGCTAAAATATTTGCTAAGCAAATAACTCAAGTACAGGAAAAGTAGAATGCAAAGCAATATTTATTTTCAAGTGGAAATATCTCCTTTGGAACATATTTTTCAAATACCCCTTTTTGCACAAAAATCCTCTCACTTCCTTAAGCCAGTTACAGCTTTCAATTATAGTATTCATCAATTGCTTCATGGAAATTAAGACATGACAGTGTTTATCCTTGGAATAGAGCCTACAGCCAGACTTCCATTTTAAGGAGGCTGGAATACAAACTATACTTTCCATGAAGTTCAATAAAACACAAGTCTACCGTATCATCTGGGCCAGTTTCTCCCTTTATTAACATTGATAATCGAGAGTGAGAAAAGGAAAGGTTCAAGAGGAAAATACTTGAATCTTCCACATTACCTTGCAGGAATCACAGGGGAAGAAAAAAACAAAACGTCTGAACAGTGCATTTACCTATGCATACATTAAAGTACAATGGTAGTCTGAGTAACACAAAAAGGAACGACATTTCTTCACTTTATTCTTTAGCTGCACACATGCAGCTGTGACACCTAGAAAGCGGTGTGATCCAGGTGGCAGACAGGCAGCATTGACACAATTCCCGTGTGAATTACTGACAGGCTAGAGCACTGGACTAGAAGAGAGGTTACATCCTTTCTGTATGAGCCTGATAGCAGTCAGCCAACTTCTTTTTGAAGATTTGGATAGAAGCAAACCAATGTCTGCTGTTGGTAATTACAGCACATACTTTTAACTAACAATGCATGTATAACAGTTCTGTAATTTGTGAAACTGAAGTGCCTTTTCAGAGGACAATCTTTTTCTTTTTAATTTTTATTGTTTTTAATGCTTATTTTTGAGAGAGAGAGAGAGAGAGAGAGAGAGAGAGAGAGAGAGAGAAGCAGAGAGAGAAGGAGACACAGAATCCGAAGCAGGCTCCAGGCTCCAAGCTGTCAGCACAGAGCCCAACACAGGGCTCGAACCCACAAACCGTGAAATCATGACCTGAGCCGAAGTCGGACACTTCACCGACTGAGCCACCCAGGCGCCCCTTCTAAGCATCATAAGCTAACCACTGTGCTAGACACACTGCCTCAGAATCTAGACCCGAAACCAAGGGGTCAATCTTTCTTTCCTCTAACCTACTAATCGTATATATCATCCGTCAGTAAGTCCTGTCTGTGCTACCTCAAATATGATATCCACCTGCTCCCTACTGTCCAAAGTACCTGAACCTAATCACTTTTCACTCCCCTCTACCATCACATCTTATCTGGGCTACTCTAATGGCCTACAATACCCGAACCCTGCCTACCTCTCTACCCTCATTTCCTACTGGCCTTCTTGCCGTTCTGGAACACGCCAAGTTGATTCCCTTTCTAAGGTCTTTGCACTTGCTCAAGTTCTCTTTGCCTGTAATAATCACTCCCAGACCTTTGCAGGCTTTTTCTCATCCTTCAGGGCTCAGCCGGTGTATCATCCCCTTAGAGAGATATTCCTTGGCCATTTCAAATAAAATAATACTCCACTCCATCATTCTCTAAATCCTTACCTGGCTTTATTTCTTCATAGCACTTTCACAGGGACTTTTGAAATTATATAATGTATTTATACATAAAAAATACTATTATTTATAGTCTTTCTCGTATCCACAGTACCAAGAACAATACTTAGCACATAATAGATCAGTAAGTTCTTGCTAAAATGAATAAGAAACCCAGTTTCTACCAACAATCAAAGGACTAAGACAATTATAAACAGATAAGCTATAACACTCTACGTGCCATTAATAGAGGTTTGGCGTATTCTGAGAGTGGAGGATGAGCTGTGGGCCAATGTGAACAAGTTGTAAACAAGAAAGGAAAGGAAACTCAGGCAAGTAAAAGGTCACAGTTTAATCCAAGACCCAGGAAAAAGTCACCTAGAATGCCAATTCCTAGGGTGAAGCTGCAGGAGGTTAAGACTAGAGTGAAAGACTGGTTTCCTATTTGATCCCAAGAAGCCTAGATTTCATCCTGTAAGCTACGGCTGACAAAGGCATAAACTCCAAGGCAGGGCAGGGATGGGAGAGGCTTGACACTTCAGTGGTAGAACAAGACCGGAGACACTAAAGGAGATGGACAAATCCAAGACGGATCGTGAGGTGCGACACGCACAAGGAAGAATGATGTATAGGAACACGGAGGAGGAAACGAAAAGATAGGAGACAACAAAAGTTTGACTTTAGGTCTCACAGGTTTGGAATTTCTATCAGATGTCCACATGAGGACTGGAGCAACTGGAAATGGGGGTATCAGGCCCAAGAGAGAAGCCAAAACTGGAAAAGTAAATGGGGAGAGGAGGAACATATTGCACATAAAGGAACATATTAGCACATAAATGGTACCTCATTTTTTTCTCTGAACTCCCATTGTTTAGATGTTCAATAAACATTTGTTGGGGAGATGCTTTATCTTCCCAACTAGATTAAGAATTGTTCAAGGAGATGTTTTCTACTTTTCGTGTATTCTCACAATACCTAGCATAAAATCTGGCACACAGAAGGCACTTAATAAGTTGTTAATGGGTGGATTGGTTTTTATTATTATCATTTTAATGTTTATTTATTTTTGAGAGAGCAAGCAAGAGCACGTGCACAAGTGGGGGAGGGGCAGAGAGAGAGGGAGACACAGAATCGGAAACAGGCTCCAGGCTCTGAGCTGTCAGCACAGAGCCCGATGCGGGGCTCGAACTCACGGACCGCGAGATCGTGACCTGAGCCGAAGTCAGCTGCTCAACCAACTGAGCCACCCAGGTGCCCCCATTCATTTATTTTAAAAAAGAGAGCACAAGCGGGGGAGGGGCAGAGAGAGAGGGAGAGAGAATCCCAAGCAGGCTCCGCACTGTCGGTGTGCAGTTGAATGCGGGGCTCGAACTCACGAACCATGAAATCATGACCTGAGCTGAAGAACACCTACTGAGCCACCCAGGTGTCCCGAGTTTTTTTTTTTTTTAAGTTTATTTTAAGAGAGAGAGAAAGTGCACAGGCAGAGAGAGAGAGAGGGAGAGAGAGAGAATCCTGAGCAGGCTCCGCACCATCAGCACAGAGCCTGGCAAGGCGCTCGAACTCACAAATCGGGAGATAATGACTTGAGCCGAAATCAAGAATTGGACACTCAACTGACTGAGCCTCCCAGGCGCTCCTTAAGTTTTAAAAATAAAAGTCGTGACAGTTGCACAACACAGTGAATCGTACCTAATGCACTGAACTGCAAATTGAAAACGGTTCAAGTGGTCTATTTTACATTTTTAATATATATTTGAACATAAAACCAGGAGGAGAGGAAGCAGAGTATTAAAAGGCTCTTATACACAAAATGGTATAATAACGGCGAAGGTAGAGTGTGATAAATTAAGGATGCATACTATAAACCCTAATACAACTCCATTAATCACAGAGCTACGGCTAATAAACCAACAGAGGAGATAAAATGGAATCACAGAAAATAATACTAAACAATCCAAAAGAAAACAGAGAAGGGAAAATAAATCGCGACTCCATAAAGTAACCGAGATCTAAAGTTTGTGGGGAACTTGAAGTCTTAACATTAACCTCATACGAATGTGAACAAGTCACCTACCAAAAGACTCTCTCTCTTCACTTACGTGGAAAAATCTCAGGTACAACTAGGCTGTAACAGGTGTGGACTGTGCGGTTGGGAATAATTTTCCTGTACTCACACTGCTGGCAAGTAGTGGAACTGTGACGGGAAGCAAAGCCTGTGTGATTCACACGCACTCTGTCTCTCGACTGATTCTTTTGAAACTTCTCAAATCTTCAGAAAAGTGGAAAGAATGATACATGCAGCACTGGTATATTCACAGTTCACCTATTAAACAATTTCACAACTCACCAATTGTCAATGTTTTGCTACGTCTGCACTTTTGCACCTCTCCATCCACACCGGTTGGTTGGTTTGGAGTTTTGTCCCCAGACGTACTTCAGCCTTAAACACCTAACTGAACCCGTCGTTTTTTTTTAACCACCATGCTGTGTTGCCTCTTTTTCAAAAGAAGCATTCATTAACAAGAGATCAAACCATTTGGATCACTCTTCGAAAATCTGCAATGGCACCCCACCTCCTCCTGCATACGGTCTACAAAGTTTAGCACAGGCTTCTCTCTCTGAACGAGCTGAACCTGCCTTACTTTTGCTTCCTTCCATGCTCTGGTGTTCTAGTCACCAATCTAGGAAAATATTAAGCATCCCTGGTTCCTCTGGGCCTTTGCTCATGTTGTTCACTCAGTCTGGAATGCCTTTCCTTTCTACCTCCATCTATCTTGGTCCTTTTCCTAATCCTTGAAGGCCCACCTCAAACGCCACTATGACATATTGTTTCTGGTAAAAAACCCAATCAATGTAAGACGAAAAACTAAAATACCAAAGAGGAAAATAACTTCATGTAAAACCACGATCAAATAATAGTTCCTTGAAGAGTAAGCCACAGCTTTCAAAAAGATTTCATATACACCTCCCACTTGCCTCCTCAACAGATCTGAGAACAGATTATGAGTCCTCTCCTCCAACATGAGAAAAACCAAAGTTGTAGTCACTGCCTCAACTAGGAGGACCAAAGTCTCAACCCTCGTTTTCCAATTTCCAAGGTCCCCTCTCTTTCCAAAATACCACCTGACCCCCCAGATTTGTTTCCTTGCTAAGAAGTCTTCGGGGCTGGTTCAAATTGCCATTTTGTGGCCAAGTGCTCAACTCACAGTTCTGAGTCTTATTAATGTTAATCAGTGAAGGTGGCAAAACTCTTGCAAGCTGTTGGCACAACATTATTGAAGCGGGTTTGGTAGAGGATGAAGAATGAAATCAATTTTATCTTTCACATTACACACGTGCGCTGGTAACGTTTTCATTTTCTTTTTTCTGTCAGCGGCAACAATGTAAAATTTATCTCTGTAACTCTACTTTGGCCAGAATAATAATTCAGATCCCAGCGAAGAGTCAAACAGGCCAAGCAGGTTGTTCCTACCTCCGTCTCCTTTTGCTGGCCCTCTAACTAGAATGGTGCTCGGGGCTGTGTTCATAGCTTTCCCTCTTGCTTCTTTTAGGTTTCGCTCAAATACTACCCTAGGCAGTTCCTTCCCAGACACAACACGTAAAACAGCATCACTGCCGCCACCACGCCTCCCTCCCTCATCCCTGCCCTGTACTCCTGTCCCCCTTACTTTGCTTTATTTTTCTCCATGGCCCTTCTTACCACCTCATACTTTATTTATTTATTTATTTATTTATTTATTTATTTATTTATTTAACTTTCGGTTAATTGTCTTTCTCATCAGTGCAGTAATTTGCTCTTTGGTTCACAGCTGTTATCTCCAGGGTCTTGAACCATGCTAGCACCTAATAAGTGCTTAACAAATATTTGTTGAGTGAATGGAGAAATGACAGTTGAACAGCCATGTAGTAAAGAAAAAGGAGTGACCTCTCTCTCTCTCTGCCTCCATGCGCCATAACTAAGTTTATGTCATGAAATTTCAGTGTGGCAAGCATCTGCGTGGGGGGGGGGGTCTATGCTCACTAAAAGTGAAGTCAGGGGCGCCTGGGTGGCGCAGTCGGTTGAGCGTCCGACTTCAGCCAGGTCACGATCTCGCGGTCTGGGAGTTCGAGCCCCGCGTTGGGCTCTGGGCTGATGGCTCAGAGCCTGGAGCCTGCTTCCGATTCTGTGTCTCCCTCTCTCTCTGCCCCTCCCCCATTCATGCTCTGTCTCTCTCTGTCCCAAAAATAAATAAACGTTGAAAAAAAAATTAAAAAAAAAAAAAAAGTGAAGTCAATGATCAAAATCCTCACCCCTCGTGAATCCAATGTGGACCTCTCCCCAGCCCTGAATGTGCTATCTCTAGATCTACCCCTGGGAGGCAGCATATTATAGTACAGTGATATTCAAGTGCGGTTTCTCAGGCAAATCCAGGGATGAGAGCCAAGACTGAATCCCTGGAGACTCGGAGCCAGTGAGGTAAGGGCCCTACTAGGAGAATCACTGGATATGTCCTGGAGTTGAACAGATCTCTATTCAGATCCCAGCCACACTATTCAACAACTGTATGGCACGGGTGAAAAACTTCCTTTTACTCAGCATCATTTTCTCACCTGTAAAATGGGGATAACATTATCTAACTTGCAGGGCTGTTGTAAAGCTAGCACAAGTACCCAGCACAGTGCCTGGCACATAGCATTTGTTCAATAAACGACAGTTACTAGTCCGTCCTTCGAGATTCTTGATGGGGAAAAAAAAATGGGCTCCTGTCTTCCAGTAGGTTTGGCTTTCCTTTTCTCTCTTGATTTTCAAAAACAAAGAACTTCTGCTCAACCCAATACTGGATATCACACTGGTTCCAGATTTGACATAAAGAGCCCTAGAGAAAAGGAGGGGGGCGGAGAAAAAGGTACTAGAATGGGTGCCAGAAAGTTTAAGTCCTGAATGCTCCCAACTCATGTGGTCCCCAATCCGTGCAAAAAAAAAAAAAAAAAAAAAGGGGGGGGGGACTCAGTCTTATATTCTATGAGTTTGGGAGAGGTGGGTACAAGTCCCAGCTCTGCAAATGACATGCTGTATAATTTCAGGAGAGGACCTGGCCCTCCCTCTCTGTGTCCTTTCAGTGTTCCCAACTATCCAGTGAAAGATTACAACTTAGTCTATGAGTCTCGAAGTACAGTCCCTGATTTGTACTTAACCAGATGTGTGGTTTTAAAAACCAAGAGAAAGAGGTCCTCTCGCGTGTCCAAGCCTGGTTCCCCATCTGTCCGAGGGTGGGACGGTGGGTGGTGGCGGCGGCTCCTATCTCCCAGGTCTTTCTCCCAGTTTTCCGAGTTTGAGACGCCTAGACGAGGGCTCCAACACCAGAGCAGCACCGCTATCTACGAGGTGCGGGGCATCTGCGTGATGTGGGGTGGAAGGTGGGTAGCCCTGAGGCCGAGGAGTGGGGTCGGAATCGCCGCAGCGAGAGACGGGGGCTTTCACCCTGCTCCGGGTCTGCGGACCGAGGGTACAACCCTGACGCACACCCACCTACAACGGCCTGGCCACGACGCCCACGTCGACCGTTGGTCCGGGCTTCCTGCCACCACGTCTCCGGCACAGGCCAGAACGACCCTAAGAGGGGCCCGCCGACCGCATGGAGGCCGGCACCGCTCGGTTCCCCCTTCTCGCGTCCCCTCCCCTCTTCTCACCTCTAGGTCCCTGGCCTCCCCGTGCGACGAGGCCCCGCGGCACGTCCTGCGCCGTGGCGAGGCTGAGGGGACACAGCAGCGCCGGCAGAGGTAGCCCGGTCCCGGGCCGGCCTCCCTTTAACCGGCCCGTCCCCTTCCCCGCCCATCGCCCGGCCCCCGAGGAAGGCGGGGCCCCACCGGGCGGGACCGCGGAGAGCGGCCTGGAAGCACCGGCGGAGAGGTGCGGAAGCCCCAGCCAGTACGACGGCCCGGACGGTGGCAGTCACGTGGCCCCGCGGGCGAGCGACGCGGCCGCCAGCCAATGACGCGGCCCGGACCGCGGGGGTGCCGCCCCCTGGCTGTTTTCCTCCTCACGATTGGCTGCCCGGCAGGGCCGCGAGTCCCTGGTTCTTCGGGAGGTTCCTTCTCCGCTGGGGGCTGTGAGGAATTATCGGCGCTTTTGCACCTGAACCCTGAAAGCGTAGCAAGGAAAAGGTGTCCGGAGAGACCCGGAAGCTTTCGGTCTAGAGCGGCTAAGTGTTCTGCCTTTTCGAGCTGGAAGGTCTTTATCACTGATCCCTTGGGACCCTGTCCCCTCCCACTCTCCCTTTGTAGATGTGGAATGAAGATCCTAAATGGGGAAAGGTCAGCTGGAAAGTTAGGGGCTTTACCATTAGTGTAACCTACTCTCCACTGAAGGCCCCAATTAGCCAGAGACGCCTTTTAAGATGTGAATAAAAATGTAAAAATAAATATGAGACGTAATTCCAACTTCGCTTAAAATCCTCAGTGGCTTTTCTTGACGTTTATAGATAAAATTAAATTCCTCCCAATGCTTTCGAGGATCTGAATGTTCTGGACCGGCGCCTTTCTTACCTGGCATCCGTCCCTCTCTCTCTGCTCTCCACCCATCCTGGCCTCCTTTGCCAGCCAAGCTTGTTCTCTTTCGGGACCGACCACTGGTTTCTGCTGCCTGGTTTCTTTCTTGTCTCAGGTCTCAGTTTAAATTCCCACCCTCTCTCCCCTACCCTTCCAGTCACATCTGAACGTGTCATCCTGATTTAATTATCTGCCCCGTAACTGGGCGCTATCTGACGTCACATATATGTTTATTCATTCTCTCTTGTTTATAGCCTGCGGGGGTTCGCTGGACAGGAGTGGAAGGTCAAGAGCACCTGTGAAAGAAGCAAAAACGGTTAACTTCCTTTCCTTCCCTTTCCAATGAACCTCTTCACACTAATTTTAAGGAACTCCCTTTCTTGCCTAGAGATGATCCTCAAGTTTCTGTCAACCATCAGATTCAGAGCTTCCAGAAGTCACAAGTCATAATGGGGAATCAGAACACCTGGGTTTACTCCTGATGCTGTCCCTTGTGACTGGAGATAAGTCAATGGGCATCAAAGGTAGTTAATGCCTGCCCCCTTCCTGCCAGACGCACCTGATGTGTCCTTCCTTCCCAGTCGTGGAGAGGGTCAAGTAAGACAGTGGGTGTAAGGTACTTTGTCACTCCCTATAGGCTGCAGAACATACGATGGCAAGAGATGCTGATTTCTGGATGTATATTTCTGGATGCACAAAACTCTTCACATTCATTACTTAATCCTTAGAGCAGCTTTCAAGGAGGTGCTATATTATGATTCTCCCTTTATAGGTAAGGAAACTAGACTCAGAGATGTTAGGTGACTAGCCCAAGGTCCCAGTTAATAAGTGACAGTAATATGATTTTGTCCCGGTTACACCTGACTGCAAAGCCCACTCTTAACCCCTACATCCACCGTATTGTCAAACGTAAGAGTACACCTTGCATCCTTGCATGTAACAGACACCAGGAAAACCTGGTTTCATATAACAACAGCTATCATTTTCTTTCTCTTATTCCATACATTTTAGTTTTTAAATAGTATACATTTTTTTTCTTTTTTTTTTTAAATGTTTATTTATTTTTGAGAGAGACAGAGCATGCAAGCCGGGGAGGGGCAGAGAGAGAGGGGACAGAGGATCTGAATCGGACTCTGGGCTGACAGCTGAGAGCCGGATGCAGGGCTCAAAGTCATGAACCGTGAGATCATGATCTGAGCTGAAGTCAGATGCTCAACCGACTGAGCCACCCAGGTGCCCCTAAAACAGTATATGTTTCTTTTTTAAGTTTATTTATTTGTTTTGGGGGGGAGGAGGGGCACAGAAGGAGAGAGAGAGAGAGAATCCAAGCAAGATCCGAGCTGTCAGTACAGAGCCCAGTGCAGGGCTTAATCTCATGTTACATGAGATCGTGACCTGAGCTGAAATCAAGAGTCAACACTCAACCAGCTAAACCACCCAGGCACCCCACATTCCATCCATTTTAATCTACATTACAGGTGAGGAAACTGAGGATCGCAGTATTAGGTTACTCAGCAAGGTCACGCAACTGACAAGTAGTGGATTTTGAGGTGGAACGGTGGGGGATTTCCGAACCGAGAGCTGCCTGATGCCAAAACCCAAGAACATATGGCTATGACCCAGTGCAAGGAGAAGATGCTAGAGAGGAAGCTTTAGGACAGTCATTGGTGCCTCTCTCCCTTCCAGTTCAGCATCTCAGACTGCTATTTAATGTTGTGGCCCTCTCTGCCTCCCCACATACACATCCCCAGGGGCTCCATGGAACTAGACTTTGGTCTGCTACTCCTACCATAGTTCATCAGTGCTCTACTTCTCTGCAGCAGGAGTCTAAGAAGTGAAACAGATCACCAAATCCCTACTAATCTGCTTTTCCTCAGTAACAGCAGTTCAGCCGCCCAGGCAGCCAGAACCCAGGTCTCTTTACCCCTCCCATGTGAGTCTGGGCATTTCCCCTCCTGTTGGTCTCAGGGTTCACAGAGGTGCTAGCAGCTGGAAGGTCACGTGTAATAGCCATTATTCTATCCCAAACTGCTTTCCAAAGAGTAACTAAAGTGGGGGTTGTTGTGGGCCAGCAAATAAGTCATTTCCGGTGAGCGGCCACTTGAGGATTTGCCTCCTCAGTGCTTTCTGACCAGCCACACTTCCCAGGTGGGACAGGTCACTTGCTCTGAGGCCTTGCCCTAGTGGGCCCCAAACTGACTCCCATCATTGGAGAGGCTATTCCCGATTTGCTATTCTGATTTATTTTCACTGCGATGGGTGTTGTACCTTTTTTTTTTTTTTAATTTGATTGTCCTTGGAAACAGGTAACATGTACACATAAATAAATTAAAAAAATCAAAGAGTTTTCAATGAAAAGTAATTCTCCTACACTAGCCATTCTTTACCCCGCTGTTCCTTCTGGGGGCAGACACGGCACCAGTTTCCTGTGTTACCTTCTGTTTATTCTATAGCAGCAGTTTCCAATTCTGGCTGCACATCAGAATCTCCTGGAGAACTTTTAAAAGATAACAAGTAGTATTCCACACTACTTGGCAGTGAGAAAGAATGAAATCATGCCATTTGCAGCAATGTGGATGGAACTGGAAGGTATTATGCTAAGTGAAATAAGTCAATCAGAGAAAGACAGATATCATATATTTTCACTCATTTGTGGATCTTAAGAAACTTAACAGAAGACCATGGGGGAAGGGAAGGGGAAAAAATAATTACATAGAGGAAGGGAGGGAAACCATAAGAGACTCTTAAACACAGAGAACAAACTGAGGGTGGATGGGGGTGGGGAGAAGGGAAAATGGGTGATGGGCATTGAGGAGGGCACTTGTTGGGATGAGCACTGGCTGTTCTATGTAAGGGATGAACCATGGGAATCTATCCCAAAAACCAAGAGCACACTTTATACACTGTATGTTAGCATACATATGTTGGACATATGTTGGACAATAAATTATATTAAAAAAATAAAAATAAAAAAATAATAAAAGATAACAATGTTTGGATCCCAGGAGATTCTAATGCACACAGAGGGTTGGCAAACCAGTGATCTATGCATTTTCAAGACCAAATCTCTTTAAACAAAAGGGGCCTACAATATACACATTTTGCACTTTTTAGAAATTAATACGATACATTGAAGACTATTCCGTATCAGTGCATCAAGAGATCCTTTCTTTTTTTTTCTTTTCTATTTTTTTAATTTACATCCAAGTTAGTTAGCATATAGTGCAACAATGATTTCAGGAGTAGATTCCTTAATGCCCCTTACCCATTTAGCCCACCCCCCCAAAGCCCCTCCAATAGTAACCCTCTGTTTGTTCTCCATATTTAAGAGTCTCTTATGTTTTGTTCCCCTCCCTGTTTTTATATTATTTTTGCTTCCTTTCCCTTATGTCAAGAGATGCTTTCTGGCTGTCGATTGCTGAGTAACAAATCGCTCAAAACTTAGTGGCTTAAAATAATAATTGTTTTGTTAAATCATACAGTTGCTGTGGATCAGGAATTTGGTAAGAGCTGAACTGGATGGTCTCTTATGGACCTATAGTCAGATGGCGGCCAGATTGGAGAAAGTGCATGGGGATGAAGCAAATGAAGGACGTCTGGACGTCTTCATGGAGTCTCAGGACCTCTCCTTGTGGGCTCTCTGTGTGGGCTAGCCTGGGTTTCTTCACACCACAGCGGTCTCAGGGCAGTCTGTGCTTAAATGACAGCTAAAGGCTTCAAGAGCCAGTGTTACAGCTAATAAAGAGAATGCTGTACAGCCTTTTACAATCTAGCCTCGAAAGCCACATAGCTTCACTTTTATTGCACTTGGTTGGTTGAAAGTCATAAAAGCCTGGCCAATTTCAAGGGGGGTGGGCAATAGACCCCAAGTCTCCATGAGAGAAGTGTCAAAGTCACATTGTACGAAGGACATGCGGGATGGGAAATATCATCGTGGCTGTGTTTGGTCACAGCAGTTGAACAGTATTTCAATGTTTCGTTCACTGTCGTTAATTTAAGCATTGAGGGACATTTTTGTTGTTTCCATTCTTCTAATTGTACAAATGGTGCTTTGACCTATTATAATGCTTTCCCTGTGCCCTCTATCCCCACTCCCTAGAAGGGGCTTGGTCTTTTGATCACTTGCCCCTCAGGGCCACTGTGTGGTACAACACGAAGTAACCATTCTCAGGCTCAGGAAGAGATCCCTTCCCACTTTGGGCCTCTGAGGAAAATTATGCTAAACTGTCCCAGATGAGGAAAGAATGGAGAACCAAGTGGCCGGGGGAAGGGAGATTTGAAAGCCTCCCCACAGCTGAGACATGGGCTAGGCTTTGCAGGATGCTTGAGTGGCAAGAATCTGGGCCTCTCTCTGCCCTGGGCAGGTAGGGAAGCCTCCCATATGGGTTGCCCTGGGAGGCTAACGTCATAGCAAGGACTCCTGAACCCTTGTGAAGAGCAGAATGGTTGGCCTTTCAGGGGCCATACCAACTTGAACAAAGGGTACATTTATGGTATCAGGGTGAACAAAAGGCCAGAGGGTTGTTTTCTGTCTGTATCGAGTTAGAACAACATACCTTCACATGAACCTGGGGTGGGACAGCAGTCACAATAGTTACCAGGATTTAATATCTTGCCAGCACTGTGGGATGGGGACTTGGAACGTATACCATTTGATTTGGAGAAAGACAAGAAATGTGATTCTTAACCAGGATGAAGGAGCACAAGTCACTCTTAGTACAAATATTTAGGTACAGAAAATGATCTGTTATTTGACTTTTTACAGTGAGCACAAGCCCCAGAATCCCAGATTTGTTCTTCCGGGGATATGTGCTAGGTGCTATGGGAGAGGATCATTCAAAATAGAACATGATCTTTGCATTAAAATATTGACTTTTCCATTGTATCTTTACTTAAACTCTTGAATTTTTGGATAGCCAAGACAATATCTTCAAGGATTAACAGTGAGGTTGTTTTATCTTTCTGGGAAAGTTTTTTCTTAACAAGGTAAGAAAATAACCAAGAAAGTATGCAAAGATTTCACTATGCAAATAGTCACTGGGAGTACCAAAAAATTAGAAATAGCCTAAATAACCAACGGTTGGAAATACGTTAAACAAATTATGGTACAGCCACACAATGGAAGTCTATGAGCCATTAAAGAAGAATATTCAATGGCGCAGAAAGCTATTTACATATGTTATTACACAAAAAAATACATATTACATAGTCAGCTTTGTCATAAAAATTATATTTATATAATTATAAAAGAAAGATGTACATCGAAATGTTTTCTCTGGGTGGTAACTCTTACATTCTTTTTATTTGCCTGTATTTTCTCAATTTTCTACAACACCAAATGTATAACATTATAAAGAGAAAAATAATAAAAGTTTTTGTTTAAAAAAATAATAGGGAAATAGACATATTTGCATTGCTTCTGCTTTCTACAAATACCACTGCCTCATACTTAGCTTATATTATTATTATTAAAGGTTACGTTTATTGAGAACTGGCCGTCAATGAAGTTCAATAGATACACTACCTCCAATCCTCACAACAGCTCTATAAAATAAGTATTATTGTTATCCACAATTTTCAAATGAGAAAACTGGGACCAAATGTTAAGTATTTTGCCAAATGTCAAAGTTTGTGAATGATAGAAAGAGGATTCAAACTCAACCCACGTTGGACCCAAAGCCCGGGTGCACTCTCCTGCCTGTTGCCTTGTCTACTGCTGTGGTCACAAGGCAGGTATTCATGACCTAATTTTACCGGTCTTTTCAGGAGTCCCCAGAGTTCCTAACCATTTTTGAGTTACAGATACCTTTCAGAATCTGAGCTTTAGGAAAATGCACAGAAAGTTAAAATGCACATAGGACAAACTTTTACCAGGCTCATCCATTAACCCATCTTAGACCCTCAGAGTTCAAACAAGGAGAACATCACAGACTAACCAAGCTTCAGGGACAGACCAACAGGTAAGCCAAGTAGTCGAATCAAGTTACTAAGTCAACACATGGCCGGACAATTTGGAACTGATAACAACTATAGGTCAAGGGTAAGAACAAGTGAAACATGGGAATGAGCCAAGGTAAGTATAAATGAGGGTGGAGACCAACCAGGCTGTTCCAGCAGTTATAAGGATGGAGCCTGGGAACTGCCTTCCCTTCTGTGGCTTCACCTAGGACATGGAGTTTGACAAACCAGGAGAGAAAAGGCCTTCAGCCAGGAAATGGAGGCCTAGTCAACATTTGACACCAGTGAAATGTGCGGAAGGGGAATACTCAGTGCCAAGTTTCCTAGGGGGGCCCGATAACATGTGAATTACCCAGGCCTACACCACTCTTTCTCATGTCTCTCTTTCCCAGTCAGCCAGAAAGGAAAGTCTTCCACACTCTTCTTGCTTCTATTCCCACTCCCTTCTCTCCACTCTCTCCATCCCCATCCTAGACCCGTTCCTTTGCTCTGGGAAGATTGCAACCACCTCCTTACTGACTTACTAGCCCCAGATTCATCTTCCTAATGCTGGTGTTTGAAACCTCTTTGCCATGTCCTCAGCTTGCATACCTTCAATGACAGGGAGCACACTATCTTTAAGGTAATCCAGTTAATCTTTGAAAGTTATGATAGCTAATGATGATTGGATAACTACTATTAAATTGAGCTGTATGAGATTGCCATTTGTGTAGGACAAAAATAGTCAAATAGGGGTAATTTCATAGGGTTCAACTTAATATACCCTGGGTACATAGCTTTGCACTCTACTATATACTATCTCACTTAATCTCCCCAACAGTCCTGGCAAACCATAAGAGACTCATAAATACTGAGAACAAACTGAGGGTTGATGGGGAGTGGGAGGGAGGGTAGGGTGGGTGATGGGTATTGAGGAGGGCACCTGTTGGGATGAGCACTGGGTGTTGTATGGAAACCAATTTGACCATAAATTTCATTTTAAAAAAAGCAAAATGAGGGTCAGGGGAAATTAAATAATTTACACAGATAGTAAATGACAGGCCCAAGTCTGAGTCCTGAACTCTACCTCTTAAGTGCTCTGGGTACTGCCTTCTCATAATAACCTCTACCTGGGTCCCCCCTGAACAAACTGGCGTGCTCTCCACCCCCAACAGTCTTTCAGAGCTTCCTCCCAATCGAATGTCCCTGGTTCCTTTACTATTGCTATTTACAGGAGGGATGCACGATGGGGAGCCTATGGAGAACTTTCACCCAACGTTGGAATTTATGGCACTAATATGCTGACCATTCCTATTCCTTCCAAAAAACCGCCTCACCAAACACCTTTCCACAAATGCCTCTCCTTGACCCAGTTGGTGTCTTGCTTTGCCTATTTCTTTCCTTTATTCCCTCTTTTTATCTCCAAACTCGGAGCCTTAAAATCACCTATGGCCCCAGCAGTTACACTGCTGGGTATATACCCACTACAGTTGAAAACATATGCCTATAAAGAGGAATTGAGTTCTGATACATGCTACAACGTGGGTGAACCTTGAAAACATCATGCTAAGTGCAAATAGTCTGGGCCACATATTGTATAGTTCCATCTATATAAAATGTCCAGAAGAGGTCAATCATTAGAGCAAATAGATTAGTGGTCACCAGGGGATGAGAAAGTAGATTAGTGGGGGTGTACCATAACAAACATACTAAAAACAACTGAACTCTACACTTTATACCCTTTACAAGGGTGAACTTTATGTTATATGAATTATATATCTCAATTTAAAATAATTCAAGTCACTTATGACTAGCGTCACCTGACTTTTCAAAACTTTCCAGTTTCTTCACCTGTGAAATGTGGACCTCAGAATAAAGAATATTCTAAATAAACAGTTCCAGCTAGTCTTTCTGGAGAGTCCTTTAGGAAGGCTTATGATCAGGAACGGACAAGTCAGCCGTTCCTGGTCAGCCCTCCTCCACTCTGAGCCCATCTGGAATCATGGATCCAGGCGTGTTGTAGATACAGTATTAGATGTTTTGTGGATAGGGAAATATTGCTTTGTGGATAAGGAAACCAACAAAGCCTTGTTGAGGACAGACTTTCTCAAGGTCACATAATGAATCAGTGGCATTGCTGGGTCTACAGTCCTGTTTTCTTTTTCTAGTAGTACATGTTCTTTTCTAGACTAGATTACACAGAAAAATCTTTCCTAATCCTACACGTAGCCCCTCCTCCTAGTGAAAGAAGCTTCAGATTTCCTTCTGCTGATATTCTGAAATCAGGCCCATTTAGCAAGCATGCTAGGAGGTCACCTGCTGCAAATATCTGCTTATCTGTTCCTACCCAATAATTAGAACTGAAGTCTTTCAAAAGGCTTGGTTTCTTCATTCGGGCATATTGAAAAATGAGGTAAAAGTAGATTTCTTGTGGAACAGTGGCTTATATTCCCACCAGAACTAAGCCTGGTGGGTATATTATGGGAAAGCACATGAGCTGAGCTTTTGTGATTTTGAAAATAGATGAAGTTTTACTCCTATCCTCAAAGAGCTTGAGTTTGAGGAGAGTGCAGATGTGCAGAAGTAATACAGCCTAGAATAAAGAAACTCCCATCAGGATGGAAGGAAACCAATAGTTTGGGGATTCCAAATAGGAAAAGAGTCTAGCTGGGACATCAAAGTATCCATGGAGGGAATGGCATTGGGACTGGGTAGAAGGGACAGGCAGAGGGCACATAAAGAACAGAGGTGCAAAACCCAGAAAAAAAAGACAAACACTAGGGTTGAGCTTAGAGTCCTTGTAGAGAAATTGTGAAAATCAAAGCAGAAACAGTATTGGGGCCACCTTCTGGAGATCTGTTAATGCCAGGATTAAGAAAAGTTGCTGACTTACTGAGGGGAGGAGGTGGGGTAAGAAAGGTCTGATATACCCTGGTATAGTCTTGGAGAGCAAAATTAGCATTATTTATCCAAACCCTTACAGAGCTATAAGCTCTTTGGGCCTGGGATCTCACTGCTAGGTATTTTTACTTAAAAATATAAGGGTGTTCATTACAGCATTATTTACAATACTAGAAAATTATACAAACAACCTAAATATCTAACTGTAGAGCCATGGCTCTCAACAGAGATGATTTTGATCCCAGGGGACATTTAGAAATGTCTGGATTCATTTTTGGTTGTTACAACTTGAAGGAGAATTCTACTGGTGCCTAGTAGGTGGAGCCCAGGGGTGCCACTAAATAAACATCCTACAATATATAAGACAGCCCCCACAACAAAGAATTACTGGCCCATATGTTGATAGTGCCAAGGTTGACAATATGTATGTATTTATATATACATAAACTTATAGATTTATATATAAATCTTTAAAATATATGTGAAATCTTATAAATAATATATATCTTGATATTTTCCTAGAGTGTATATGTGTGTGTGTGTGTGTGTGTGTGTGTGTATTCCACATATTTAAGAATATCCAAAAAATATTGGCAATGATAGTATCTGGGATTACATTTGATTTCAATTTTTTTCCTTTGTGTCTTCTTGTATTTTCTAAGTTGTACTCAAGAATATATAAGAGTTTTGATTTTGTATTAGGGTTCTCTAGAGAATTGACTCATATGGTTATGGTCCCACAGTCTGCTGTTTGCAAACTGGAGAACCAGGAAAGCCATTGGTATAATTCAGTCTGAGTCCAAAGGCTGAGAACCAGGGGACCAACAGTGTAAGTCCTGGTCTGAATCTGAGGACCAAGGATGCCCATATCGAAGGGCAGGGGGAGGTGGATGTCCTAGTTCAGACAGAGGGCACATTCATCCTTCATCCACCTTTTTGTTCTCTTCAGGCCCTCTGTGGATTCGATGATGCCAGCTGCACTGGTCTACCAATTCAAATGTCAATCTCTTCTAAAAACACCCTCATAGACACACCCAGAAGTAATGTTTTACCAGCTCTCTGGGTATCCTTTAGCCCCCATCAAGTTGGCATATGAAATTAACCATCACAGACTTACAATTAAAACACTTTTTTACTGAGCATCAAGAATGTGGGGCAGCATCGCAAGGCCTAGGGAATCAGCCCTGGCAGGTCCCGCCCTCACGGAAGTCACAGTAGAGATGTGAAGACAAACAGAAGACAAAGAAACAAAAAACAAACAAGATAATTTCTAACAGTAATAAATGCAATCGAAGAAATAAATAGGATGATGTGACAGGCAGGACCTGGGGAGGGCACATACTTGGGATAAGACAACGAGGCATGATTAGTGTGAGCTGACACCTTGAGGTCGAGAAGGAGGTGGTGTGCAGAGAGCTGGGAAAGAGCATTCCAGATAGAGGACTCACATTATTTATGGTGAGGACGTTTGGAGAAATTCCGGTCGCTGCATGGCCCGCCAGACCAAGGGGCCACCTGTGTATACAGTGCGGAATGGACGCAATACCCCGAGAATTTATCACACGCTACAATAAAGGAAGTAATCTGCTTTCCATTAAAGTTCATTTGCAAAGTTCAAAGTGCCAGCAACAGTCTATTAGCCTGCATTCCACAGTGTTTACAACACAGAGACACCAGGTTCTCGCAGCCACGTTCATGGAAATGAAAGCACAGTTTCATCTCAGAAGGAGAATGTTCTCTTTCTCCCCAGGTGTCCTGGATGGAGGGTACTTCAGTGAAGAGTCAGGTGTTTCAAGGTTCAAAAAGAGCTGATAGCATCTAGACTGTTGTGTACGTTTCTGACTGACAGTCCAAAAAGGTACGGATTGTAGCCAGAAAAACCACATTAAAGTGCCAAGAGAGGGGCACCTGGGTGGCTCAATTGGCTGAGCGTTGGCCCTCAGCTCAGGTCATGATCTCACAGTTCGTGGGTTTGAGCCCCTCATCGGGCTCTGCGCTGACAGCTCAGCCTGGAGCCTGCTTCGGATTCCGTGTCTCCCTCTCTCTCTGTCCCCCCACCCCACTCTCTCTCTCTGTCTCTCTTTCTCTCTCTCAAAACTAAGTAAGCATTAAAAAATTAAAAATAAATAAAAATAAAGAAAATTAAAGAATCGTTGAAATCTAAGCCTGGGAAAGGTGCAGCTTCTTAAATCGGGAGACCCGTAAGTGCCAGACTCATGATGTACACAGGGAAGCATGCTGAATGGTGAGCATGTGCAGTGAGGCCATCCTGGGGAGGACCTGGGAAAGAGGGCACAGAAGGGTGGCGTGAGGGGTCAGGGGATGGGAGCTGGGTGCGCAGTCCCTCTGAGCTCTAGCCATCCCTGCCAGGGAGGAAAGTGGGCACAGAGCTGCTGACTCTTCTGAGTCTCCAAGAGAAGCTGAATAAATCTCCTAAACAGCAAATGCAGACTTCTGTGTCGAACGTTGCAGAAAAACACCCTACAGGGCAGAGAAAACACACCTACAGGAGCAGGTGTGCTGCCTGTGTGTAGGTGAAAACACACCTAGAGCAGGTGTCCCTGTGCTGTCTGTTGGCAGCCTCTGCTTTGGGGTTGTTTTTAGTTTTGCCCACCTCCTGCTCTGTTTAGAAATCCCTTCTCCGCTCTTAGGCCAAGGTGAAAAGGAAACTCTCACCTTCTCCCATCTGGGGCCTGGCAGCATCTGGAACACTGATCCTCATAATCCTTGTTCTCGGGAAATATTAATGATTTAATCTCCCGAGCTCCCTCCCGAGCTCCCTCACCTCTGCAGCCATACCAGCTGAAATCCACGGGCCAGACCCACAGAAGCCCAGGTTGGAACAAAACGCATCAGTTTCGCCACGGACCGTCAAACCGCCCTGGGAAGCCCAGCTTCAGCCCTTCCACGCAAGCGGCCAGAGGGATTCCAGCCATGGGTGAGGTGACAGCAGAGGAGGTGGAGAAGTTCCTGGACTCGAATGTCAACTTTGCCAAGCAGTACTACAACCTCCGCTACCGGGCCAAGGTCATCTCGGACATGCTGGGGGCCAAGGAGGCCGCGGTGGACTTCAGCAACTACCACTCGCTGAACAGCGTGGAGGAGAGTGAAATCATCTTTGACCTCCTGCGGGACTTCCAGGAGAATCTGCAGACCGAGAAATGCATCTTCAACGTCATGAAGAAGCTGTGCTTCCTTCTGCAGGCAGACCGCATGAGCCTGTTCATGTACAGGGTCCGAAATGGCATCGGGGAGCTGGCCACGCGGCTCTTCAATGTTCACAAGGATGCTGTCCTTGACGAATGCCTCGTGGTGCCCGACTCGGAGATCGTGTTCCCCCTGGATATGGGTGTGGTTGGTCACGTCGCACACTCTAAAAAGCTCGCCAACGTCCTCAACACAGAAGAGGTACCCTCTTCCCCACAAGAAGGAGGGCGGGGAGGCATTATTCCATGGAGTCCCGATGGGTACAAGCGGGGTGGGGAGCTGCTGGCCATCCAGACTGGGCTGGTGATGGTTTGGCACTTCTCTTTATTTATCGGCTTATAACATTTTATTTTGGGGGGGGGGGGATCCAAACCTAACAGAAGAGTCTAAATACAGTACAGACAACTATCTACCTTTCATCCAAATGCATCAATTGGCCACGGCCTTGCCTCATTTGCTTTATCTCCATTTTTCTCGGACCCCTATGGGAGTCGACAGCATGTACTGTATTTCCAGACATTTCCAGAACAGGGATGTTTCTGTGTATTTCCAGAACAGGGACGTGTGTATTTCTAGAACAGGGACGTTTCTCACATATGCACACCACGGTAACGAGATCCAGGAAATGTAAGCTTGATGCAATACCATCGTCTAATCAACAGTCCGGATTCAATTTTTGCCAGTTGCCTCAATTACACCCAAATAGCACTAGCTCTGGTTTCCGTGACATGGATGTTTTTGAAACGTACAGGCCAAATACTTTGCAGAGATGTCCCTCCACTTGGGCCCGTCTGTGTCTTCCTGATTAGAATCAGGGCGTGTGTTCCCATCAGGAGTAACATAGAGGGGATGTCGTGGTTATCTCTGCGCATTCCATCAGGGGACATGTGGTGGCAGCCTGCCTCGTTACTGGAAATGTTAACGGTACCGCTTGGTTAAGCCCTTGGCTCTCGCTCCTTCTTTAAAAAAAATTTTTTTTTAAGTTTATGCATTTATTTTGAGAGAGACAGAGACAGCATGAGTGGGGGAGGGGCAGAGAGAGAGAGAGAGAGAGAGAGGGAGAGAGAGAGAATCCCAAGCAGCCTCTGCACTGTCAGGGCAGAGCCTGACCTGCGGCTCAAACTCATGAAACCGAGAGACCGTGACCTGAGCCGAAACCAAGAGTCGGATGCTTAACCCCCCTGAGCTGCCCAGGTGCCCCTTGGCCCTCATTTGTGAGTCCAGCCTTCTGTGAGATTCTACTGGCAGCTCTGATGTAGACCTCTTTGATCACCGGGGACAAAGCACTTCATGCAGATCTCCCCATGGTCCTCTGCCCCAGGGCCAACTCCTACTTATCCTTTAGATCTCAGCCTAAAGGTCACTTCTTCATGGAGGCACTCCCGTATCTCTCTGTTACAGGCTCCTTCCCCAAACCATTTTTCATAATAAGCCTGGGGGCCAGGGACCATGCCTGCCTTAATCTCCACTTTATCCCAGCAAATATCTGGCACAAAGCAGATGCTCAGCAAATACTTGGCATAAAAGATTCACCATCAAGTAATTATGCTTAATTCCTTTAACACCTGCCTTGCCCAAAACCAATGTTTGCCCCGTGAGAGCAGGGCCCAAGTGGGTCTCACGTATTGCAGCACTGACCTGACCAGGAGCCTATGTTCAATCATTTCTAAGATGCAGCCTGGACATTGTGTGATTTTGCTCACCTGACTTCTGGTCTTAGTTCAGATTAAACATCATAAGGTTAAAAGGGGACAGAGGGGGTCTCAGAGATGATGTCATCTGACTGTCTCATTTAACGGATGAGGAGCCTAGAGCCATGAGAGCTTGAGAAGGGGCTTGTCCAAAGTCACCAAGGAGTTAGGGCAGAGCCAGGCCCTTGCATCCACAAATGCAGGAATTCAAATGGGTCATCTTGTTTTTAATGTTTATGTATTTATTTTGAGAGAAAGAGATAGAGCAAGCGGGGGTGGGGGGGAGGGCAGAGAGAGAAGGAAAGAGTAAGAATCTCAAGCAGGCTCCACACTGTCAGCGCAGAGCCCGATGGAAGGCTTGACTTCACGAACTGTGAGATCATGACCTGAGCCCAAATCAAAAGTCAGATGTTCAACCAACTGAGCCACCCAGGTGCCCCAGGTCATCTTTTTTGACCTGGGTTCACTGACAAGATAAGAAGCACAGACTTTGGCCTCTGGGGCGATAGTTTTCTTGGAAATACACTGGGCTGGATCTCCCATGGGGTTCGTCTTTCCCTTGTTTCCCCTTGGACGTCCAAGGGTGGGGGTCGTGTTTCTGCCTCCAGGGGACTTGCAGCTGGACTGGGGACTGTTCTCCCTTCAACTCTCTCTAGACTTTCATTGTAGCCAACATAGATTGCCATGGTCTTCAGACGTAACTGATTATCCCTGTTTCACAGATGGTGGAGCCAAAACCCAGAAAGGATGGGGCACCTGGGTGGCTGAGTCACTTAAGCATCTGACTCTTGCTCTCAGCTCAGGTCTTGATCTCAGGGTCGTGAGTTGGGCTCTGGGTTGGGTGTGAAGCCTACTTAAAAACAAATATCAAACAAAACAAAACAAAACACAACAACAATAACAAAAACACTCCAGAATGGTTAGTAAGTTGCTCAGAGCCACTCCGATAGAAAGTGGCAGAGCGGGTATTTGAATTCAGGCATTCTGGCCTTGTGCCCACACTCTTCACTGCTCAGCTATTCTCTTCTTCTTCCTTATCTATAAAGTGAGGGCACTGGACTAGATGCTATTCACCACTGGTCATTTCAAATCGTATAGCAGAGAATAAAGAGGTTAAACTTTGAGGTCAGATCTGGATGTGAGTCATGACTCTGTGACTTTTTAAGAATCGTGCTTCGGCGTATTTTTGAGCCTATCTGGGCTCACTTCCTAATTCATAAAATGGGACAGGAATACCGACTGCACAGTGTTGTCATAGGATTAAAGGAGAGAATTATTTCTCATCTAGCAAGGTTCTTGGCACATTGTTACGGCTCCTACTGGCCGATCCTGCTCCTTATTGTTATTGTTATTGTTTTGTTGTTGTTAAGGCTCTATTCTAAGGGAGGGATGCTGTACCAGGTCTGTGTGGGAGTTGGACAAGAAGGTCCTTCCGGAGCTTTCAGTTTAGAGTCTGTTGGTGGGAAAAACAGAAGAGAGGCGCTAAGAGGTTCTGTAGATCCTGGTGTTAAGTGACTGAGGATTTAGGCAGATGCTCTGATGCTAACGTATCCTTGTTGAAGAGTTGGCTGAGCCTCTGTGCTAAGGGATGGCCTGCTATTCCGCCCCCCCCCCCCCTTCAAGCCCAAAGTTCACTATGGAGTAATGCCTGCATTCCCCTGGGGCAAGCCTGGGGCAGTCTCCCTGGCTGGTGACTCAGCACCCTCAAAAAAACTTGGGAAATGGCTACTATCAGTGGAGTTTTGAAATGTGAAACCATGAATGGAGAAGTTTCCCAGGGTTGTAATAAAATTCCCACGTCCTAGCAAATTCCTGCTCATACCCTGGGATATCCTCAGGAAGACTTGCCGTTAGGATTGCCAGATAAAATATAGGATTCCCAGTAACATTTGAATTTAAAATTTTTTTTTTATTTTTTAAGTTGATTTTTTTATTTTGAATGAAAGAGAGAGAGATCATGTGAGCGTGCATGAGTGGGGGATGGGCAGAGAGAGAGGGAGAGAAAGAATCCCAAGCAAACTGTTGGCTGTCAGAGCAGAGCCCGACTTGGGGCTCGAACTCACAAACCATGAGATCGTGACCTGAGCCAGAATCAAGAGTGGGATGCTTAGCCAACTGAGCCACCCAGGCGCCCCAAAATTTGAATTTTAGATAAACAAAGAATAATATCTTAGTGTAAGTATGTACCATGCAATATTTAGGACATACTTATACTTTAAAAAGTATTTACTTGAAATTCAAATTTAACTAGGCATCTTGTATTTATTTGCTAAATCTGGCAACCTTACTAGCCCTACAATATTTGTGTGTGTTTTATTCTTTACCCTTTCTCCTTAGGAAAGCCCACAAGGCCTGCCTGTTCCTGTCTGGCTTATAAACCACTGGCCCCAGCACCTAGTCAGTGCCTGGGACAGAGTGGGTACTCATTACAGATTATTGCATGAATTAATAAATGATGACCCTTCCCAGTTGGCTATGATATTGTGATTTATAAAAAGAGATACTTACTTAGTCTTTGTCCTGGTTCCATACACAGAACTCTTAAGACTCTTATAATTCCTGAGTGATAGGAGCATCTGACACAGAGCTTCTAAATTCCTTGGAATTTCCTGACTGGTAGATGGTCTTTTGTTCTAACGAGATGACTCTTGGTGGGCTCCTGGATGGAGGCCAATCACCAGAAAGATCAAGCTATGATTAGCAACTTGGAACTTTCAGCTCCACCTCCCCATTCTCTGATGAAGGGAGAAGGTCTGGAAATGGAGCTAATAATCAGTCATGCAGATGTGACAAAGCCTCCATAAAAATCCCCCAAAGTACAGGGCTCAGAGAGTTTCTGAGTTGGTGAACACACGCATGTGCTGGGAGGGTGGTGCACCTCAACTCTAGGGGACAGAAGCGCCTGCTGTCGGGAAGGGTGCTTCATCTGACAGTATGTCTGTATCTTTTATTATATCCTTTATTATATCATAAACCTGTACATGTAAGTATTTCCCTGAGTTCTGTGAGCCGTTCTAGCAAATTCCCAAACCCGAGGAGGGTGTCTTAGGACCCTGCTTTATAGCCAGTTAGAAGTATAAGTGACAAACTGGGACTTGTAATTGGCATCTGAAGCAGGGACAGTCCTGTGGGACTAAAGCCCTGTGGGGTCTGACACTGACTCCAGGAAGATTGAATTGAATTGTTGGACAGTCAGCTGGTGTCAGAGAACTGGTCAGATACACCTACATATCTGGTGTAAAAGTAGTGTAAGCATGGTCCTAGTGTGAGAGGAAAGGAGAGTTTTTCCAAGACATGACAATTCCTATTTCTAAAGAGTGCACCTGAGAGCACTGCCATTTCCAGAGACTCTCACAGCTGCCGTCCTTCCCTGCGTGTGAGACCCGGAACCCAGCATGCCACACCGGAAGGAAGCCTCGAGGAGGACCTGGTCCAACACTCCGATTTTACCAAAGGGCAAACTGAGGCTCAGAGTATCTTCAACTACTGATAATGTACTGATTGGCCCCTGAAGCCTCAGAGAACAAGTCCCTCCCTTCCATTCACCCATCCTGTGGGGACATCCTTCTCATTATGGTTTGAATTGTGGGTTCATGTTTTACATATGCTCCCACTATACTGTGAGGACCTAATGAGGACAATCTCATCTTTCTTATTGGTCTTGGCATATCCAACACCTCTCCCAGAGCCTGTTCTCAGTAAATATGAGTAAATGAATGAATGCGCGAATCAGTCGATCAGTGTATCAATATATAGATCAATGAATGAATGGAGTGGCTGTGCCACTTACCAGCAAGGGAGTTTTCTGCAAAGCAGGGAAGGTTTGGGGGCACCTGGGTGGCTCAGTTGGTTAAGTGTCCAGCTCTTGATTTCAGCTCAGGTCATGGTCTCACGGTCATGAGATTGAGTCCTGTGGCATTGAGCTCTGCGCTGGGCACGAAGCCTGCTTAAGATTCTCTCTCGCACACACGCGCGTGGGTGCGCTCAAAAACCAAAACAAAAACAAGGAAGGTGACAGATCTATGTGACAAGGCTGATGTGAGAGTTAATGAGATAAAAGATGTTAAGTTGTCTGGCTCCTGGCTGAGGACGTCATTATTGCTCAATAAACAGTAGACCTCACCATGGAATTGGCACTGTGAATGTTTGAAAAGAGGAATTGGGGTTTCCAAGAATGAGGGGTGTGCTCCCTGCTTGGAATGCATTTCATCCACCTGGTTCCTCTGAAGCTTCAGCTCTCAGCTTCACCTCCCTCGTTCACAGGGAGAAGCCTCCCTCGTTCACTGCTATAACCCGAGAGTCTAGAACAGGGCCTGGCATAAAGCACTCCATGAATGCTAACTGAATGAGTGAATGACTTTGGGCTTTCCCTAAGCTGGGCATCTGATTCCTGGGCTTTAGAGTAAACATTTTGAGGGACATCTAGGTGGCTCAGTGGGTCAAGCGCCTGACTTCGGCTCAGGTCATGATCTCACCACTCGTGAGTTCGAGCCCTGCATCAGGCTCTGTGCTGACAGCTCAGAGACTGGAGCCTGCTTTGGATTCTGTGCCTCCCTGTTTCTCTACCCCTCCCCCGCTCGTGCTCTGTCTCTCTGTCTCTGTCTCTGTCTCTGTGTCTGTCTCTGTCTCTGTCAAAAATAAACATTACACACATACACACACACATACAGACACACACACACACACACACACACACACACAAAAGAACAGCTTGAGCTAAAAGTCTTCTAAGGCCCTCTCTGCTTCTGATAATCTGAGGTTCTGTGACACAGTTGTGTAGAACACTTCACATGCTGAATATATAAGGATGGCAATGATTGTCCGAACACCATCGGTTGGCAGCTGTATAATTCGGGAGAGAGTTCTGGGTCTCTCAATGGGAAAGAAAGTTCTGGTAGATTTAGTAAACATCTGCGTCAGATGCAGGTAAGACTCACATATCGTTTTCCCTGATAGAAGTGAATATTGCAAGGCTGAACTGACTTCCTGAAATGAATTTGAGCATGCCCCACCAAGACCTGTGTTTAGGGATTTATCGGTGTCCTTAGAGAATGACATGGAAAACCCTTCATGGCTAATGCCTCTTTAGAGATTTTGCTTAATCCTCTGATGCTAATTCAAGTAGAGCCCTACAGCCTTCTCTTAATTCCTGTACCCTTTACCTGGTTTGAGACACCTTCATCGACAACAATGCCGTTGCCTGTTTGTCTAATCCCACTCCAACCGGGAGAAATCCACAGATGCACAGCATCACACTCTGAATTTCTCAGTCGTGGGAAAGTTTCTGCACACTCAATTCTAGAAAAGGGGTGGGAATCCGTTCTATGAAATATACTTCCTTCCTCAGAACAGCATGAACTGCATATCTGGGCTGGCTTGTGTCCCAAGCAACGCCTATGGTTGGAAAAACTCACAGTGCTACCAAGAAACAGAAAGGTGGATTATCTTGGGTTTAAGATGACAGTTCAGGCTCTGTCTCCTCTTTCTGACCACATAGACCACACTGACCTGTGCTGGCCTCCCAGGCTGCTTTAGGGGTGGGGGTCTGGGGGTGTGTACTCCTTTGCACTCCCATAGCTTTGAGCCAAACCCTGTGTCATGTATTACTGGTATTGATTTGTCTGCGAGCCGGCCTGAGCCTTGGTCTCACTTGTGTCCCCAGCGCTCAGCATAAGGCCTGACACACAATGGGGCTTCCATTAAGACCTATGGAATGTGGATATCCATTGGACTCACTGTGTGGTGCCAGAACTGAATTGCTCAAAAAGCTAGAAGTACCAAATTCTTTTTGTTCAATGACCAGGACCCAGATCTAACCTTACCGAGGCTTCTCCTAAAGACAGCAAAGCTGAGGGCAGGTTCCTTCTTGAGTCTCAGTTTCCCTTTGTGTAGAATGGGCCACTAGCGGTCCTCACCTCACAGGATTAAAGCGAGTTGAGGCAGATAAAGCACGTGATACCCGTTAGCAATTGTGGTTGTTAGACTCACTAAAGTCTTTTCCTCACTCAAGTTTCTATTTTGGGCTTACTCGCCATCACCTCAAGAGAGCCTTCTCTAACCCTCCCTCCCCAGGTGAAGTCAGTCCCCTCATCCTGCAGGGCTTTGCTCACATCTCCCCCACAGCCCTCGGTAAGTTGTATCTCAGACTTTCTCCTACTCGATTTTGGAGGCCTCCAGGGCAGAAACCACCCCCGATTGCTTTGCCCTTGCTGAAGGAGCATAGATGGAAATGTCTTCATTTTCTTGTCAACAAAATCATAGAGGCCCCCCCTCCTCCCACTCCCTACCACGGGCATATGGGGCTCTGGCCTGTTTTACTGTCTTTGTTCTTCCTCTGCCCACCCTTGCCTGTGTCTGCCTTCCTTCAGGATGAGCATTTCTGTGACTTCGTGGACATCCTCACAGAATACCAGACCAAGAACATCTTGGCTTCCCCCATAATGAATGGGAAGGACGTGGTGGCCGTACTCATGGCTGTGAATAAACTGAATGAGCCCCACTTCACCAAGAGAGATGAAGAGGTAAAAACGCTTTAGAAATTGCTGGGGTGGCCATGCGGGCGCATTCTTACAGCTTGTGAAGTCCCCTGAACCTTGCTATTTGGCCCAGCCTTGGTTTTCTCATCTGTAAGACAAGAGGATTAGGCTGATGCCCTCTGAGGGAGACAGGACAGGGGTAATGGTTAGGATGTCGGGCCCTGGAGCCTGGGGTACAGGGTTAATTGTCCTGGCTCTGCTAATATTTAGCTGACTCAGCCAAGTTACTTAATTTCTTTACATCTCAGCTTTCTTATCTGTAAAATGGGCCTAATTTTATAGTATCCATCTCTCGGGGTACTTGTGATGATCACATAAGATAACTTATATACCTAAAATGACTTATCACAGGGACTGCAAACTCAATAAATAGCAGCAATTTTCCATTAATCCATCAACACTGACATTCTACATTCTATGAGCTTTACACTCTTACAAGGCAACATTTCATGGGTCAGCATTCCATGATCCATCTACTCAAATGGCCTCTGATGCTTTTGAAATATTCAAATATTTGCTGATGGTAGAGGGGGCCAGAGGAGGGCTTTCTTCTTCTCATCTAGTTCCCCTCACGCTGTTTGATTTCCAGATTCTTCTCAAGTACCTCAATTTCGCAAATCTAATCATGAAGGTGTACCACCTGAGTTACCTGCACAACTGTGAGACTCGGCGTGGCCAGGTAAGGGGCGTGGCTTAAGGGAATGGCCTGGACGTGTCCTTTTACTGAAGCATTGATGTGGTCAGACTGGAAAGGCAGTGGTGATAACATTGCCTGGGAACCATCATAGTCTCTGCCCAGCATCCCTCGTGTTGATGAGGTGGCCGATGTTTGTAAGGCTGTATATGCACAATTTTCAAGTCAGGCAACTTAGATTTGAATCCTTGTTAAACCATTTACTAGCTCTAAGACCCTGAGTAAATCACTTACCCTGTCTGAGCTTTAGTCCCCCCCTTTGAAAAATGGGGGCAATATTGATTGGTTCCACCCTCAAAAGATCATTGTCAATAGTAAATGAGAAAATGCATGTGGAACATTTGTGTTCAATCCATGTTTGTTATTATCATTCTTATTAACAATCTCCGAAATAAAAGAAATGGAAAGAGTTGGACCCATGATAAGCTGGTCAGTTACTTCATCTCTCGGAACCTCAGTTTCTCCATCTGTAAAAGGAGGATAATTGTCCTGTCTCTGTCTCTGGGTTATTGTGAGCTGCTGCTTTGTGACTCAAAAAGTTTGACAGTGTTTTCCTGTTTTGTTAAGATACTGCTGTGGTCTGGGAGCAAAGTCTTTGAAGAGCTTACGGATATCGAGCGGCAGTTCCACAAAGCCCTGTACACAGTCCGAGCCTTCCTCAACTGCGACAGATATTCTGTGGGGCTCTTAGACATGACCAAGCAGAAGGTGAGGAGGCTTCAGAACAGACATTTCCAAGAACAGGATCAATATACAGTGGGGCCCAGACTTGTGTCTCACATTCAGTTCACAGGGGAGAGGCAGGGAAGATGTGGATGGTTGTGAACAGGTTTTCACAGGTCTTTTGTGTTTTTTTTTATTTTTTTGATGTTTATTTATATGAGAGAGAGAGAGAGAGAGAGAGAGAGAGAGAGAGACAGTTTGCAAGTGGGGGAGGGGCCGAGAGAGACCGAGACAGAATCTGAAGCAGGATACAGGCTCTGAGCTGTCAGCACAGAGACCAACGTGGGGCTCGAACCCATGAGCCACGAGATCGTGACCTGAGCTGAAGTCGGAAGCTTAACCGACTGAGCCACCCAGGTGCCCCTCACAGGTCTTTTATAGTGAAGAGTGGAGTACCAACCTTTAAAGTGGAAAAGTCAATCTAGGGCACAGGTGAGTGAAAACAACCTGGTCTTCCCTGGTCAGTTGGAAAAGAAAGCATATGTGAGAAGGCTTGATGAGGAGGTAAAGGTGAGTGATAAAGAAGCTCTATGTAGGGTAAAAGCCAGAAAGAAGAAAGTTGCCAACTTCAGGAGTTCTCAGAGAATTCACACAAAGGTGGGCATAAACCTTCCCCATGGTTTATCAAGTGTATGGCCCACCTGAGCAGTTGAAGTGAAGGAAGTTACTGGGATCTGGTCCCTGGGAATGCTCTGGGGGCAGATCTGCAGAGACTAAGGATGCAGAGGCTAAGAAAGCAGAACACAATACAGCTCCTACAATATTTTTCAGCGAGGTTTTTCCCAAACCAACTCCCCCATTTTTCTTTCTCTACCTGTCACCGCTTCCTGCAGCTAATCACTTTCTGCCTTGGAATAGAGTTCCAGAGTTATCTAGATTTGTGATTTCTTATCCCAAAGAGCCAAGGTCCAGGTTTCCTGTCGGTTTCATTTTGTAGGGACTTGTGCTGAGTGGTGCACTGATCTCTGCAGACCCTTCAAATAGTTGGTTTGATGATGAAATACATTGCAGAATCTGCGGTTGGATAAGACCTTAAGTCTAGTCCAGGGGCTCCCAGGCTTGAATCAGAATCTTCTGAGGAACTGTTTAATAAACACTAGGCCACATTTCCTGATACTCTTGCTTTTTTTTTACTTAATATTTTCTGAGCATCTTTCCATGTCAGTACATGTGGAATCTTGTTAATAAGGCTTTATGTTGAAGTATAACATACACACAGAGACAAGCACTAATTACAGGTAGTAGATCAATGAACATCCCTATGTAACCACCACCAAAATAAAGAGATAGAACATTACTAAACCCTCAGAATCCCCTTGCTTATCCCTTTCCATTAATTTCCATACCCTCCTCCCTGAGTGACCACTACGGGACCTTTAATGCCACGTTAGTTTTGCCGACTCTTGAAGTTCCCATAAACAGAATCATACACTGGTAGGCATGTGGTATGATCTCATTTGGTCTTAAACATGAACTCTAATGACTGATGAGATTAGAGACTTTTCTTGTTTTTTGACCATGTGTATATCTTTAATAGAAGTGCCTATTCAAGTCTCTTTCCCATTTTTAAGAATTCTATTGTCTCTTTTAATCTTAGGATCTGTAGGTGTTCTTTACACATCCTAGATATGGGTTCTCTGTGGAATATACTCATTGCAAATATCTTTTCCCACTCTGTACTTTCACTTTCTTAATAGTATGTTTCAACTAATGAAAATTCTGAATTATAATGTAGTTTCATTTATCAATTTTTTTTAATGGTTATGATTTTTGTTCTCAAGAAACCTTTGCTAGCCCCAAGTCAATAAAGATATTCATCTATGTTAGCTCTCAAATTTTATTGTTTTAACTTTCACACACAGCTCTATAATCTACCTGGAAATTTTTTAATGTGCAGTGTGAGGTAGGGTCAATATTAACTTTTTCCATGTGGATATCCAATGGACCCAGCACCATTTACTGAAAAGACCACTCGTTTTCCACTGTCTTATTGAAAATACCATCTTTCCCTAACATACCTCTATCATTGATCAAGTGTCCATATATATTGGATGCTTGAGTTTGAGATTTTGTTCAAGAAGGACTTCCCCAACCTTAATATTATAAAGATAATCTGAGATAATCTGATGTGCTTTGATTAATATATTTTAATCATTCATTCATTTTGAAATTATGAATGTGTAGGTATGAGGTAGGGATAACTTTTATCTCTCACTCCTTCTCCAGTTATAATCTATCCTTTCTCCACTGTTTTAAAATGCAGCCATTCTGATATGCTATTTTATCATATACCAGATTTCCATATACTCATGGATTTATTATTCTGATTTTTGCTTTTAAAATAGTTTTGTATGTGAGGCGCCTGGGTGGCTCAGTCAGTAAACATCTGACCTCAGCTCAGGTCATGATCTCGTGGTTCGTGAGTTCGAGTCTCGTGCTGGACTCTGTGCTGACAGCTAAGAGCCTGGAGCCTGCTTCAGATTCTGTGTCTCCCTCTCTCTTTGCTCCTTCCCCACTTGTGCTCTGTCTCTGTCTCTCAAAAATAAATAAATGTTAAAAATTTTTAAAAAATTAAATAATTCTGTATGTGATTCTGATGCACATCAGCTATCTACTGATTTTAGGGAACTTCTGATTCTAGTACAAACATCCATTTAACTTTCACATACTCCTGAACCAAATATTTTGCCAATTATTGCCAAGTCCAGCAACAAGCCCTTTGATACACCTTTAGGAAGTAGCAAATGAATGAGTTCATACAAATGAATGGTTCTTTCTTAATAAGAATTTCTGAGTCGTTGAATTCAAAAGGTGCCCAGTTCACACCTTAAAGGATCTGAACCCAGATATAGCCTGCTGTGTGTGGCTGTGTTCTGTTTCTTCTGAGCTCCCTCTCAAAAGGGAAAATGACACTTAAGCAAGAATATTCTTTTTAAGTTTATTTATTTATTTGAGGGAGAGAGACTGAGAGCAGGCGAGGGGCAGAGAGAGAGAGAGAGAGAGAGAGAGAGAAAGAGAGAGAGAGAAAGGGAATCCCCAGTAGGCTCCATGTGACAGATTGGAGCCTGATGTGGGGCTCAAAACTAATGTGAGATCATAACCTGACCTGAAATCAAGAGTTGGATGCTTAACCCCAGGCACGAATATTCTAACTTAGTCATCCCCAAAAGACGGAACAATCTAGCAATTAGAAATGGGCTGGTCTGCCTACAATCATTCAAATGACCTGCCTCACCCCCCTTCTACCTCATCCCCCCAGGTAGCTAAGCTCTTATCTGAGCTATTGACATTATGAAGAAGTCAATAAAGCCACTGAATTGTACATTTTACCTGGGTGAATTATATGGCATGTGAATCATATGTCCATAAAGCTGTTGAAAAATAAAAGAAAGAAGAAAGAGAAGAGAGAGAGAGAGAGATGAAGAGGGAGAAAGGCAAGCATAAATATGCCCCACTTTCCGCCCACCCCCTCGTTGATAGCTGCTGCTTCTCTGGGACAATCTTCAAAGCCACTCAGTGTTTGACACAGACAGTGTCAGCTCAATGCACTTGACTTTCTTCTGGGCTCTTCTAACATTTGCATTCTTTCTCCATTCCAATGGATTCATTTTGGGTTTTACCCTGTCTACCTTACTATAGTTACTTGAGTACTTGATTGACCCCTCCAAGAGACAGCAAGTTCCCCCAGGGCATGAACTCTGTCTTATTCATCTCTGTGTATCTGGCAGCAAACACATTATGGGGCTCAGGTAGACTCCTGATTCGTATTTTCACCCAGAATTGAATGTCTTCCTGGTGTGTAGTCTAGACAAAGAGCCCAACTGGGCAGAAGCTTGAGGACATGGAGTTTGAATTTCATGTGGACTCTCTTCTGTTTGTCCTCTGCATGATAAACCACCAAGTTCAAACAAGAAAGAGGCCAAGAGCAGAAGGGCTTAGCATCCTACCCACGATGACCTAGTGCTAATGGATCACTGTCCCTAGATGGCAATAGATGAATGAACAGAGAGGGCAATGAAGCATGGAGGCCTCCTCTGCGAGGCCCTGGCTCAGTCCAGCACAAGCTGTGTGGCTCCCTGTGCCTCAGGAAAACCAGTAGACAAGTGGCAGAGAAGAACTCGCACGGTGTCCCAGTTAGTTTCTTCTTCTGAGGCTGTGTGCCCATGCAGTGCCTTAGCTGGTCATTTCTCTCTTCCTTGACTGTATCTTTGCCGGTTGTCTTATGGGTCCTTTCTTGATGGATCCCTGATATGGGTCTCTTTGTGTATTTATGGCACCATTATTTTTTGGGAAAAAAATTTTTTTTTCCTGATTCCAAAAGCAACACATTTTATGACAGAAAAATTGCTAAATACAGTCTCACTGCAATCACCCAGAGAAGACCGGTTGTTAGTGTTTTGTTGTGAATCCTTTGAGGGCATTTTCTATGTTTAGTTAAACATTGGGGTTATATGATCTCTATTTTTTGTCCCCTCACATATTTCACTCATCAGTGCAGCAAGGACACTTTTTTAATCAACATAAATATATATATGTATATGTATATATATGTGTATATATATGTATATGTACGTGTATACACACACACACACATACATCTGTAGCATTATTGTTAATAGATGTTCCATGATTCATTTAATAAGTCCCCTCTTATTAGACACTTAGGCTGTTTCCTAACTTTTCACTACTATAAATGAGGCTGCAGAGGGCATTGTTTTAGCTAAACCTTCAGTCACATACTTAGCATGTCTTTAAGGTCAATTTCATAGACCTGGAGACCCCAGTTTCCCTCTCATGTCCCACTCCCACAACATGGGGAGTATAAGGGTGTTCCAACTCAGCTCCTATTTTTTGCTTAATGATTAGACAACCCTAGTTCATCAATATCTTGAAGCACAGACATGACTGACATCCCCTAACGCTAATGAATTTTGCACCCCTTCCAAGCTTAGGTTTCAGTGAGCTCTTCCCACCTTCTGAACTTCAACGATAATGACTCACAGAGGTGGGTCCTCTTTTCTCAATCTCCTTTCCTTGACCTATTTTCAAGACGTGTAATTATTGTCTTTCTCATCCCTAGGAATTTTTTGACGTGTGGCCAGTCCTGATGGGTGAGGCTCCACCCTATTCTGGTCCCAGGACTCCGGATGGAAGGGTAAGTCTCTCTCTGGACTGTTTAGTATGATCTAACGTTTAATGAAATGCAAATTTAAAGTACTGTAGAACCTGCTGACATTTCTTTATCACTTAGATATCTATCTTCTCTGGGTTGGGTCGTTTCCCCTTGAAGTTATGATAATTGTTCATAATTGCCACATCTTGTAACTTGCAAGGTATTTTTAATATCTTGCTGGAGTTCCATAGTAACCTGGTGGGATTGGCTGAGGAAGAATTAATATTCTCATTCCACAGATAAGGAAAGAGCTCCAGAAAGATCGAGCAACTTGCTTAAATATTCACCTAGCAAAAGTTTAGACTTAAAGACAATTTGAGCTGGAAATAACTTTAATATCTAATTGAGATTATACAAATTGGTAGCTGGCAGGTCATTTCCATCCAATAGATAAACCTGTTTGGCTGCGTACATTTAAAATTTTTCTTCTTACTTAAAAAGTTTTGGGAATTGATAGTTTAACATCTAAAAAAAAATCAAGATATTTCCCATAAATACATAGATTCTCAGCTTCTTTTAAAAAAGTGGAAGATTAGCCGAAACTGGACCCACAGTCCCACACGGGTAAATTTTATTTTTTGAGATTTTATTTTTAAGTAATCTCTATACCCAACATGGGGCTCGAACTCACAACCCTCAGATCAAGAGTTGCATGGTCTGCCACTGAGCCAGCCAGGTCCTCCTCACAGGGTAAGTCTGATGGGAGCTGAGGGGCAGCTGTCTCCTTGGAACATGGCCAGAGCTCTCTAGTTTGCCAAAGTCCTCGCCATTCCCCTCGTGTAGCCTTGCTCCCCAGTCCGCACTCATTTATGTTTCTATCCGGCCTCTCCAGGCACTTGAGTTTGTGAGCTCTGCTTTCATACCATTGCTTTCTTTCTTTTTTTTTTTTTTTTTGACTTTTTAAAAAAAAAATTAACTTAAATCGAAGTTAGTTAACATATAGTGTAATGATGGTTTCAGGAGTAGAATTAAGTAATTCATCACTTAACATATAGCACCCTGTGTTCATCCCAACAAGTGTCCTCCATAATTCTCATCACCCATTTGGCCCATCCCTCCACCCAACACCCCCCAGCAACCCTGCTTGTTCTCGGTATTTAAGAGTCTCTTATGGTTTGTCTTCCTCTGTCTTTTTATCTTAGTTTTGCTTCCCTTCCCCTATGTTCATTTGTTTTGTTTCTTAAATTCCACATGTGAGTAAAATCATATGGTATTTGTCTTTCTCTGACTTATGTTGCTTAGCATAATATACTCTAGTTCCATCCACGTGGTTGCAAATGGCAAGATTTCATTCTTGTTGATCACTGAGTAATATTCCATTGTATGTAAATATACACATGTATATACATACACACACACACACACACACACACACATATATATATATATATATATATATATATATATATATACCACATCTTCTTTATCCATTCACCTGTTGAAGGACATTTGGGCTCTTTCCATAATTTGGCATAAACAGAGAGAAGCTGATATGATGTATGTGGGGAGGACGAGATGAGGCAGGGCAACCAGATTTGTCACTCACACAGCCTGCAGAACCTATAGAAGGACAGGATGACCTTAGCTGAGGCCACATGGGATAAGTAAGCAGCAGAGTCAGGCCCTGAATTGAGTTTTAGTCTCATGCTCATCCCACAGGATCTTTTAGCCTGTCTGAAATGGTGTATCAGTTTCTGTTAGGAGGCCTGATCCCACCCAGCCAACACTAATCCTACCCCAAATTAAAATGTGCGTGTACGCATGCACCCACATGTGTGTGTATGTGTGTGTGCACGTGTGTGAATGATAGACTTTATTTAGTTTTCACGCAAACTCCAGGAATTTGAAATTAACACCCTTGCCTATGAGCTTCCCCAACACACCAGAAAAGAGTGCCCCCTGGACATCTACATCATCTGCCCTGCTTCATCCAAAATAACCTTTCAACCTGCTGTTGTTCTGTGTCAAACTCCTCTTCCACCCACACAATGGCATGATTTCATCTGGGAAGACTGAGTCTTCAAGCATTGCATCATATGCTGCTGTCAGAAAATAACTCGGGGACCGTTTTCTTACGGTTGACATGTCACCCCTGAGCTTTATCTCCAAGTCACCTGAGCTGGATTTGTATCTTCTGGAAATTTAGAAGTGGAGGAACTGGAATAGTGATCACCCTAGCTTTCAGACACCACCAACTTCAGTCAATTCTTCAGTCAATTGATCAACTTCTTGATCAATTCAAGAAGTTTTGGTTTCACGGAAGTGACCAGCACACTTATGGCTAAGACTTTCCTTTCCCAAAACCCTGCTACATCTCAGGTAGCAGGGGCTCAGTCCTTGTAAGAGTACAAGGTATTAGGTTGTGATGGAAAAGGTCAGAGGCAAAGAACTATGGTTTTGGTTGGTTGGTAACCTGTAGGGCGAACTCGGTCAAAAAATCCTTTGGGTCCTCGATTTTCCCATCTATGAGGTACTGTCACTAAACTCATCTCCATAGTCAGTTCCAGGTCTAGGACACAGCTAGTGAGGGGACACACATAGTCCTGAACTGGGGCACAGAAACAACATGACAAGACAGGCCCAAAGTAAATCTTCTAGAAAGATTGGGCTTGGAAAGAACAAGCCTGAGTTCAGACCCCTGTTCCACCAGATAGTTGCGTGGCCTTGGGCAATCTCTCTAAGCCTCACCTTCCTCATCTGTAATGCCTGGATGATCCAAATGGCCAGCAGGACCATGGTGGCTAAAGCAAATCAAACACTGATATACACTAGGCATCCAATCATCATGGCTACCTGGGTTGAATCTTATTATCTGCAGGGTACTTTACCTGGAGTATGTTATTTACTCTTCTCAACAAGTTTATAAAGGAAGTATCATTATCCCTATTTCATGGTTGAAGAGATTGAAGTCAGGAAGGGTCACTTCATTTGCCCGAATTCAAACGCAGGGTGCTTTTCTTCCTGGTAACTCATTACAGCCATGCTTTTTAGCATTCCCTCTCACCTCGTAATGCCGTGACGCCCTCACACTTTCTCTGCCACATTCACCTGAGAAATACAACTGTTGTCTGGACTTTGACCAATTAGCCTCCCCAAGTCACAGGTCTAAAGATCGCCAACAGCAGCTACACCTCACTTCATCTCCTTTTAAAAGTAAAATGTTGTACATGTGTGTGTTTTCATTATTAAAAACATATACAGGCTAGTTAGCCTTCATGGAAAAAACAAAAAAAATAGCACTCATTTAAAAACTGGTATATTTCCATGCAGGATAATTTTGCTATGGCTGTATTTGTGGCTCTCTCAAAGACCCTTGTGTTAAAGCCTTCTCTGCTCAGGTGGTAGGTAACAAAAGTGCTCATTGACGGCTCAGTTTTGACTTTCCAACGGCTGGTGAATTCTTAACATGAATATGTTGCTTGAAGGCAACTCAGCTGAGCTCCAGTGCGTGAAAACAGCTCTATTTACCTAAAGCACACTGATCTTTTTGTTGCTTTCTGTGAAAGCAAATTGATTCTTCCGTGGGCTTTAGAAAAAAAGTCCATTTCTACCCTTTCTGAAGGAGCCTTGTGGAGATCCATGGATAGGACAGCCTGGGCGGCCCAGGGAGCCCACAGCTTGCCTCTGTGAGCAGGAAGCAGCCCACACCCGAGAACAGATGGCTTAAAACAAAGACCTGAGGAAGGTTGAGAAGGTCATAGAAGTTGACTTCCTTTTCCTCACAGGGGACATTTAGCTACACCAAAGTCTCAGTAGATAAGGCGGCCATCTTTGCTTTCAGGAACTGCCTCCAGGGTACAACTTCACTTTAAAAAATGTCCTTAGCACAATTTGTTTGCATTTATTGCAAAAGTAATACATGAGGGGCGCCTGGGCGGCTCAGTCGGTTCAGTCTCTGACTTGATTTCAGCTCAGGTCATGATCTCATGGTTCACGAGTTCAAGCCCCACATCAGCTCTCCATTGACATCATGAAGCCTTCTTGGGATTCTGTCTCTCTCCCTCTGTCTCTGCCCCCTCCCTGCTCTTACTCTATCTCTCAAAATACATAAGTAAACTTAAAAAAAAAAAAAGTAACACATGAGCCGATGAAAAGCTCACACATTACAAAAGGATATGCCAGGGGCGCCTGGGTGGCGCAGTTGGTTAAGCATCTGACTTCAGCCAGGTCACGATCTCGTGGTCGGTGAGTTCGAGCCCCACGTCAGGCTCTGGGCTGATGGCTCAGAGCCTGGAGCCTGTTTCCGATTCTGTGTCTCCCTCTCTCTCTGCCCCTCCCCCGTTCATGCTCTGTCTCTCTCTGTCCCAAAAAATAAATAAATAAACGTTGAAAAAAAAAAAAAAGGATATGCCACAGAAATCTAGCCTCCCCCGAGCTGGCCAGTGTGAGAGGTCTGTCCTTCCAGGAATGTCTACGGACACCCAGATACTCCTCGAATTCTACCACCAGCACCATCCTCAACAAATGGGATGATTCTGTTTTGTGCCTTCATTTCTCAGCTTGGGATCTTCCCCTATCAGCACAGATACAGCTACACTGTTCTGGAGACAGGTGACGTATCTGCTAGATGCAGGCACTCAATTTGGTTAGCCAGTCTCCTGATGATGACATTATGTTGTGTCCAGACTTTGGAAAGCAGTCTGGCTGAGGCCCCCGGATGGGGCAAACGATGTTTTGCCCCCCATTTAGAAGTGTAACTGTAGGATTCATTCCCACACGTGGAATTGCTGGTTCAAAGAAGACGTGCATTGTAATCTACGAGGGATACGGCTACCCACCCAACAACAATCTTAGAAGCACAGTTGGGAAGAACTTTGGCGATTATCTAGTGTCAGTTTTAAAACGGTCTGAATGTCTTTAGACCCTCTCCACTTCCACAGTGGTTGCCGTGGCCAGGGAGTAATGGGGGAGAGGTACAGGAAAGGCCATGAGAGAGAACAAAGACAGATGCAGGATCTCTGGGTGCCCAGCTCTGCTTCCATCAGGGCAAATGGAAGAAGCACACACCGTTAGTTTTCCATATGGGGAAACTGAGCCCCCAAGAGCGCACACAGTAGACCCAAGACCAGAACGTGACCCTTTTTGGGAGCCGCTGATCGGCATGAGCAGAGCCTCTCCCTCTGGAGCCTGAGGAAGGTCAAGATCACCTGTCAACCAAATGGACATTCAGACACCCTTGACTGGATCAGGAATTTCTCTTTGTGGAGGTTCTGAGTCAGGAGACCAAGATAGAGCTTAGGTGTCTCCATTGAAATCTCTAGAGCAGGACTTCTCAAAGCACTGCAGGCAAGGAACACTTGTTGTTACTGTTGTTGTTATTTTAATTTCCAACCCATTTTGGACCGATACTTTTCAAAATGTGATAACGATGTATAACTAGAAAAAAAAATTTTTTAAGACATATAAAATGTAAATCCCCTCCCCCTTTTCATTCGTGTCAACAGCCCTAACTTCACTCAGTCAAACTGCCATAAAAGTTTCTAAACACTCTCAATTTCTGTTTTTATCTCAGCATGGAAGGGTACCAAATAGTTTGCAGACAGTCCCAGTCCAGGGGCTATACTGTGAATAGCCCTGCCCTGGGTAAGAGTGATGCAGAGAGTAAAACACTCTTTTAGGTTAACATAACGTTACGTTTAAGTGGCATCACAGGAAGGGTCCTGAGCATAGGAGTCAAGGCTTAGCTTCTGGTCCTGGCTCACTGTCTACTATAAGTAAGTCCCTTCCTCTCTCTGGGTCTCAGTTTTCCCATTTGTAAAATGGTTTCTAACCTTCCCATCACACCTGGGTGTTGAGAGGATCCAATAAGGTGATGGAATTTTCCCTGGATCGCTAAGGGAAAGGAGCCATGTGCCAATATCCCATTACATGTTAGGAAGTCATGTGACTGAACACACCTACTTTAGAGAATGGGAGTTCTCATGGTGCAAGGAGGTGTGAGGGATGGAAGAGGTGGAAAGTGAGCTGGGGGGCACGAAGCAAGATTGGGAAGACAGGTCTGGAAGAGCTGACACAGCAAAGAGAGCAGCTGAGTGATGGGTGTGAAGGAGAAAAGGGGGCCGTGACCGTGGAGCTGAGCCCTGCAGGGATGGCTGAGTTGAGACAGGAGTCTCCTTCCCACCTCCCTCTCTCCCTGGACTCCAGAAAGCAGTCTTTCACTCTTTGTCCTTGTACTTAACCCCCAGCTCCCTTTGGAACCGCTTCCTATCCCTCTTTCCCAGATCCCAGCCCCTGCCTGGCCACCCTGAACTGGTTCCAAGGTTAAGCATGCTGAATCATGAGTCAGCTGAGGACAGTGAGCTCAGGGGCAGCTGGGCTACGCCCTTAGAGGGCCAGGCTGGTGTTTCTAGAAAACCACAGGGCATATGGTTGAAAACAAGCCTTGTCTCATGGACACACTCAAGCTGAAGTTTTGTCTCTGGCTGTCAAGTTATATATTTCTTTATCTCTTTTGCCTAGGAAATCAACTTTTACAAGGTCATTGACTACATCCTGCATGGCAAAGAAGACATCAAAGTAATCCCGTAAGTTTCTTCAAAACATATAGAATTGTAGGCACATTATCAATATCTATAGATACTCATTCCAAGACCAACACTAAAGCAAACCCAAGAAGGCCACGTACTTGGTTAGAGACAGGTAGAACAGTAAGGAGACGGTGTGGAAGAGTGGAAAGACCACACAGGTTGGGAAAAGAGGCTGGGTTTTGAATCAGCTTCTGGTAGTTCCAGTCCCAGGCGTCAGTTCTCCGTCTACAGAATGCAACTGTGGGATCTGATCAGAGATTTCCAGTGGTTTTCTGTGGAGGCACATCTGGGGCCCATACAGGAGGGTGAGGCAAAGGCAAGAAGCTGGTAAGGAAAGCAACTCAGTCCCCAAGGAAAGTTTATTCTCTATTGTCCTCTCTTGCCTGGCCTTGGAGGATAATGGATAATGAGAAGGAAAGAACTCCCAGAGAGCAAGGCCTCCACCTCCCTGTAAGTGGTAAGGACTCAAAGGCCGTTTTAAGATTCTAACAGTCAAGAACCTTGAAAAGGTAAAAGCTTGTACTTTTTTGGTCAGTAGTTCACTATCAAAACTTAGCTGCCTTGTTATCCATTTGAATCCTCTCTGTGTGCTAAGAGGCACGACCCACAGTTCTGTCTTGAAACCGGCTCACTTTCTCACTGAATGGCAGACATCTTCGGTCAAAATCAGACTCCGTGGGATTTACCGTAGGTCACCTTAACCCTTAAACAAGTGGGTGCAAAAGGTCACAATGGAGTCCCTCCTGGTGGCTAGGTTGAATTATAATAATCCTGTCACTCAGATAACCCAGTTCTTGGGTTTACCTTTGACTGGTTGGGGATGAGAGACTGCTTCAAAGTCTTGAGTTTCTGGGTTTTCCCTGCTCATCCTTGCATAAAAACTGATTGTTTCCTAAGCTTGTCCCTTTCTTTTGCTGTTGTTGTCTCAACCCTATCAAATGCATACTCTTTTTTTTTAAGTTTATTTATTTATTTTGAGAGAGGCAGAGAGAGCATAAATGGCAGAGAGAGAAGGAGTCAGAGAACCCCAAGCAGGTTCCGCACTGTGAGGGAACTGTCAGCGTGGAGTCCCACACACAGCTTGAATTCATGAGACCATGAGATCATGACCTGAGCCGAAACCAAGAGTTGGATGCTTAACTGACTGAGCCACCCAGGTGCCCCTCAAATGCATACTCTTTAACCACTCTGTATTCTGACTCCTTTTCTAGAGGTACAAGTTTATTAAACTCATTATCTGTGTTATAAGTTACCACAGGTCATAGTCTTCCCCCCATGTTGTACCAGTGTTCATCAAGCATCATATCCTTCTAGCTTTTGAAAACATTCACTTTGCTACCTTCCACCCAGTACCTAAGCTAAGTCACGTATTTTAGGTTCTTTGTTATGGCAGCACCCTGTTTCTGATAACAATTTTTGTATCAAGATAGGCCAGGCTATGTTATGATAACAAAACCTTAAGACCTTAGTTGTATAAACAGTAAAAATTTGTTTATCATCCCACTACATGTAAATTGAGGTTGGTGGGTGTGAGGTTGGTTGGTGGAGTATCATGCATGGATTGTAGTCAGGCAGGGACCACAGCTGATAGAGCAGCCACCATTTTGAACCTTGGGAGGTTGACTAACTTGCCAGAAGGAAGCTAGAACAGGACAAAACAGATACTAACTCTTAAACATCCCTTTGGAAGTGGCCCCCTTCACTTCTTTTCACATTTCATTGGCCAAAGCTAGCGTATAGCCACACCTAACTTCAAGCAGAGAATGCAACCCTCTTGTGTGCCCAGGAGTGAGAGCCAGAATACTTGCAAATATCCTGACTGCCAAAGTATGTGCCATCTAAACTAAGAGAGGGGAGGGGTGCCTGGGTGGCTCAGTTGGTTAAGCGGCCGACTTCAGCTCAGGTCATGATCTCGCGATCCGTGAGTTCGAGCCCCGCGTCGGGCTCTGTGCTGACAGCTCAGAGCCTGGAGCCTGTATCAGATTCTGTGTCTCCCTCTCTCTGACCCTCCCCTGTTCATTCTCTGTCTCTCTCTGTCTCAAAAATAAATAAACATTAAAAAAATTAAAAAAAAAATAAACTAAGAGGGGAAAACTGAATAGTAAGTGAATGGCTAATCAAACCAAAAGAAGACAAAGTAAGGTTTAGAAAGAACATAGAACAGGTGGAAAAAAAGTAAAAAGTGCACATTAAGATAATATTTAAATCAAAATATACCAATAATTACTTTAAATATAAGTCAGTTAAATGTCCCAGTTGAATGACAAAGATTGCCAATCTGGATAAGAGAGATATCTATCATATTTCATTGGTTCTAAGATGTATAGTTTTCTACTTTTTGACGTTTCTGAAACAGAATCAATGACACTGTATAATTGCTATCAGCCAGATGGCAGTCATGATGTAGTTGTTATTGACTGTCTATGCATGAACTTGGCCATGACCATTCATATTGCTGGGACTTCAGCTGAGTTATGTGCACTGTTGGTTGTACCCATATTGAATTTAATTGCCATATAAAGTAACTAAAAGAGAGTATATCCTATAACACAGCACTGAAACAAAAAGTTGTTTTGAATGGCACAAAAAGATAAGAAAAGGTGTGGAATATAAAAATCTGTTTCTAAATTCTAAAAGAGGGGCGCCTGGGTGGCTCAGTCGGTTAAGCATCCAACTTTGTCTCAGGTCATGATCTCACAGTTCATGAGTTCAAGCCCCACATCGGGCTCTCTACTGTCAGCCCAGAGCCCACTTCAGATCCTCTGTCCCCCTCGCTCTCTGCCCCTCCCCCTACTCAACTAGAAGCTAGAAGGCCAAAGGCCCTATGTAGTCCAGAGGTGGCACAGGAGGAGCAGGTGTGAGAGGGGGCTGGAGGGGCAGACAGAAGCCGTCTATCACAACAATGAAATGTGAAAAGAAGTGAAGGGGGCCACTTCCAAAGGGATGTGTAAGAGTTAGTATCTCGTTCTTTCTCTCCCTCTCTTTCTCTCAAAAATAAATAAACACTAAAAATAAATAAATTAATGAATTCTAAAAGAGGTCTGTTGATATTAATAAAGTAATAATTACAAGTTCAAACTGCATTATGTTTCAGATTAAGTGGCAGCATTTTATCTTTCTCAGTTTCCATGTAAGAAATGGTCTGTCAAGGAACGTTTGGCTTTCTAGATACGAAGAAATACTATATATCCTGTTTATAAGAGATCTACCTAAAAGATAAGAATCCTGAGAGGTTGACAGTAAAAGAATGAAAAAAAATATATACCATGCAAATGCTAATAGAAAAAGCTGATACAACTCTATTAATATCAGGTAAAATTAGACATTATGACACAGAGCATAAGTAGAGATATAGGTAGTCACTTCTTAATGATAAAGGGGTTAATTCATCTGGTTATTACAGGAAGATATTATAATTCTTAATTTGTATACACTTAATAACACGGCCTCAAAAAAAAAAAAAAGCAAAGCTGACAGAAATATAAGAATGTATAGACAAATCCATGTTTGTTAATTGATAGGATCAGACTAAAACAGATATAGAATATTCAAATAACATAATTGAACCTAATCTAATGGATCTGTCTATCTATCTATCTATCTAGAGAGAAAGAGAGAACAAACATGGCACCCCATCCCCCACATGATAGGATACTTATTCTTTTCAAGCATACATGTGACATTTACAATAACTGGTGATATAATGGGCCACAAAGTAAACTTCATGTATTTCAAAAGATAGAAATAATATATGGAATGTCCCCCGGTCACAATAAAAATATTCTAGAAACCAATAACAAAAAGCCAATTAGAATAATCTTCATATGCAACTAGGGAAGCTAGAAATACCCTTCTGAAAAGAAGGAATCACTTGCAAATAACTCATGGGTAAAAGGATAAATCAGTGGAAATTAGTATAACTTCTGAACTGAAAAATAACAAAGACGCTACACGCCAAAACCTATGTGATGCAATGAAATCATGCTTAAAGGGAAATTTACAGCTTTAAATATACATGTTAGAAAAGAACAAAAGCTGAAAAAGTAATGAATTATGTAGCCACCTGTATAGGTCAGCGTCCCAACAAACAGTAGGTGTCACGTTCAAAATAGGATAATTCCAAGGAGGGCTTATTTACAAAGGGGCAATTACAGGGGTGCAGGTGCAATGAGGAAAACCACAAGAAAATGTACTAGTAGTGATGTTTTTACAAGCACTCCTGGCCCCATAAAGAGTTTTCTAGAACTTGAACAAAGAAGGGGTCCCATAGAACAGACCACCTTGAGAGAAGCATTGCCCTTTAGTCAAGGAACAGAGCAAGCCCAAAGCAACCTTGCCAGTGGGGGCCCAGGGAAATAAATAATCTGACCTCACTGTTCTATCTTCCTCTAGTCTTTGGTCAGGTCTCCCCACTGGGCCAAACTCAACTAGAAGCTAGAAGGCCAAAGGCCCTATGTAGTCCAGAGGTGGCACAGGAAGAGCAGGTTTGAGAGGGGGCTGGAGGGGCAGACAGAAGCCATCTATCACAACATCTCAAGAAATTAACAACAAACCCAAAGAATAAAGATAAGCCCAGAAATCAATAAAATATAAAAAGATAAATAATGAACAAATGCCAAAAGTTGGTTCCTTGAACAGATTCATGTGACTGACAAATTTCTGGCAAGACTGAACAAGAAAAATAGAGAGAACATCAAATGAGTTGTGTCAGAAATTAAACTGAGAATTACCACAGTAACGCAAACATTAAAAAGACAAGAGGATAATTTGCCAGAAATACTTTAAATTTAGATGAGACAGGCAAATCCCTGGAAAAGGAAAACCTACTAAATGCAAATCAAGAAGAAATAGAAAGCCGTAATAGTCTTAGAGCAGTAAAATAAATCAAAACCTTCCCACAAAGACACTCCAGGCTCAGATGCCTTCAGGGGTGAGTTCTACAAAATATTTAAGGAAGAAAGAATGCAATCCTCATGCAAATCATCCAGAAGAATAGAAAAAGTAGTGGCTGATATAAACTTGACAACAAAACCCAGCAAGGGCTACATAAAAAAGGAATATTCAGATTAAGCTCACTTGTGGACATAGATGCAAATATCCTAAACGAATTTTAGCAACCAAGGAATGAATAAGCCACAGGGATAAAAGGTACAGCATGGGGAATATAGTTAATGGTATTGCAATAGTGCTGTAGACAGATGATACACTTGTGGTAAGCGGGGTATAACGTATACAGTTGTCAAACCACTCTGCTGTATGCCTGAAACTAATGGAATCTTGTGTGTCAGCTACACTTCGATAAAAAAATAATTACTTTTTAAAATTTTAAGTAGGGGCGCCTGGGTGGCGCAGTCGGTTAAGCGTCCGACTTCAGCCAGGTCACCATCTCGCGGTCCGTGGGTTCGAGCCCCGCGTCAGGCTCTGGGCTGGTGGCTCAGAGCCTGGAGCCTGCTACCGATTCTGTGTCTCCCTCTCTCTCTGCGCCTCCCCCATTCATGCTCTGTCTCTCTCTGTCCCAAAAATAAATAAACGTTGAAAAAAAAATGTTTAAAAAAATAAAATAAATAAAATAAAATTTTAAGCAAATAATAACTACAAGGGATTCTATATCATGACCCAATTGGGTCTAATCCAGGAAGGCAGGGTTGGTTTTTAACATTTGAAACATCCATCAATACAGTTGGCTGCCTTAAGAGAAACATGATATAATTATCTCCATAGAGAACTTTCTTGGCTTTCTAAAGAGAATTTAAAAAAAAATTTCTTTAAGTTTTATTTATTTATTTTGAGAGAAAGGGAGAGAGAGCATGTGTGTGTGTGAGCAGGGGAGGGGCAGAGACAGAGGAAGAGAGAGAATCCCAAGCAGGCTCCACACTGTCAGCGCAGATCCCAACGCGGGGCTCTATCTCACGAACCATGATATCATGACCTGAGCTGAAACCAAGAGTTGGGCACTTAACCAACTGAGCCCTCCAGGCGCCCCCCACCCTCACCCCGCAAAGAGAATGTTTTTTTTAATGTTTGAAAATACTAAGTATCAACAGAGACATGGAAGAAAGGAAAAGTCTAATAAACTGCTGTATCCTCTAGAGTATATACCAGAAACAGCCACTTCGGAAAAGTTTGGCTTTGTCTAGTAAACTTGAAGACGTGCACATCTTATAACTCAGTATTTCTATCTCCTAGGTACACAGCATACAGAACTGAGAGCAGATACACATCAGACTGTTCATACATCATTGTTCACATTAACCCTAAGCTGAGGGAAAGTGCCATCCGTCATTGAATGGATACTTGGTCCTATTGTTTTACAAGAAAAAACTGGAGTCGGTAAAACAAATGGATTACAGCGACATGAAAGAGACCAAATGAAATAACAGACCCTGCAGGGTTCCAGCCACATGAAACTGAAAAACAGGCAGCATTAACCTAGAGGTTACTAGAAAGCATACTTAGGTAGTAAAACTCTACAGAAAAGCAAGAGTGTAACTAATCATGTCAGAACAATGGTTACCTTTGGAGTCAGGGAGAGGGCTGCCATTGGCAGGGACAGGTCAGGGACTTCCAAGGTGCTGACAAGGTTGTTCTTGACCTGGGTGTGGTTTTATGGATGTTCACTTCAGAATGATTCATGAAGATTTTAATGTGTTTCTCCACGTTTGTATTTTTTTTTCTCACAACAAACAAGCATAATCTTACAATAAATAAAAGATAATAATACTGGGGCCCCTGGGTGGCTCGGTCGGTTGAGCATCCGACTTCCCCTCAGGTCGTGATCTCACGGTTCTTGAGTTTGACCCCACGTTGGGCTCTGGGCTGACAGCTTGGAGCCTGGAACCTGCTTCAGGTCCTGTGTCTCCCTCTCTCTCTGCCCCACCCCTGCTTACACTCTGTCTCTCAAAAATGAATAAATGTTAAAAAAAGTTTTTAAAAAGATAATAATATCAAAAATAGTAATATTATCGTGAGGGATAAATCAGTATGTAAAGCACCCAGCTTAGTGCTTGGTACGTGGTAGGAGTTCACCATAGATGTGTTTCATCACTCTCTCTCTCTCTCTCTCTCTCGATGGTATTAAGCTACCTCTCTCCATATAAGTATTAATGGAAACGATGTGCTTCTTTTTGCTCAGCAGTCAATAACAATATGCTGAATGAATCTTGTCCTTTTTCTTGGATCGTCAAACTCAGCATGCACTTATAAAATATTGTATTCATCAGGCTTTTTTCCATGTCTAAATTTGAATAGTAAGATGCTTAGATAAGATTTGGGGGTCATTGAGGCGTAGTGAATGTAAGCAGGGACTGGGACCCCCCCCAAGAGAATAGAAGGGGGACAAGACCCAGATTCAAGGGTTTAGGCCAACTGTCCCTATATCAAAAGTTACCAGTTGTCTTTGGCCTTTACAGGAACCCACCTCCTGATCATTGGGCTTTAGTAAGTGGTCTCCCCACTTATGTTGCCCAGAATGGCCTGGTAAGTAATGCAACTTTGAAGGGGGAGGGTCTTGAATCATTGGAAGTGTGAAAGGATTTCAGATCGAGAGAGTAGGAAACACGGCGGGAAGTGAGTCTCTAAAAGCCTGAGTCTCATTCCTCAGTTCGCTTGACGCTTGGTGCAAATCACCCCATATTTGAGCCCGGTCACCCCTCTTTAGCCTTCCCCAGGCACACGCCACACAACACTGCTCCTGTAGCGAGAAGTTTACTTGTTGAACATTTTCAATGTACCAGGCACTGCCGTTGGCTCTGGGGATGGAAAGACAGATGCATCAGATACAGTGTCTGCTCTGAAGCTCGTAATCAACTGGGGAGATATTGTAAACAGATTCTTCTACTCCAGTGTGATAAGGGCACAATAGAGATATACCGGGTATAGTCTAGGAGCACAGGGTAGGGGGCATCTAAACCAGCCTTTTCTTCCTAGAGTGTCGGTCTGAGTTTAGTTTTAAAATAAATAGGGTCTTAGGCAGATAAGAGCAGGAAAGGGGATTCAGGTGGAGGCAGCGACGTGAGCAAACACGGGCCTGGAGGTTTGCACAGCAAGGTGTATGCAGTTGAGTGTGGCTGGAGTATTAGGTTTGAGATAGGAAGCCTTCAACAGACGAGCCTCGTGAGGGAAAGAAGCGCCAGATAGCAGTGGCCTTGGATGCCAGGTCACGGGATGGGACTTCAACCTATAGGCACTGAGTTTTTAAGCAAGAGATTGACACGGTCAATTTCCATTTTAACAAGATAACTCTGAGAGCTCCCTGGAAGATAGATCTGAAGATATTAAGAGGCAGAGCAAAAAGCACATCCTTACAAGCAAGAGAAGACGGGCATCTCAAGAAAGGCACAGGCAGCGAGGAGGGCTCTCGTTAGCAGCAACAGCCAGTGAGGGCCTACGAGCCGCGCAGTAAATAAATTTGCTCATTCAATACGCACGCAGGTCTGACAGAGACAAGATGAAGAGAGGGAGACCAGGGCTCAGATCTAATATCAGGAGGGTAAAGTTGGCAGGACTTCGTGATCATGGGCAGAGAGGGAGGGAGAGAGAAGGCAGGGCTACTCTCAGGCTTCTGGACTGGATAAGCAATGCTGACCAGAGGGTTGGATGCGAGGTGATAAGGTCAGTTTCAGAGAAGATGACACGGAGACGTTTTTAGGCAGCAAATGTCCAGTGGGCAGCTGAAGAGATGACTCTGAAGCTGTGGAGAGAGAGGAGAGCTGGAGACAGGGGACTTGAAAGACATCAGGACCAAATGGTTCTGGAAACCATGTGTGTGGATGAAGTCACCAGGGAGAGTGAGAGGGACCTGGGGTGGGATGCTGTTGGGTGCCAGCATTTAAAGACTAAAGAGGAGCGTGTGACGGCTAGAAGGAGGGTTCGGAGGTATCTGGAGACCCAGGCGGGAGTAGGTGTCATGGAAACCGAGGAAGTAAAGCGATTCAACAAGGAGAGAGACGGCCAAGCAGCAAAAGCGATCTAGTGACATAAGAACTGAAAACCCTATCGAGTTTGGCAATTAGGTCACTGGCGGCCCTGATGAGAGCGGGTTTGGTGGTGAGGCAGAGGTGGAAGCTGGCGTGGGGTCTGCGGAGGGGTGGATGGATGATAAGCAGGTAGAGAATCACAAAAGAAAAGAAGAGAAAAAAGCCTGGGTGGGTTGCTACTGGGACCGTGTTTGGGTGAAGAGAGATTTCACGTTCAAGGATGGGAGAGACTCAAGCAAGCTCATGGCTGAGGGAAGGAGCCCTCAGAGAGGTCAGGGGTCAGGAGAGAACAACGGCAACTGATGGAAATGGTCCAAAGAGAGGCCAGAGGGATGCGGCAGTAGGTAAGCAGCTCTTGAACAGGAGCAGAGACAGACAGCTCACCCTCTGAGACCACATGATGGTCACGGCCAATGGGACAGGCAGGGTCACTTCAAATCCTTTGGGTGCCTTTTTGAGAACTTGGAAAAAGCATGCCTTCTCAGTGGGTGAAAAGAAAAAGACTAGGGGCATCTCTCTGCAAGTCAAGAACAAGCTGGAGTTTAACTCCCAGGCAACCTTCAGTGGTGTGCTTTTGTGCAGTGTGCACACCATGCAACTGTACACGGTGGCCCCAAGGGCAGGGCTCTGGAGGCGTGAGGTACGTCCCATCCATATGGTAGGGTTAACTAGTTCAATTTTTAGGAGACGAATGTGGCAATATAAAACCAGAGCTACAACACTTTTATTTCTCATTCTACTTTGGGGTTTATGCCCCCAGAAAAAAACTCCTTCCTTAACAAAACAAACAATACCAAACCCAAATGTAACGGACTGAAAGATGCTTAGAGTAGCATTACTTATATTAATAGTAACAAAAACGGGATACCACCCAAACATTCAGCAAATGGGGGACAAGCAAATGAGATACTATGCAGCTGTTAAAAATGACAAATTGTAGCCTTAATTTCTTTCAAAGCTTAGAAATGACTGAGGAAGCAAATGGCAAGAACTAATGTTCGTCCAGGTAGCTTTTCTGTCCAATAACCTCAGTTAATCATTCAAAGCCATCTTGGGCATGTCTACCTAATGAAAAGAATGTGAACGCCTTGGGCAAGGACATAGCATTTCTGAAAGCAGGGCTTCACTAGGTATGCTATCGCGACTAATCACAGCTCTATTATTCCTCCTCATGGCTTTCAGATTTGCAACATCATGAATGCGCCTGCGGAGGACTTTTTCGAATTCCAGGCAAGTCATTTTTTGTTTGATCTCTTAGTCATATGATGTTTTTCTCCCCAAGAGGAGTAGGATGCATTAAAATCCGTCTATTTATTGGGAGGCAGTCTCGATAAAGTGAAAATGTGGATGGAAAAAAGTCATGTGCCCATGGAAGTGGGGAGAGAGCTAGTTTGGTAAATTCCAAGGTCCCGTTTGGTTTTAATGTTCACACCCTTTGCTTTCTGGCCTCAGGACCTTTGTTTATGCTGTTCCCCTACCCCCCCCCCCCCCAACTATCATGTCCTGCCCAAATCCTCTCTGCCCTTCAATATAACCTCAAACGCTATGAAACTTCCATGGAGTTTTACTCTGTTTCTTCTGGCTAATATCATTTCTGTCTCCTTGGGCTTTTCATGGAATATTGTTTAACACTCCATTTGATTTTGCCCGTCTTTTCTACGAATGTTTATGAAGGGCACCCTCTGTGCCAGGAATTGACACAGTGCTACACTGGCTGCTGTAGTGGACCAGACAGACATGGTCTTTATCTCAAGAGGGCTCATGATTATATGGGGAGAAAGGCCATGGAGTGCTGTTCAGAGGACAGAGGGACAGAGGAAGGGATCTCTCTGGAGACCTGACTTAATCTGGAATTAATCAAGGAATAATAATTGAGAAATTATGTTTGGGCAGCAAAGAAAGGGGAGAAGACTGCAGGAGGGAGAGGGCTTGTTGGAAGGACCTACAGTAGACCAATGGATTTGAGTCAGAGGCAGATCAGAAAGTGCCAAGAGGAGATTCTAGAGAAGTAGACTAAGGCCAGATGACGCACGGCCTGGAAAACCATGCCGGGGAGTTCTCTCCTACTATATTTCCCTTCCTTATCTTTTATTACCCTTCCTTGATTTCAGATTAACTCTCCTCAGCAAAATATCAGCTTCCTTTGGCCAATGGTTGGGCCTTATCTTGCTTGATATTTCCAGCTCCTGTAAATATTTGTTGAGGTTAGCACACTCGATATAAGAAAAACAAATCATTAGCAATCAGGAACTAACTAAGAAGAAAATAAAAATGTCTCTTAGAAAAATTCATGAATTATTTTTTTACTCCTTGAAGAGCATGTTGAAAGAGCTTCGTGAGGCTATCCTTCCAAAGCTAAAGTTGCCCATCTTGGTTTAGGGTTTTGACCGTGACCATGGGACAAGCCCAAACTGTTGTCACGTGTTGCTAACCTGATGGTATCCGTACAGAACTTAGTCTCTACTCAATTAACTGCACGTACCCACATGAAAAAATCAAATCTGATCTCAATTTTAGATTCTAATCTTCTTCCTCCAACTCATTCTCTACAAAGTAGTTTGGGTAGTTCTGGAAACATGGGTTGCATCAAGTACCTTCTCTGCTTAAAAAATCTTTAATGTTTTCTCATTTCGCTTTCAATAATAAGCTGTCTCCTTATCATGGCCTTCAGAAGGAAGAACTTCCCCAAAGGTTAAGTAGAGAGCCGGGGGGGTGGGGGAGGCAGACCTAGAACTCATGTTTCCTGACCAACAGCCCCTCGCTCTTTGGGCTGTAATCTGCACCCCTCGGGAGTCATTTTTCACCAGGTGCTGACTTCCAGCGTGACTGAAATCATCACCACTGTCGTTGTTGTCGTGGTCATTATCCTCGTCATCATCTCACCACCTTAAGAATCTTGGAACTTTCTGGGGCCCCTGGGTGGCTCAGTCAGTTAAGCGTCCGACTTCGCCTCAGGCCATGATTTTGCGGATCATGAGATCGAGCCCTGCGTGGGGCTCTGTGCTGACAGCTCAGAGCCTGGAACCTGCTGCGGGTTCTGTGTGTCTCTCTCTCTTTGCCCCTCGCCTCCTTGTGCTCTGTCTCTGTCTCTGTCTCTGTCTCTCAAAAATAAATAAACATGAAAAAAAAAAGAATCTTGGAACTTTCAAACTAGAAGACTCTCCAAGTACAGGAAGCCTTCCTTGATTTCCTTCCCTTCTCTGGTTCCCCCAGTATCATAACAAACTCCCCACGTGTAGTGCAGTTGCTCCTTGACCTTCTAGATTACAAGCAACCTGAGGACAACCTTTGTGCCTTATTCGCCTTGTTTTATTTTCAGCTTCTAGGTCAGTTTCTTGCACGTTCTAAAATGTCTGATATTTTATGAATTGGCAGAAAAAGAGTCTAGAAATTACCTCGTCCAGTCGTCCTCTTGTTATAAATGATGAAAATGAGGCTCTGACAGATGGAAAATGACTCACAAAGGGGACCTTGAGATCGACCAAGAAATTTCACCTCCGTTTTCTCGTATGTTCCACGAGGCACATATTCTTGCTACCGTCCCCATCTACAGATGAGAAAGTTGAGACCCACCGAGATAAGATGACATGCCAAAAGTAACAGAAAGTCACGTCAAGAGTCAAGAGTCAAGAGCTAAACAAACAAACAAAACCTTTAATTGTGGCGTTGTTAAGCACATTCCGGCACTTGGTGGCTTGAGAGAGAGAGAGAAAGAGAGAGAGAGAGAAAGACTGTATCTGCGAATAATCAGAAGCAGGTGAAACACTCCAGACGACTTTAATCTGTTGCCAAAATAGGTGAAAAACAAAGCACAGAGAGGAGCCAAAGGTTTTGTTTACACAGCTACAATCTGATTCGATAGGCTTGTTGCCCACCTACCCGCAGAGTCCCTAGTTGTTTTGCAGTTTTCATTTTGTACGTATTACCTGGAAAGCACGGGCACTTTTTAAATATACCTAAATAGCCTGTGCGGCAGAAAGTCTGAAAGTTGTGATGCCCAGAGTCACGTGAACTACATTGCCTGTTTAAACACATCTGAACCCCTTTGATTATCTTTAGTTTCCTCTCTTTTGCACATGTTGTTGATAACGAGCAGACCGAATTATTGTTCCCTTGTCCTTTTCTGACTGCTATTTCTTTTTCTTTAAGTTTATTTATTTATTTTGAGAGAGACAGAGACGGCGCTAGTGAGGGAGGGGCAGAGAGAGAGGGAGACGGGGAATCCCAAGCGGGCTCCACACCATCAGCACAGAGCCCGACGCGGGGCTCGAACTCACGAAACCGTGAGACCGTGACCTGAGCTGAAACCAAGAGCCTGACGCTTAACCGACCGAGCCACCGGGCGCCCCTCTGACCGCCATTTCTAGGCCCAGTTCTGTCCAGACTTCTGAATGAAAGGTCCTCCCGAGCAACAAATGTGTAACCCACTCTGGCTTCTCGTGCAGAAAGAGCCTCTGGATGAGTCCGGATGGATGATCAAGAATGTCCTTTCTATGCCAATTGTGAACAAGAAGGAAGAGATTGTTGGGGTGGCCACGTTTTACAATCGCAAAGATGGGAAACCCTTTGATGAGATGGACGAGACCCTCATGGAGGTATGGTTTGCGAGGAGGCCTTTGCCGTGGGGTTTCCGAGGTGGCTTGTTGCAAGCGTGCTGGGGGACCCTCACCCCTTGTAGCCGCTCCCCCGACTCTGCCTCAACGTCCGCTTTCTTCGCCCTCGCTTCGGCATTGCCCGTGTCGTCAGAGAAATCCACGCTCCCCTTAAAACCACTTTGAATTCACACACTTCACCTTTCAGCGTTTTTAGGATCACAGTCAAAATGAGAATACCTCCTGCCCCCACACAGGCCCAACACGTTCCCCTTGTGCGAAGGTATTAGGTGCTTTATCTGTGTTGGTGCTTTATTAGAAAGCGCGTTCTCGTCCATCGTTTTCTCTTATCCTCGCAACATCTCTTTGAGGAGGGCAGCGCCCAGCTTATCGAACCCACCTCACGGCCGAGGAAATGGAATCTTCAAGCCTTGGCCTCAACTGCAGAGGCAGGATCAAAGCCTGGGTGTCCTGCCTCTGATTCTTCTTTTTCCTCCCTTGCAGTCTTTGGCTCAGTTCCTGGGCTGGTCCGTCTTAAATCCCGACACCTATGAGTCAATGAACAAACTTGAAAACAGGAAGGACATTTTCCAGGACATGGTAAAATACCACGTGAGGTGTGACAACGAAGAGATCCAGACAATCCTGGTGGGTAAAGCTCTTCTATTGTTTCTGCTCTAGCAGCCACTGCATCCTGGAGATGTGGCCAGAGCAATACTAAAGCTCCACGAAGGCAGAGACAGGTAGGCTTGCCTTCCACGGGGATGGCCCTGGCCCCTCACGTCGGATGGATGGATGGATCCACGCGTATCAGAAAGTCACACAAAATGGCCGCCCTGTGTGGCTTGGGGACAGCTGTCCCTCACGCATCACCTCAGTCGTAGGGCCAGATCTTGGCTTCACAGCTCTAGAAATTCCATTTTTCACTGTGCTGAGGGCTGATATGGTAGGAGAGATAGAGTCGCCCAACCACAGCCTCTACTCTCAGAGGAATCTCTATCTGACAGCCCAATGGACGATGGTCAGTTTCTCAGAGACTCCCTCTAGGGGGTTGACTCATGTAGAAACCCAATCAGATCGCAGAAGAGTTGGGTGAGCGAAGAAGTATGACAGAAGGAGTTGGAGGTTACTAGGCAGTCCTTACACAGTTTAACCACGTTGCAGTGTATGAGGCAATTTTACACTTATAATATCGTTTGACGCTCACAATGGCCCACGAAGGTGGGCAGGGTAAGGGTTTCTATCCCCATTGTAGATATGAAGAAACTGAGGCCCCCCCAAGGGGGAAGTAACTTGTCCCCTAATCACCCAGGGGACATTAAATAGGTCTCACTCATTAAATAGGTCTCACTCAACCTTTGTCCGAATAATGAGCAAATTCTCTACCACTCTTATGAATGGACTGCCTTGTGAGGTAGTGAGCACCTTGTCAAGAGAGGCATCCAAGTAGAGGCTGGATGTGAATTTACCAGGGATGCTATAGAGGAGAGTCCTGCCTGGGGTAGGAAATTGGATGAGGCGCTTTCAAAGACACGTGGGAATTAGTGATTCATCATTACTGGGATTTTGTTCTCAAAAAGACCATGATCTTAGAAGTAAACTGAGTTAGCCAAATGGCATTGGATAGGATGCCCAGCTAAGCTCCCAAGACCTTGCTTATAGACCTCGCAAGTTGAAACAAGACAGGCCAATGTTTTCAGAAGTGATTTCTTAAGCTGGGAACATATCACAACACCTTTGATAATTTCATCTCAATAACTGATACATTCAAAGGAGAAAACATCTAGTGTGGATGAATTGACTCACAATTCGCTTGTCTCAGTTCACGATTTCAGCCAAGTGATGGGTATGTGGGCACTACGCAAGCATAGCTTCAGTGAACCAGTTAATCAGAAACAAGCAACTGGGTCCAGGTCCCCACCCCCCACCCCCACCCCCACCCCCACCCCCCACCCCCACCCCCCACCCCCACCCCCCACCCCCACCCCCACCCCCACCCCCACCCCGCCTCCTCTGGCACGCGTGTGGCGCAACAGGCCCAGGGAAGGAAGAAACTTGCCTTGAGTCAGGCAGCCAGAAGAAAAGCCAGAACCATGAACAAGACCTTCTGACTCCAAGTCAGTAATAATGACAAGAATATCGGGGCGCCTGGGTGGCGCAGTCGGTTAAGCGTCCGACTTCAGCCAGGTCATGATCTCGCGGTCCGCGGGTTCGAGCCCGCTTCGGGCTCTGGGCTGATGGCTCAGAGCCTGGAGCCTGTTTCCGATTCTGTGTCTCCCTCTCTCTCTGCCCCTCCCTCGTTCATACTCTGTCTCCCTCTGTCCCAAAAATAAATAAACGTTGAAAAAAAAATTAAAAAAAAAAAAGAATATCAGCAACAACATTATTTAATTCTAGTGCTTACGGTGTGCCTAGCACTGCACTAAATGACTTACATGCATGATTTAGTTTAGTTGCATGCTTTGTGTGTGAATTGGAGGAAAGGGAATGGAAATGGAAAGCGGAGGGACATGGAGACCCCAGACAAAGCAACTGATTTTTTTTTTCTCTCTATTTTGGGCCCTGGCAGAAAACCAGAGAGGTGTACGGGAAGGAGCCATGGGAATGTGAGGAAGAGGAACTCGCTGAGATCCTGGTGAGCAGGGCAGGGCATCCCCGGCCCTCGCGTGGGACTCTTGCAGGGTGCGCCCTGAGCATGAGCGTGGTGGGAGGCTGTCTCTGCAAATCAGGACCCTTGTCACTCTGCTCTGATCCTCCCGGCAGATGCAGGATGGGGACGGGGCTGGGTGGGGGAGAGACCCAGGAACGCTTCATGTGCTCCAACCACTTGCCTCTGTTCCTTACCCAGCAAGGAGAGCTGCCAGATGCGGAGAAATATGAAATTAATAAATTCCACTTCAGCGACTTGCCCCTGACAGAGCTGGAGCTAGTGAAATGTGGGATACAGATGTACTATGAGCTCAAAGTGGTAGATAAATTTCACATTCCTCAGGAGGTAAGGTCGAAATAAACCTCTCTGATTTCCTTTTTTCTTTTCTTTTCTTGCTTGCTTTTTTTTTTCTTTAACTCAATCTGCAAAGCCTCAAAAACAGTGCGCCCTCAGCTTGTAGGATTTAAAGCATTAGTCATGTTGCACAGATGAGTCATGTATCAGAAAAGAGACCTACAGTTCCTCTGAACTGTGGTGTTTTGGGGGCATTGCTTCTTGAGGTGGGTTGTAAGGCACTGAGTTCTGAGGCTGTGAATCAATGGCTACTTATAATCAAACAAAGGTGGGAAAGGCGGGTCAAACCAGTTCAAACAGGACTCTTCCCCTGCAGGATTCCTCTCAGTGTGCTGGGAATCTAGGTGGTTTGGGGAGGGACAGTGAAGGTGGGGCTGGGGGTGTGTTCCCTGCAGAATTTCCCGGATTTGTTTGATTAAAACAGTGGTTCTCAAAGTGCTGCCCCAAACCGCAACGGCACCACCTGAGAATGTATCAGCACCAATTCTCTGTCTCTCTTTTTTTTTTTTTTTTAATGTTTATTAATGAGAGAGAGAGAGAGCACAAGCAGGGGAGGAGCAGAGAGGGAGAGAGGGAGGGAGACACAGAATCCGAAGCAGGCTCCAGGCTGAGCTGTCAGCACAGAGCCCAACGCGGGGCTTGAACTCACGAACCGTGAGATGGTGACCTGAGCAGAAGTTGGAAGCTTAACCGTACTGAGCCATCCAGGGGCCCCAGTAGCACAAATTCTTACACACACACGCACACACACTTTCTCCCAGTTCTAATGAATCAGAAATTGTGTGTTTTAACAAGCCTTCTGGGTGATTCTGATGGGCACTCAAGTTGGAGACCCACTGATTTAGAGACTCCTTTTGTTTTCCTCTCGGGTAAAGCTCCTGACAGCATCTCCCAGGACAGTAGCTCTCCCGGGGCACAGTTTGGGAAACACTGATGAAGGTTAACTAGTGGAGTAAGTGGAGTGACTTACGTCTACCTGGTTTCATAACGACATCCATTTTCCTAGGATTTAGCAGCTTGCAAAGTGCTCTCATGGCAGGACTGCAGCTATTGCTGGCTGGCTCCTGTCCAGTGTGGGGGCTGGAGGACCTCTCTCAGGAGGCGGGGCCTCAGACCTCACTGCTTGGGACCTCCCTCAGGAGGCGGGGCCCCAGACCTCACTGCTTGGGACCTCCCTCAGGAGGCGGGGCCCCAGGCCTCACTGCTGGGGAGACTCCCTCAGGAGGCGGGGCTCCAGACCTCACTCTTGCGCGTGTGTTCGCAGGCGCTGGTGCGATTCATGTACTCGCTGAGTAAGGGCTACCGCAGGATCACCTACCACAACTGGCGGCACGGCTTCAACGTGGGGCAGACCATGTTCTCCTTGCTGGTGGTACGGCGGCGGTGGGATGGCAGCAGGATGGTGGCAGCTGGGGCTCCCATCACACCAGACGACCTCTGCACCTCCACCCGGCGGCCGCAGCATTGCTCTCGATTTGTTGCTTTTTAAAACTGATGCAAAAAGAGTACATGCTTAGCATCTCTGAATTCCGAGCACAGAGAATTGTGTAAAATAAAAAGCGAAGGAAAGCTGCAGGCTAACCCCAACCCCAGTCCAGTTATTTACAGAGAACCATAGCACAACACCTTCCACGTTTTCTTTTAGAAGCGTCGAGATGTATTTTTACACCGACACACACACTCACACGCACACACGGTTTATTTTATTTAGAGCCAATTGAATAATAATATCCTTTAAAATGCTTTTTTCATTTGAAAAAATATAAGCATATCAATCCCATTCTTCATATGTTTAATGTGTTATTGTGGTAAAATATACATGACAGGAGACTTACCATTTAAACAACTTTTATGTGTACAGGTCAGTCAGTGGTATTAACTACGTTCCCAGTGTTGTGCAAACATCACCACAATCCACCTCTAGAACTTTTTCATCTTCCCAAACAGAAACTCTGTCCCCATGAAACCACCACTCCCCGTTCCCCACTCCCTGCCCCTGGTGACCTCTTTTCTCCTTTCTGTCTCTATGAATTTGACTACCCTAAGTACGTCAGGTAAGTAATCTCGTACAGTATTAGGCTTTTTGTGTCTGACTTCTTTCACTCAGCATAATGGCTTCTCCACGATAGAATTTTATGGCCGCATAGTATCCTATATTATTCAGATATACCATAATTTCTGTGCCCAGCCCCCTGTTGTTAGACACAGGGGTGGTTTTTGATCTTTCACGGTGACAGACACTGCCCCAGCGTCCTTGGATGGACGTGCCTATGTGTACCTGTGTCAGCCGTTTTGGCTCAGACGGTTCAGAGATATTTCATGTAAAAGTGTGTCCCATTCAGATTATGATGCAAATCTCTGCCCTTGTCCAGCCCCACTCATCCGCATTTCTTCTCTCACGGCTGGAACGGTCAGGCCAGAGTAAGCACTGGGGCCTGGAGGCAGGGATTCTGGTCAGGCCACCACAGAAGGTGACAGTGACACCACAGAGACTTGATTTATTTCTTAAAGTCACAGAGTCAGCATCACGTCTCGCGAGCTCTTCCCCACCCTTTAGTCTAACACCCAGCATAAATAAGCAGTATGCGAGGGAGGATTCTCCTGGGCTGTGCTTAAACTATAGACCGGTTTGGATGGTTTGCTTTGCCAGTCCGGGCATGTTCCAAAACTGTCTGGATCCTAAAACCTGACAGTTGTGATTTCTCAACAACCATCTAGTCCAACGCCCTCCTCCTCCAGTGTGCAGATTGGGATACTGAGGACCACGGGGATGATGGGACCATGTAAGGTCATTCAGGAGTAAGGTGACCAGCCATCCTCATTTGCCTGGGACTGTTCCAGTTCGAGCATGGCAAGTCCCACATCCCAGAAAAACCCCCAGTCCCAGCCAAACATCTGGTCATGCTGTTGTGCCAGGGGGAGAGTCAAGGTTACGCCTGTGTTTCTAAGCACCAGGCCCTGGCCCTCACACCTGCTCTGCTCCCCACCCCTGCAAGAAAGGAGCGAGTGGCACCCTCTGATTACTCTTCCAGACGGGAAAGCTGAAGCGGTACTTCACGGACCTAGAGGCCTTGGCCATGGTCACCGCTGCCTTCTGCCATGACATTGACCACAGAGGCACCAACAACCTCTACCAGATGAAGTGAGTTGGCCCTTACTGCCCGCCCCCTCTTCCTCCCACTCCTGGGATTCATTACCCAGATCTGAAAGGCTCTCAGACAGATTGACTCACTGGCTAAGGGGGAGTCCCACAGTTCACAGCTTCCTTATTCCTCCTGCCCTTCTTCCTCCTGCGTAAACTCCTGTGATAGACAGAATAATGACCCCTAAATATGTCCATGCCCCAATGCCTGGATCCTGGGACTATGCTGCCTTGTATTCAAAAGGGACTTCACAGGAGTGATTAAAGATCTTAAAATATAGGGGTTATCCTGGATTCTCCCAGTGGGCCCCATGTAGTTAGAAAAGTCCTTGTAAGAGGGAGACAGAAGGTCAGAGAGAGAGAGAGGATGCTTCTCCTCAGAGAGGAGAAGGATGGGCCACAGCCAAGCAATATAGGTGGCCTCTACAAGCTAGGAGGCAAGGGGAACAGATTGTCCCCTACAGACTCCAGAAGGAAAGTAGCTCTGTGGATGCATCTTACTCTGAACTCCAGAGCTGTAAGATAATAGATCCTTATTGTTTTAAGCCAATAAATACATAGTAATTTGTTATAGCGGTAATATATTAAACTCCCTCCCTCTCCTCCTTCCCCAGCTGCTGAACTCATTTAAGCCAAATGTTACGAATATGAACTGATGCTGGTTCATTCATTCACTTTGTATTTTGTAATGCCCCTAGTGTGAGTGTGGTAGGCCCTAGGAGGTAGGCAAAGGAGGTACCATGGCAGCAAAACAGACCTAGCCCCTGTCCTCATCGAGCTTACACTCCAGACAGCCTCTGAAACGTGGTCCTTGAACCACGGCCTTGGTGGACCTTCACGACCACCGTGTAGGCTGGGTAGAGCAGGGACTAGTGTTATGCTCATATTATGGATGAGGAAACAGAGGATCGGCCTGGGGCCCACAGCCTATAAATCATAAATAGACGCTAGAACAGTCCAATCTGAGGCTAGAGATTGTGTGTACATTTTACCTTGCGGGAAGCTAAGTACTGAGCTCAGTGCTTGCACTTAGTAAGCACTCAACAAATATTTAATGAATAAAACATGCATAAACACATCGCTTGTGGGAATTCAATGGCTTCCCCTAAAACTCCGAGTATCACATCTAGGGCTTGGTGACCTTTGAAGTATGGCCCAGTGCCAATGTCATGGATGATTACAGGGAATCCATAAATCCCTGAAACTGCATGGGGTATTCTGTATGTTTGTGCTTTGGGGGCACACACTATTCAACAGACCGTAACTGAAAGAGGCTCGGAATCAGTTGTGGAGAAAACTAAAGCCTGAGACTTAGGAGACCTGATGCGGTCTCGCTGTGTGACCAGCTCTTTCTCATTTCTGGCCTTCAGCCTCTCCGCCTGCAGAATTAGGAGGGGATGGGACTGAATGATGTGCTCAACCTCCTTCTTGGCCCTTCCGTGCTGATTCTGTGTGTGTGTGTCTCTCTCTCTCTTTCTCTCCCATTCAGATCCCAGAATCCACTGGCCAAGCTCCATGGGTCCTCCATCTTGGAAAGACACCACTTGGAGTTTGGCAAAACGTTGCTGAGAGATGAGGTAGGATGGGTGGGGGCCCTCTGCGTTGGCTGCCGTGAGCCCCCATTTCACAAGAAGCCTCCGTGTGGCCAAGCAGCACTCTTCCCATTGGCTTGGGCTGCCTCTCCAAACAGCTGGGGTCATCATCAGTAGTTGCGTGGCTGGCCCGCCAGCATCACATCTCTTCTATGATTTTCTCTTTAGAGCCTGAATATCTTTCAAAACCTCAATCGCAGGCAGCACGAGCATGCAATCCACATGATGGACATTGCAATCATCGCCACAGACCTTGCCCTGTATTTCAAGTTGGTATTTCTTTCCTTTTTAAGAACAAGAATAACAATAGCAATGAACGTGATAATAACAAACACCGTAGTTCTAACTCATTTAACATGTACTGTGTGCCGGGCGCAACACTTGTGCTATGGAACATTAACTCTGAGTACATCCCCGGGAGTTCGGTATTATTACCCCCATTGTATCCACGGGACACTGAAATCTAGGGGAAGACATTTGCTGAGTGAGATCAGGCAACAAATTGGTGACAGGGTCTGGGTTAGAACCTAGGTGTTGATTCTCAGGCCTTGGTTCGTTAAACCTTTTGTTGTTGTTGTTGTTGATTACGTTGCTTTAATAAGCCTCTGTCTGAAACAGCCAGTGTTAGAAGCCGGGGTGTTGCCTTATTCTGAGATGAGCTCCTTCAATGAACCGGTCTATTTTGCAGGAAGAGGACAATGTTCCAAAAGATCGTGGATCAGTCTAAGACATATGAAACTGAACAGGAGTGGACACAGTACATGATGCTGGAACAGACCCGGAAGGAAATTGTTATGTGAGTTAAGATGGGGCTTAAACCCTGGTTTTCTTTTCTTCCTTTCTTTTTTTTTAAATGTTCATTTTTGAGAGAGAGAGAGAGAGAGCAAAAGTGCACACATGTGCACATGGGATGGGGGGAGGAGCAGAGAGAGAGAGAGACAGGGGATCTGAAACAGCGCAGACCCCTAGGTGCGGCTGGAACTAACTAACCAACCATGAGGTCATGACCCAAGCCGAAGTTGGACCCTTAACCAACTGAGCCAACCAGGCACCCCAAACCCTGATTTTCTGAAGTCCAGGGTCCTAAAGTGGGATGCTGCACTGACAGGGCAGCAAGGCCTGGGGTCAAGAGAGCCCTGGGACAGTTCCATTTAGGAGGCCTCCAACCCAGGAAAAAACTGAAGCTTTGCCAAGACAGAATTGCAGATATTATGGTGCGTGTTTAATTTTTGCACTAAAATACAAACCAATGTATTTTATTAACAATATTTTGTATTTTATAACAAAATATTATTGTTTTATTTTTCTTTATAGAAAAAGCATCACATTTGAAGTATTTCTATCATAAGAGTCAGAATTTTGGTAGTAAGGTGATATAACTTTAAAGGTTTTGATAAAACACCAAGCATTATACCAATGATGATTTGAGTGATATCTATGTGTCAATAAAAATATGTAGGCTTAGGGGCACCTGGGTGGCTCGGTCAGTGGAGTGTCGACTTCAGCTCAGATCGCGATCTCACGGTTTGTGAGTTCGAGCCCCGCGTCGGGCTTTGTGCTGACAGCTCAGAGCCTGGAGCCTGCTTTGGGTTCTGTGTCTCCTCCTCTCTCTGCCCCTCCCCTGCTCATGCTCTGTCTCTCTCTGTCCCTCAGTAATAAATAAACGTTAAAATCTTTTTTAATATGCTGACAATTTTTTTTGCATTCCTTTATATATGGCAATGTCCTGCAATATAACTCTGCTATTCACACCTCAGGTACATGATTTATGTCAGATTTATAGTGCCTGGCTGGCATGAGGTCTGGTAATGGGACTCACATTTAAGTTTTCTAATGAATACCTTCTTTCAATTCCCTCCGTGTGCCTCTGTGAGTCACCTCAAATGATGTTGGGGTGAGAAGTGTAAATTTGAGGCCTCTCGTGATGATGTGGCCCAAGTCAAATGATCCCCTGGCTCCCGTGTGATGAGTCCTAGGTATCGATGGTCAGGGAAGACCAGGCTTGACCAGTTCGCAAGGAAGTATCAGGCTTTATCCCCAGATGCCCCTGTGGAGATGAGGCTTGATTAAATCACAAATGTTGCAAGACCCTAAAACAGAGAAGAGGGGGCTGCTGGGACACCCTCAGGGAGGAGGGGCAAATCGCAAGTTGTCCTTCCCTCAGCCTTGCAGCTGTCCAGCCAGGCAGATCCTTTGATCTTGGGGAGCTGTGTGACCTGTTCCCAGTGATCAAGGGGGCACCCTCAGGCTATGGTTGCTCCCAGGAGCTGCCCGACTGGACATTTCAAAGTGGCGCCGCAGAAAAATTGAACAAATGGAAAGAACACCCTGTTCTTGGCTAGGGGCACTTAATATTAAATGTGGTCTATTCTCCCTAATTAATTATTCACTTAGGGCGATTCCAAGGAAAATACATCTATTTTATTTTGGGGATCATTAAGAAGCAATTCCAAAATTCTTATTGAGAAATAAGTATGCAAGAATGACCAGAAAATTCTGAAACAGAAGAGTAATGATAGGAACCAGAAGGACTAAAGGCAGTTCAGTCCTAGGCATTAGTAAGACAGGTCCACGGGGCAGACCCTGAAGACTATGCCTGTGTTAGAAGTGGATCTTTTACCAGCGAAGAAAGGGACAAGTTCATAAATGACGTTGGGACCCTAAGGCAGTCTGATGGGTTTTTTTCCTCCCTTTCTTGGTGAAACGGACACCCAGACTGAGTGTCCTACCGATTTCACTCAATTCTGACACGGTCTGTATGGAGGTAGCGTTAGAGCCCACAGGTTAAGGGCCAGTCCCACAAAGACTGCCCCCTTCTGACACCAACTGCAGGTCAAAGTTGCTACCTCTGCTCTGACCACCTGGCTATAAATCGGAGGTTCCCATGACCCCCTCCTTGGGTTCTATTAATTTGCTAGAGCAGCTCACAGGACTCGGAGAAACATTTGCTAATATCTATCAGTTGATGATAAAGGATATTATAAAGGATACAGAAAAACAGCCAAAGAGATACACGGAGCGAGGTCCAGGAAGGTCACTAACCCAGGAGCTTCTGTCTCTATGGAACTGAAGTGCTCCACCAACCTGGAGGCTCAGAAAATTGCATTGTCCAAGTTTTATAGAGTCAATCTGCCGTTCCCTTACCCCCACCCTTTCACAGAGGTTGATGGGTGGGGCTGAAAGTTCCAGGCTTCCATTTGCTCGGATTTGCTAGCGTCCAGTCCCACCTGAGCCTATCTAGGGACCCCACACTAAATCATGGTCGTTAACCTAAACCCACAGTGGGCTCTCTATAAAGGACACTCCTGTCACTTGGGAAATTCCAAGAGTTTGGGAAGCTTTGTTCCAGGAACCAGAAACAAAGACCAATGCAATTTTGTATTATACCACAGGTGATCACAAGCCTGGATCGCTATCTCACTCCCATAGCAAAATAAGTTCCAGATGAATCAAGGATTGTAAAATAATGAGAAAACAAACCCAAAAAATGAGCGGGGGTGGGGGGAAGCATGGCAGAATTAAAAGGAACAATTTCAGAGTGAGCTTTCCAAAGCGTGACGTGAAAGTCAGAAGTCATAAATAGATTGATAAATTCACCTACATAAAAATGAGGGGTGTCTGCACAACACACGCAAGAATGCACAGCCGATGTCAGAATGCAAGCGGTGAGCTGGCGAAATACATCCCACGAAACTGCTGACAGAAGAAGAGTTCACTTCCTTCGGAAACACAGTGTTCGTACGATTCAAGAAAAAGACTAATCCATTAGAAGAGTGGGCACAAGGCTCGCTTTCCCGAGACATTTCCCAGCAAAGGAATTACAGAGGGAAATAAACATGAAAAGGTGATGACCTTACTCATAATCAGAGACATGCAAAATAAAACCACAGCGACCTATAATTTTTCACCCCTCCTACTGGCAAAGAATGAAAACGTCTGCTAGCACAACGTGCTGGACCGAGTGAGAGGCACCGGGCAGTCCGATTCCCTGGTGGGAGCGTAAACAAGGCAGCCTCTGTGGAGGGCACTTCCTGTCAATGTGTAAATGCTCAGCCTCTGGCCCATCAAGTCCACGTGCACGGTTGCACCCTCCAGATAGTCTCCCACACGTATGCCAGCCGTGTGTGCCTTTGTACACAGCTCCTCACTGCAGCACTATTTTTAATCATGGAGAAGACTGGAAACAAATAACCAGGGGAACGGGTTAACCACGTGACAGTACTTTTATACAAATGGGATGTCATACAGACATTACCAAGAATGATAGGGAGGGTTTCCAAGACCCAATATTTAATTTTGTTTTAAAGGGGGTGGTGGGGTGCCTGGGTGGCTCAGTCGGTTAAGTGTCCGACTTCAGCTCAGGTCATGATCTCGTGGTTTGTGAGTTCGAGCCCCAAGTCGGGCTCTCTGCTATCAACGCGGAGCCTGCTTCAGATCCTCTGTCCCCCTCTCGCTGCCCGTCCCCCTTTCTCTCAAAAATAAATAAACATTAAAAATTATAATAATAATATGTTCAGAAGGGGGTGGTGCCTGGGTGGCTCAGTCGGTTAACTCTTGATTTCAGCTCAGGGCATGATCCCAGGGTCATGGGATGGAGTTCCTTGTTGGGCTCCACGCTGGGTGTGGATCCTGCTTAAGATTCTCTCTCTCTCTCTCTCTCTCTCTCTCTCTCTCTCTCTCTCTCTCCCTGTCTCCCCCTCAGCCTGTCTCCCCAACTCATCCTCTCCCTCTCTCTCTTCAAAACAAAAAAAATGGCCAGAGACAGGACTTCACTGATTGCAAAAGCCAAGGTAGTTTTAATTGGAAGTCTTCAAACTGAGGTACATGAACCACTCCTACCCTCACTCCCAGCCCAAAGCCTTCCAAGAATTACAGGGGCTCTGGTGGCCTCAAGGGAGTCAGCACTCTCTTTCTTAATATTATCTTCCTAAGAAAGCCCCAGAGGTGAAACACTGTCAGTTCTCTTACTGTTCTCCCTCTTTACAAAATAAAGTCATGCGTATTCGGGTTGGAAAAGCAAATCAGATTCTTTCTAACAAAAACAAGTCTGATCTGCTTCCTTTAGTGGACAGTAACTGACGGGCATTTCCAATTATGTTATATGGCAAACATTTCCTTAAGTTCAATGAGTCAAATCTGCAGCTTCTAAGTTTTGAGGAGAACAGTTAAGATCTGTTATAGGATGGGGGGCACTTGGGTGGCTCAGTCAGTTAAGCATCCGACTTCAGCTCAGGATATGATCTCACGGGTTGTGGGTTCAAGCCCTGCATTGGGCTCCGTGCTGATCGCTCAGAGCCTGGAGCCTGCTTCAGATTCTGTGTGTGTCTCTCTCTCTGTCCTTCCCCATTTGTACTCTGTCTCTCTCTCAAAAATAAACATTAAAGGGGCACCTGAGTGGCTCAGTCGGTTAAGCGTCCGACTCCGGCTCAGGTCATGATCTCGCAGTTTGTCAGTTTGAGCCCCGCATCCGGCTCTGTGCTGGCAGCTCAGAGCCTGGAGCCTGCTCTGGGTTCTCTCTCTATGCCCTCCCTTGCTCATGCTCTGTCTCTCTGTCTGTCTCTCTCAAAAATAAATAAACATTAAAAATTAAAAAAAAAACATTTAAAAAGTTAAAAAAAATCTTGTTATAGTAAAAGCACTTTATAAAAAATATAACACTGGAAGATATATTTATTTGTTTATTTTTTTTTAAGTTTATTGATTTTTGAAGGGGAGAGAGACAGAGCATGAGCGGGGGAAGAGCAGAGAGAGAAGGAGACACAGAATCCGAAGCAGGCTCTAGGCTCGGAGCCGTCAGCACAGAGCCGGACGCAGGGCTTGAACTCACGAACCGCGAGATCATGACCTGAGCCAAAGTCAGGTGTTTAACTGACTCAGCCACCCAGGTGCCCCTGGAAGATACATTTAAATTAATAATGTTTTAACTGACCTCACCCATTCTGAGTATCTTGGCTTAACCAGAATGCCTCAGAGAAAGTGCCAGTGGTGTAATTAATAGTCATAACGAGGAGCCTTAGTGAAATCTTAATGGCATGCTTCCCAGAAATTGAGGAAGTGAATGATTCTAAGGTTTGCCTCAAACAAAATTGAAGGAGAACCGAATTGAATTGTCAGCTGATAGATCATTCAGAATAATGATCACAGTACACTTTTTTTTCACAGCTGATCTGAAAGAATTGGGTGACATCACTATAACAAAACTTCCAGTCCCACGGCTTCTAATTACTTGCATCTATAAAAATTAAAAAATTGGCATAAAACACATGCTACGTCCTATCTTAGTCTAGTAATAAGAAACACTCATTAACTGATGTTCCAAAAATAGCCCCATCCCGTCTCATTAAGAGATGAATTCCCAAAAATTTTACTTCGAGCATTTAATAATTATTTCTAAAGCCAGGTAATATATTTTGTTGTATTGATTAGTTGTGTAATACAATAGATTTTAAAAAGGTTTTAATACTTGAAGGCCTATGGCCAAAGAAAATATCTCCAGTGATATCATTCCAATTAATGGGCACATTTGGTTGCAGATTAAGTGTGAGATGGTGGTCCGTGAAAGACTTCGTGTATTTACATGCTTGAGAGTCTTTCATTGGTATGCATATATACACATATACATGCAGACACATATATACTTGCATATATACACATGTACATATACACACGTACATATACACACATGCATAAAACATTAAGATAAAATCTGTGAGTGCAGTCAAGGGGAAATACAAGCTTATGGTGAAAAGGAAAGATGTAAAACCCCAGACTCTTAAAGAAAAGCTTGTTCGTGTATTTAAAAAATTTTTTTTAATGTTTTATTATTTATTTTTGAGAGAGAGGGGGGCAGAGAGAGAGACACACACACACACAGAATCTGAAGCAGCTCCAGGCTCTGAGCGGTCAGCACAGAGCCCGACACGGGGCTCTAACTCATGAACTGAGAGATCACGACCTGAGCTAAAGTCAGACGCTTAACTGACTGAGCCACCCAGGTGCCCCATTGCTTGTGTATTTTTAAATGGATCATGGGCTGATGGTTGATACGAAACTACTAGGCCCTTTAGAATCCTCTGTATTTAAAGAATGATGTAACAATTTCATTCTAAAATGCCAATGTTTACAATGTGCTGCAAATTAGACCCTTTGCAAATATTTAAGCTCATGATGAAATAGTCATCAACTTAAAAACTCGTAAGAAAGTAAGCAGTTTTCAAAATCCTTCAGGTAGGCACCGAGTAGAATGTTGGAAGACTTGTAAAGCAGGGTTTCTCAACCTTAAGGTTAGTTATGAACACTATTGACGTCTGGAGACAACTCTGTGTCGCAAAGAGCTGTACATTGTAGGATGTTTAACAGCATCCCTGATCTCTCTCTACTAGATGCCCGTGGCAACCTCCTCTTTAGCTGCGATACACAAAAATATCTCCAAACATTGCCAAATAACCCCTAGGGACAAAAATAGTCCCTGACCGAAAGCCACAGCTCTGAAGCAAACTTGGGGTCCATACATGACATATAATTAGAGCTTCATACCTGGGTAGAGTGTGGCTGTTACGCGAAGGGCTTCGGCACCAGGGGTCAAGTCTCAGCTCTCTCACTCATTGCTTAGTGTGACTTTGAACAGGTAACTTCGCCTCTCTGTGCCTCAGTTTCCTCATCTGCTCAAAGAGCGTGAAGGACCCTACCTCATAACCCTCGCTTATGGATTATCACGGGGGCTGAGCTGGGGCATGGAGTGCTGTGCTCTTCTGCTCACAGCATGCAGTGGTGTTGGGAGCTTACTGTGGTTTGATAAGATGTATGTATTTGTCTTTGTGCCCAGTTCCCCGGCACAGAGCTCTAAAATCCTTGGAATTCTCCGAGTGGTAAGAGTGATAGGAGCGTCTTTTGTTCTAATGAGGTGACTCTGGGTGGGATCTGGAGAGCTTCAAGATGGGGGCTGATCACCAGAAAGACCGAGCCATGAATAGAAGCTTGGAACTTTCAGCCCCACCCCCAGTCTCTGGGGAGAACACAGGGACTGGAGATTGAGTTAGTCACCGATGGCCAATGCTTACACGATAAAAACCTCCACAGAAACCTCTGGACAAAAGAACGCAAAGAGCTACAGGGTTGCTCAACACATGGAGGTGCTGGGAGGGTGACAAGTCTGAAGAGGGTGTGGAAACTTTGCATGCGCCCCACCCCCACCCCATACCTTCTCCCAGGCCTCTTTTCCATTGGCTATGCCGGAAGTGTATCCTTCATCATGAACTGGTAAATATAAGAGTTTCCCTGAGTTTTGTGAGCTGTCCCAGCAAATTTTTGAATCTGAAGGCGGTGTTTGTGGGAGCCCCCGACTTTGTACCCTCATTGGACAGAAGCGTGTGAGGTAACTTGGGGACGTGATACTTGTGACTGACTTCTGAAGTGAGGGCAGTCTTGTGGGGACTGAGCCCTTGACCGCGTGGAGTCTGACAGTTCACGTCAGGATTGAACTGTGGGACACGAAGTTGGTGTCAGAATTGTTTGTGGTGAGGAAAAAACTCAATGCTCCCCCCACCCCCAAGTGCTTTGATTACCTTGGAGGGCTCCTATGCTCCCGCCCCCTCTAGTCTGAGGCCCACACCTAACCCCCTGACACATCCTAAACCAACTGACTTCCTCCAGCTGCACAGCTAGTTCTGAGGCCACCCTACTTTGGTAGGTTTACTTTGGGCCGAGGTGTTAGAGTGACTCCAGACTGAGGGCATGACCGCCCGTTTTCATGAAAGTCTTTCCCTCTCCCCCGAATTTCCGGTTTCACTCCTCGAAGCCTGACCAAACCATGAGTTGGGAGGGCTTCGGGGTCCTCTCTAGTGCTGGGGTGTGAGAGCTGCCCATCTGTTTTCATTCCCCTCGTGAGCTAAAGGGCCTTGTACGTGTTTAAATATGTGGGGGGAACGAATCAAAAGAAGAAGACTATTTCCTGACAGATAAAAAGTGTAAGGAGTTCAAATTTCAGAAACCATAAATAACACTTGCTTTTCCCACAGAGGGCCACATAATGACTTCGGTGGGTCCTAGGTACTGTTGCCTCCGTGGCTTTTTCCACCATTAAAATAAGTTTTTAAGGGGCGCCTGGGCGGCTCCGTCGGTTAAGTGTCCAACTTTAACTCAGGTCGTTATCTCATGGTCCATGAGTTCGAGCCCCAGGTTGGGCTCTGTGCTGACAGCACAGAGCCTGGAGCCTGCTTCAGATTCTGTCTCCCTTTCTCTGCCCCCTCCCCCAAAAAATAAATGTTTAAAAAATTTTAAATAAGTTTTTAAAAAATGATATTTTAGGGCTGTGTTGGTATAAAGACACATAATGCAGGTTGAATTCACTCTTACATATTCAGCATTATTGTGTTATTTTTTTTTTCTGCTGGCTTTAAGAGAAATGAAAACTCCAGGCACCTGGGTGGCTCAGTCGGTTGGGGGGTCCTACTTCGGCTCAGGTCATGATCCCCTGGTTCATGAGTTCGGGCCCCGTGTCAGGCTCTGTCCTGACAGCTCAGACCCTGAAGCCTGTTTCAGATTCTGTGTCTCCCTCTCTCTGCCCCTCCCCCACTCCTGTCTGTCTGTCTGTCTCTCTCTCTCTCAAAAAATAAGTAAACATTAAAAAAAATTTTTTTTAAGTAAAAGGAATTAAAATTCAAACATTTTCATGGGCCCCTACAGTATCCTGGGCCCTAGGCACTCTGCCTTTACTTACCTATGGCTGCATTTGCATCACTATGCCAGAGCTGAGTAGTTGAAATAGAGCCCACGTGGTCTGCAAAACAGAAATCATTTACAAGCCGGCTCTCCGGCTAGTGTTTCACAGATGAGAGAGTGAGGACCTGGGAGACTGCGTGACTTACCTCGTGTCCCACGGGCGTTACTGGAGGGCTCGAGGGCTGGAGCCTGCCACCTCCCCCTCTCCTGCACACCCACAGCTTTCCCAGGCTTCCTTAGGGGCTCCCCCGCAGGCCACGCCCTCCAGGCCAGGTGCAGTTCCGGGAGTGTCTGAACACCTGGGCTGGGTGGGCTGGGATGCTTTCTAGGGCAGGGGCAGCCAGGGTCAGGGACAAGTGCCACTGGGCCGCACAGCGGAGCCAAAGGGACATTTTTGCCTGGAGGATGGACCCGGTGAGCAGGAGCTCGGCTTCTTTCCATCAGCCCGCCGCACACACCTGCGCGACCCCAAACAAAACGGTTAATGTGATCAAGCTGATGGTAATGAAGATGAGGCCAATGTGTGCACTTGACAGAGTCATCTTATGTGATGGCCACAGTCCCCCCAGGGTGAATATACGCCCTTGAACCGTGTGAAATCGCTGCCTTTTGATCGTGTTTGACCCACAAAGTCAGAATTTCATGGTCCCATCTAATACGATTTATCTCCCTTTACACGGGAACAGACAGACGCTCAAAGACATTAAGTCGAGAAGAGCTGAGATCGAGTTGCTCTGATTCGCCAGCCCCGCGTGGCTTTTTATAGACCGCTCTCCCGCCAACTCGACGCCCCCCTCCTCCTGAGGCCTCTCGCTTACCCAGAGGCTGAGGCCCACGTGTCTCCATACACAAAACCTTCGTGACTTACTGGTGCTCTCTTCTCTGCGTGGTAGCCTCGCTGTCTTTTGCTCTCCCCCATCCTGACACCTCCCTCTTCCGGACTTTGCATGTCTCATTTATCCCCACACCCTGTCCAGTTTACTTCTTAAATGCCTTATCTGGACACTTCCTTTTATTGCCACCTCTGTTTCTGGCCCTGGTCCTGTAGGCTTTCCTGGCTGGGCTCCCTGCCATGTTCCCGTCCCCTCCACACTAACGCCACAGCGATCCCTGTAAAATGCAAATCTGATTGCTTCACCCTTCTGTTCAAACTCTTTAGTGGCTTTTCCCGTTGCTGTAGGCACAAAGAGGGTCCCTCGCCAAGGCCCAGGATCTGAGGTCCCGCCCTTGCTGTCTCTTGGGCCTCACCTTACCCTCTTTCCTGCTGCTTCTTTCCTCCCACCTTCTAGCTCTTTGAATGTGCCCGGCTTCCTTCCACCAGAGCCTTTGCACTGGCTGCTCTCTCCACCTGGAATGTGTTTCCGCACCTGCTTCTTTGCCAGATTCACGGCTACGCTGCCTACAGACATCGGCTCTCTGGTCACTTCCTTGAGGAAGCCCTCCCTGCCTTTTCAGACCTATTCTCCTAGAATAGAATTCCTTTCTTTCAGAGCACCTGTTTGTGTACACGTTTACATTCGTTTGTGTGGCGGATGTGTGACTCCCCAACTTGTCTGTAAGGTCTCTGAGAGCAGGGACCCTGTGAACCAGCCCCCGCCTGGCCCCTGCGTACCAGTACAGGGTGGATAGATGGAGGCTTCCTACCTTCTGGGGAGCAGGGAATTACCTCCTGCAGGACACTCTGCCCTGTGGCGATCTCGCATACTCTCCACCACATTGCTGCTGCAGTGCTGTTCCCTTTCTTAGAGAACTCCTATGCACCCCTCAGGGCCCCTCTCCACCATCTTGGATGCCCCCTGAGCTGAGCCAGTTGCACTCACCTTTGGATATTTTTTTTTCCTCTTCCACCTTGTACTTCTTTCTGCCATCTCACTTAGCATATTGTGATGACAGTTTTTTACTATCTTTTCTCTGAGTGACTGTGAGCTCTCTGCCAGCCTCTCTGGATGCCCAAAACCTAGCGCGGCACCTTGGCCCCACAGCACCTAAGGAGGTGGTGCTGAAGTGAATACAATGCCTTGTCTTTAGGGCACGAGGCTTTGGATTTGCTTCTCTGGCGCTCAGGTGGCCTCAGTCCCCCCCCCCCGCCTGCCCCCGCTCCCCCATTCCCAGGCACACAATCTCTGTCTGTAAAACACTTAGGTTATGTTTCCCCAACTGTGGGAGTGATATTCACATGATCTCTCCAGCCAGGGACAATAAACATCCCGTGCTCTCGGGATACCTAACCTCTGACAGGTAACAAGGAGCCAGTGACTCTCGTATGCGTGGCCGAACGTGCATTTGCTTGGCTTATTTGATGATAACACGTCTACAACACTTGATATTAAGCGTAGGGTGCATATTTTGAAGCTATTCCAAAGTATAAAGGGGTTTCAAAGGAATGTATGCATTTCTGAAAGCTTAATTACTTAACGAGTTCCACGAATTTTGGAGGGTTTGCTTAATGAGACGTAATTAAACCTGTTAATATTTCATGAACGGCTCTTTATTGAGGTATAGCTGACATGCGCTGTTACATTGGTGTCCGATGTACAACACCGATTTGACGAGTCTATAGCTTCTGCCCTGCTCCCTGCAAGTATAGTCCCTGCCATCTGTCACCATACAGCACTGTTAGAATACCATTGACCGTACTCCCTGTGCTGCCCTTCATCCCCAGAGCTTACTCCATAACTGGAAGCCTGTATCTCCCACTCCCCTACACCCATTTTTGCCCATTCCGTCAGCCCCCCTCCTCTGGCAAGCATCAGATTGTTCCTTGAGTAATTCTGAAGGCTTCCCAGAGCAGCTTCTGTAAAATATGCCAGATATAGCTGGTTACTTGTAAAATCGTCCAAATAGCAAGGGCGCCAGCCTTCTCCCCTCTCCCGCACCCCTGCCCACCGAGTCTCACCAGATCAGGCTGACCCCGCCAAGGTGGCTTTCCCAGCCAGCAGGCACGGCTACGGACCAGGCCCACCTGTCTGAATCACTGCGGCAGATCCCCCCTCCTTCCTTCCCACCCTCTCCTTTCTGTTCCACCCTCCAGGTATTGCCAACCTGTCTGCCTACAGCACGGCTCTGAAGAGGCCACGGCTGGGCCCTCAGCCTTCAATAGCTCTCCGTTGCTTATCGGCTACCGCTTACACTTCCCAGCTTGGAATGTAATGGCCACCCCACATGCCCTGGATTCCCATCCCGGACGTTCATGCCACTCCGCCCCCATTCTCCAGAACACTTTCTCAAATTCCCTCCGTCCTCCAATGCTTTGTCGGTGTCCCTCCTTGTCTGTCTTATATTGTGCCTACCTAGATTATAATACCTGTCTTAACCTTCTTCCTATTCTTGTGAAACTCTTTTAGGAGTTTATCTTTCTTCTTCTTCTTTTTCTAAATGTTTATTTATTTTTGAGAGAGAGTCAGATGGGGAGACGCAGAATCCGAAGCAGGCTCCAGGCCCTGAGCCGTCAGCACAGAGCCCGACGCGGGGCTCGAACGCACAAACCGCGAGATCATGACCTGAGCTGAAGTCGGACGCTTAACCGACTGAGTCACCCAGGCGTCCCAAAGAGTTTAATTTTCAATCCTTTCCTTCTCTAATCCTTCCCTCTACTTCTTAAGACAAGGCTTCCTTGAAATGACTGATGTGGCACTTGGCATGCCGGGCGTTTTTTTTTTTTTTTTTTAATTTTTTTTTTCAACGTTTATTTATTTTTGGGACAGAGAGAGACAGAGCATGAACGGGGGAGGGGCAGAGAGAGAGGGAGACACAGAATCGGAAACAGGCTCCAGGCTCTGAGCCATCAGCCCAGAGCCCGACGCGGGGCTCGAACTCACGGACCGCGAGATCGTGACCTGGCTGAAGTCGGACGCTTAACCGACTGCGCCACCCAGGCACCCCTGCCGGGCGTTTTTAATGGGGGTGATCATCACCCCACCGAGGGCAAAAACTGGTTCTTGGTGGAAGAGCAAAAAAACCTCAGATATTACAGTGATCTGTGACCCTCCAAACAGATATACAGTGTGTCCATGGTATTAACATTTCCTGCTGGAGGGAATACAGAGAAAATGTCTGAAAAGGCTCTCTGATGTGAACGGTGGAGAATGACCAGAAAAAGGTTGAGAAACGTCGGTCTCTCCTAAACAGGAGAGAAAGAACTCCGAAGAGGTGCTGAGATCTAAATGAAATGAATGTTTTAAAAGGCCAAGAACTGTCTGTGTCACATCATAAAAACCCCATATACGTTCATGATAACCGCCAGTATCTATTGTGCACAAGCCAGGTCAAGGCACTCTGCCAAGGTTTACACACATGTTCTCAGGTGAGATCTCATGATCTCATTTAACCTTGCCCCCGTTTCATGTACCATTATTATTACAGATAAGGAAACTGAGGCTTAGAGAGGTTGGTTTAATTGCCCCATGTCAAACTCTTGGTAATTGACAGAGGCAGGATTTTGACCTCCGTCTGACTTCAAAGCCTGCCCTCCAGATGCCTCGCACAAGTGAGCCCCTCACTCCCGGTGAGCCCTGGGAGCACTCTCCCGCACAGAGGGAGGAGAGACAGTTAAAATTAACCAGAGCTTGCAGCCTTTTTTTTTTTTTTTTAAGGTTTACTCATTTTTCAGAGACAGGGAGGGACATAGCCTCAGGGTATGAGGGGGAAGGGGTAGAGAGGGAGACACAGAATCCGAAGCAGGTTCCAGGCTCTCAGCTGTCGGCACAGAGCCCGACGCGGGGCTCGAACTCACAGACCGCGAGATCGTGACCTGAGCCGAAGTCGGACGCCCAGCCGACTGAGCCACCCAGGTGCCCCGCACTTGCAGCCTTCAATAGCTCTGGGCTGATGGATGGTGTCCTTGTGTCCAGGGCCATGATGATGACCGCCTGCGATCTCTCAGCCATCACCAAGCCCTGGGAGGTACAGAGTAAGGTATGGAGCCCTCCTGACCTGAGAGGAGGGGAGTCCCAGCATCACGACAGCAGCCGATGCAGCTTGGACTCCAGCTCCAGAGGCGGCCCCGCTTCGTCTCCTCCTCCTCTGCCAGGACATGGAAGCCACTTTAGTGCCCTCTCCAGTGATGCCAACAAAGGGGGTGGCGAGGCAGGGGTGGGGTTGAAGCATTTGCTGAGCTGGAAATGCCCTCCAGGAGGGGTGGGAGCAGGGGCAGGAGGATGGGGGCTGCGGCTTGACTTTTTGGGGGGGTTGTCTGTTGCAGGTAGCTCTGCTGGTTGCTGCCGAATTCTGGGAACAAGGTGACCTGGAGCGCACAGTGCTGCAGCAGAACCCCATTGTGAGTAGGGGATGGGGCGTCAGCCTGATGTGGGGGGTGTGTGATCTCACCCTGACACACAGACGGGCCCCCTGACACAGACGTGTGTGATCTTACCATAGAGATGACCTTTTCCTAATACACCGGTCGTCCAGACATGGTCCCCAGGCCACCATCAACCTCATTGCTAGGGAACATGTCAGAGATGCCAATTCCCGGCCCCCATCCTAGACCTACTGCAGCAGGAACTCTGGATGTGGGCTCAGCAGATGTGTGCCCTCCTAGACGACAAGCCCTCCTGAAGTCTGAGAACCTAATGTACTGGCTCACTCAGCCAGGTAGAGATTGACAAGTGAACCCCAAAACAGATTTCCTTTCATTTCCCACAGTCCAGGGGGCCACCTCCCCAGGCCCTGTTCTAACAGTCCAGAGCGTACAAGGGGAGGACCTGGTCAAGCTGAGCACCCATCCACGTTGAGAGAAGGCGTGGCAGGGACAGCCGGTGGGCTCCCCACCTGAGATGGGCCCCCCCCCACCCCGTGAGAGGTTAGCCAAGTGAGGGCGGGACTAGGAAGTAGAAGAGGGGTAGGAGGGAGTGACATTCTGGGGACAGAGCCGTTGATGGAGATGGGGGCGGGGGAAGCCTGTGGCAGAGCAGAGGGCACGCTGGGGCACCCGCGTGAGGCTTGGACAGGGACTGAGGGAGAGTACAGGCAGTGAGGGTTGTGCAAGCCTCAGGGCGGGCAGGCAGGGAGCGTCCCAACCTGAGTAGCAGGGGGCCACCGGTTTGGATCTCTCTTTTTTCTTTCCCAGGTTTTCACATGTGGAGAGACCAGTGAAAGAACCCTAGAGACCCCACCAGCCAGGTTCAACTGCTAGTGAGAGTCAGCCATTCTCGTTTTATCTATGCCCCCAGCTCAGGCATTTTCTTATCTTTTGGCTGAAGTATTTTAAAGTAAATTCCAGATGTTATCACTTCTCCCCTAAATACTTCAGTTTGCCTCTCTGAGAGATAAGAAACTCACACACAGTATGCAAGCACACACACACACACACACACACGCACACACTACCATTATTACGCTCACAAAATTAGTAATAATTCTTTAAGGTCATCCAATCCTCAATCTCTGTTTATTTTCCCTGATTGAGTGAAAAAAATAATTAGGTTGATTTGTTCAAATCAGGATCCAGTCAAGGGACCACCTTCCCTCCGGTTGTTATGTCTCTCGAATCTCTTTCAATACATAGCAATTTTCTCCTCTTTTTTTTTTTTTAATATATACGTGGCATGTATTTATTTGTTGAAGACCGTGGGTCTTCTGTTGTATAGTTGTCCACATTCTGGATTTGGTTGATTGCACCCTCATGGTGTTATTTAATATGTTCCTTTATCCCCATATTTCTTGCAAACTGCTAGTCAGATCTGGAAACTTGATGAGTTCAGGTTTAGTTGGGTGTTTTGTTTTGTTTTGCTTTGTTTTGTTGTGAATAAGAATGCTTCATAGGTAGGGGCGCCTGGGTGGCTCAGTTGGTTAAGCGGCTGACTTCAGCTCAGGTCATGATCTCACAGTTTGTGAGTTCGAGCCCTGCGTCGGGCTCTGTGCTGGTAGCTCAGAGCCTGGAGCCTGTTTCCGATTCTGTGTCTCCCTCTCTCTGTTCCTCCCCCGCTCACACTCTCTTTCTCAAAAATAAATAAAGATTAAAAAATTAAAAAAAAAGAGAGAATGCTTCTTAGGTAGAGTAGGTCCTGGCATCATGCCAAGAGGAGCCGGGTACAGTTAACTCTTTCTCCTCCATGACAGCCCATGATGGACAGAAACAAGGCGGATGAACTCCCCAAGCTTCAGGTCGGCTTCATTGACTTTGTCTGCACCTTTGTCTACAAGGTAGGTCCTTTGCTTTCTCAGGCTCAGCAAGGTGTCCTTGATAAACCCAGGATTCCCAGCAGCATCAGGAATAATAAACCCTGGCAGGTGGGTGACCAGCGGGTGATAGTTTACAAAGAGCTTTTCATCTGCAACGACATTTGGTCCTCAGGACGGCCCAACGGGGGTCTTGAGTGGTAATGTACCCAGGCCAGAGTCTGGGGCTTCATGCCCTCTAGGTGCTCAGTACCACAGGGACAAATGACGAAGCCCAGTTTCAGACAGGAAAGGGGGAGGCCATGGGATGCACGCACACCCTCCTAACTTCCCTGGTTGGTGGAAATGTGATAGGTCAAAGTAGCCCAATTGTCAAAAGACAATCTGGGATTTCTTTGAGCCGATGCTCACGGGTAAAGTCCTCCTCCTGGAAACCCACTGCTCCCAACTCTGTGTTATTTGTGCCACCACCCACCGCCCGTTAGTCATTTTTATTTCGGCCATGTTACACATGAGGAGGCAGAGGTCAGAGATGAGAAATGACAGGGCCAGCGTCGCTGGAGGTGGCCTCGAGCCGGGACTAGAGCCGGGAGGCCTGACCCTGGTTTAGGGCTCTTTCTGCTGCACTAGGGAGAAGGGCACATGCTCTCAGAGCAGACAGGGGCCACTCTGTCATAACATGGCTAATTGGGGTGCTCCGAGCAACAAGGTAGAGTCGCCGTGCTCCCCACTATCATCAGCAATATTATTAAACCGGGTAGGCGAGGCCGAGTGCCCTCTGTGTGCTATCACAGCCCTGCGAGGATGGCTGAGGCAGAGCTCTGTAGGTCACCGCCCCGCGGTCACACAGTTTGTGGCAGAACTGGATCCAAACCCGGCAGCTCTGAGCACAGCCGACTCTGGCCGGAACTCCACGGTGGACCCTGGATTTGCTGTTCTCACCTTGAGCAAATCTACTCCATCAACCTGCACTTTGATTTCCTCGCCTGAAAATCCCGGAGGGATGCATCCCGTTTTCCCACCTCCCAGGAGTATCTGGGGATCAGTGGAGATAAGGCACTCCATAAACTGCAATGTACTGTGCTCAAGGCGTTATTTGTATTCTTGGAGCTAAGAGACTTTCAGAATCCCCTTCGCAAATCCCAATTTCATTCAGCAAATGTTTTCTGGTGTCTTTATACCCCAGACACTGTCTTTTCACCCCAGTGAACAAGGTGCCGCTGTCCCTGCCCTCTCCAAGTTCACAGCCCCTGGGGGAGACGGGCAAAGGGAGTCATTACAATGAAATGAGATGTGGAAGAGAGGCTTCTGGAGCTTCTAACGGGGGACTCTACTTACCCAGAGGGTTCAAAATGGTGAAGAGGAGAGGGCAGCAGATCTGGAGGGGTCCGGAAGCCAGGTGAAGGACATGGGGACTGCCACAGGAGGGTTTTAAGCAGGAGAGGGATGGATGGGCCCCTGCACTGCAGCCCTCCCCCGACCAGTGTCAGCATCCCACCGCCCCAGGCAGCTCATTCCCGTGCTGGGCATTCTCAGCCATGCCTCCCCCTCGGCTGGACCCTGGGCCATGCCCCCCCCCCCCATGCCAGAGGCTCTCTCTTTTCCAGGAATTCTCCCGTTTCCATGAAGAGATCACTCCCATGCTGGATGGGATCACCAACAACCGCAAGGAGTGGAAGGCGCTCGCGGATGAGTACGATGCCAAGATGAAGGCGTTGGAGGAGGAGAAGCAGAAGCAGCAGGCAGGCACGCAAGGTTTGTGGACAGGGGAGACGAGGAGCCCTGTCCCCACCCACTAAACACTCACAGCCTGGTCGCAGGGCCCCATACGTGTGGGCCCGTCCAGGCGTCCCCACCTCCTCCGATCGCTCTCATTCTGCATTTTGGGGCGCTGAGGCTTGCTGACATGAAGTACCATGGCCAAATCATACAGTTAGTAAGCGGCAGAGCCTAGTTCCCAAGACTGAACCTTCTACCAAGGATTTCCGGCTGCCCCCCAACCAGTGTAGGACAGATTCCAATTCCAGGGCTGTGGACATAGAGCCCTACCCAGGGGCAAGGGAGAAAACCTTTGAAGGAATTTTAGGGGCCCTATTTCTGACTTTCTGTCTGATGTTTGAGTAGTGTCTATACCAGCACGAGCCCTTTCTTGCACACTCCCAGTGATGGAGGGCTCACTACTATGCATAACATCCTCATTCCGTATCAGTGTTAGAAAGCTCTTCCTTGAACCACAATTCTCTTTGTGGAAGCCTCCACCTGGCGGCCGCAGCCCTGCCTTCCAGAATCAAGTGGGATGTTTGCTCCAGCCCTTCCCAACTGAGAGCACATTCTCCCTCCCTCCAGTCATTTCTTTTACTGATTGTGTGGGTCCAGTTCCGTCGTGGGACATGACATGTAGTCCTGGCCCCCCTCTGACTTCCCTCCTCTGCACACCTGCCCCTCTGCCCACCTTGGTAACGCGGACAGTGTCATGGCTCCAGTTCTGCTCGGGGCATCGTGGGGTGATTCTAACCTGGTGGCTGCAAATGTGGGGCTACCATTTACGTTTTGCAAGCCGTGCCGTCTGCACGGCCCCAGTGTCCTATCCGTGACAGTCATCATAGATTTGTACGGTTATTACAATTTTCCAGAAATGGCAGTAAAGTGTCCGGAGGACGAGGCATCTTTTTCTCATTTGCAAATTATCTTTTGGGCTAGCGGCAGCTCTGTGCAAACTCGAAGCCTGCAGATGTCTTTTGTTTGGCCTGCATTCTGTTCGCGTGAATTCGCTGTCCGCGTTTTAAAAGTGGGATATTTCCGATTTTGAACATCCAAATCTCCAACATTTCTTTAAGAAAAAAAAATGTATATATCAGTATTTGGCCACACCAGTCTGCTTTTCTGCAGGACAACGATTAGCTGGAGCTGAGTGGCAAATGCCCCCTTTAGACAGGCTAGGGGATCGCTCTGGTTTGCCACCGTCTCGACACCACCCACTGCTGTCTCCCAGACAGCGTGCCGAGTGTTGGTGGGTCATTTATCATCACCATAGTGGTTCCCTTTTTCTTAGTGTAGAGAAACGGCCTTGGTTCCTCGGATTCTCCTGACACGTGGCTCACCTTCTGCATGTGTGGTTGGTTACCTGTTGGCCTCCGAAAGCCCCCGAGTTTGCAACTCTTGGTCTAAACCAGGGCGAAAGGGAAGCGCGCGCCTCCTCTCACCCGGTGTATTCTCTTTCTTGTCCGCAGCGGCGGCGGGAAATCAGCCCGGGGGCAACCCCGGTCCAGCAGGGGGCGCACCAGCATCCAAGTCCTGCTGCATCCAGTAGCCCAGCCGGGCATCAGCTGACCAGAATGGTCCCACCCTCGTGGAAAGAGATGCCCCCAAGCCGGCGGAAACCCAAAAACCTTCTTGAGAAGTAAAAGAGTCCTAGGACTTGAAAGCGGAACGAGAACTTAGCTTACATCCTATCTAGTGGTTTTTCTTTCCATCATTTTTTTTTTCCAGTTTTGAGTACTTTTCTCTTGCGCAAAAACCAATCACCCATCCTTTTCCATTTCTTTCGCATTTTTTCCCTTAGCTGAAGTCATTTTTCTTTTCAGCTTGATGGTATTTTGTTTTTAAGTTTACTCATTTAAGTAATCTCTACCCCCCATGTGGGACTCGAACTCACAACCCCGAGATCAAGGGTCTTCTGCTCTTCAGACTGCGCCAGCCAGGGACCCCTTACCTGAAGTATTTACCAGCACATTTCAGACGTATCATTTCGCTCCTCCATTACACATCTTTAAAAACATCCGGGCGTTTTCTAATATAACCCCATCATTATCACATGCAGCGAATGAACACCTGATATCGAGGGGTGGTCGATGCTGTGATGAGCTGTGCAGACCCTTTCCTGAAGAGTAAAGGATGTGGGGTCCCCACAGCTGTCCCTCGGAGATTCCCGCAGCTGCAGGGAGATCCTTGACCCAAGGTCACGGCCTTCCCCGGATGGCCTACGCCCATGACAGACCTATGCCAGGTGTTAAGGCCTGGCCGTGTGGGCCCAACCCAGGACAACTCCACAGGGCCATTCCAGTTCCAGGACTCGGTGGGGTCACCACGGCCGTCGCCGGGGCTCCGTCACAGCTCGGCCTCTCCCTCTGCCCATCCCCGCTCCCTTCCCTGCCCCAGGTGTTGGTCCTGTGGGCACCCCTTAATAAACATCCTGCAAAGACCACTGCGGAGGCTGCTTTCTGGGGAACCCAACTGACCACACCCATCCTTCATTGCCTCTCCCCTGCTGTCACACAAACGTCTTTATTAGTTGGTTTGTCCAAACAAGTTTCACACGTTTAAGTGTTTTGTTTTTTTTTTTAAGTTTATTTATTTTGAGAGAGAGAGAGAGTGCAAGCAAGGTAGGGACTGAGAGAGAGAGGGAGAAAGAGAATCCCAAGCAGGCTCCACGCTGTCAGCACAGAGCCCGATGCGGGGCTCAAACTCACGAACCGTGCGATCGTGGCCCGAGCTGAAATCAAGAGTGGGACACTTAGCTGACTAAGCCACCCAGGTGCCCCACAAGTTTCACACTTTCCAAGTTTAGATGTCACTAAACAGGTGGGTCCTGAATCCTCATCTTTTAACTCTCAAGCTAGATGTTCTGCTTTCCGGAACTTGACCCTCTCAGAGCAGCGGTCTTTAAAGAGACATGTCCCTAGGCAGGCCACATGTAGTGGTTAAGTGGCAGGGCAAAGAGGAGAGGTGTCACCCTGGAAATACACCCGCTGCTGCCGGTCCTGGCTTTACTTCTTGGGCAGGTTCCCTCCATTCTTCCCAGCCTCAGCCCTCCCCGTCTGCCAACTGAGGGTCACAGTCCTCGCCACACCTCTCATAGGGCTCTGGTTAGCACCAAGGGAACCACATACAAGGACTGCACCTTACGTTGAATTAAGTACCTCCTGTGATGTCCTGGGTACTGTTCACGGTCCAATTTCATCCTCCCAACGCTACAGGGTAGAGACGATCGCTAGCCCCATTTATCACAGGATGAAGATACTCAGAGAGGTTAAGAAACCTACCCAAAGACGACCAGCTGGTACGAGATGGAGGGTAAGACCCAAAGCCAGACAGCTGTCACTACCCTCCTGGCTTGTAACCCATTTTCCCTGCACCATCCTGCTTCTGACCATCAGCTCCTTTAAAACATAAGGGACCTGAGTTCACCTAGGCAATTCATCTTGCCTCATACTCAGGGAAACCAGGGACCAAAGAGGTGGCTTGTCGAAGTTTGCACAACACAGACGTGGCAGAGTTGCGTCTCAAATGTAGGTCTCGAGCCTCTAAATCTCCCGGGCTATTTCTGGCACCATTGAATGCATCCTTGAGGGCATTATTTCCGCGACTCTGTGGCTCGGGGGCCTCCCTAGCTGTGTGTGCAGTCATCAGGCCATGGATAGGATCCACTCACGCGTCCATTCAGGAACTCCTGACTAATAGGGCTGGGCACCCTGCCATGAATAGAGAAGCAGCCCTGCTTTCCTGGATTTTACCATCCAGCAAGGGGGCGACAGCTTCTGAGCGATCACGCACACGGAAAACCTCTCTAAAGACTAACTCAAGTCACAGAAGCCTGCTGCTAAGGGGAAACATCCCCATTCATCTGAATGGGAAATAATTGCGATGTGTTCCTTTCCGACTGCAGAAATCCAAACCGTTTCCAGATGGAGAAAATAAATCACCTCAAAACGAGAGAGAGTTTATGTAGGAAACAAACAACTTGAAACCAGTTTGCACATAACACAGAATGGAATGGCTGATTGTACTTGGTCTTGGGTACGTGTGATTTTCTTCACCAACGTCTCAACCCTTTGGGGGCACATCAATATCCACGGGTATCTTGCACTTAAACTGCACTTAAAACATAAAGTTAAGGAGCGCCTGGGTGGCTCAGTCGGTTAAGCGTCCGACTTCGGCTCAGGTCATGATCTCGCGGCTCGTGGGTTCGAGCCCCGCGTCGGGCTCTGTGCTGACAGCTCGGAGCCTGGAGCCTGCTTCGGATTCTGTGTCTCCCTCTCTCTGCCCGTCCCCTCGCTCGTGCTGTCTCTCTCTCCCTCAAAAATAACTAAACGTTAAAAAATTATTTGAAAAGAATAAATAAAGGTAAAGCAGTTTTCAGGCAAAATAAAAGCGACCCCCGAGAAAGCATGAAACGGAGGACATCCAAGACAGAGGGTCTTAGAAGATGCCGTTTCTTCACCACCCTTGCTGGAAGTGAGCAAAGGAAAACATTTCAAACTCACCCAAATGAAGCACACAATTTGAGTCTGTTCTTCATATCCTCTGACCAGAAACTTTGTTTTTAACCAGAAACCGTACTGTTGTCGTCCGTCGGTGAGGGTTTTTGCTTGAAAACATAATGTCAAAGTATCTCCTTCAGCATGTGTCATTAGTGAGCTTGTGTGGAAAAGTTGATACAGCCAGACAAGGAGGTCCTTGTTCAGAAAGCGGGAGAGCGTTCTAAAAGTCCTGGCAAAAAGCTGGTCCTAGAATGACTGTTGTGGGAGACTGAGTCTGAATGGTTCGCAAGAGCCATGAAATGTGCTGTGAAGGAAGGAAACGTGAACCCAGAGAGTTTTGGGGGGCTTGGGGGGCACACCTGACCCCGGTCCTCTCTGAGAAAGCGACCGTGGAACTAGAATCCTTTTCCCATTTAGTGGCCAGGGTGTCCCTCAACGAGCACGCAAATAAAGACACATCTCACTGGGGCTGTGGGTGGTGTTTTCTTTTTAATCTCCATAGTGTATTTGTTCAGTTTATTTATAAGCAGATCACTTCACTATTTACAGTACATGAGCATAGAGATTCTACAGTTTTTGTGATGTAAACAATAACTCCATAGTAGGAGTCTGAGAAAAGAAGCCAGTTCTGAAGTATTTACAGACGTTAAAATAGAACTTTATACTCACGAAAGAATAATACATAGAGCAATTTGGTTAAATTATCTATGAAACTATAGAATCTGACAATGTACAAATACAGGAAAACAGTTTCTCATTTAGAAGGTGAGACAGATAAATCACACCGGAAATAAAATAGGGACCATGACGACCACAATAATTAAAAGCAAAGAAGGTTTCTTCCTTGCCTCTTACAGATAAAGTATTTATATAAATAAGGACACAACCCAACGAAATGGAAAAAATATATAAAAATCCTCTACCAATTAAAAAAAATAGCAAAACTAAAAACTCGATTCTCAATCATTAGCAGTGTCCTTTAAAAAATTAAAATTTAGCTTTCTATTATAAATAACAAAGCAGATGTGTCCCTCTGTGTAGGTGAAATTCTTGCACCTTTCTCAAGAAATGCATCAATGTAATTCCACACATACACACACACACAGGCGTGCACACGTGCAGACAGACAGACACGCACACGCGCGCACACACACACACACACACAAATACACACCTATACGCACACACACAGCCTTGCGCTCATGCACCCCAGGCTGTAGTTACCTTGTTGAGCCTCCTAATAAATAATGCCCCCTACGGTAGTACCCCTGGGGATGCCCAAACCTGACAAGTTTAGCCATTCCCTGGTTTAACCCTGTCACAGAGCCGGGGAAAGCCCTGGCTCCCTATTGCTCAGAATTCTCTAGGCTGCATGGTCACACCAAGAGAAAAGGATTTGAGTCCAAGATTTGGAAATGCTGGAAGGGACCATAGGGACCACCTCGCCCAGTCGATTAAGGCTAGCTACAGACACAGTCTTTTAGAAACCTGGGGTCGGGGAGAGGGATCTTGAGTTGATTTCAACATTAGCAGCTGCCTCTGGAGGAAGCCGACGCTCAAAGCCAATGCTAATACCGTGGCACGAGGGGGTGGGTGTGAATTTCCAGAGCGGACGGCACCAAGCCAGACTTCTGGATGGTCATGGCCTCCAGAAACCATCCGGAAATCCAAGCGGTCCACCTCCCTGTCCCGCTGACCACCGTGACCACACTCCCCTGGAGATTTCCAACCTGTTTCCATTGGAATCAGAACACCCCTCAAGAAACAAAGTTGGGGAGAGTTTATGACTTTTTATTCCTAACACAAAAACACTCGACAAGAGTTTGAAATACAAAACACAAACACAAACAAACAAACAAACAAAAAAACCTGTTTGGCTATTCAGTGGACCGTATCCAAGGCCATGGCCAGTCCCCTCCCCCCCCCGCCCCGCCCCCCCGGTCTCCTCACTAGCAACCTCTTTGCTCATCCCGAGGGTACAGGGCGGGCCACCCAACCCAGCAGAGGTTCGCTTAACAAGGTCAGCAGCTGGGATGCCAGTATTGCAGTTACAGCAAACCCCTCCCGGGCACCCGGACACAGGGTCCACTCCTGTCTCCTTTGCCCACAGGATAACTAGTGTGCTTCTCGGTCTGTGCCAGAGTCTGCTAAGCGGTTGCTTCTGCAGTCTTCTGACTGGCGTGACACTGGGCTCTAAACACATAGACAGTTCACTCAGGCCATTACACAGAATTCCCAAAGTTGGTGTTGCACAGCAAGGGGGCCGAAAGGATTTATTTGCCTTCCATCTGGGAAGCTGGTGGGTACAGTCTTTGGCCACTAGAGGGCGACCAGACGTCGATAAGGCAAAGTGCTGAGGTGGAAGCCGACCAATCCCTTCAAAAGTCACCCATAAAGCAAGGCTGGCAAAGGGGAAGAAGAGACTCTTTGAGGCTCCCTTGCAGGCTCCTTTGACAAAACACGCAGCACAGAGCGGGTTCTAGCTACATAAACACGTCTTTCGTGGCGTCGCTCTGCCCGGGGACTGACCACCTACAAAACCGGGTTTTCCGCGCCCCCGGGTGGGGCAGTCGGACCGCCCTGCTGCTTCCAGATGTGCAAGGCACTCTGACGAAACAGAATATCTGAAAATCCGTCCCCCGAGGTCTCAAAGCCTCAGCCACCACTGCTGTATCACTAGAGAAACAAAAAGCAGAAGCTGCCCTAAACACATGCAGTGTGATCGATGCCTCCTGTCGCCCCGTATGTTTTACAATCATTTGAAGGAAACGTGTGAAAAGTGCCTAAGTTAAGCTCTTTTGAAAAAACAAGTGTATTGCTAGTATTGTCCGAGAGCAAGAGAGAAACAGCCAAGCGGTCACAACATTCGGATTAAAAGCTGTTCCGCGGGGATGATGACAACGAGGCCGATGGGAGATGTGACATCGCCACCCAGCCAAGTCGGGGTTGAACTTCTCACCATCCCCACGAGAAACTATGGCTTAGATCTGTCCTGGGGAGCTGGCCTCCTCATACAAGGTAACTCGGCCAGGACCACGTGGGTTCGAGTCTGCTGCTGGTTGGTTACCTGGCAGAGAACTCGCACCCTGAACACGAGCTGGGCGCGGCCAGAGAATGGGATCCGGTTCACGGGTGAGTGACGGGTTCCTGAGCCTCCCGGCTGGTAACCTGAGCCTAGCGGGTTCGAAAGGGACTTGAGTGCTCATTCCATCCAATATTCTCATCCGTTAGATGAGGGAACAGAGGCCCCGGATCACACAGCAAGTAAGAAACATCAGGTTTCTCACTGAGATGGCTTATAGTTGAATGACTTGCTCTGTAAACCCATTTGATGTCAGCTGGGCTGTTTCAACTTTTTATACATATATAAAAATAGGTACCAAGATCTAAACTCACCGTTCCCCATCTCTAGGGCCTCCAACAAAAGGGCCAGCAAAGGGCTGGCCTTTCCTGCTGCTATTTAGGAAGGCATCTCTCTCCTCCCTCATACCAGCCCCACTCCCGACCCCATCCCAATCCCTGGGAGAGTACCTCACTCAAGCCAAAGGAGACCCATCTTTGCCAGCGTAGAAACATGGAGCCAGGCTGAAGGGTTGTGGTTTTCTCAAAGTGCTTTTATTGGTTCAATGCAAAGTCAGCCTCTGCCTACTTCCTGGACGTCCTGCAGCCGGCTCCCAGGGGTCTCCCCACACCCAGCGTCTGTTTTGGGCCACGTGGGCTTCCCAGCTCCCGAGCTCTCCCTCCATTTACCCTGTACTTCCGGACTCAGCAAACAGCCCCGGAGCCCTGTCTGCCCCGCGGGCAAACACCACGGGGACTTGACTTGGGGACCGGCTTAAACATATTGCACATAAGCACTAGCTGCTTTCCTTCCGCCCCGGTGGGAAGGGGTGAGGGGGTCCCTCTTCTTTGGCCAACAAAACCACGAGGTTCACTTTATTTGCTACCGCACACGCGATTTCTTCCCTTAGATCTGAGGGTAGCTGCTAGATCTCAATGCTAAGAAAAACACTGCCGTTTTGATGTGAGTCAGATCAACCAATCCTCCAGGGCTGATTCCGCTTCACAACCGGGACGGCCCATCTCTCAAGCTTCAGGCTCAGCTGTGATTTCAACTGAGCCCAAGGCTTGGGATGAGGTTCTCACCTGTCCATGCAGAAGGACCGTGTGTCAACACCCTCCCTGCCGCCCCCAGCCGCCGCTTGCACGGTGGCCTCGGCACGCATGTTGCGCATGCCTAGAAGACACTGCTCTCAACACATCAACAAGCAGAGGCTTTATGCAACAAGAGACCTCTTAGTGCATCTTTTCCTGCGTCAGGACTTGGGCGCTGAGTGTTTGCAGCTCAGAGCTCTCCTCCCTTCCTCCTCCTGCCCCCAGAGCCCCGGAAGCCCTGCCTCTCCCCTGAGCACAGTCACCACGCAGCACTGCAAGACCTCACGGCGGATGCAGACCCCTAACTCGTGCTCTTGGACCAGTTTCCTGGCTTGGGAGCAAGATGTGAGGGGCTACGGGGGGTGGGGGCCTTCTCTGCACTCCATCCACTCATATTCTTTACCTCTTTGATGCATTTTCCTTCGGTCACCAGAACCCCCAAGCGTGAGGATTCTGATTCAGCCTTGTACCGACTGAGGAAGGAGATGGAAGAATTCCACTTAGCGGTTGGATCGGACATTTTTGCAAACACCAGCACAGCACAGGGACGGACAGTACAACCTGCCCGGCGCGGGCAGCTGTCGACACGGTCTACAGTAAGCTTTTATGGCAATCACATGTAAACATCATCCAGAGCAAATACGAGGACAGAGCTACGATGAGATGGTTGCCAATAGCAGCTGCTCCCTCTGGGTTACTCCTTAATGTGGTGGGCAAGAGACCAAGGTTGCCTAGTTTTCCTGGAGGAACCCCGGAGTCTCCTTGGTTAATAATACACAGCACCGAATGAGTCGTCCAGATAGAGGTTATCTGCAGGGTTGGTCAATTTTAGAAGAACTTGCAGCCTTTTGTGGACGGGATGGCAAGCAGAAACCCTGCGGGATGCTCTCGGCAGACATCCTCTCCCGCCAGCGGCCAGCCCTGACTTTAGGCACGTTACCTCCCAACGCCGTGCGCAGATCTCGACTCTGCTCAAGGGCCAGTATCTAAGTAACCTCAAGGGTCCTGTGTTAACCTGACTGGGAAGGGCAGCCTCGGCTGACCCAGAAGACAGGAGAGAGAGACTGGTCTTGTATGTAGGAGCGGCTTAGGCAACCTCCAGGCCAACTCTTTCTGGTGCAGAAGGGTGGGGGAGGGACTCTGTGACTTAGCAAGGTCACAAAGCAAGTTCTTGGTGGAGCCAGGCCTCAACCCAGCTCTTCCAGACTCTGAATCTAGAGCTCCTTCCTATTGGCTTCCACAGGATAAAACCTCAGCATACTCCTTGGTGCAAATCAGGACGCAGTGGGGGCAGCAGACAGATTTAAATTCTATTCTATTGCATTCCATAACCATTTATTTATGTGCCTACTGTATGCTAGGCAGTGAATAGCTATTAAAGGAATTTACAATGTTCAGGTCTGTGCTGTGGATAGTCCCTTTCTTGGTTCATCCTCACAAACCCCGCCTCCCTCAAACATTTCATGTCCGCTATTCCATTTGCTCCCCCCACTCAAGTGGGGGTCATGTGTCACAGTATTATTGCGAGTCCTGTGCCAACGAATGGCCTTAGGGGGATTTTCTCTCACAGATCAGGAAGCGATAGGGATGGGCCGACGTGAAACCCAGCCACCATTTGGTTCTGTATAATGGGAACCTTTCGAAGATCAGACCAGGTTAAACTCTGATCCGTTAGTAAATGGCTGCCCAGAGCACTGTGTTGAGGATTCTAATAGTTAGTATGACCAAGCTCAAAGAACATGAGTGCTGTGGTCGATTAGTTATGTCTGCCACTGGCCAAGGAGGTGGGAGTAGTGGTATATGTGCCATATATGTATTTGCCATCCCGAGCTAGATCCCACCTTCACAGAAGCTAAGACTCTCAGAGCCGGCAGGAACCTTGGAGATCAACTTGCCTACTTCCCCTCAGTCCATTTCAGAGAAAAGAATGTGGGGGCCCAGAGCGGTCAAGTGACTTGATCCCCAGGAGCTCAAATTCCCTATCCTTTCTAAAGCCTGTTTCCTCCGGTCTTCTCTGTGGGCTGGGAGTATTCTCACCTCCCAGGACAAGCTCACTTTCCCAGTATACCTACTAAGGTACTTGATAATCTTTAAAAAAAAAAATCAACTACCAATTCTCAAAGTTCTAAAGCCTGGCAGTAGCAAAAGATTAAATTAGCTTGTTTAGTTTAATGAGTCAATTTCAAACACTGTTAAAGCAAGCAGGACTTTTTCTCTTTCCTTTTCTTTTCTTTTTAAGACAGAAACTTCCCAAGGGACCCTGATATATGAACGAGATTAAACTGGAGCCACTCTGTCTGAGGCAGAAGCAATGAGCTCACACCCAGCTTGGCCACGCTTTCCCAAGGCACCTGCACAACATCCAAGCTGGACATGGCTTGACATCACTCAAGAACATCAAGTTTACGGTAAAGCCCAATCAGAATGTTGTCTGGATGGCAAAGGACCTTGGAGATGGTCTTATCCACCCTCGGTCCTCACATGCCCTCCTGCTACCCCTGCCCCATCCACCGAAGCGACTTTCCAGGTGAGGGAAAGGGAAAGACAAGCCGGTCGGAGTGGGATGGGTTGGTGGCTGGCCCCAGCAAGGACGGCTGCTTTTGGATCACCCTGCCTGTGCCATCCCAGGCGTGTCACTGAAGCTCTCATGGCATGTCCACAGAGCCCTCTGGATCCAGACGCAGGTCCAAGTCTAAACCCGCCTAATCCTGGCAAGGCAGTTGGTGACTTAACCCTCAAAGTGAGCCCGGAGACTTCTAGTCTGGGGCCCAATGCCGCTCAACTCACCTCTACCAGTCCCCTGTGACTTTAGATCTTTACCCCACTACTGCAGGAGCATGGGACCAGGAATCAGGAGGCCTGGGCTGGGGCACCGCTCTGCCCTCCCACTGGCCGTGGGACCTCGGGCCCGTCATCTCACCTCTTGGGGCACTGCCCGCCTCACCTGGAAAAACAAGAACAGTGCAGCTCACCCCTGCCTTCCTCACGAGGTCCGCCAGGATCCGAGTGCGCCAGGCCAGGCGCAAGCTCCAGGCACGAGCTGGCACCAGGTGAGGGTTCTGACTCTAACTGGACCCACCCTTGTTCAGTGAGACACCAAGGGCAGAGCACGGCAGAGAAGTCCCAGAAACCTCTCCCCTCTGCTCCTCGTTGCGGCTGCAGGCCGCACTTCCCTGGGGATCAGCCTCCCGGCCGCCCGGCGCCTCTCAAGCATTCTGGCAGAGGGAGCGGAGCAGCTCAGTGGCAAACACCTCGCGACAGTGCATAGTTAAAAAATCAAGGAAGCGATACGATAATCCCAGGCACAGTACATCTGAGCCATAAATACGTTATTTGAAGGATATACTTTTTTTTTTCTTCAATTAAAAATGTGTTTATAATCCTGATTCTATTCACGAGTAACAATTTCATCATCACATACTACGGACAAGAAATGTTATGGTGGACACGGCTGCACGTCTACGAGGGAAGTCGGTCGGGAAGGAAGGGGGAGATGGGTGACTGACCCAGCACTTGGAGGCGCACCCGGGGCCACCCGCCGGAAGCGAGGACACTAAGTGGCAGTGGGACATCAACACCATGGAAACTCACAGACAGAAGCAGCTTTGTTCAATGTAAACATTGATTTTTTTTTTTTTTTTAAAAGGACAGCAGTCTCAAGTGTCTCTCTCACGTGTGTTCTCTCACGCGCTCGCTCTCTCGCCTTCTTATATACTTAATTTCTTTGAAAACGTAAACATATTGGAAGGGCCTTGTCTGAGGTATTGAGGTATTCCTCGAAGGTTAAGGCTGTTATCAATGCAGGCTCTGCTGGGCCTCCTTCAGTAAGCTGTCAAAATCCATGGCTTCGTACTTGTTTTTCACGGATGCAGGAAGGGTCTCTTCTGAATTGGAATCTGGGCAGGGGGTGGAGGAGTCAAGGAGAGGGGAAGGCAGTGAGCCACTCAGAAAGGCCAGGCGATCAGAAAATCTGCCACTGGGGTCAGCCCCATGGGGTGCATGTGGCCCCCAGGCCTCCAAGAACACCAGACAGCAAGAATCACCTTTGCCATTCTACCGTGACACCCCTCTGCCCTGTCGTCAGTGTCTCTCGGCCTCGGCTGCCCTGTTTCTAGAATGGGGTGGCCTGAACCAGAGCACCCTAGAGCTCCTTCCTAGCTCTGATATCCCATTCATCTATTTCCCTAAGAGCTTCCTGCTGGTTAGTGAACCGCTGCGGAGGTCACGGAAGGTGGCCACCAGAGCTAGGATGCCCTCATTGTAGAGATACGGAAGCAGGTCCCCATGGGTGGCCGTGCAGCCAGGTGGAGCACTGCCCGGCCTGGAATCCTCCTCGGTTTACCCACACTCACCCCCTTACTACGGAGCCCGTGTCAGACTCTCCTCTACAGATAATTCTCTCCTAAATTGTACTTCTTTGTCCTTCTTCACCAACTCCTCTCCAAATGTGAGAGCACGGTGACAATATTATTTCATTGTGGCCCATTAATGGACAAGGCTGCCTGCTGCCTGTTGGGGTCACCATGGAATGCCCCTCAAGGCGGCAGTGCAGCCACTGGCCCCGTGAGGTCAAAGAGACAGTAACCATCATTCTACCAGCTGGCTATGAACACAAGACTAGACCTTCCAAGTGGCCACAGGAGGCCTGAATCTGGTACCAGTCTTGGGAGAGGACAAGATGGACCAGAGACCAGAAGAAAAGCAAGATGGCGGCCTCCAGGCAAAGTGGCTGCAAAGTTACCCAATCGGCACATTAGAGCTTTGGTGTGGGAACTGGGTCCAGAGGGGGCTTTGGGTGTGGGTTTCATTAAAGGGGGTCACTGCCCCTCATGCCTTGGGTCTCACTGGAAGGTGGCGGGGCCTTGTGTACTTACCATAGTCAGTGTGTCTGGGCCAGCAAAAGTGCTGGAGCCCTCCGTAGCTCAGCTGGAAGGAGGGCTCGTTGCGTTTCCGCAGGGCAGCGCCATTCCTCAGAGACAGGGCAGCGTGCTCAGAACACCGGTAGGTGATGAAGCCATACTTCTCGCCTCTGTGGGGAGAGGTCAGGGGGAGCATGTTACTGGGCCAGCTTGATTCATACCCTCAGACCACCCATTACCAGAGGCAGAGCAGAAAGCCACACTGATTCAGTGACCATGGCCGCTTGCCCCCCGCCCGCCCCAATACAGATGAGGGCAGTCGCTAGGCTGACCTCCACTGTGCGAGAACAGTAAGAGCAGGTGATTCCCAGAACGTCTGCCGGGCGCCTCCCTCTTCAGATCACCCTGCCAGTGGCCACTGGCATTTTCTCCCCGCTCAGGGATGAGGAAAACAGGCTCTGCGGAGTTCAGAATTTGCCCCAAGGCAATGGCAGGCAGGGCATTTAAACTCAGGCCTCCCACCAGGAAAGCTGATGTACTTCTCTTGGACCTGTGGCACCTAGGCCCCCACGCTTCCCTCCTGCCTCCTTCAAAGCCAGCCTCAGCTACCAGCACCTTGGCTGCTGCTGACTTAGCCTCCCCCTTCCCTAGTACAGCTGGCATTCTGTACACATCGTCCTTTACGGTGAACACCTCTCTGCTTGCTCAGCAACTGGGCCACGTGTTCAGCCGGGCTCAGGGCACCAGGGGATGTCACGCGATGGTGGCCCTCCATGGCCACAGTGATGCATTCAAGGATGAGCCTGTCGCCCAAAGCAGAGCCTCAAAGAGTGCATCCCAGCTCTTGGCCCCAACTGTGAGGGAGACTCCTGCTGCCCCTGGTTAGGAGGTACGTAGCTTAGACGTGGAGGCGGCCATTTTGCCACCCGAGGGAAGCCTGCTTGAGAAGGGTGCTGAGGCGAAGGGGGGCCTAAGGTGGGTCCTTTCCCCAGCTCCTCAGCTCCACAAACAGCAAGAAAAAGAATCCTGACCGATCTGTCCCTCTGCTGCGTGCACTCCTCAGGGCAGAGACAATGTGGACTTCTGCTACGGCTCGCGACAGGCTTACTGACACTAGGCGCCTAATAAGTACTCAGCTGGCTCACATTTCCTGACACCTCTCTGAACTAGGCCAAGGTTGGACCCCTTCTGCCTCTTTCAACGTCCAAGCCTGCTTGCTTTATTTTTGCTCGTTCTCTTTGTTTGACGTCCTGAAGACTGCACAGAACTTAAAACCATCCTATTTGTGTAACGACTTTCTCTTTTTAAGTTGTGGTAAAAACACAGAACACACAAAGTACCATTTTTATGGTTTTCAAGTGTACAATTCAGTCGTGTTAAGTGTATTCATGCTGCTGTGAACGGATCTCCACTTTCTCTGCTTGCTGTTCCCAGGAATCTGACTACTGCCGACACCTCACAGAAGTGGAACCCATATAGCATTTGTCCCCTCGTGGCTGCTTACTTCACATAGCCTAATGAGGTTATCCATGATTGTCAAGGTTCATCCGTGCTTGCAGCATGCGACAGACTGCCTTTTTTTTTTTTTTAATGTTTAAAATATTTATTTTTGAGACAGAGAGAGACAGAGCATGAGCGGGGGAGGGGCAGACAGAGAGAGAGAGAGGGAGACACAGAATCCACAGGGGGCTCCAGGCTCCGGCTGTCAGCACACAGCCCGACACGGGGCTCGAACTCACAGAGCATGAGATCATGACCTGAGCTGAAGTTGGACGCTTAACTGATGGAGCCACTCGGGCGCCCAAGATTTCCTTCCTTTCTAAAGCTGAATAATATTCCTTTGTTGGCATGTACTACACGTTGTTTCCCCATTTATGAGCCAATGGGCATGGGGGTGGTTCCCCCTTCTTGGTTATTGTGAATAATGCTCCTATAAACAGGGGCGTGCGAATATCTCTTTGAGATCTCTTGTTTTCAGTTCTCTTAAGTGTATACCCACGGGTGGGATTGCTGGATCGGATGGTAATTCTATATTTAACTTTTTGAAGAACCTCCATACCACTTTCCAGTGTGGCTGCACCATTTTACCTTCCCACCAACAGTGCACCGGGTTCCGATTTCTCCACATCCTTGCCAACACTTGTTATTTTCTGGAGCCACCTTAATGGATGTGACCTGTGTAATGATCCCTATGTAGAAACAAGTTTCTCGTTGAAGTTTTTAAAACGATTATTAAATTTGAATTTAAAAACCTTCAAAGCTCAGTTGGCAAATACGCTGGGAGATACTTTAGAGTTATTTCAAAACTGACAACGTTTTGACATCTAGGTCGTGCGTTTACGTGCAGCCTATGCTTCCTGCATGCAGGTTCCCTGACGGAGGAACGCTGCTTCCCCAGGTGAGTGAGGAGAAACAAAGATTCCCAGCAGAATAAAGGGTCTGAACTGGCTGCTCTGGAGGAACAGAGGGGCATGAGTGACACGGGTCCTTGCAGGGCAGTGTGGTTCCTGTGTAAGTGTCCCTTTAAGCCCCGGGGGCTGTTTGCTGCCCTATATCAGAGTGGAGACCTAAAGCAGCTATGAGAGCTGCAGATTTGACTCTGCTACTAACTAGCTGCTCAGTTAATCTGTCTGAGCTGCCCGGGAAGGGAAAGCAATAGAAAGAATGAGTGCATATGTCACAGGCAGGTTAGAACGTTTAAGAGAAGGCACAGGATTTGCCTGGCAGTCAGCAAACCATCAGTGGGAGTTTACTGCTTATTATTGGGCCACACAGTTGTTACTGGACCTTCTGTGGGACCTGGCTCTCCAGGTCCAGGCTGCGGATCTCATCAGATTTGTTCTGCGAATCTTCTCTGGCATCTTTTGTGTGGCCGGCCCGGGATGGGGACCCCTGCCCTTCCCCACTCCCCTCTCCTGCAATAGCTTGACCGGACTCACCTGTTGTTTCTCGTCAGCACCTGGCACTCCACAATCTCACCGAACACTTCGAAGCGCCTCTTCAGCTCTCGGGAGCTCATGTCACTGGAGAGATTGCGAACATATACCACACGGCCTTCACCCTGCTCAAGGAGGAAAACACACAGAAACCCAGTCATTTCCTGGCTTCCTGGGACCCGCTTGATGGGGGGCTTCTATGGAGTCCTAGGCCTCAGCCCATGATGTCCGGCTGAGTGGGTAACACTAACTGGGGCTGGAATCAGAAAGAGGACAATGACGACCCCTCTCCGGAACGTGCCTTGTTGGAGGAGGGGGCTGCTAAGTGTTGGATGGGGAAGTGGCTTTAAAGGGAGCAAATGCTCACTTGAAGGAAACGAGCAGAGAATGGACAGAGGCAGGAGGGGGGAGTTTATCATCATTAATCTAACTGCTTACTCATAACTGCTTACTCATATTTGTGTTTGGAGTCTGGGATTTTTTCTGGGTAGTGGGGAGGGGATAGGAAGGCAAGCTGCCGGGGCATCTAGATGGCTCAGTCGGTTAAGTGTCCGACTTTGGCTCAGGTCGTGAACTTGAGGGTCTGGGGTTTGAGCCCCATGCTGGGCTCTGTGCTGACAGTGTGGAGCCTGAGCCCTCCCTCTCTCTCTCTCTCTCTGCCCCTCCCCCACTTGCACTCTGTCTCTCTCTCAAAAATAAAGAAATATTAAAAAAAAAAAAAAATAAGGGGCGCCTGGGTGGCGCAGTCGGTTAAGCGTCCGACTTCAGCCAGGTCACGATCTCGCGGTCCGTGAGTTCGAGCCCCGCGTCGGGCTCTGGGCTGATGGCTCAGAGACTGGAGACTGTTTCTGATTCTGTGTCTCCCTCTCTCTCTGCCCCTCCCCCGTTCATGCTCTGTCTCTCTCTGTCCCAAAAATAAATAAACGTTGAAAAAAAAAAAAAAAAAAAGAAGAAAGAAAGAAAGGCAAACTGCCGAGGATGGGAATGGGCAGGCATGGGAAACCAGGTCGTTATGGGGGTCACAGTAAGCTGGGAGGAAGGCAGTGGGACCAGGACACAGGTCTTGGGGTCACCGCTATCCTCAGTCTTGCCAGGGCAGTGCATAGACAACTGTGACTAAGGGGTCACTTCAGGTGAGCCGGGTGCCATGCTGCGGGCCCCTAAAAGAGCCCAGCAGAAGGAGGGGTGGGGAGCAACCCAGGATGGAATGTGCCCTCCCCTCCCCTCCAATCTGTGATTGGATCCAGGGAATGCCATCGCTGCTCTGACCCGCTGGAGAAACTCCGGCTGCGTCCTGGAAACCTGTGCTCTCGTGGGTGAAAGTGACAGGTTCTGGTTTGGACAGGCTTTCTCCGGGGAACAGGTTAAAGCCATCTGGAACCACCCCACTCTCATCTCCCAGCTGGCAGGGAGGAAAGCAAGGCACAGGGGCCACAGCAGGCCTCTGCTGTCAACCATGGGAACTGGGTTCTGCTCAGTGTAGGAATCCCCTCCCCCAGCCTCCTTGCAGCTCCTTACTCTGGGAAGTTCTTTCCTGCCTCTGCCCCATGGTTCTCCTGAAACTACGTGGTGGCTCCTTTCATCTGTCAGGGTCTGGCTCCTCGCAGATGTCCTTCCTAGACTGCCATGTAAACACATCCTCCCCACTAGTCAAAACACGACTGTTTGTTTCAGAGAGTTTAGCCTCATGTGATTAATTCCACCGCGCCTCTCCCAATCTCTGATTACAGTGTTCATTCCTTGCTTACCAGTCTGTTGCCTTTCTCTCCCTTCTGCCCCAACCACGGGAATGAGGACCTTGTCTGTCTTGCTCGTGCCAGGCACGGCCCCACTGCTGAATGGTCACACGTGGAATCCAAGGTGATGCTCCAGGCACAGCCTGTGGTTGTAAGTACCTGCCCGCAGGCAGCTGGGTACCTCTGGGGTACACACACCTCATGTGTCCTCCCTGCTTCTGCCCGGAAGTGCCAGTTATGCAGGAAAGCAATCAAGTGCAAGCCTGTTTGTCTTTCTGAGCATCTGTCTTACTTTCTCTTCCCTTCTTTCTAGTGACATGGAGGGGCTGGCTCCGGCTCCCCACTGCAGATTCCTGATGAATTTTCTCTAGGTGCTTTGCAGTGGGTTCACCGGGCATAGCCTGGGCCCATAAACTAACTCTGGGGGAAGATCAGGGGGGTCAGTAGGAAGCAAGAAGCAGGCTTCTCCTGGTCCCTCAGACCAGATCAAGCTGGGGGACGCTTAGGAAGGACAGGGCCCAACTCCTTTGTGTATGGATGAGTAAACTGAGGCTCAGGGAAGCTGGAAGACCTGCCCAAGGTCACACAGAGGGTGGTACCAGGGCTGGTTTGTGGCCTGGCTGGCCCTGCTCTGCTCCCCCCCGCCCCCAACCGCAGCCTGCCCTCTCGGCCCTGCTAAGCCTCTGACGTTCAGCCCTAAAATCACCACCCACTACATGCCTCACTGCCAGTCCCTCGGCCGCACTTTGCACGATGCCACCTCTGATGCCCTTTGGTGACCCTGGTGCCTCTTTAAGTGAGAGAAACGTGACTATCTTCTGCAGGCCACAGCTGGCCTCAAAGAGCTTCGGGTCTATGAAGCCCCTGCACGTCCTGATGCCCCTGCTCTTCCCCATTCACTCCGGGCTCCGGGGCCCCAGATCACTTACAATGGCCTTTTCCCGCCGCTTCCTGGCATGCCGGACACTTGGCGTTCCGTCTGAACACGGTCCTCTGCTCTCACATCTGTCAGTGAACAAGCAAACCAGAGGCACTCACTCTCAGGAGGGACCATGGCAGGGTGGGCGGGTGGAGTTGCTCCCAGAAGCGAGGCACGCTTCTTTAGAACTTGCTCATGAAGGCAGAAGGAGCCCAGCACGCCCCCCCCCCCCCGCCCCCGCCCCGTCCCCAGCAGTGGCATGGGGCTGGGCATGGCTCTGTACAATGTGACCGGCGCCTCTGGCCAGCCTCTAGGACGAGATCACTGGGAACCACCGTGTCGCGAAATCCCAACCCGTCTGAACCTCGCCTTTTTCTGCCATTAAGGGTGGAAAGGCCCTCTCACTTCATCACTGTCTGGGACCTGATGGGGGGAAAACAACCTTTGAGGTCTTACGTTTCCCCATTTTCCAATGAAAACCCTGAGGCTCAGGTTCAATATGGGTTTGCCTAAGGATGGAACGTGGGGAAGCCAGAGCCAGAAGGAGGTCTGCTGATCCTGGACCCACTGCTGTCTAATGGCTGGCGCCCAGGCACGAGGCAACCCGGCCCTCACAGCCCCCACGTCCAGTCTGGCTATCAGGCTCAGCAGCCCACATGCGCCGCCCGGGGAGACCCCCGGATGCCACACGCCTGCGTCTTCCCGCCTGTCTGCACACCGCCTCCTCCCCCAGAGAGCCAGGCTGCTGGACTGGAAGGAGCACAGCATGGGAGGCAGGGGGGAGTCCGGGCTCTGCACATACTGTCTGCGTCCTTGGGAAATACAGCACGCAGGATAAGAACACAGACTCTCCGCTCAGACAGCCTGCATCCGTTCGCATCCCGGCTCTGCCACCTCCTGCTGGGCGACCTTGGGCTAGTTACTCACCTCCCCTTAGCCTGAGTTCTTCAACTGTAAACAGGGAGAACTGACCGTACTGCCATCTTGGCCATTTGTGAGGATCAAATCAGAAAATGCTCGGCTCAAGACCTGCTCAATAATTACTTGCTATGGTTTTCTTTCTTTTTTTTTTTTTTAATTTTTTTTTTCAATGTTTATTTATTTTTGGGACAGAGAGAGACAGAGCATGAACGGGGGAGGGGCAGAGAAAGAGGGAGACACAGATCAGAAACAGGCTCCAGGCTCTGAGCCATCAGCCCAGAGCCTGACGCGGGGCTCGAACTCACGGACCGCGAGATCGTGACCTGGCTGAAGTCGGACGCTTAACCGACTGCGCCACCCAGGCGCCCCAAACTTGCTATGGTTTTCTATTGAACTTCTTTGAGCCTCAGCTTCCTCATCTATGAAATGGGGGTAAGAAGCAGATGCGCCCTCCAAGAGCATCTGTGAAGCTAAACAGGGTAATAGAAGGGGGTATGACTTGCAAACTTTAAAGTGCAACAAATCGCAGTGTCATCATCCATTGGTAACACATTGGCAGTTCGCCCACCTGAACTGTTGAGAGTGATCGAAAGGTACTGTGGGGTTTGTGTTGTGACACCAGCTCAGAGCCGGGATCGGAAGCACAGGTTTAAGAAATGTGAGCCTGGGGGGGGGGGGAGGTGGCACCTGGGTGGCTCAGCTGGTGGAACGTCCGACTTCAGCTCAGGTCATGATCTCATGGTTTGTGAGTTCGAGCCCCGCATTGGGCTCTATGCTGATAGCTCAGAGCCTGGGGCCTGCTTTGGATTCTGTCTCCTTCTCTCTCTGCCCCTCCCCACATGTGCTCTGTTTCTCTGTCTCTCAAAAATAAACAGATGTTAAAAAAAAAATTTTTTTAAAAAAGTGAGCCCGGAGAAGGCTGATGACTCCTTTACCAGGCTTGCCAGGCACCAAGCTCTGCCAGCTGAGCAAAAACCGAGTCAACCAATTAATCTTCTCCAGTGAGCACAAAAAGCCAGCCCTGAACTTGGCCCAAAAGCAAGAAGAGGAAAAGGCGAATCCATGGGAGTTTCTAGAGAGGCTCGCAGCTCTTTGCAGGCAAGTTCATGAATACAGGCCCTGCCCTGACACCCCTGAGCCGGTCAGGAGGGAAAGGAGGCCAGGAAGCCCCAGCTCCAGCCTTGGAGGATGTGTTTCAAAAAGAAGAGAACCTTTCGTAGCTTCTGAGCTACTCAATGTTGCAGAGGAAGCTGCCTAATGTGGACGCCTAGTCACTTAAGTCCCCGTGACCCTTGGGAAAAGGAGAATGGAGCCAGAGAGAGGTCTGACCAATCATCCTGGCTTATTACAGAGAAGGGCTTTTAGAGAAATCGCTAGGGAAACTCATTTTGATTAACAGGTAGTTCAGGGCTTCTTGACATTAGTGTCAGGGGAGTCTACAACCCCCCTCAAACTGAATGCCCAGTTACAGGTCTACATACATTTTAAAGGGAAGAGAAGCGTTTGCTTTAATCAGATTTTCAGGCAGTTAAGAGCTACTGGTGTAGATACATAAATACAAAGCAGAGTTTTTCTACGAGAAGATATTTTTCTATTACCTGAATTCTAGTTCTCAGAGTATGGCACTCTGGTGACATCATCACCCGGGAGCTAGTTAGAACTGCGGACTCCCCCCCTTCCCCCACCATGTACAGATTGAGACACCGGGCGGGTGGGGTCCATGCAGCTGCAAGGTAACAAGCACTCCAGGTGGCTGCTGCATGGCTCTAGACCCAAGTGCACCATCTAGTGGTCACTCAGGTGCATGGCAGGCAGAGGATTTGGGACATGTCCTGACCCCGCTTAGGCCTCCCCAGGTCAGGTCAGGTCCTGCTGTGATCAGGGAGAGAAGCAACCTGACTCCACCAAAATGCGCCAAACTTCCATTCTTTCTGCCCAGCTCCCCACTGACTTTTGGACCAGCTCCTTCTTTCAGACCAGTTCACTGAGCCAAGATGGTCTGAGCAAACAGGCTCATGATGCATCATCCCTGTGCGAAGGTACAGCGGCTCCCAGGGGATCAGCTGACTGGCTGGAAGTCCTGGCACAGCTCAGCAGGACCAAGAGATGGGAATAACCTTACTGCTGCTTTAAATCCGGGTCTTATTTTTAGAACGAAGATTAGAGTTCTGCTAATCTGCCTTTGACATGCAAAGGTCACATAGACATTAAATTGGGTCCAAAGCAGGAAATGGATGAATAAGGGACAAGTTCATTTAGACATAAAGCCACAAGCAGCCAGGAAGTGGGTATTCTTCCTCTCCTGGGGCCAAGAGATTTGGGTCACTCTTGACTGCCACACGGCAGGCTTTCCCTGCCTCCAGGACTTGCCCCACAACTCTCCCAGGGAGACCACCTCCGGGGCCTCTGACCAGGACACAGGCCACACGGAGACTCAGCCCCAGTTTCAGGGCTCCTCCCTCCCTTGGCACCCTGGGAACTGGGGTCGTCGGCTGCCCGCTGTCCCTCTTGAGGCCACCCATCCATACCTGAAGGTCCTTCGGACGGCTGGTGACCGGGAGCGGCAGGAGGAAGAACAGGAACTAGAACGGCTGCGGGAACAAAGCTGCCGGCCGGCCTTGCTGGGGGGGCTCTGGTAGGGGCAGTGGTCAGAGCAAGGGGGGCTGACCCCCGAGTCCTCTTCTTCATCGTCCTCCTCCTCCTCCTCCTCCTCCTCAAGGAGGAAGCTGCTCTCACCACTGCTGCTGCTGCTGTCCTCAAAGACAGTGTCGTATTCAGGACTCTTACAGGAGGCCAGGTCTTCGTCCTCCAGGGCGCTCTCCAGGAGCCCAAAGTGCTTGGTGAGGCTGGCGCGGATCTCGTGGTCTCGCAGTAGCACACTGTCCTTGGCGGGGGCGCTGGCGTCACGGCTTCTGTCTTCCTCCCTGTTGGAGGCCTGCACCTCGGCCTGGAGGACCCCTTGCTGAGGCCAGTCCTCAAGGTGGACCCCAGACGGCTCCCAGGACCTCAGCACCTTCCTCTGCAGGGCGCCTTCTGGCTTCAGCACCTGGCAGTAATCGTGGTCTCCAAAGGAACAGGAGAAGGGGCGCTTCTGACCAGTCTGGGAGGCTGGCTGGGCTGTGGCATGCCGCAGGTGGGACAGGAGCTCGCTCCGCTCTGGGTGCTTCTTTGGCAGCTTGTGGGCAGCCCCCGCGGCGGCCTCGAGCTGGAGGCCCTCCAAGCTGGGAAGGCCGGGAGCTCTGTCTTTGCCTGGGCTGTGTTTGATGTCTGGCTTGAAGGGGTCCTCCTCTGTGGGCTTGTACGGAGGTGTGGTGGGCGGGGTGAGTCCTAGCCAAGCAAGAGGAGAACCGTGTGAGGTGGAAACGGGTCACTCCTCCAAGGGACAGAGGGTCTGGTTTGGGATGGCAAATAAGCAGTGTATGTACCACCACATTCCCAACCCAATGAATGGCAGGCATCATTAATCGAACACCGCACTGGTGGCTGAGCCTGAACGTGGCCTGGGACTCACGCAGCCCACGGTTAGTTCTTGAGCTGGCATGTGATAAAATCCACTTGCCATCCCTCTGTAGCCCGGCAATGGTAGCCAAAGCCTCCCGGTCATTCGAGATATCTCCTCCTGCTCTCCATCCAATCATTCGACCTGCTCTCCCTACTGTTTTGATGTCTCCCCAGGGAGCTTAAAGGCAGGCACCGCAGGTCAAACCTCCCACCTGGATTGGACCCCCACGGTGCCATTAGTGCTCCTGCATCTGACCTTGGCCTCCATCCTCCCCAGTGCAGAGGGAACTTGCTAAATGCCCGAGATCTCTTCCCGTCTGGGGCTCCTGAAGCCTGCAGGATCAAGCTCAAACTCTCAGCCTGGCATCCCTCTCAGCCTTCTGTGATTGCTCCTTCCGGCCCCTCCTCCACTTCCGCGATGTGGTGATGCCAGGCGCACCTCTCCTCAGGAGCACCTAAGGCTTTCACCCTGGGTGCCTTTTGCTCCTGCAGATTCTGCTGCCAGGGATCTACTTCTCGCTGCCTCCTCTCTCCAGCCTCTGCCTATCCTGCGAGCCCGGCTCACAAGCCCCCTGCTCTGGATGCCTTGCAGATCTTCCCAGGCCACACTCCCGCCCTGCCCCACCTCGCCCCTTCCTCCATGCTCCGGCGCTCTCGTACATACTCTGAACCAACGCGTCTGCAACAGCACCCGTCATGGTGGGAGCCTGTCTCCCACATAACACTGCGGGCTCCTTCAGGGGAAGACGTGTGTCTCTCCCTTAGCTCATGTGCGGCTTGCTGCAGCTGACCTGCTGACTCTCCCCCTTATAGCACCCTCATCAGGCATCCCAAGACCCTGTGCAGCCCGAGCAGCGGTGGCAGGGAGGGCTCAGTGGGGCACCCCCCACAACTGCCCGAGGGGCTGTTCAGGGTGGGGGACTCATTGCCGGAAGTCACACCAGCTCCCCCGAGGGCACCCTACCAGCTGAGCCCCTGGCTCACCTGCCGTGCCACAGAGCTCCACCGTCAAGGTCTGCTCAAAGCTCTTCTTGCCAAAAGGAGGGTCACTGGTGGGGGCGGGGAGGACAGAAAGGAAAGAGGCCAGTCAGCAGAAGGCTCCACTTCTCCCAGCATGCAAGGAGGGTAAGGGGACACCATGACAGAGCCCGGCTCTACTGCCCACAGAGGTGGGTGCTGGGGAGTTTTCTGGGAGACCCCCATCCTGGCTTAGAGGAGTTCAAAGCAGCGTATCGCTCTTGGAGGACACACAGGGGTAATCTGCTGGAGGGTGGGGACAGGACAAGCATCAGCACCCTCCTCATTTTATACAGACCTGAGACCCCAAGTGAGGAGAAGACTTGCCCAAAGCCACGGAGCATTATCACCTTTCCCCCGTGAAGGAAGTAATTCCTTCCCTGGTTCTGAAGAGGACAGCTTATGAAATGGCCTGAACCAAACCCTTAATTCCTTACGTTCCTGGGCCTGCAGAGACCTCCCTTCTAAGGGAGCCCGGCTACCAAGGGCTCCACACGGCAATGAGGGCAGGGGAATGGGGGGCAGGGGCAGGCTCACAGGCTGATGAACCACCCAACCCCCACCGCCATACACACACCCAATAGGACACAGACTCATGGAATAATAAACCGCTGATTTCCAAAAATCTACCTTTGTGACAAGGCCAGCATGAGGCACCTGGGAGAGTCTGAAAAGAAGACGAAAAAGAAGAAAATAAGATTCCCCAACACGTCATCACTACCAGATGTTTCCCTCTGGAGGAGACCCCGAACTTCCACTGGTACCAGGCAGAGCTCCCTTCAAGCATGTGACCCAAAATCCTCTGTCATTTTTAGGGAAGGGCAGGAACAACTCAAAGTCACCGTCATTCGCAGGGTCTCAGCAACATTAACACCTGGCCGACTACTCAAGGTTTGGGGAAGAGCAGGTAGGTACGAGAGCGACCCCTTCTGGCCAAACAGTATAGTACAGCAGGGTGGGGAGCCCCAAGGAAGGCCAGGGGCTCAGGGCTGGTCCACAGATGGATGTAGGACTCGAGGGTTGAATGGACAGCTCAATCTCTGTGCCTCAGTTTCTGTGTGTGCAATGGAGATTATGACAGTACCTGCCACACAGGCCCCCTGTGAGGAGTCACTGGGGATAACCTGTGTCAAGTTTTAGACCAGTGTCTGGCACAACAAATACACAATAGATACCTGTTATTACCAGCTCTACCATTGTTACCATTTAAAATTCAACGTCATTAGGGGCACCTGGGTGGCTCAGCCGGTTGAGCGTCCGACTTCGGCTGAGGTCATGATCTCACGGTTTGTGGGTTCGAGCCCCGCGTTGGGCTCTGCACTGACAGCACAAAGCCTGGAGCCTGCTTCGGATTCTGCGTCTCTCCCCACCGCCCCCACCCCCCGCCCCACTTCTCTCTCTGCTCCTCCCCTGCTTGTGCTCTCACTGTCTCTCTCTCTCTCTCTCTCAAAAATAAATAAATACACTTAAAAAAAATAAAATAAAATTCAACGTCATTATGGAGCTAGATTTATAGACTCACTCCTTTCGTCACACCATCACCCAGGACGTCTTCTTTAGAGCACTTAGCACCATTTGTAATTATCTTCCTTTTTTATTTACTTTGTGATTGCCTGTCTGCCCCACTGAAACAAAAGCCCCATGAGGGCAGGCATCTCGCTCCGTGTTCATTAAGTGGTGCCTGGCCCATGCGTGATGAAAAACTCAGAGATGTGTGGGTGATTTCTGAAGATCCGCCCAACTAGCCCATTGCACAGAAAGGGAAGTCGACAGCCGGAGAGGGGAAGGGACTTGCCCAACACAGGGCTCCTGGCTCCCAGCGCAGTGGGGTATGCCACACCCCATCCCTGCCCCCTCTCTTACAGACCACCGACTCCGACTACCTCTGGAAGGGAGCCGTGGGCAGCTGGGGTCCTCATCCGTGTCCCCACACCCACTCTCACAGGGGCTCTCCAGAGCCGGGATCTGGGGTCCCCGTGGGAGCTGCTGGTCTTGACCACTGTCCTCATCCGTGGGGCTGCCCAGCGCCCCCTCCATGTCGTAGGCCTCGGGAGCCAGGTGCAGTGAGGACAGAGCTCCTTGGGGCTCTGCAGGGACCAGAGACTCATCGGAGAATGTCAGCCAGGGGCCCAGCTCCGGGTTCAGTCTCCTGGAACGCCGCACGGGGCACACGGAACTCTCCGGCTTCCTCCCCAGCTTGGTCCACGGCAGGCCTCTGCCCGGCCTTTTCCGGCCCCATTCCTCCTCCTCCTCTTCCTCCTCTTTTTCTTCCTCCTCCTCCTCCTCCTCGTCCTCTTCCTCATCCTCTTCCTCCTGCTGCTGCTGCAGCCTGGCCGACCGGCCGGCGCGTCCTTTCACCTCCAGCCGCAGCGGGCGCAGGCTGGGTCTGGGCCCCGTGCTCCTGGGAGAAGCTGTGATCCTCACCTCCTCCACGGGGGATGGGTGGCCAGGGGACGCCTGGCTGTCTTTGGGGGGCCTGGGCCTTGGCCGGGGCGTGAGGGAGGCATAGACAGGTGTGGCCAGGCGGTAGGGTTTGCTGACGTCACAGAGGACATCTTGAGCCAGAAGTTCCCTCAGGATGGAGAACTCAGCCCAGGAGGCTTTGGAAGGGTGCTGGGACCGAGGCTGGGGCTTGACCTGCTTGGAAGGGCTGCTGCAGGGCTGGGGGGCTGGCTCTGGGGCCTGTGGGGGCAGCTTCCTCTGGGGGAGGCAGTAGGTGTGCATGTAGCGAATGAGCTGCACCACGGCGTGCATGTCTTCCCGGGAAACCTGGGTGCCGGGACGCGCCCTGCCCGGTGCCGGGGAGTCCTGGGGCAAGGCTGGAGCCGGCTGGGGGCTCGGGCAGTCCTCACCAGGTTCCTCATCCTCCTTGGCCGGGTGCTGGGGGCTCAGAGCGGGTGGCGGCTGCAAGCCCCTGTCTGGGGAGCGGGCTTTAGTCTGGGGGCAGGACGGCACCGAAGTGAGGTGCCTATGCAGTTCCGTACAACTCCGGCTCTGAGACTGCACTGTGGGGACCTTCCTGTCTTGGGTGCCGTCCATCTAGAGACAGAGAGAGGCCAGAGTGAAGAGGGAGGCCCGCACTGCCCCCCTCCACTCTGCCCCCCTCCTGCAGCCACTGGCCAGGCCCCGCGTGGCACCTGGCAATGCTCAGGTGATAAGGAACAAAGGAGCGACCAGCCTCCTAACAGGCCTCCCATCCATAGATTTCGCCCTCGTGGGTTCACTGACAAAGCCCTCCTCTGACCACCCGCTCCCCTGAGCTATACCCTTCGGTAATGGCACCTGGGCCTGGGAACAGGGATTCACTGTAAATGAGGGCGCCGGAGATCTCTCTGGGATAATGGGAATGTTCTAAAACTGAGCTGTGGTCATGGATGGGGCGCCTGGGTGGCTCAGTCAGTTAAGTGTCCAACTCTTGGTTTCAGCTCAGGTCATGATCTCATGGTTTATGAGTTCGAGCCCCACATCAGACTCTGTGCTGACAGCGTGGAGCCTGCTTGACATTCTCTCTCTCCCTCTCTCAAAAAAAATCAATCAATCAACCAACTTTGAACTGTGGTCATGGCTGCGTAACTCTGCAGATTTACTGAAAATCATCAAATTATACTTTAAAACTAGGTACCTCTTATGATATTTAAGTGACACCTCCATAAAGCCGTTAAAAAAAAAAAAATCCTGGTTCTGCCTGAGGGCATGGGATTGTGTTCAAGAGCCCCCTGCAGGAGTGTCCAGGGACCAGAGGGGAAGGACGGAGTGTAGGCTTTGAGTAACAGGAATGCTAGGAGATCACCTACGAAATCGCTCTTTGAAAGTCTTGGAAGATGGAATCCAAGGAGGAAAAGGGATCTGCTTCACTCCTTGGTGTTTGCGACAGAGCTTTCGACTCTCAAAGGGCTTCCCCCAGAAGAAAGGCAAACACCTTCTTGTGGTCTCCACAACCTGCAAGGATCTCATGTTTCTGTGTATCACCCGTTAGAATCAGCTCGCTGAAAGCAGGCCACACCTTCCCTGTCCCCGCTCTAACCCAATGTCTAACACGGCGCCTGAAACATTGAGGTGTATGAGAAAGTCCGGGGCTTTTTCTAGAACCCCAGACTGGAAAGTGCCCAGCACACCAGCTACAAGGGCTGTGTGAGGCACAAGGAGGAAAACCCCAAGTCGACTGAACTTGACACCCCCTGATATAGAGCTGAAGGTTATACCCCTCAAAGCCCACCTGGGGGCCTCGGGAAATTTGGGGGCAGAAATACCTTAACACAAGGCCGCTGACTCTTGGACCTGAGGCCTGCCTGGCGCCAGGTGGTCCCTTCCTTCTGGGTATCGGAGCTTGAGGACGGGTGGGACGTGGCGAGGAGGAGTTTCTGCAGCTGCAGGAAAAGCAGAGAGGAGAGGAGCTGGGGGTGAGCTCTGTGGGGGAACACGGAGAAGCATATCTTGGGGAGAAGCCTGAGCCCAGAGCTAGCTTCTTGGGACTGAGCACGCCCTGAGCCTGGGTCATCATGGGAAGAGGGTATTTAATGACTGAGAATATGTTCCCAATGTACCAAGCACAGAAAGCAGACTGTCCAACAGCAAAGACCCACACAAGTATCCCAACGAGACGTAAATCCTTCTCAGAGTTACTAACCCAAGAGGAAGATCTGTGACTTTGAGAAATCCAAACAGATCTTGGGTAATAATGTCTTCCCATTCTACTGTTAAAATATGACGTGTATACTTCATTGGGACGCTCCACGTACACCTGTAGCACTCACACGCATGCACGCGCACAATCTGGAAAGTCAGGCGCCACAGTGATTCTTTGGTTCGGGATTCCAGCTGATTTCCCTTTTTGTTCTCTTTGCTTCCCCATACTGCTTTGGTAAAAATTAATTTCTTAAATTAAAAAATTATACTTGTGAATGGTGAAAAAAATATATATACCACAAATTCTATGGGGTAGACAACTGGAAACAGGAAGACCTCCTGCCCGAGGTTCTCCTTCTTCCTTCCCAGAGGCAATTACTATTAACCACCTTCTTGTGACCCCATCACGAGGCGGAATTCAATCACACAAGGATATACGTATGTACCACCTCCCAACACACCTGCTTGGTTTTTTTACAAGTGGAAGCATGCTGGACTTAAGCTGGTCTGGTTTCTCTAATTTTTCTGTAAAAATTGCTGAGACTCTTACACTTCTGCACCCAGAAGGCAGGTGCACAGTGTATCCCAGCAGGAGAGCAGGGAGCTCAGCACACCTGCAAGTTCCACCAGGGATCCTATCGCAGCGAGACTGAGAACAAGTCGGGAAGCATGATGGGTTTTCACTATGGCACTAAGTGTCTCCTTGAGGGATATGGCCGCCCGCAGCCCCCACCCCGGCCAGGTCACCCCAGCAAGGAGTGCCAAAGGTTCAGGCACCAGAGAAAAGGCCATTCCACACTCCACCAGGAGCTGGAGGGTTCCCACCACTCTACCTAGACCCCAAACCACGCAGGTCTGTGATTCTCTGACATGGACAGGAAAAGATTCTTGGGCTGGTGGGAAGGGGCCTGGTTCTGGCCCAGCTCAGCCCCGCTCACTATGAGACCTCAGTGAGTGAGTCCTTTCCCTCCCTAAGCCTTGGTTTCTCCATTGGCACAATGGGGGAAAACTACACTAAATGACTGGTTATTAACCTTTTTTGACTCAGGAGGCCCTCTAAGAATACAACCGAAGCTGCTGACTTCAGAAAACTGCAGGGACATGTAGAGGTTCATGGGTCCCGGTCAGTCCATTGGTGGACTCTTTGGGATCCATGGCTCCAGGTTAAGAACCGGGCATCTAGCTAACTTCTCAGGGCCTTTCTGAACTCTGTCGGTATGCTGGGAGTCTAGATGGTGAGTCTGTTTCCTGTGTGCCTAGCACAGTGCCTGCAACAGAGGTGCTCAGTAAACCTGTGTGGAATGAAGGCAGTCTGAGGTGTGGGAGGGGAAACTACCTGTGGCCAGCAGGGGCCGCTCTCTGCCTCCCTGGGGTTTGATCCCTCTCCAGAGCCCTCTGCCCTGAGACTTCCTCTCGTTAGTACTAACGGGTCAAGCCAGTTAGTATTTATTGAGCAACTTCTAAGTACCAGCTACTGTTCTAAGTGCTTTACATGCATTATCTGCAGTACTCCTCCTATCAGCCTTTGAGATAAGCACTATTATTTGACCCCACCTATGGACCAGGAAGCTGAGTCAGAGAGATTAGGTGTCTAAAGGACAGGAAAGCATTAACTAACCGGTGGGGCTGGGATTCAAACCCAGTCTGATTTCAGTCTGACAGGAAGCAGGACCCCCATCAGCAGAAGCCACAACGTGGGACTAAACATAGTCTTGTGCCCAGTATACAGCAGGTGCTTACTAAATGTTTCACACTGCTTTGGGGGAACTTGAAGACAGTAGGAAAGGAGGAAAGGGGTCCTGGACCAGGTGTCTGAATACCAACTTGCTGTGTGACCATGGGAGAGTCCCCTCCCTGCTCTGGGCCTCAGTTTCCCCATAGTTGTACTTGACGGTCACTACAGGCCTTTCTACTCAAACTCTCGACGACCTAAGTCCCTCCCCAGCTCAACAGGCTCTGATTTTCCAGCTGAGTCTTGTCAGGCCCAGGAACCTCAGCGCCAAGGTGAGGAGCCCCAGATAGGTGAGCATAGCTGGGCTTCACACACCCCATGAAATCTCAGCCTGAGTTAGGGACACCTGCTTTCAGTAACTTGTGAGGTCTGGACTCCTTCGAGAAGGTGATAAAAGCTGAGACCTTCTCCCCGGAAAACTGCAATTTCATGTGCACATTCCCACATTCCACGTATACTCACACAGACGGCATTTAACTTTTGTTGGTCGGGGGGGGGGGGGGGGGGGGGGGGGGGGGGCGTCAACCGGTCCAAACTGTATGGAGGGCCATCTGGAAATATCTGTCTAAACTGAAAACTCAGGTAGCTGTAGACCCAGAGATTCCATTTCTAGAAATTCATCCACTTGGACATGGCAAAGGCCTGTCCGGGGCACTGACGGAAGCAGTATTAACAGTAAGAGCTGGAACTGTGTCAGTTTCCACCAACTTGGGGACGAGTAAAGTAAGCAGTGGCACATCCTCACAAAAGAACATTAGGTAGCTAACAAAAAGTATGGAGCAGAGCCACCTGTGCTCATCTGAGTTTTCAAGATACCCAGTTCCCTGAGAAAAGGTGCAGAGCAGCATATAACGTAGGCTCCCTTTTGTAGTAAAAAAAAAAAAAAAAAAAAAAAAGAAAAGGTGGAAGAGGAAAGTCACCAAACGGATAGGTAACCATGGTTACCTCCAGGAAAGGAGAACGCAGTTGTGAGATGGGTAAGGAGGTTTTGCTTTTAACTCTCCACATCTCCTGCTTGAATTTTTACTGTGTATGCAGGTATAACCTTAAGGAAAACGTTTTCACACGTAATTTCAAGAGCTGACTAATCACGGAGGCCAATCCATAAAATGCCAAAGGACCTACGGGGTGCAAGTGGAGCCTCCATGGTTAGGCCAGCCGTACAGGTGGGAAAGGTGAGGCCCCGTCTAGGCTGCCCGCTGTGCACCCCTGTTGTCCGTGATGCACGGACACCCCTGCCGGATCGGGAGCTGGTTCCCCTGCACCTACCACCCCTGCAACCACACGCCATATCCCAGGCCACGGCCATCACTTCAGTTAGAAGCAGGTTCTCACCAGTGAGAGCTCATCCACCTCAGGCGCTGGGGCCTGGGGCCTCTCCAGGGAGGGGCTGGGACTGGGGGGTGCAGATGAGGGGGCAGGCGAAGCCGAAGTACAGGATGGTGCGTCTCCACCGTCCAGGGCCGGGAAGGCGGCCAGACCCACGTCGTCTTCGGGGATGTCGTCCAGGGTCTTGGTGAGCGCTGCCAGGAGAGCTTCATTCTCGCTGTCGATTATCTGAAGTGAGGAGCACGGGCGGAGCAGAGAGGGACACAGTTAGCCAATGCCTTGGGCTCCGTACACGCAGCACCATCACCCCCCTGCCAATCCCCTCCCATCCTTCCCTAGTCATCAGATGGCTCAGCGTTGCCGGGATAGCAGATGCTGAAGAAATATGTTATCGACTCCAGGAATCACAGAAGTTTGCGAGCAGGCAGCAGGTGATGCTGGAAGGAGCCTTGCCCTGGGAGCCCCGCTTCTAACTCTGCTGCTCATCAGTGTGCAACCTTGGGCACAGGGCTGTCCACCTGAGACACCTGGCCCCTTTACCAAGGACAGCAGCTCTACACCACGGCCTCCCGCATCCAACTCCTGGGACGCAGCCCCCAGCCCCTGAAGCTGGTCTCTCTGCCTCTGAGAACAGCATCCACCACAGCGTCCCAGCCCCTCTGACTCTGGAGCCCAGGCAGGCAGTGTATACGCTGGAAGCTTCAGGGTTGGCCATGACAATGACAACCACAGCAGTAAGAAAACCACTACGATTGCCCAGAGGGTTTCCAGGCCTTGCTCACCGCTCAAGAGCGGTCAGGAGCTTGGGCTCTGGAGCTGGGGTTGAATCCCAGATCCCACACTTACCAGCTGTGGGTGCTTAGGCAAGAGCGAGGAACAGAAAGGCTTCGTGAACATTGTCTCAGGTAAACCTTATAATAACCTCTACCAGGGGAGCGCTACTCTAATCTCCATTTTGCAATTGGGGAAACTGAGGATCGTGGAGGTTGAACAAGGTGTCCAGGGTCACATAGCAGATCCGGGACAGAGGCAGGACTTCCACCATGACATACATGAGCCAAGACTCTTGCTTTTCTGATGTCTAAGATCTGTAATGACACGGGTCAGCATGGATGCTCCCAGACCACCCGCAGACACCAGCCCAGAGGCCCCCATGCCCAGAGGCCCTGGCGTGTGGCCATCACACTGCTTCTAGGTGAGCGAGGCACCTCGCTCGTTTAGTAAACCCTGGTTGCTGGGCCTGTTCTGGCAGGAGGCACATTCTGTCACATGATGCCCCCGCCAGCACTCGTTCCCATCCCAGGTCAGGCTGTTTATCCTTTCTTCAGGAAGTGCATCTGAAATATGCATCTCGTGACGGCCCTTTGGCTGCACTAAATCTGTTCCAGCCCTTGCAACTGGAGCAGCAGCTGAGTAACTCGAAGGGGGGACATGGGGAGGAGAGAACAAACGCATTTGTAATTTTTGGAACAGAGCTAAAATAAAAGAAAGGTCAAAAGGAGGTTTTCGTTGGGCCTGACCCAGGCCCTGGGGAGTGTGTGTGGGGGTGGGGGAAAAGGACACACAAGGGCAGATCCAGGCCCGTGGACTCTGGCTGGAGAATGTGATGGGGCTCACTCGACTGCTCCCCATGCCCCCCACCCGCTGCCACCACCCTCAGGCCAGAGCCCCCCGTATTCCCAGAGTGATCTGTCTAGCCCAGCAGGGAGTTCAGACCTTGCAACCGGGGACCCAATGACCACTCTTGGGGCTGACCACCTGGGACTCTGCCACCATAGGGTGATTGTGGCCAGACAGCTTCTCTCTTGTAAGCCTTGCTGTTTTTTCTGCAAAATGGGAAGACATGATTCCTGCCCCCACCCCCACCCTAACTGTCTGCTTAGGAAGGCCGTGCTGGGAAGCAGTGCTAGAAATGCTCCCTAGGGTGCTCCCAGGCCTAGCTCAGCGCCTGGGGCAGGTGGCTCCCAGGCAGATCTACGGAGGAGAAGAATGAATACACCAAACAATGACTTCTGGCCACAGGGCGAGACTCAGATCTTCGTCTCAAAGGAGAGATTCTAAGAAGGAAGTTATTCAGAAATGATGTCATCGGCACTGGATGGAGCGAGAGTTCCCTTTCTCACAGGGACAACGGCCAAATGTCCAGAGATACTATGAACTATCACAAATACCAGAGCTCGATCCCTCAGGGCTCCTGTAGTGATGACCAGAAATGTTAAACATGCGGCCCACATGCCCCGCCTCCCCCCATATCACTAACCAATCGTGGCCTTCGTTCCTTCCACACCAAAATCTTTCTTAACACGGCCCTCTAGGCAATGACTACCATTCCCCATTTCCTCACGAGGAAACCTATTCGCCATTCATTTTGAGGGGGCAGGCGGAGAATGAAAGTCCAGGAAACAGACTTGTCAAGGTCACACAGCAAGTCAGAGCAGGGGCGAGGGGGGGGGGGGTGGTGGGGGGGGGGGGAGTGGGGGGGGGGGTGGTCAAGGACTCACTATGTGCCAGGCACCGCGCAAAAATGAATACAACATGGCAAAGACCTCAAGAAGCACCCAACAGGCTGGATGAAATCAAAATGAGTGACAAAAGGCCTCCTCCCTCTCCTCAGCCCTTCCTGGGCCGCTCCAGCTCGGGGAAAGGCCATTTTGACCGCAGCATCCGTCAGTGCTAAGGGTAATACATCACCGGGGGCCGTGCCACCCTCTCCTCTTCCCAGGCCCATTGGCCAGGCTCTCCCCACTCCGCTTGGAAGTAGAGTGCAAATTAATGGAGAGTTAATCAGCGGAGGAAAGGATATTAATAGACTCAGCCACACCCCAGCCTTCCTGAGCGGCTCTCAAGCTAGAGGAAAAGGAGTCTTCAAGAAATCTGAGGGGAAAGTGCTTCACTTTGAAGGCCCAGGAGGGTCTGGAAGGAATGACACAGAACAGGATTTCTGTCACAAGGGCCACAGAACACTCAAAAATCCCCCCCTGTCCAGGGGGCTCGACTAGGGTGCAGAAAACCCAGGGTATCAGTTTTTCCGCCTTTTTGTCCAGCAGTAGGCCCATATATTTCACCAGAGCCTAAAAGGACCTGGTGACCCTCTCCCCAGCAGATGAAGAATTACTGATGGAATCCACATCCCTTCTTTATTTCTTGCATGGGGGAACCAAGGCCCAGCCTCAGGGCCCAAGACCACGCAGCAAACTGATAAAACAACCAAATGCTTGCTTCCTCCAAAATTAATTAGTGATGGTTATGGCCCTGGCCCTAGGACTCTGGGAACACAGAAAAATGGAAGACACCATCTCTGCCCCCCCACCCCACCCCCTGCCGTTAACACTGTTACAGTGGCTTGTCCTCCACACTCCTAGTCTATTTCCATGGAAATGGCGCCATTTGACTGGAGGGAACACAACTCTGACACAGGAGCAGGGCTCTAGGATTCCCACTGGTCAAATGAGAAAACTGAGCTTGTGGCCGATGGAGAACCCACGATGCCAGCTTGAGGTTTTGGAATGGGCCACGCCCGGCCCTTGGCAGGGAAGAAAGTATCACAATCGGTTCCTTCATTCAACACACGTGATCGAGTCCTTACAATGCACGAGGGCCCCAGAAACTAATCAGATGCTGTTTGTCCTCAAGGAGCTCAGAGTCTAAAGGACACATAGAGACACTAGCATACATGTGCCCGCACAGGCGCACACAAGATGGGAGCCCAGGAGAGGAAGTAACTCACCGAGGGGGGCGACATGAGAGCTGGCATTGAAGGAATTACTCATCTGATCGGCATTTATTAAGCCCTGAGAAAGTGCCAGGCTCGGTGCAGCGTGCTAGAAATGCACGGTGCCATCGTGGCCCCCACGGTCATGGGATTTATGACGTGTGTGTGGCAGGGGGGGTCAGGCGCTGATCACAGGATCACACCCATAGGGACGCACCGGTGGGCAGTGGGTGCAACTGGCCTGGGACTGGGAGAGCGGGCGAGGTGTGTAGACCATGACAGGGAGAGGGGCTGGGTGGGCAGAATTTGGCCAGAGCCCTATCTGTCTGTGAGGGTTTTCTGGCTTCCTTGCTGGGCTGGGAGCCCTGGGGCCACATCAGGCTCACTTGCACCCAAGACCATTTCATGCACACAGAGAGGCTTTTCCTGACCAGCCAGTCTTCAGATCCTTTTCTCACACCTGGCTCATTCCTTTCATGCCCATGTCACAATGACCACAGTTTCTGTGTTAACTGATCTGGGGTCAGTTTTCTCTCTACACTGTACACAGCACAGTGCCTGAGGCACAGAAGGAGTTTCCATTTCTAGAAAGAAAGCTACAACACGTCAGGAGTCTATGAGATGGTGCTCGTGACACGTCAGCATGGCATTTGACACCCAGCACATTATTGTTGTTATTATTATTATATCGGCAGACAGGCATGGGGAGCTAGAGCCTCTCCCCCAAGTCTTTATAGGGGAGCATATTTCAAGGAAAGAATAATAAATCTGGATGTCCCCATCACAACACTTCAACATGGTCAATTTTATTAATTATGTATGTACGTATGTATTTTGAGAGAAAGAGAAAGAGAGAGAGAGAGAGAGAGAGAGAGAGAGAGAGCATGAACAGGGGAGGCACGGAGAAAGAGGGAGACAGAGAATCCCAAGCAGGCTCCACACTGTCAGCGCAGAGCCCGATGCGGGGCTCAAACTCTTGAACCGCGAGATCATGCCCTGAGCCAAAACCAAGAGTCGATAATTAACCGACTGAGCCACCCAGGCGCCCCAACAACACGGTCAATCTTATTTCACATATTACCCTCCAGGCCACACACCCACACACGCAAATGCATGCAGAACTCGTTTTATTTTGATGCAAATCCCAGACATCATTATTATTCCATATGAGAGGGCTTCTTAAAGGAAATCTCACCCATCATGTGCCCCCGAGACTGGACACAGAGCACACAAGGAGAGAGGCATTGAAATGCACAGCAATTCTCAGCACTGCCTCTTTTTTTTTTTTTTTTTTTTTACTTTTTAAATTTATTTTGAGAGACAGAGAGAGAGAGAGCATAAATAGGGAAGGGACACAGAGAAGAGAGAGACACACACACAGAACTTGAAGCAGGCTCTAAGCTCTGAGCTGTCAGCACAGAGCCCAAGGCAGAGCTTGAACCATGAACTGTGAGATCATGACCGGAGCTGAAGTCGGATGGATGCTCAATAGACTGAGCCACCCAGGCACCCCGCCTCTTTTTTTTAAAGAAGTCTCTAGGCTCCAATTGGAAAATGAAGAGAACTGTACCTGGTCTAAGAGTTGTTAGGAGAATTAAATGAGTTAACACACAACAGGGACAGTCTTGCCTCAGAGCAGTTGTTCAATACATGTGAGTCACCTCCATTATGGCATCGCCGTGGTTATCAAGCCCTGGCTCGGGAGGCAGGCAGACTGGGTTTGCATGTAGCTTAGCTTCTGACTAGGTAAATCACCCTAGGCATGTGACTTAACTTCCCCAAGCCTCAGTTTCCTCATCGATAAAATGGGTTCAGAATCACACCTGCCTCACAGGGTAGGGATGAGAATTCAGTGAGATACTATAGGAAAGGGAGGTCTTGAAACCACCCAGGCCCACAGAGCGGCTCATTTCTGACGGTGCGGCATAGCAAGAGCGGCTCTTCCCAGCCCTCACTGTCCAGAGGTGATAACAGGCTCGGCCAGGGGATGAGAACTGCCCAAGATCAAGGGCAGATCCAGGACGAGAGGCAGGGTCCCAAGAGCTTTGGTGGGAGATGAGACTTCTTTGCACGAGCAAGTGCAAAAGAAGGTGGTGCAGGGCAGAGCCAGGCCTTCAGGAGTAGAGGGAGTCACCGCGAGGCTCGGAGAACGTACCTGGAAAAGCTCTGAGTCGTCGGGGCTGTACTGGCTGGGTTCAGTCTCGGAGCTCTCCGGGCACCACTGCAGCTCCCCGAAGCAGGTGGCTGAGTCAAAGTCGCTGGCGTCCAGCTGGGAGAGGTCAAGCTCGGGAAAGTCAGCGCAGAGTTGCTCCTCCCCGGACCCCCCACCCTGAGGAGACAGGAAGGAAGGAAGCGAGTCAGAGCTGGGTCCAAGCACAGACCCTCTTGCTCATGGTGCTGCCAGCCTGGGCCTCGGGCAGCCCTTGGCCAAGGCCTGATTTTGCCATGAGACCAAGAAATGTGAAGGTAGGCCCCGACACCCTTGCAGCTGTTGAAAGTACCAGGAACCAAGCCAGACCCTGGCAATACAAATCCTGCCCGCTGCTCTCTCCCCTCCTCCTTTGCACTCCTACACATCCCTCAACGCCTCTTTCCCATAGCACCTCCTTCCTCTTACCAAAACTGTTGTGTGCAAAACTTCATTAGAAGCTGCAAACAGACTGGGGCGCCTGGGTGGTACAGTCGGTTAAGCGTCCGACTTCAGCCAGGTCACGATCTCGCAGTCCGGGAGTTCGAGCCCCGCGTCAGGCTCTGGGATGATGGCTCAGAGCCTGGAGCCTGTTTCCGATTCTGTGTCTCCCTCTCTCTCTGCCCCTCCCCCGTTCATGCTCTGTCTCTCTCTGTTCCAAAAATAAATAAACGTTGAAAAAAAAAATTTTTAAAAAAAGAAGCTGCAAACAGAGACTCGTTTGCATTACTGTCCCCAGCTGAAAGGGGTTTCTGGGATGCGATATTAATAATGAAACAAACAACAGCAGTAATAATGGCTGGCATTACTGAGTGATTACAATATTCTGGAGAAATACTCAGCCACAGTCTCAGGGATTTTACAGGTGGATGTGTGTCATGTCTAAGACGTGGAAGACTGCTCATCCGTGCACAACAGGGAAACAAAACTATCACCACCTGTAGCATGGAACTGTTGAAAAGAACAAGGCAGACCTACACGCTCTCCAAGACACGTTAAATAGAAATGAAAACTAAATCATAGAAACTAAAAATCTAAAACTGAAACTAAATCATGAAAACTAAATCATATAGCGGGTCGAATATTAGCCCATAAAGAGAAAAATCGAACGACGCAATTCTTTCCGTACAATAGTGCATATGCAAATATACCGGAAAAGGTCTCCAAGGCTAAAAGCCACCTGACAGTGGTGGGTGGGGTACAAGGGAGGCAGGGAGGACTGTGGCGACAGCACTGACTGAACCAGCGTTTCTCAACGTGTGGTCCCAGGACCGGCAGTGTCGACACCACCTGGGACCATGTTAGGAATAATGCAGATTCTCAGGCCTAAGCCCAGACTCACTGAATCAGAAGGTGAGGGCTTTCTCACCTGGCTCCCACATTTAACAACTACCAGTAGGACAGAGAGACGGCCCAAGCTGGGAGGTGGACAGAAAGAGCACAGCACAGGCCTTGGGGTCCGGCAGACCCGAGTCATAATCGCCACTCGCCAGCTGTGAAACCTGGGGCAAGTTCTCTTTTTCCCTCTGAAACTCAACTGCCTTACCTATAGAATGGGACACCTCCTGCCTCATACAGTTAAGGTTAAGTAAGGTGATATTATGGCCTGGTTCAGGAGGGGCTCAATAAATGGTAGCTAACAGTAATAATAGCAAGTAAGAATAATAATATGGGGCGCCTGGGTGGCTCAGTCGGTTAAGCGTTCAACTTCGGCTCAGGTCATGATCTCGCGGTTCGTGAGTTCGCACCCCGCATCGGGCTCTGTGCTGACAGCTCAGAGCCTGGAGCCTGCTTCAGATTCTGTGTCTCCCTCTCTCTCTGGCCCTTGCCCTCTCGAGCTCTGTCTCTGTCTCTCTCTCTCTCTCAAAAATAAATAAACATTTAAAAAATAATAAATAAATAGAAAGGAAGGAACGAACGAACAGGGGCACTGACTGGCTTAGTCAGTTAAGTGTCCGACTTCGGCTCAGGTCATGATCTCGTGGCTCCTGGGTTCAAACCCCGCATCGGGCACTGTGCTGACAGCTCGGAGCCTGCAACCTGCTTCGGATTCTGTGTCTCCCTCTCTCTCTGCCCCTCCCCACTCTCGCTCTTTCTCTCAAAAACGAATAAACATTTAAAAAATCTTTTTAATTTAAAAAAAGATAAAGAAATAATAATAATAACAATGACAACAGTGTCTCATGGTGGGCAGAGAGGGTGGAGCTGCCTTAGAGAACAAAAAAACGCCTATGTGACACTTAAAAGAAATAGGTTTTGCACAGGCCTTTTCCTTAATTGTTCCCACTTACTAAGCCTCATAAATTATGAACAAATGTATATTATTAGCTCAACTTGACACAGGAAAAAGGCTTTTATCCGAATTTGGGTCAAATGTCTTAATTGGCGTTTTGCAAGAAGCCTGTATCCACAGGCAGCACCAGGGCCAGGTTCTCTCAAGTGGCTGGTCCCCTGCTCAGACTAGGGACCATGGTGCCCTGCGAGCCTCTGTCTCCAGGGACATCCCCCCCCAGGATCATTCCAGGCCCCGCCCAACACCCTACTACTTCTGGTCATCACGCTCAGCTGCCCTGGCCGCAGGGAACACTCAGGCGGACTCTCAGCCTCCTTTGGCAGCTTCCTTCTCCTCTGTGTCCCGTCAGACTGTGCGGATGCAGCAGCCTTGCCTGTTCTAGATAGATGATCCGTTTGTTTCCAGTCCCTGGCTACCGCGAACACGTCTGCAATATGTGTGCACAAGCCTTTGCGCGGACGTACGTTTTTAGTTCCCCTGGGTAAACATTTCGGAGTGGAATTGCTGGGTCATAAATGGATGTGACTTGATAAAACGACAAAATTGTTCTCCCAAATTGCCATGCCACAGTACATGCTTATCAGCTGTGCTGAGAGCGCCGACTGTTCCACACCCTCCCCGGCACTGGGTGTTGCCACAGTCATTTTAATTTTAGCCACGCTAGTGAGTGCGTTCCCACATTTATTAAATGCTACTATGAGCCAGGCGCCGGGACATGGAGGCCTCAGTTGATTCCTTCACAAGTTGACATCTTCGCGGGGAAGAAAACACATGCATACTTGATTATAGGTTGGGTTAGTGCCACGAAGGAAACAGGCCAGGTGCACTGACGGAGGACAAGAGAGGGAGGCGAAGTCTCTGTTAGTGGGGGGGGTCAGGAAAGGCTTCCTGGGAGAGCCGACATCCGAGTTGAGACTTGGAGAAGTCAGGCAGTGGAAGACGTGGGGAAGAACGTTCCAGGCGGAGGGGCAGCAAGGCAAAGACCCAAGTGCGGGCCAGGCCTAGAGCACGAGGCACCGACCAAAGGTTGGTGAGGCGGCAGCTTGGGGAGTGACGGGAGGTGGGGGGGGATGGGGGAAGATGCCTTCAGAGAGGCAGGTGGAGGCCGGATCAGGTGGGGATTGGAAGGGATTTGGGTTTTACTCCAAGCATGATGGGGGTGGGACCAGCAGGGAAGCAGGCGGATGTGGCATCCAGGACAGGGGCAGGTGGCGGGGCTGGGAGGTACCACTCAGGCAGGCAGGGTGGGCACATCGAGGGCCTGTGGAGTGGGAGGGAGGGCCAAAGCAGAGACACGTGAGTGCTGAACGTGCTGAACGGCTAGTGTCTCACTGCCCCTGGGGTCTCATTGGCCGGCAAAGCCCTCAGTGATGAGCTCCCTTGGGGAGTTCTCTCTGTGTCCCGGATCCCTCTCATCCCTGTAACTCAGAGAAGCCACATCTGTAGGACTTGCTTCTTGAGGCCTAGAAACCCAGACTGGCGAGGAACCAGCCGCCCTGAGAGGCTGTCCAGGACAGTCACCGTGGACAATCTGGGAGTCAGAGGCCCCTTCAAGAACCAGATGAAAGAGGGGCGCCTGGGTGGCGCAGTCGGTTAAGCGTCCGACTTCAGCCAGGTCACCATCTCACGGTCCGTGAGTTCGAGCCCCGCGTCGGGCTCTGGGCTGATGGCTCAGAGCCTGGAGCCTGTTTCCGATTCTGTGTCTCCCTCTCTCTCTGACCCTCCCCCGTTCATGCTCTGTCTCTCTCTGTCCCAAAAATAAATAAACGTTGAAAAAAAAAATATTTAAAAAGAACCAGACGAAAGCTATGGACAGCTTTTAGGTTACCCATTAAATATGTCTGAGCAACGCGTGTGTGTGCAAGAAATTCATACTTCTAGGCCTTCACGAACGCAGCCTAAGGACTCCTGGCCGGCTGGCCTACCTCCTTCACTTTGCAGATATGGAAACTGAGGCCCAAAGAGGATAGTAGATTTGCTCAGGGTCATCCAGGGAGTGTCCTTCCCATCAAAACCATGCCACCTCCTTTACAAAACACCCATAAAATGGCAGTGACTGCTGCACTTATCGATTAGCCACAGCAGCTCGGCATACCCTAAGTATACCCAGGACACAAAAATAAAGAAACCTCAGCTTCGCGGCCTTGGCAATTAGGGCCGAGGCCACTCTCTAGCTAAAAACCATTAAGCACTGCGTTAATGGTGATTTCTCTGGCCCTCCCCGTATTTGGAGAGGCTTTTGGAAGGGGTGCCTTGGGTGACCCAGTTCGCTTGGAAAGGTCTGACTTGAGGCCTCCTTGTTCCTTACCAGCCATCTTCTGCGGGCCCCCCTAGCAGAGCTGGGAGGTCATAGCACAGGACTGACTACAGCCACTGCTATTACTGAGCGCTTACCAAACGCCGCCGAGGGCTGCACTAAGTACCTTATGCACATCCTCTCATCAGATTCCTAAAATAACCCTCCAGGGCAGATGTCATTGTCCCGTTACTAATCAGGAAACTCAGAGAGGGAGTCACTCTCATTAGTTGCCCAGGGCTGCTGTAACCAAGCGCCACAGGGTGGGTGGCTTCATTTTTTTTTTAAGTTTATTTATTCCTTTTTGAGAGAGCCAGAGCAAGCAGAGGAGGGGCAGAGACAGGGGAGTGGGGGAGAAAGAGAGAATCCCAAGCAGGCTCAGTGCCGTCAGCACAGAGTCCAATCTCACAAACCATGACCCAAGCAGAAACCAAGAGTGGGACGCTTCACTGACTGAGCCACCCAGGTGTCGTTGGCTGGGTGGCTTAACCAACAGAAATGTTTTCTCTTCCCGCTCTGGAGGCTGGAAGGCTGAGCTCAAGGTGTTGGCAGGGGCGGCCCCTTCTGAGGCCACTCTTGTTGGCTTGTGAACGACCTTCTCCCCGTACGTCTTCCCACCGGCTCCCTCCCTCTGTGGGTGCCTGTCTCTGTGTCCACATTTCCCCTTTTGATAAGGACACCAGCCATGTTGGATTAGGGTCCATGCTAATGACCTCACTTGAACTAGATGACCTCTGTAAAGACCCTATCTCCAAATCAGGTCACATTCTTGAGGTACTAGAGGGTTAGGATTCAAACATCATCTTTTGGAAGACACAGCTCAACCCACAGTACCCAGGGTCCCAGAAAGGCGAAGCTGAGATTCCAAGCCAAGTCTCTTTGTTCCCTGCAAAGCCTGTGTTTTTTTACTTCTGAAAGTGAGAAGGAACATTCAAGACCATTTATTCCCATTTACAGATGGGAAGGTGGAGCTTCAGACAAGATCTGAGAAAGATCCAAGTCATGTGGCAGGTTCACGGCTGCACAGGAACAGGTGTGGGGCCACACATAGGACGTCTTGTGCATATGGCCCCCTCTGGTCTCCACTATTGGTCCGTTCACACCCCTGCCGGGGGATGCCCCTCTGGTCGCTGAGCCCTCTGTACCCATTCCCTCAGCAGCATCACACCCCTCATCTGAAAAGGCTGTGGCTGCCCTAAGCCAGGGAGATAAATGGCCCTAGCAGTGGATTAATGGTGTTTTGTACAGATTCACATAAGTGGCTTCATTGGAAGCCTGTGTATCTTGTTGGAAATCGATTCCCTGCTTAAGAAAGAATGCATCTTCAGGAAAAATTGGTGACTCCACTTTCCTGACTACAATCAGCAAATCGTCGAGCTTCGTCCCTGGCCCAGAGCACATTCTCGGAGTTACTGAGCAGAAGGAAGCAGGAAGGGGGAAAGAGGGAGGCAGCAGTGACAGAGCTCGGGTTCTGGGTCTGTCCACATTCACTATGTGTCCTTTACCATGTGTGCACTTCGCTATGTCACCTCCCCTCTCAGTTCCCACTGCCCCTCCTATTAAAGAGAACATCAAACAGACAGACTTTATGACCCCTCTTGCTCAATCAAGCATTTGATGCCAATTCTGTACTAATCTAGTCTCTGAAATCCACATAGGCTTTCAGGAACTATCTAGGTAGAACTCGGCATTTAACTAATAAATAAATGAATTAATGAATTTACCGAAGGGGACCCAAAGGCGGAGCGAGAAATACTGTCTTGAAATGCAAAGAGGCTTAGACAAAGGTCGGGGCCCTGGCTTTGCTATTAATGCTAATCCTTTGAGGTCAGGACATAACTTTGGCCACTTCAGTTTCTCTTGAAGAAATGGGGATAATAAAAAGCATCCTACCTCACAGGGTTCTTACAAAGATAAAGTAACATAGGTTGGGAGCCTAGCATGCATCAGACACCCCATGAATGGTAGTCAGAGATACAGCACCTACAGTTGACTTTCAAGTGACATTCACAGCTACGCTCTCATGGACACCTTCCCAAATGCAGGAGTGGTCAGTGGTCAGCATCTCCACTTAACTGACGGAAAAATAGGGGCTCTCAGAGGATCAATGCTTGAACTTGTCTTCTTACCCATCCCCTCAGTCCTTAAACCTACTGGTTAAACCGACTGGCTCTTCCAACCCTGTGTTCCTTCCACCTCCACCAGCTCCTGGATCCCAGCGTTATCATCACTCATGGTTTCTGCTGGAGGAACACCCTCGCTCTGACAGCCAGACTACACTGGCTGTCTCTCCAGGCCTGCCTGGGATGGTGGGGAGCAGAGCCCCTACCCAGGCCTGACAGACCTGTTGACCACCATCTTGGATGCTCTAAGTACGAGATGGTACTTAGGCTGGCACCCTACTACCAGCTCAGAGCCTCCTCCACTGATAATACGCTGTCTTTGACGGTCTGAGGCAAGTTTTCTCTTTTCAATTGCAATCGGGAATGCCCAGCCCAGCCACGAGAGCTGCTACGGTGGCAGGTACCCGGCAGTGAGGTCACCTTTCCTGCCTTCCTCACCATGGTGGACACCACTAACTGAACACAACTATATTTCCTGCTGAGCCCCACGCCTACTCAGAATGGAGCCTTAGTAGCCACTACTCATGAATCAGAACTGGCCTGGTCTAGATCTAGAACTCTGGGCCCATCCTCGCCTTCTACGAAAGACGTAAGGTTGGTATTCATAAAGTTCCTGCAAAGCCATTTCATGACACACGTTTTCTTCCCCTCCCACCTCTGATGTGGCTGGCCTCCCACCCACCCCCCCATCTTAATGGCGGCGGCCTCCTGATTTTTCTTGGGGAAGCCGCCCCTCCCTGCCACCCAACAGTCCAGGTAAGCACGGTCTGGCTAATTAAAATGCTTCATCCAGTGACCACAACAACTGCTTCAATTGGTTCAGAGGTGGATCAGAGTGAACACCCAAGAATTCGCCAGCTCGTTTAGACAGAGGGGCTTAGCTGATTAAATTTAATTCTGGAGCGACTAGCAGCCATCTTTGCCACCACCTGGGAAGAGAGCCTGCCTGAAAAGGAAGCCGGTGTAAGGAATGCAGACCAAGAAGCAGAGAGAGACAGAGAGTCCTGATAAAATAATTTAAACACTTGGATCCAGCTGTGCCTGAAGCCAGTCTATTCTCTGTACTCTGCAGTTATATGAGTGAGTAAGTTCCTTTTCAGATTACATGCCAGCTGGAGTTTCTGTCACCTATCAATGAAAAAGTTATGACTAATTCATCTCTCTTACATTAAAAAAAAAAAAATCTAATCTTCCCACTGTCTTCCAAATTAGTACAAAACTCCGAAGGAGACTTCTAGGAGAACAGTAAGACGAGTAATTGATCTTAGTCCACACAGAAGTCCTTACAGCATCCTCTGAAATAAGACACGGGAGCCACAAACACAAAGCTAAGCTCCACTAAGAGTAAGTTGAAAATGGAAGGGTTCTGGGCCCAGCCTAAAAGAACAAACACCCTGAGAGTAGATAAACCAGGCCATTGAAAGGCTCTCTGACAAAAACACTCAAGGCCTTTTCCACGTGGAAGCATCTGGCCCCAGACCTGCCAAGCACAACTCAGGGATGTTCAGCCCTTTTCACTGGCGCCCAAGTTCTGGCCATACAGCTGCCCGCTTAAGGTTTAATGTAAAGGCGACCCAATGGGAGGTCATCAGGTCTGGTGAGAGTGAGTTCTCCAGCCCAGAGAGCAAAATGGGTTCTAGAATTCCAAACTGGGCTATGGGGCCAAGCCACACCCAGCTAACCAGGAAGGGTGACCAGATACCAGTGACTGGATGGAGCTCTTCTCACCAGCCGGCCAGGTTCATTAACACTGTCAATCTCCTCCCGTAACATCAGTGTTCACTGATGCCCACGGTGCCCCAGAGCCACAGGGAGGACCCCCTAGGGCATCCACACTTCAACTCCCGCTTGGCTGGGTTGCCTGTGTACCTGGGGTCAGCTCTGCTTCTTCTCAAACCTGTTTGTTACTAGAAATTCTTGATCCAACTGAATGAATCCCCAGTCTGGAAACAGGAGCCCTGGTACAGTGGGTGTGGCCTATACAGGAGATGAGCTGGGAGAACCCTAAGTGGGTTCAGCTGGTACCCAAACAGCTCTATAGCAAAAGACTGGAAATAATGTACATGTCATGAGGCTTCATTATTACGTTTTATGATTTTGTGCTCTTACTGACTGACTTTTTCCTAAGAATTCCCCTCTCCAGACCCCACCCCACCCCGCTACTGTTCCCACTCTCATCAGATAAGATGCCTATTGTACATGGATTGCAGCCTGCCCAGCACTGGAAATAAATACCTACGATGGACTACAAACAGCACAGAAACCAGGGGCTTGAGTGCTGGAAGATTCTGTAGAAAGACTTCTTTTGCAGATAAGGAAACTGAGGCAGTAAGTCTCCCGGGGTGGGTGTTATCTTACTCAGTCATCTCCTTCCCCCTCCCCGTTGCCTTCAAGCGGCCCCTTATCAAACAGAGATCTGCAAAGTCTCTTGGAGCTATGCCCAGGTGAAGCTACCTGGGGCGGAGTGGCTCCTGAATGCCCTGGCAGGTGGCTGTGCACGGCCCAGATGCCCCTCCCTTGGCACCAAGGCTGTAGAAAGTGCCATCAGCTGTGTCCCAGCCCCATCGCACCCCTACTGGCACGACAGGCCTGCCTTTCAGAAGGCCCAGGCTGCCCCAGGCCCAGGAGAGTGGCGGACGTTGCGTGACTTATTTTAAAACAGTAAAAGGTTGGACTATATCCTGCCACTTGAGCGAGTGAGGGAGCGAGCGAAGGTGTTTTGGGGACAGTGCGATCCGCACGTTGCGTCCCCCTGCAATTGCAGTCAATTTCACGCACTTGAGTTCAAGGGCTCTTGAATTCAAAGGAGAGTGGCAGGAAAAGTGCTTGGCAAACTGCAAAGCATGTGCAGGTATCTGTTGATTTGTTGAGGCAGAGCTGGCCCCGGCTCGTCACTTACTAGTCGCAGGGCGTCACCCAGCCTCTTGGCATCTCCTGAGACCAGCCTCCCCTGTGGAACTGTTGTGTGGCTTGAGTTTCCAGCCTGGGGCCTCTCTGTGCTGGCACTCCCTTCACCCGGACCGCCTCCTCTCTCTTGCATCTTCGAATGGCTGGTTGCTTCTTACGATCCCCGCAGCAGATTAAATGTCCCTCCCAGATGGGCCCTCCTGAGCACTGTATCCTACAGACAGCCCCGTCTCCCTCTTACGGTAACACCACTCTGCGGCAATGCCCTCAATTAGCACTCTATTCCTTGATATTTCCATTCCCCCCACCACCCCGGTATTTTTAAAATTTGTGGTAAAATATACATAACATAAAATTTGCCATTTTGGCCACATTGAAGCAGACAGTTCAGAGGCACGAAGAAGATTCACCCTGTTGTGCAGCCGCCGGCCACCAGCCCCTCCAGAGCCCGACCCCGTTTTTCCCGTATCCACCTACACGTTGGCGCCTCCCCCAACTGTCTCCCTGGTGCCGAGCGCCATACTTGGCACATAGTAGGTGCTCAATAAACAAAATGAGCTAAAGGTGGACGTGCCTTGTAAACTGTGCATGACAGTACGAAGAAAGCAGCATGAACATGTTTTTCCATACAGCCCCGAGACGAGGCCAAAATGCCTGGGAGCCTCAGTTACCGGATAATGATTTCGAGTTTTATCCAACACGGTGGGGGCAAACCCGCCAAGAACTCCTTTTCTTGCCTGGTTCCAGGCCCCTTTGCGAGGTCAAGAATGAAGATATCCGATCACACAAGCCACCTGACACGAACACTCACCATTTCAACACATCAGCTGTACCCAGAGCAACATTTTATCAGCCGCTGAAGGGCAAGCACAAAAATAGACCGTGGAGAGCAAATGCCACCCTCGGCGGCGGTTGAAAGGCTCTGGCATACGGTGACCCGAGGCCTGGGGACCCAGGAGGTAGGTCCTCTGTCACAGTAGCACACAGAAATTGGAAGGTGGAATCAGAGTCAGGGTGAGGATGAGGTGAGGGAGGCACCCAGCCCCCACCCCCCGCCTTGGGCACCAAAAAACTCAGTAATCAAAACAGATTGTCTCTAGTGCAACACTCTGAAAAAAATCAAAATTAATGCAAAAACCCCATGATGAGCAAAATATCAAAATTCTAAATAAAGAGAGGCCAGTGGTACTGGTTTTTCCTTCTGCTTCAGGCATCTATATGGCTGTATGGCAACTCTTACTGTTCCTGCCTTTATTTAAAGATTTGGTATTTTGTTCTGCATGGATATTTAGGCATTTTTAAACACTGCCTGAAAATATGATTAGCAGGGGTGCCATGGGTGGCTCAGTTGGTTAAGCGTCCAACTCTTAACCTCAGCTCAGGTCTTGTCCTTGATCTCAGGGTCACGACTTCAGGTCCCACACTGGGCTCCATGCTGAACCTGAAGCCTACTTTAAAAGAAAAAAAGAGAGAAAGAAAGACAAGGGGGAAAAAAAACCCCCACAAAACCCTATGAATTGTCTTGATTACTGACTTTTTTGGCATCTCCTTTAATTTTGTACCTGAACCATGTGTCTCCTTTGCCTCCCCCTAATGCCAGCCTGGATGAGATGCTGAGTTACTCTATGTGCAGATGGCTCAAATGAGATCAGTCACGTCCAAGATCACATCACTCTGGGCCTCTGTTTGCACATCTCTACAAAGGAACCCGTAACCCTCTGGTTGCTGTGGAATTATCCCAGACCAGCCCAGTGTGCTATTTTAGACGGAAAAATGCTTGGGAAAACTCTGAGGTGCTGTCTGCATGATGGGGAACTGTTATTAAATTTTTATCAAAGGTAGTGAGTGGTCCGACTGAGTGGGAGGCAGCACTCAGTTCAGCAAAACACTTGCCCTATTTAGAATGAAGGAGGGAAGTTTGCTGAATGAATAGATTTTGCTTAAGAAGAGACAGAAATGAGGGGCGCCTGAGTGGCTCAGTCAGTTAAGCGTCCGACTTCAGCTCAGGTCATGATCTCAAAGTTTGTGGGTTCAAGCCCCGCGTCCGGCTCTGTGCTGACAGCTTAAAGCCTGGAGCCTGCTTCAGATTCTGTGTCTCCCTCTCTCTCTGCCCCTCCCCTGCTCTCACTCTCTCTCTCTCTCAAAAATAAATAAACATTAAAAAAAAATAAAAAATAAATAAAAAAAAAAAAAGAGATGAGAGCAGGTTCATGGTTCTCCCTGCGACCAAGCCATCCCCTCCCGTCTTGATCCCATTCCTGAATGGGAAGAAAGGCAGAGGGTTGCAGCTCGCCCTGGCAGATGTGCCCACCCGATGTGGCTGAAAGGGGTGACCGCTGACATTCTCATCAGTCGTGGCAATCCTAAACTGGCTGACGCTTTCCTTCCTCGGCACATTTTGTGAGGTTTCCTCAAAATCTGAATTTCCTCAGGAGATTGGGGGGGAGGGGAGGGAGGCGGGGTTGGCTAGCAGGTGCCAGCTGGGAGATGGATGAAAAAGCACCTGGCTTTGGTCATATGACAAAGAAAGTTCTGGAAGTGGATAGCAGTGACGTTTGTGTGACATCGTGAATGTGCCGAATGCCACCGAATTGTACACTTCAAAAATGTTTAATTTTAGGTTATGTATATTTTACCACAATAAAATAAAAACAAACATAAAAAAGTCCCAGAGACCTAAAAAAAAAAAAAAAAAAAGTAGCCAGCACACTCCGTCTGGAGGTATTCTCTGGGGTCCTACAGTGTCCGTGTTCTTTGGTTCTATTTATGTGTCTCTTTCCCCAGCTGCCAGGAGAGACAGGGAGCTGGGCCAGGGCTCGGCTGAGAAGCCCTTTTGCCTGTTAGCACCGTTATAAATAACCCAGAAGGAGGCAGCAAAGGGGTCCTGGCAGGGGAGTGAAGGTCAGGCAGCCCCTTTGTGGCATTTGAGGAAATGTCACGCTCCACAGGCCAGCAAGGTGCCAGCTCACATCTCCAGCCCGGCGCTGCCCAGCGCTGACTGCGACCTTGCCCTCATGCCAGGGACCCGACAGGGCAGCGGGGCAGCGCTCCCCCCAGGAAGGGCAGCGCCCAGGGGGCTGGCTCCTGGCGGTTCTGAGCAGAGACAGGGCCGCTGGGTGGGTGGAGGGGTGCTGGGTAGCTGAGGATCACCCCCCACCCCGGCCTAGCGGGGAGAAGCCGAAGTCAGGTCCCCAGGAACCCAGGCCAGGGCTCGGCCACCAGCACACCAGCCCCAGCCCCTCGGCCGACACACACACCGACCCGCCGAGAGAGAGACACGACTCAGCAACGCTCAACCCACAACTGCCCCTGCTGGGGCTGCTGTGCAGCCTGGGAGCCGGGAGAGGCCTCACAGCCCATCTGGTCCTGTGGTTCCCACGCTGGGCTCCCTGGGGAACCCCCTGCATCATCTCTCCCACAGCCCACTAGGGCCCTGGGCTCTGCAGTGGGAGAGATTATGAGCGGGTTCATTCACTGGTTTCTCCATTTTTATTAACGAAAAACCACGCAGTGGCCACCCATCATACTCCTGTGAAACCTAAGCGAATTTGACATTATGAGCTGAGCCAAACACAAATACACGGAAAGCCAAACTTGTGTTTCTTTCTTACATATCAGAAATAGGGTGACATTATATTTTGCACATGAATCCTCAATTTCCCCATACCTTAATCTTCACACACGCTGTTTCATGGGTAATCGAAGGCCTTGAGGAGGGTTGTTTGAATCCTCAGACTAAAAAGCCACTCCCCGGGGAGGCGGTATCCCCCGCTCAGAGCGCCTGAGTGGCACGTGAGTGCGGGTACCCCCCACCCTGCAGGTGGAAAGGTAACGCTCAGGGAGGTGACATGACTTTGCTAAGCAGGATGTGAATCCAGACCCAGCTCCCAAGTTCTTGGCTGCCCCACCCTCACCCCCCTCCTCAGGTGACTACTGCCATCAGTAGCACTACGGGCGGTTGGGGGGCTCTTTCCCTCGTTCTGTGCAAGTTTATCTACTAGACTTTAAAATAATGGGGAGGGGGAAATGTTCTCAGAGCCCTGCTAGCACCTTTGAGATTCTTTAGGCGTTCAGGAGGCCCAGGTCACAAGCTGCTGGTGTAGACCAACAGACGAGGGAGCCAAGGCCCCCTCGGGCACTGCCACCATCACCAGGGAGCAGGAGGCAGAGCTGAGACTAGGGTTAGTCACTCACTCTCCTACTTGAAAGCCTTCCCTGACTCCTCCCTGCCCCTGACAAACCCCCAACGTCATCACCTGGCTATGAGGCCCGGACTGCCTTCTCCCCCACCCTCTCGGCTTGGGCTCTCCACCTGGGATACCTCCCTGGGTCCCTGGCCACTCTGCCAGCATTCAGTCTCAGTGAGAGAGGCCCTTCCCAACACGGAACTCACCTGGTCACAGTGAACCATACATACCCCCACCTGCTATCCGCATCACAAAGCCAGGGACTGTCTGTCCCCCCTCCAGAATGCACACCGCACAAGGGCAAGTGGCTGGGCTTTCCTAGAACCGTGGCTGGCACAGAGTCGGTACTCACCAAACCTCTGTGGGATAGGTGGGGTAGCCGGGGATGCGGGTACAGCCCCCACTTCCCAGGACAGTTTTGGCATCTCTGCTTCACATTACTGTGATCCCTGCAATGTCTCCCTCACGCTCACCGCCCCTCCCCCCACCGGCCTTTCCTGGGGCTGGGGAGGGGGTGATTTCCTTCCATATCCGTTTATTCCCTTAAGGAAACTCCTGCCTTTCCTTTTCCAGTGGGTCAGATGATGAGAAACCCAGACCCACGGGCTCCCAGATAAAGCTGGTGGGAAACAGATTCTCTCTGGCCCCAGCAGGCCCTCCCTGGTCATGGGGTCAGTGAGGGCCAGAGGAGAAGGGAGGCCAAGAAGGCCGGCTTAGCAGACCCCCTCTCACTCACGCCTGAGGCCTGGGCTCCTTCCAGCCACGGGTGGACCTGCCTTCCGTAGAAGTGTGTTCCCTGCGAACATCACGTGGATCCGTGTCCAACAAATCCCCCTTCTCAAGTGTCCCACGAGGTGGTACTGCCCCAGGCTTCTCGGGCAGGGCAGGGCGTCGTTAGTAAGCACTAACAGTGGAGTAACGGACGCCTACACTGTGAAAGGGAAACCATCCGACAGTGCTTGGTTATCACCGAAGCCACGTGATGGGAACGAGGCAGGAAGTGGGGAGTTCTCAGATACAGAACGGTGAGATTTCTCGGGGAGCGGAGTTCCCGCCGTGCCTGCATATAAGTGTCATCTGAACCTGCGAGGTTTCCCTCGCCCCATTAGAATCGGGGGTCTTCGGGCTCATAGGAATCCTTTATGCTGTAACCTAGACGTTCGCCCATTTGATCCTCATTAAGACAAAGGTTACGCCATTTTCCCGTCGAGGAAGTTAAAGTTCAGAGAGGGGAAATAACTTGCCTAGAGTCATACAGAGAATTAAAGAGAGGAGCGGGACTAGAAACCCCAAGACCGCGGACTCCTGGTCAAAGCAATAATGGAGAACGCTGACCGGAAGTCCCAACCCCGACTTCTCCGCGCTATTGGCACGGACTCTTGAATGAGTCCCTCCATTTCTCGGAGCCTCAGTTTCCCCATATGCCAACACTGGCCAGCACTGGAGACCACGGTCAGTCAAGTGGGGCTCTGGGACGTGCAGGGTCGGCCCATGACGTCCTGGGCATGGCGGGAAAGCCTCAGATGCCCCGTCAGCAACTAACAAGGGGGAAAGACGGCGCATACAGAGCGGTGAGCACGGAGACGGAGCTCGTGGCGGTGCGCGTCTGCACCGGCGTCACGGGAGGGCGTGGGGAAGATCTGCAAGCTCCTGGCTGCACTCTTCCAAGTGTGGTCCGCGGGCCAGTAGCATCGGCTTCATCTGGAGCCTATTAAATTCTGCAGACTCTCGTGCTGAATCCCCAGACCTCCTGATTCAGAATCTGCACTTAAACAAGATCCCCAGATGATTCATAAGCACATTAAAGCTTGGGAAGCAAAAATGTTTAAATGAGGAGTCGGGTTGGAGCATGTGATCTCGGGTTCAACACCTAAATCCTTCGAGCCCCAGCGTCCCCATCTGTGGCGTACAGATAATGACGTGCTCACAGGACGTCCTCACAGGACGGCTGCGAGGGTTACGTAACGTCACGCATGCCAGCAGCCTTGCCCGGTGCCCGGCAGGTAACAGCTGCCCAAACTGCTAGCTTCTTCCCTTCCTGGAAGGCCTCTCTTTCCATTCCAAGTCCTGCCTGCACATCTGGGAAGCGAAGAAAAGACCCCCATGGGGCAGCAGCAGATGGGGACAGGGTGGGAGCAGAGGGAGAGGAGGAGAGAAGAGGAAATAAGAAGCAAACTAAAAACAAGCAGCAGAGACCGTCCGAATCCCCAGGAGGCAGGCGACATGTGAAACCCAGAGATGCAGCCAGCAGCCGTTTCAGCTCACGTCCTGCACCGGGGCTATCAAGGACTGCCAGAAGCCACCAGGCCGGGAGGGAGCGAGGAGAGGAGCAAGAGCCACACACCGTGTCCCCTCGGGCCAACACGTGACAATGCCTTTCCAGGCTGGCTCTGAACCGGTTCTGTGGCCAGGGCAGACATGACACCACCCCAAGGGTCACTGGAGCAACCAGACAGAAGCCAGGGGCTCCGGCTGAGCCCTGAGAAGGGTCAGACATGGATCCAGGGACTGTGCTTGACAGTGGGGGGCTGAGCTATGTGATCTTAGCCAAGCGATTTAACCCCTCTGGGCCTCAGTCAAACAGAGGATAATAATAGCCCTACCGACCACCTTAGGGTTCTTAAGAGGGCGTAAGGAGAAGGGCTTTGCGTAGCGTCTGGTGCAGAGTAAGCGCTCAAAAGACAACGGCCATTAGTGAGACTACACCGAAGAGTCCAGAAGGAACTGCTGGTGCTTCCTCACCACCCCCACCCCCATCACTGAGTTAACCCTTCACTGACCCTGGTGCACACCGCCATCAACTCACACAGGCTCCTGCTTCCCCTCCAGTCCCCCTCCGAGCTTCTGGACACGAGCCGCCACAGCCATCCCGTCAAGATGCAGATCTGACCCCACCGGGCCCTGTTTAATGCCCAGCCTGCTCCTGCTTGCTCCCAGATGGCGACCAAAATCCTTCCTGAGGCCTGGAAGGTCCCGTGTGATCTGGGTCCCACCTACCTGCCCCGTGTTGTGTCACCATATTAACCCACCCCTACCTCCACTTTTGGCCCCATTGGCCTCCCTTTCACCTCTGGCGCTTGCCAGGGTCTCTCCCTGCACAGGGTCTATGCACGGGCTGTTCTCTCTGCCTGGAACATCATCCCCACGCTTAGCCCTGCTCTGCCTGCGTATCTCTCCCAGCTAGCCTACTTCCCAGGGGAAGCTCTCCTTGAGCCCCACGGAGCACGTGAGGAGCCCCACCGCACCCTCTCGCAGCCTTCTAGAGGTCCTGAGCCTTCCAGGGCTCATCACAGTTACTAACTAAACACTTTTTTGAATGGGCATTTTATTAACGCTCACTGCTATATCCCCGGCCCCAGGCACATAGTAAGTGCTTAATAAACACCGGGGTCGCGAATGAATAACCCCATTCTCGAGCAACCACCTCACCCACCCCCTCATGCCCCAAGCCTTCACTTTCCACACACACGGAACAAGCCCCAGTGCTGCCTGATCCTCAACCTACATCCATGACCCGCTGGCCCGGCGCCAGAGATCCAAACGTTTCTAGATCTGATTTTCTTGAAAGCAGCTTTGGGACGTGGCCAGGGGAGGCGTGCACCGCCAGCCTCGGCAGTAAACGCTGATGAAGCTGTCTGGACCAGCTGAGCTGAGATCAGGAAATGCCAAGATTTAAAAGCATCCGGAACCCATTTATTTATTGTTGTTCTTGCACTTCCAGGCTATTTTAAGCTTCAGATCGATCTGCTGGCCCTCCTCTCTCCAAACGCCGCTTCAGAAACACCCAACATGCACCTGGCCCTACCTGGCAAGGCTCGGCTGCCCCTGCCCCATATGATACACCACGGCAACAGCCACAAAAACGGGTGGCTGTTCTGGTTTACCAGGTGCCTCTGGGACCGGCAGGTGCTTTCACCGAAAGTCCCCCAACACTCCCAAAAAGGAAGTATTACTAGCTCCATCTGAAAGACAGAGAAATTGAAACTCAGAGAGGTGAAGAAACCTGCCCGGGGTCACACAGCTAGAAAGTGCTAGAACTGGGATCCAACCCCAGATCTGCTGAATCCAAAAGTCAGGCTCAGCTCCTAGCCACTTGGCTATACTGCCCACCTCATGCCCCCACCAAAGCTCGTTGTACACACTGGGAGTTTTCTCATCCAGCCACCTGCAAGGACCGTACCACCAGTCGAAGCCCCCTGCCCCCACGGGCACTGCCACGAAGGTAGCCACGGTGGGTTGCTAAGTGAAAGGGGGAAGCTGACATTCTATGATCCTGTCTGTGCTTTTAATAAAAGATGCAGCACGGAAGGAAAGAAGACGCACAGGTCACATATTCAGAGATCCTCGCCAGGAGGACAGAAGAAAATATTTAAGAGTTTGGAAACAGGAACAAGGAGTTGGTTGGGGATGGGGGAGGTCACAGAATATTTACTTTCTATTTAGGTGCTTCCTTACTCTTCGAGGATTTTATTTCTATTCGGTCACATACACGCCTCAACCCCTCCTCCAAAGTCCAATTCGTATGCCACCCTGGCTGTGGAGCCTGCCCTGACTGTCCCCACTTGTCCCTCCTCTCAATCTCCACCATCTGCTGCCTCTGTCTCTCAGGCACATAGGCCACTGAGCCTGTGTCCTCCAGTGCATACAGATATGAGAGCTCCCAGGCAGGCAGGAGCCCCAGGGCCCGGGTCAGGGTCTCCCCACACTGAGGCCAAGCCTCTGCTAAGGTAGGGGCATGGAGAGCCTCGATGAATGAGTAACTGTTTCATTTTCTATCTATCTTGGTCCATGGCCTCCTGAAGCCAAGGAAGTTGGAAACTCTAAAATGGAGCTTGGAGGCAGGCAGGGAAGGAGGAAAGCAGAGAATCAGAGGGTAAATTCAGCTCCTGGAATCCTGCCCAGTGCTCATCCCTGGGAAATGACTCAAGCACTGCTTATGCCAGCAGACGGTCCATTTGGGCCCTGAGGTCACCAAATCTCGTCATGGTCCTGCTTATTAAATATAGAGGAGCGTGAAATAAAGCCACCACGTCTGGTGTCGGGGCTCTGAGGAAGGGACGGAGAGACAAAGACGGGAGGCAAGGAGTCTGTCCCCTGTCAACCAGTCCTGACTGCTCACGGAGGAAGCTCTGGGCTGAAACCGAGACTGGACCCGGATATCGGACTTGGCTCCTGGCCTTGGTGGGAGCTCAGGGACGGTCCCATCTCACCTCACAGGCAGCGAGGGGGTCCCTGCCTTCCTCAGTACCCAGCCCTTGCTTGAGGACGTCTGAAAAGGTCACACTTTGATACCCATGTCATTGGTACTGTCCAACCACCAAGTAAAGAGAGGTAGACACACTGACCACCCCATTTCACAGATGAGGAAACTAAGTCCTAGGGATGGTAAGTAATATGTTGGAGATCATGCAGCAAAGTTAGTGATACTGGAACTGGACCAAGGCTGCAGCACGGGGAAGAGCCTGAACTAGAACTCCACTGGCCGGAGCTCTGCGACTACAGGAAGCCACCCATTGGCCCAAGGCCTCAGTTTTCTCATTTGTTTAGTGAGCTGCCTGCTCACAGGGCAGCATGAGAATCTACTGAGCTGGGGCCGTGCTTCTCTGTCTCTGATCACATACCTACGGGGGACGCAGTGGTCGGCAGAGAAATACAAACGCACAGGCCCTCTCCCCACTCCCCAATATTGGGCACAATGGAAAATTAAATCATTTCACTTGGTAAGAAAAACTTTCTTCTGTTATAAAAAACAAGGGTACACTGGGACTGTAACGCAAAAGCCGCATTAATCTTTCCAGATAAAATATGAATGGTTTTTGTGCCGCAGATTCTGTTTAAATCAGTCATAGGTTCAACTGACGGGGCCACTTTGGAAGTAGCAATGGAAACTGTTAACAACACTGACTTTGGAATCAGAAAGATCTGCATTAATTTGAGCTCACTCACTCAACCAGCTGTGTGACCCCGGCCTAGATACTCACCCTCCCTGAGACTTAGCTTCTTTATCTATAAAACGAAAACGATAAGATCATGCTTTTAAAGCAGAAATCAATCTCTTTTGAGTGACTGGGTCCCACTGGTGAAGCTTACAAGCTTCTGAGAATGTTTACAAAATGTTTACAAATAAAATTAAGTAAAATGTTTCAAAGCGCATAAAATAAAACAGCATTATAAAGGAAACCAATGATATCAAAATACACTTATAAGATATTAGGAAGAATAAATTTGTGTTACAGTAACATCACATGCTTCCTCACTGCAACGTTAAAAAGTAAGATCTCGGCGCAAGTATAATAATTACCCATAATTTCAAAGGAGCGATGAACATAAATATTCCCAGATAACTGAAATAACTGTAATGTGATATGGAAACAGCTGTGATGCCATTGGTGACAAAGTCACAGCCACCACTAATATTTTCACGGTTTGTCATCTATGTTCATAATGAATGGAAATTCTAAATTTCACTCAGAGGTTAGCAAAACATTCACTTAGAGCTTAGAGATCATTTTTGTTCTCTATCCAAGTTCACAGAGCCCCTAAATGCTAACCCCTGGGGCTGGAGAACGTGAAGGTTAAGAAGCTCAGTTATAAAACGTTTCACACGGTGCCTGGCTGGTACAAGCCGTCCCAGGTTCTGTCCCCACACAGAACAGGGCCCACCTGCGTGCGGTGAGGAGTCCTCGGGGAGTGGCTGGAACAGCCCTGAGCCCATGAGGGGCCCCGGGCGGGATGTGGGTCACGCAGGGCTGTTGAGTGAGTAAGGGAGGTCCTTAAAGCTAAATCCACAAGCTTAGGGCTGGAAGAGGGTTAAGCCCCAGTTACATGCGCACTTGGGCTGTCTCAGCTCAAAACATGCCATGTCCTTCCTTCCCTGCATTAGCTGTGTCCTCGGCTACTCCGGCAAAGGAGCCCTTTCAAATCTTGTCCCCTTGACAGCTCACTAGGTTGGTTTATTGGCACCTCAACCTTATGTTCAAATGGAGCTCTAGCTCCACTTGAGCCAGTTTCTCCTTCGAGTCCTCCTCCTGTCAGTGATAGGCAAAACCCTCACCCAGTGGCTCAGAAGCGACACTCGGAACACCTCTCTTTCCCTCCCTCTCAGTCCATCAGCTGGTCCTGTCCACTCTCTCTCCATCTCCGCTCTCACCCTACTAGCCCATGCTGCCATTGTCCCTTGCCTGGATTCCTACAAGGCTGCCTAGCACGTCTCCCAGTTCCATACTTGCCCATCCCACTCCATGTTGGTCTCTCCCACCATAGCCAAAAGTCATCTTTAAAAAATGTACATCGGGGGCGCCTGGGTGGCGCAGTCGGTTAAGCGTCCGACTTCAGCCAGGTCACGATCTCGCGGTCCATGAGTTCGAGCCCCGCGTCAGGCTCTGGGCTGATGGCTCAGAGCCTGGAGCCTGTTTCCGATTCTGTGTCTCCCTCTCTCTCTGCCCCTTCCCCGTTCATGCTCTGTCTCTCTCTGTCCCAAAAATAAATAAACGTTGAAAAAAAAAATTAAAAAAAAAAATGTACTATCGGATCATGCTGCCCCACTCCCTCCCTACTCAAAACTCTCCAAAGACTCTCCTCTTGTACTTAGGATGAAATCCAAACATCCATGGCTGATAAGGTCCTCGCCTACCTTGCCAGCATCCTCTCTGGCCACCTTCTGACTCAATCGCCATGCCCCCCACATCTTGGCATTCTTTTATATATTAGAACTCAAAAGTTCGTCACTGCCCCAGGGCCTTTGCACAAGCCATTTTTGCATGGCTGGCTCCTTCTTGACACGTTGACCAAATGTCACCTCTTCAAAGAGGCCTTCGCTGACCATTCACTCTAAAGTGGCTACCCTTCCCCACTTCGGCACCCTGTCCATTACGTGGCTCTGTCTTATCTTCCTCATGATCCACCTCACTGTCTGAAAAGATCTTGTCCGTTCTGGCCGTGTGTTTGTTCTCTGTCCACCCTCACTAGAATGGAAGCTCCTGACTGCTGGAAACTAGTCCGGCTTGTTTCCCACTAGATCTTGGTGCATAGTAGGCACTCTTTAGATTTTACTGAGTTAGCTTATTTTGCGTAGAAAATGGGCTGAGCTCATACACTTTCTGCCATTTAATCCTCACAGCTGCTATTATTTCTATTTTACAGGAGGAAGCTGAGGAGGCCCAGTGAGGTTCCCTAGCTGGCTGAGGGCCACGGACTCCAAAGCCAGGTTCTTAATCATTGTATTCTGCTCCAAAAAAACTTACTCCCTCCCTCTCCCCCATCCCCTCCAAATATCTCCAAACAGAAGACAAGAGAACGATGATTCTGCAGAAAAATGCAGAGGGGTGGGGCTGAAGGGATGCTATCCCAGGCCTCACGATGCCGTAACCTCGTCCTGCTCAGAAGCCATGCCGGGCCTGGGGCGGCTCCGCCCAGGGGAGCTGGCTGGCAGGGACGTGGCTCCCACACGCACATACGCCTGGAACACCCTGGAAACTCCCCACAGCTCCTTTCTCCTCAATTCCCTTTTCCGGGCCTCTAATCTCTCGGTCAGGTTTCCAGGGCTGTGAAGTGTCCTCTGCTTGGAAATTCCCCAGTCAACAGTGGGAGAGTGGGACACGTGCCTGAGAGGCTGGAAATCTGGAATTAGAACCACACAGAACCCCAGGTAGGAAAAGGCCTTGATAGCCATTTAGTCCCATCCCCTCCTATGCTTTAACCAAACACTAACTACAGGTACTTCGCGGGGGAGGTCCCCTTTTTATCCCCATTTTACAGATGAGAAAAGTTGAGGCCCAGAGAGGTCTGCTGACTTCCCCTGGAGGCACCCAGCTAAGTTAAGTCTGGGATGGGAACCCAGAAACCTGACCCCCGAAGCCACAACATCTCACCTCTGCACTAAAATAAGAACAAAGCCCTTTTTGTTTCAGAGCCTCTCCACGGGAGGCACAGGGGCCAGAGTTACAGAACAACAGAATGAAAAGAATCCTTGGACAGAACTGGCCCTGAACCTCCTATTTTCGGCGGGAGGAAACTGAGGCTCAGAGAGGGAAAGTCTGACCCTCAGCCGGCATGGCGTCCAGCTGCCTCTGGTGAACCCCTCATGGCCCTGGACACAAGGCAGGGTGCACCGGTGGCACGTGTCCAGGGGCACCGACCCCACAAAGGACCCGCTTCAGGATGGCAGCCCCCAGAGCCTGCATTCCAATCTGGTTACAGCAGGAAGGGCAGGTGCTTGCAGACAATGCTCAGTCCGCAGCGGGCGGGAGGCAGCTGCTGGGCAGCGGCTGGCCTTAAACAGAACTCCCTGTTTCCATTTTAGCCTTGTTGCCATGGGGTGGGCCCGGCTGGGACGACAGCCTCCTTATATAGGGCAACTCAGGAATCCTGGCCCGGCTTCTCCAAATGCTAAGGCAATGGCCCCAGAGGAGACAAAACAAGCAACTGCCCTTTAGAGGCAAACACATCTCTTTGCCGTGTTGCTGCTTAGAGAATTGTGCCCGTGTGTACGCATGCACACGCACGTGCCATTCAAGTGCTCTGGCCTGGATCTGAGACAGAGAGCCGCCACGATATGCTCCTGAGCAAAATGACTCTTTTCCCTTTCATTGAAGCACCAATATAGGCACACCACCACCATGAAGCCAGTCTGCATGCAAGTCCTTTTCCAAGAAACTTCATACTTCCTGGTCCTGCTCTGACAGAGGCTGAATTTTAACCCCTTCCTTCATAGCTCGAACCATCAGATGCTGGCAAGCATTTTCTGTAAAGGCCAGATAGTAAATATTTCAGACTTTGGAGCCATAAAGTCAACTGCTCAGCTCGGCGGTTGGAATGTAAAAACAGCCACAGATGACGCATAAACCAATAGACGTGGCTGGGTGCCAATAAAACTTTATTGACAAGAACAGAGCTGATTGGTTTGGCCTTCGGGGCCTTAGTTGGCTGACCCCTGGATCCATCATCTCCACCACTGCCCCCTCAAAGGGGCCATTTACTCTGATGAGCGGCAGTCCCTCCCCTTGGGGTGCGGTGTCTCCAGAGCTGTGTGCCTCTGCCCTCCACAACCATCTCCTCTGGGCAGTAGGGTGTTGGCCTCGCCATCTTCCTAACGTGGGCCTGCTGTCCTCACCAAGTCCTACTCCTCTCCGCTTAGGTACCGCGTCTCATCTGCAGCGAACTGGTCAACCGGGGGTCTCCAAGCTGAAGGCTATCTCTAAAACCAGAAGGAGTCTGGGAACAACGGTGCCTGGCCTCTGTCATGATGGTTTTGGCTACCACTGGCTCTGAGTGAGAGATTCCAGAAGGCAGAGGCTGCTAGACGAGATACGTCTGAGGTCAGGAGGAAACGAGGGTGTGACCTGACCTCCCCACAAACATGTGAGGCACGGGTGCCAAATTAGGCAGTGCAAGGGCATTCTCTTACACAGGGGTCCGCTCACACTGCTTTTAACAGCACACTGGGATTTTGGGAAGACAGAGGATGCTCTGATGAACCAACTTCCTTCTGCATTTCCCCTGGAAGTTGTGATATGCCCACTTCTCCCTTCTGACAGGAAAACATCTTCTATGAGTCAGGGGCTCCTCCTGCCCAAGAAGAGCTTCCTCACTGCCTCCGCCCAGTTCTCCGGAAAGCAAAGGGGAAAGGTCAGGCAGTAGCAGCAATCCCCACAGGCTGTTTGCAGGGCACCCACCAGACCAGCAACCAACAACCGTGACAGGCCCACCCACCACCAAACCCAGTGACCCGACTCCGCGATGGCCCTGACTGGATAAAGTAGCTGCGGATGTCTGGTCCCAAGGCTGTGGTCAATGTCATCGCACACCTCTGAAGGTGTTCCAGGAGGAGACGCACAGACTTCTTCCGTGGGGCCCCAAGGGCAGATGCAAGACACCAACGGGTGGAAGTCCCATTTTTTTTCCCACACAAGGAAGAATGTTCTAATGAAGGCGGTGATTTTCCTCCAGGCTGTGATTCGCACAGAGGCTGGCAGGGTGCACTGCAAAGGGGACTCGTGCACCCAGGAGCGCACACGGCTTTGGTGAATCAATAGGACTATGTGCCCAGCCTGTGTCCTCTTCTGCTGATGGCCCTCATCAGCATGTCCTTCAGGCTTTGCGACAATCCTCAAGGTAGAAATTCATACCATCCCACTCTGCAGATGGGAACACTCAGGCTCAGAAAGGCAGTAAGTAACAGAGAAGCAAGAGCAACACAGCCAGCCAGGAGTAGAGCCCGGCTCCCAGGGGCCAGGCTCTCCATACAGTCGCATTCCTGAAATGACACTTGGAATCCGAGTCCCATCCCAAAAGTGGAGTGAATGCCTTTCGGGAGGGTGTCTTGGCCTTTCTTTGACCCCTCCCACCTCTGGGGAGCTGCTGTGAGGAGTGGGGGACCCCACATCTTAAAGAAGAGGCCCCAAGGAGGAAGACTTCTCCCCATCTCTTCCCTGAAGGATCTGGCTCGCAAAAGGACTCTCCACGCGGGGCCTATCTGCTCATTGCCATTTTACAGGCTCCTGCCCTGTCCCTCCCCACCCCCTGTGCCAAGCACCCTGAATGGTCCCACCTCCGCACCTTTGTACACAGCGTTCCCCCACTCCACCCTGCTCCCAGCCTTCCCAGCTAGGCGACTTTGTTCTCTGCACCACGTCTTCAGGATGCTGCTTTTCCAAGTCTCGCCTGAGAATGCCCTCTGCCCTACTTACACTCCTCTACAGCCCTAGCATCACGTCCCCATGGGGAGCCTTTGAACCCAAGGCCAGGGGATACAGGGTGTGCCCGAGGGTCCCCTGGGGGCCCGCAAGTGCTCCTTCAACCCATGTTTGTTGAACGAAACTCTTATCGATATATCCTTTTATATCTAAACAGAAAAACCACAAGCACCTAGACCTAGGCGCAGGGTACAGTAATCTGTGGAAGGCTGTGAAAAGGGGGAGGGGGCTGCCGGCCGCCAGTCCGATCAGAGCAGCTCAGCTGGTCTCCACTCACTGAGCCGGTGGGTAAGATCCTGCCCGCAGAGGGGAGAAGAGGAGCCCTCCAGCAAAGGACTGCCTTCCAGCTCTGATATTGTTGAATCACAACGCCCCTCCCACCCCCTTCTGCAGAAACTGACTTCTCTCCAGGCAATGAAATCACAGAGTCACCAAAGGAGGCTCTGAGCTTGGCTGGCTCACCAGCCCCAACCCGGAGCAGGCACGCTCAGGAGCTCCTTGCACACCTCCAGAGATGAGGAGCTCGAGCACAAGCACAGACTCGTCTCTAGAAACTCTTAAGCAGGAGCCCAGGGCATCTTGCAGGGTCTTTTGGCTGCCCGACAGGCGGAGCCTCTCTCAGAGGAGAGCCTAGGAGAAATCTAAGAGAATCAAAGAATATCCTTAAGAAGAGACACAGTATTTCCAAGGTTTCGTTCACTTAGCCGCTGCTGCAGAATCTCCTGGGGAAGCCTGTAAAAATGCAACTTCTTGGGCCCCACCCCAAAGGCCCTGAATCCATTTTTGGATTCTCCATCCTGGAGACCCAGGAATGTACATTTTAAACAAGCCCCCAAGCGATGATGCAACCACTAATGTCCACTGTCCAGAATACTGCCCCAGACCAGGAATCTATACATTTCACTCATTTCCCCATAGGTTGCCGGGTCCCATTTCACAGGTGGGCTTACTGAAGCCCATTCCCAATGGCAAAGTACCCAGAGTAAATGACAGGAAAGCAAACCATCAAGGAGCATTGTCATTTATCCCTTTGCTTATTTCATCAGGTCCCAAAACAAGGGCACTTGTATACTCTCAGATGCCTCACCCTAGTATCAGAATCTCTTCTGATTGTGCTCCTTTTATTAGACTTGTTTAAGCCTCAAAGGCCCCCAGGAAGTGCAGGCTGCAGACTAGCTCACTCTGGATTTGGCTGGTTTGGGGCTGCGGCAGCAAGGACCAGGGAAGCAGCATCTGTCGGCGGCGGCGGGAGAGCCGGTGAGAGCAGAGGCACACTCCAGAGGGTTAGCGAGCCCCAGGTCTGGGGGCTTAGGGTAGAGGGTGCTAGCTTCCTTCTATCTGCTCATAGCTGTCCCGGGCATCATCATAAATGAGGCTACAGGAAGTCCTTGGTCCTGAGAAGAGCAGCCTCCCTCCCTACCATTTCAGGCCCCTTTAACCTCTGCACCCACACTCCCACCCCCATCCCCAATGACCCACACTGCATATTTAATATGCTACCTCTCTTACATGATCCTCTTTAGTCCCCGCAATAATCCCACACAGCAGGTATGATTATCCTCTCCACTGACAGATGAGAAAACCAAGGCTCAGAGAGGTTAGCTAACTTGCCCAAGGTCACCCAGCTGGGAAACAGTAGAGCCAGGAGGTAAATCCAGGCAGTTTGACTGGGGATCAAGGGCTCACCCTTAGGTTTACACTGCTTTCCCTTCCTTACTGCCTATGAGGTCTTGGAAAAGTGTCATCGACGCCTGAAAGGTTGACACACAGACCAGAGCAGACAAGTTTCACCTCCATGGGGGTTAATGAGGGAGTGGATTAGTGGGACATTTCCTGAGCAAGAAAGGAATTAGAGGTGAGGCTTCAGGTAATCCCTTTCAGGTGCAGCACACTTTACAGTTTACCGTGAGAAGCACCATAATGAAGGGATTCAGTGCAGGCCACAGCCCCAGGCTGCCCTGCTGTGTGGACCTGTGACTTAATGTCTGAACCTAAGTGCTGTCCTCTTTAAAATGAGAATAACAGTAACTACCTCATGGCTTGTTTTGAGAACTGAATGCAGCTAAAGTAAAGCACTTAGAACAGTGCTTGGAACATAAAGTGGCACTTAATGCTTGCTGTTATAATCGTATGATGAAATGACTTCCCATTTATCACCTCAACTGATCCTCCTAACAGTCCTGCTTGGTTCACAGGACTGGACCATTTGTCCCATTTGCAGATGAGAAAAGGCAAAGGCAGGGAAAACGGCTGACACACAGTCAAAGGCTAGGTCTCTGAATTAACTCTCAAGTCACTTCCCAGGCAGGCCCCCATTTGCATCTGTTTCTCCTTTGAGCCCCGACGTGGCTCTCATTTGTTCTGTTGCTTCATGTCTGAAATGAGAGAGCTAAAAAAAAATCTCCCGGGAATGGCTCCCATGACAAACTTCACCACTTCAATGCCTTTGCCCGTGGCAGACACTGCTAATCAATCACAGGCCTCCTTCCTGCTGATCCGGAGCACAGCTGCGGACTCTCCAACACCGCACTCTTGGCAGTCATTACCAATCGATCACAGATGGGGGATAATCAAACCCAACCCTTCCATCGCATGGAATCTTCTATCCAAACTTGGGTTCTTTCCAAACCCAGTTATGACTGGGAGACAGGGGTGCCCACAGCTATCGCATCACTACACATGTCAACCTCCCTGCAGATCCCTCTCAGAGACTGTAGTGTCCCGGTGGGTAGAATGTGGTCACAGCAGCATCCATCTTTCCCCACATCCAAGAAACTGCTCAACACAGATGTCTTGCTGAGACTCGACCCCAGAGCCTCACCTTTGACTGGCAGTCATGTCAGCTAGTGGGGAAGCATTCCACATCAGCAGGTCTCCCCTGTGTGGCAAAGGACGCCGGTGAAAGGTGTGGTAATTAGTTATTATCACATTTTAAAATCCCACTGTGGAGGACGATTGGTTTTTAATGTAAAGAGGAGCTGTTCAATGGGCACAAGGAGTTTTTATCCCTCTGCCATCTCTCTGGAGAACAATACCCTTCCCATTTGAGGCCTCATAGGTCAGTGATGCTGAACCCACATACACACTCTTGTTCCAGAAGTGGGCCCATGACCCACTGCTGGGCAATCAGAGGCCCTCGTTTCCCAGCCATCATAACTGGCTCAGAGCTGAACCTGTGCCCCCAATCCAGACAACAAGAGTCAGCCCCACAATGTTAGCTGATGTTATTGGAAAAGAAATGCTCTTCTCCGATTGTGGTTACTATGCTGATCCATGAGAAGCCTGGTGGCCATTTTCCCCATTGACTGGGAAGAACCTGTATGAAACTGGTACCCCCACAAAGTAGAGTTGAGAGATAGAGCACCTAGAGCCAACTGAACCTGAACCCCACATTTTCATTTATGGGACAAAATAAATTCCTTTATTAGGGGGTGACTTTGAGTCAGGTCTCCATTGCTTATAATCAAACAATCCTGAGTACCCTGGATATGCAGAGGGCAGAAAGCCTGGGTTCTCTAACACGCAGGTTGGGTAGGATAAAAAAAAAAAAGCTTGACAGGCACCTGCGTGGCTCAGTTGGTTGAGCATCCAACTTCGGCTCAGTTCATGATCTCACGGTTAGTGAGTTCGAGCCCCACGTCGGGCTCGCTGCTGTCAGCACAGAGAGCCTACTTCGGATCCTCTGTCTCCCTCTCTGCCCCTCCCCCATTCTCTCCCTCTCTCTCTCTCTCTCTCTCTCTCTCTCTCAAAAATAAACATTAAAAAAAAAAAGTTTGAGAACCACTGAGCTTAACGCTATGGTTTTCCCTAGTGATTTTTTTCTCTACTCTAGGCACCTAATAAAACTGACAAGGCTTGAGCCAAGGGGGCTAATGCTGTGCTTCTGAGGTCTGGGAGAAGACTCGGCTTTTCCTGGCAGGAGAATGTTTTATTCATTGGTTTGCTCATTCATCCCTTCATTCATTTTGCCAACATTCTCTGCTGTTTGACGGTCTCCATTCCAACCCTCTGAATCCTCCTTCACCTTTTCTACTACGGAAGACATTCCTCCCCGACTGCCTCCAGGTCCAGTTTCTGTAGTCTACAGCAGGCATGCAGCTGGGATTGGGCACAAGGCCACCCCTGTGACGGGGTGTCTGGGAAGGCGTCTGCACGGATACCTGCCTCTGGGTCTTGGCCTCTGCCCCTGGGGCATCTTCCCATTAAGAATGGGTGTTGGGGGGGGGGGCGGGGCCTGGGTGGCTCAGTCAGTTGAGCATCCGACTTCAGCTCAGGTCATGATCTCCTGGTTGGTGAGTCCAAGCCCTGCAGGGTCTCGCTGCCGTCCGCACAGGGCCCATTTCAGAGCCTCTGTCCCCCTCTCTCTCTGCCCCTCCCCTGCTAATGCTCTATCTCACTCTCTCAAAAATAAATATTTTTTTAAACATGGGTGTCAGGGGCACCTGGGTGGCTCAGTCAGTTAAGCGTGTGATTTTTTATCTTGGCTCAGGTCATGATCTATGGTTCGTGCGATCGAGTCCCTCATTGGTGCTAACAGCACGGAGCCTGCTTGGGATTTTCTCTCTCCCTCTCTCTCTGCCCCTCTCCTGTTTGCCCTTGCTCTCCCCCCCCCCAAATAAATAAAATAAACATTAAAAAAAAAAAAAAGAAAGAATGGGTGTCATGCTCAGCCTTTGGTTTGCCTTCACTGAGCCAAGGTTGGCCCAGACCCTTGGGCAGATAATCTCGTAGCTGTGGGCAAAGGGTTAGGGAATGATCCTATTCTCTGGCCTCTTTTAGTGCCAACCTGGGTTGGGGTGGCACCAGCTCCCAAGAGTCACAACACTAACCTCCAGACATGCCTGGACCGTTCGTAAAGAAACCAAAAAGTCTTTTTGCCCTGTGTATGGAGAAGGTAGACTGGGATCTCAGGAGAGGCAGAGTCAAAGGCCAGACCATACGCACAGCAACCTCTCTACAAGTACTCAGCACTAAAAGATGGGCGGGGGGGGGGGGCGTGGGGAATGAATTTTTCTTAAAGAGTCATTTGAACTGCCACGTTCCATTGTCAGATTGTAAACTTTTTAAAAAAGGAAGGGCCCCCCACTTACTGTGTGCTTGCTGAGTATTGGGCACTGCCATTTGAGACAACAGAAATGATGATCTCCGTCCCCTTCACAGATGAAGAAACCAAGGTTCAGAGAGGCCCAAGATCACTGGCCAACCAGGGATAAAAGCCAAGATTTGAACCTGGGTCTGTCCGGCTGCAATGCCCATGACACTAGCCTCTGCCTTTTTCCTGTCCTACCAGTAGAAGTAAAAGGGCCCTTAGATGAGAATGAGGAGATCTGGTCCGACCCTTGGTTGTACAGACACGAGACGGAGGCCTCAGAGGAAGAGGCTTATGTGGGACCCAGGCTTCCTGCTGCCCTGGGTGAGGTTTCTCTCCAGACCTCCTGAGCCTGGATATCAGTATGGAGAACTCCCTGTTGCCCTGAGAGTATATAAACACTTTCCTTTTCCCCGAACAGTTATTTCAGTGCTAACTTGCACCATGCATCTGGGGATATAGCAGTGATAGAAAGGCAGGGTCCCCGCCATCTAGTTAGACGGGGAGCTCCCAGACCTGTGCCCAGGAGATTTAGAACACAAAGACAGTCGGCTGGAGTGAGGGTTCGGGGAGACCAGGAAGAATGAGAAGGAAGTACTCAGGGCCTCTAATGGACTTCTAACCACTGTGTTAAGGGTGGCCTTTGCCCTGAGATCGTGGGGCTCCACTGAGGGGGATTTCTGCAGGACAGTGACAAGTCGGATTTGTGTTCTGGCTGCCACGTGAAGATAGGGACAAAATGGCAGCAGGAGGTCCAATGAGTGGCTGTCCCACAGGCCAATGCGACATAGTGGCCTCTGGGCAGAAGGAAGTAAAATGAAGAGGAGAAAATGTTGGACCTATTGTGACCTCTGTTCTGGTGAACAGACTGGGCGATAGCCGGGCTGTGGGGAGTGAGGAAGGAGGAAAAGTTAAGGAGGGCTCCCTGGTTCAGGGCTGGAGGCAGGGAGTGAAACGTGCAAGGAGCTTCACTTGGGACATGCTGAGTTTGGGGTACCTGAGAACAGGGGAGCAGTGCAGCCAGCGTCAGGCAGGCAAGTCGGGGGGTCTCTCGCACCTTCCTCGTCCAGGCTAGGCCGGCACCTGAGTGCGCGTATACACAGGTGCGTGCGGGCGGTGGGTAGGAATACGGCTGTTACCATACTCCTGTCTGTGGAAAGCTACAGAACGGATCCACAGGCTCTCTTATCAGGCCCTTCTAGCATCCTGGTGAGTTCTCCCCATTTCACAGATGAGGAGCCTACAACCCCCCAAAATTGGATGAGTTCTCCGAGGTCATGACTCCAGCCCACGCTTTGCCTCCCAGGCCCCACGCGGTCATGGTCAAGGTCACTGGCCCTCTTTACCCTGACATGCCACCCTCCGTATGAAAAGCCCTGCACAGCCTTAACTGAGTTTCCAACCGGGCAAAAGGGGAGCAGATGTGCTGATCGGTCAGGACAAGTCCCCTAATCCTGCTTGCTCGTGGCTGTGCGTCTCAGTGGAAATTAACTAATTGGTCTCCGAGGCGCTGAGTGTTGCAGGAGGGGAAAAGATGTGTCCTGAGGATGAGAAAGGCCTGGGCAGGCCAAGGTGCTCGCTCACGCTCGCTCGCTCTCCCTCCCGCTCTCTTTCTCTCGTTCCAGTGTGACACTGACGCCAGCACCCAGGAGTTCTAGTACCCATTCTGGGACCTTTGCCCTCAGCACCCTGACTTTCTGTCAACCCCGCAAAGCTCAGAACCATTGGCCAGGACAGCCCTCCCAGCTGCCTTCACACAAGCCCTTTCTTCCCTTTTGCTCTGCCTCACTCTCTACCTCTATCCCAGCCGGCACTTGGCAGCCCCCCAGAGGCCTGCTGGGAGTCAGGAGGGAATGCTGAGCATCTGGCCAGAGCCCAGGCCAGCCTTGTGGGTTCACATTAGGGCACCTGCTAATGTGCAGGACCCTGGGGCCAGCTGCCCTGTGACTGGCTGGCAAAGCCAAGCATCAGGCCACCCCAGCACCCAGAACCGCGTGACCCCAAATCCCAGCTATAAATAGATGAGAACCTGTCAGCCCCCCTGCCCCTGCCCAGCCTCCCCTCTCTCTTGGCCAAGAATGAAAGGGCGCCTTGAAATGATGCCGAGGCCCGGATACCCAGCTCGGCTGCTCTGGACCTCAACCTGCTGCTGACCTCAGGGAAAATACTCCATCCTCTGGAAATCCAGGGATCTGTCAAGTCCAAGCCCCACTCAGCCCACATCCTGCTTCTATCCCCGGTAACTACCCTGGTGTACTTACTGTTTCCAGCCCCCAGATTTCTGAGTCATTTGGATCACACTTTAATATGCTGCCACCAACAAGGCATTCATTAGGAACCCACTGCTTGGGGAGAGGGGTGCGTGTGTGCATGTGTGTGTCAGAGATGCTGGTCTTTGCAGAAATGGTTTTTTCAGAGCTTCTTAAGAGCTTGCAGGATCTCAGACGAATGCTCGCTCCTTTCCTCACACAAAGGGAAGGGGCCTTACCCGAGGCCACAGAGTGAAAGGGTGGCGGGTCAGTGACCAGACACCCAGCCCAGTGCTCACTCACCACAGCTCCAAGCTATCGCGAGCCCTACTCCCAACCCACCGCCACCCGGAGTTCCTGCTTACGCCATACCAATGGCCCAGAATGCCCTTGCTGCTTCTCTCTTCTTCTCTTACTCTCCCCGCTCCTGGACTTAGCCCACCACCACCTCCACCAAGAAGCCATCCCAGCCTAATTTAATTTAGCTCCCAGCTGTCCCAAGCCCCACTCCCTGCCAGCACAGCCACTCCCCGTCATGCATTTACTGAGTCGCTTGCTTGCACTGACCACAAATGGCATTAATAATTTCCCTTTATTTAGGGGTAGCAAATAGAGTTTCTCTCATAGGCCAAATCCTAACAGTTAATAGTAGCTGTCATCATGTGTTTGAGGATTTTAAGCCATATCCGAAGTCAGCAGGACGAATACGGTGCTTGATGGGTGATGTCTGTCTCGGCCAGTGCCCATGCCAACATTCACGCCAGGTTGTAGCAGCCCTGCTTCAGGGTTTACTCTTGCCTCTGTTGCCCCCAAAGACTAGATTCCTAAAGGCGGAAACTCAACTATATAGACCCGTCAGTTTGAGCTGTGGGAAGAGGGGTTCCTTCCTCCCAGCCCGCCACCCAAACATCAGCCGACATGGGTGTCAAGCAGACAATGCAGAGAGAACGATAATCATCTCTTGCTCAAATCTGGGGTTGCCCCACACAAAGGACTCCGCAGCCGTGGCCTCGACTGATCTCGACGACAAGCCCGAGAGACACACAGGTATTCTCTCTCCTGTCACGTGAGTCAACTGAGGCACACAGAGGCTGAGTGACTATCCCGAGACAGGAGTTGGCAGGCCCGGACCTGAACTCGCCTCATGGAATGGCATCCACGCAGAACTGGCAGGGATCATCCAGTCCGGTCCTCCAGAGGACAAAGACCAGCCAGCCTGCCAGGTGACCGTCCCACCTGCCCTCTCCTATCTCCCACGACAGGAAACACTCTATCATCCGAGGCAGGCCAGCTCATTCCATCTGGGGGCAGTTCTGGACATACGGGAAGTTCCTCCAGAGCCTGAGTGGGAACCTCCCCTTGCGACCTCCGCTCGCCAGCGCCATCCTCTCCAAGGTCAGGTATTTGCAGGCAAATCTCACGCCCTCCCTGGAATCTGGTTTCCTCTGGGTTGCACGCTGCTACAGCCCCTACCATTTGGAAGAATACATGGTTTAAAGGCATCTGGCTTTTTGTTCCTCCTTCCCTGAGAGCATACTTGTTTGCCTGTCGTGCTGAGAGAACCATCTTCTCCCTAGTTCTATACCTCCGACTTCTATTAAGACATCTGAATGTTCCGGGGCGCCTGGGTGGCTCAGTCGGTTAAGCGTCCGACTTCAGCTCAGGTCGTGATCTCATGGTCCGTGAGTTCAAGCCCCACATCGGGCTCTGTGCCAACAGCTCAGAGCCTGGAGCCTACTTCGGATTCTGTGTCTCCCTCTCTCTCTGCCTCTCCCCCGCTCATGCTCTGTCTCTCTCTCTCTCTCTCTCTCTCCCTTCCTCAAAAAATAAACATTAAAAGAAAAATTAAAAAAGATATCTGAATGTTCAGAATTATCCATCAGTTTTTGAGATTCATCATGCTTCATACTTCATCTCCCCTCCCCACAAAACCCTCCTGCCAATGTCCTGTAAAACTAGGATAAATCAGAATTACAAGCTGTCAGAGCAAGAAGGGGCTTAGAAACTCGTAGTTTAAGCTTCTCATGGTGCAGAGTAGGGAGAAGGGTCCTCTTCAGCTTTAGTGGCAAGCTGGTAGAGAGCCAGACCGGAACCCAGATCCCGTCCTCCCAGCGCTGGACTCTGCCCACCGAACATTAGGTAATGTTTGACTTGAAATCCTGCACCCAATTCAAGGTCAGGCGAGCCAACCTGGGTCATACTGAGGACTGTTGACAGGTCAGGATGAGAATCTGAGCCCTGCAGGCCTGGGGCCAGGCCTTGGGCCACACTTGGCTCCGGCTGCCGTCCACTCAGGGTTCATCACCGTATCAGAAGCCGTGCTTGGGGCTTCGCCCTCCTGGGTGTTGTGGGCTGACAGTGGCTCTGCTCCCCCACTCCTGCCCACCCCCAAACTCTGCAGCAGACGCGGCCTTTCCACCTGGAGGCCCAGGCACTCATTGCCGGTCCCTCCCCCTCCACCCCACCCAGGACACAAGGCCCTTCACCCACATCTCCTCTCAGCCTGAGGACAGGGAAACGGTCACTCCCTTGCTGCCAGCCAGAGGGTGTTAGTAAATGCCAACGGAAACAGGAGAACTCCAACGTGGAGGGACTCTGTCAACACTCTATCAAACATCACAGAGCAACAAAGCACCAGGGCACAGCAACACGGGGCGGGGGTGGGGGTGGGGGGGAGACAGTGCCTGCCCTGACCTCACCACCTGGCATACTCCACTCGTGTCGCCCTCCCCTGCAGGTCTGTGCCCTCACCCCACCAGCCTCCATTCGGGGCCCGTCCAGGCTCTTTCCAATGTTCTTTCTTGCCAGACGTCTCAAAAGTCGATACTGGCACAAGCCTTTCCTGACGGCCCCGTCTCCCATTATTTCCTCTTCTGCACCCCTCAGCAGCCGCTCGCTTGCCCCCATTCTGTCTCCTGATTTGCTTCCTCATTTCTGTGCCTCTAGAGAGCTCGTGAATGCAGCAGCCTGTCCGTCTTTCCATCACTGTACCCTCCGTTTCTGGTATACAGCAGATGGTCGATAAAAACCTGAAGGCAAGAGTGTCGTGTGGTGCCCGAGGCGGTCCAGCCACACTCTGGGGGGGGGGGGGGAGGGCGTACCAAAATTTGACCTTGAGGGCAGAAGAGGCAGCCCCTCCCCCAGATGCAGGAGTGCCTGTTTCTGAGTGCTTACGAGGCACCAGAATTTGCATTTGTCTAAAAGATGGGGAGACTCGAGGTCAGAGAGGCTTACTGATCCGCCCATGGTGGGTGGCCAAGGTGCAGCGGAGGTGGGACTCAAAACTCAGGACTCTCCCGCAGCTGCGCTCCGATTCAGAGCCTGGCTGTGATCAGATCATAACGGGGCTTTGGTGTCGTGAGGAGGAGCCTGAAACTATCTAGTAGTCAACAGAAATCTAGGGAAGACCCTTCTGAGGAGGGGCTGAGGAGGGCCCTTCAATCTGTGACATTCAAAAACTAGGTCTTGTTGGGACCTAGTCTAGGGCACCTGCTCCCTAAGACTGGTCTGCCAGGAAACTCACTGTCAAACACAAGACATCGGACACAGGTCATCTCTCCCCTGTGTGATGCTTCTAGAACCTTCTGGATAATCGCTTCCCATGGACTCCTAGAAAATGGTGGAGGGGAGGTTCTGAGATCACACAGTCCCACTTCCTTTTTTTCAAATAAGGAAACTGAGGCCATAAGCGCCAGATTTTGTCTGAGATTAGCCAGCCACAGCCAGACAGTTACAGATCCAGGATGTCTGGCCTCCTGTGTTGGCGGGGGAGCCTGGGCGGAAGGGGGTGGGAAGAGCTGGGACTTGCAGGGGAGGGGTGAGCTTCACTCTGTGAGGTCCCATGAAGCTAAGCCTGTAGCTCATTTATCCTAAGGAAGCCCCGGGACAGCCAGAGCCGCCCAAAGATGGTTCCAGGCGGCCTTGGAGGTAGTGAGGGCTCTGAGACTGGGCGTGTGCAAACACAGCCTGCGTGGTGGGGTGGCGGGGGGGATGCAAGCACCAGATGGTGGGTGGTCTCCAGGAGACAGATAGCCTTGAAAATCCCCTTGACCCAGAGAGCCCGCAGCCCTGCTCAGAGCCTCCTTCCGCTGCCGTCGGGGTTCTCTCTGGCCACTGGAGGTCCAGGTGGAGTCGAGAAGCCTCACAAACCTCCTCACCTCCTGGCCAGTTGTAGGCTGGGGGTAAGAGAGAGACGAAATCTTCTTGCCAGGGACACAGGCCCCCTCACCGCCCTCGGTCCGGGGGATGCCTCCCGTATGCCCTCCCCAAGAGCACAAGGTATGTGCCGAGAACCAGCTGATGCTGGTCCGTATGCATGAGCAGCCGGCCGCTCTGCGTGTGTTGTCAGGAGAGAGCTTTCAATCCCTACTTCCAAGTGTTCCCTGCTTGGGAAGCTAGAGCTTGGGAGGGGGTGGGGCGGTACAGCCTCATGGGGAGAGAGGACCAAAGAAGGCAAAAAGTTGGGATGGAGGGGCGGGGGGGGGGGGGGGGGGCACAGGCAGTTTCCTGAGGAGACCCAGGCTGTAAAAGGAGTGAAGAGGCCTCCGTGATCCATGAGGGACGAGGCAGCCACTTAACTCTTCCCTCCCAGCGTGGGAGGGTAGCGTGGGATGGCAGTGGAATTTCCCAACACATTCCTGGGCACAGAGCCCAGTGTGCCCCCTCCCACTCCTGGCTGTCAGCACAACTCAGGCCAGGCCTTACCACTGAGCGTGGCCTGGCCATGGCCCAGGGGGTGGGGGGCTTTGGGAGGTAAGTGGAAAGAGATGTGGGGCGGTGGGGGGGGGGGGGGGGAGGGCAAGCTCTGGAGACAGAGGGAGCGGCCTCGGATCCTAGCTGTGCCAACCTGGGCAGCCTTGGCACGCATTTGGGGACTTCTCTCAGAAGACGAGTTTCCACATCTGTAAAGTGGGCAGAGTGTGTATGTGTGCGTGTGTGTTTGAGATGACTGGGAACATTTCTCCAAAGCCCTGGCACACAGCATAACGCTCGACAAATGGTAGCTGAGACCCAGCACACACAGCGACAATGACAGAAATGGACGCAGACGGAGTCCTAGCCCTGACCCTGCTGCTTAATTAAGACCAGTCACACCACCTTTCTGAGCCGCAGGCCCCACACCCGCAAATGGGATTAACAGCCTCCCTTTTGCAAACAAAAAAGCGCAATGCGCCGGAAACGGTTTTTCCTGTGGTGGAAGGGGGGGTGGGTTAGAGGTCAGGGCCAAGAGCCAGTCAGGAGTACAGGGTGCATGCCCTCGAGTACACGCAGAGCACCTCACCCCATCTGCTGCTAGAGGGAAAGGGTTACGGGCTATTTCTATCCTCGTCTGAGAACCACACAGTCTTGTTCAAACTTGTCCGAAGGCTTAGGGCTCGCAAGTGGCTGAACACAGATACGAACGCAGGTCCAAAGGCTGAGGCCACGGCCCCTCTGGGTGGACCATTCCCCTGGTCCCACCAGGGCCACCTGGTGAACTCACCGCACCCTAGGCAGAAGCATCCACCTCGTGCATGATCTCAAGACCCCCTGGTCTCGGGATGCCAACTGTGGGCGGTACCACTGCTAAGGGGCATTTGCGAGCTCCAAGTTGGTACAATGATTTGGGTGCCTGAGATGCTAACTGTCCCGACTGCACGGGCAGTCCTACATGCGGCGAAAAGCTGTCCAGACTAAAAGGATTTTGGCACCCCTTTCGGGACACACTGAACATAGGCCAATTTTACAGTGCAGACGGGGCAACTAAGGCCCACAGAGAGGCAGGAATTTGGTCGCACAGTAAGGTAGCAATGGGAAGGAAGCTATAGTCAACTCCTCTTGCTCCCAGCCTAGTGCCCCTTCGTGACCTTTATCCCTATGCTCTGTTGTCTTTTCTATGACACCTGTCAGAGAAGTGTAGGAGTGGAAAAGAAAGCTCGTAACCAAGACGGAGGTAAAGCGATGCGGTCATGCCTGGGCAGGGAAGAAAAGGAAGGATGGAGAGTGCGTGGTACAGTCAGCATGCTCTCAGTGCTCACCACTAGGGGGCAATGTTGGCCTCAGACAGCTTGGTTGTGTTGGAAGCCAGTTAAGGGGAGGTCAGGGAGGGGAAGAGGGGAGGATTCTATCCATTAACTGATCTCTATCTCACTTGATTTACTTTCCTTATAGACCATCCAGCACCTAGCACCACAACTCCCTTACGTGCCCACTGTGGAGAGAGGCACAGGGCAGGGGGAAAGGGGAAAGGGGAGAAGAGAGTCAAAAGACAGACGCGGAGCCGAAAGCCAGAGACCCAGAGCCCTGAGTACTTCCTGGCTCCCATCCTAGGACACGAAGAGAAGTAGGTATCATTAGCTGAAGCTTTCAATACAAGACATGCCCAGCTGCAGACTCAGCATCCCTTTCTAGATCGCTCAGAAAATGTTGGTCTCGAATGCCAGCGCCAATGGATTGGGAAGTCTGCCCGAAGCCCTGTTTTGGCAAAGGAATCTGTCCAGATTCAGAGGACAGAGTATGGTGATTGATTAGTTCTGTCTGCCATGGGCGCTGTAAGGGGAGTTTCCGCTTGTGTGACATCTCAGACATGATTTTCTCCTTTCCAGGAAGCCTGTCCATGCCTCACTCTACTGTACCCTCCAAGCAACCCAGGCAGTGGGCAGGGCAAGAATGATGAGCTCCTTCGATGAGAAGGACCTGAAGGCCAAGGAAACCGTCTAAGGTTACAGAGAGTTGGCGGATGACAGGTTTGCTGCTATGTCCCTGCCCCTGCCCCTGCCCCCACAGTTATGACTACTGCAATAAAACCCCAAGGAGGGGTGAGAGTTCACCCACGTGAGGCTGTCCAGAGGCCTCCATGGCAGGGAGCTGCCCCTACACACCCCTACACACCCCTCACACACCCATCACTGTGCATGAACACGCCCACCAAATGAGGAAAGGGAGGCCAGTCCAGGTGAAGTTGTGTAACCAGCCCCATTGCTGGTGCCTACCCCACGGCGGCCAGCACAAGCCACAACTCGCCCTGCTCTCTGGCTGGGGGACATGTTGTTCAGTTGGGCCGTGGTCCCGAGTCTCACATGAGCTGAGGTAGAGGGACCACCACAAAAGGCCATGCTGGGCAGTGAGGAGCACTGGATGTAGAGTCCAGAGTTTTGGACTGAGGTTTCAGCTCTGCCAATCACCCACTCTGGGGCCTCGGCCAAGTCTCCACTTCCCACGCTGGGCCTCAGTTTCCTCTCTGTTCAATGTGGATTCATGGGCTCCAAACGCCAGTCTGTGGGCTAGCTACGTCAGAGCTACCCACGCACGAGGACTCCAGAACCCATAAACCAATCCCAGTCCCGGACCAAGCGAAAACCTGGGATGGGGCCTGGTATCATCCATCCTGTGAGCCAGTTCCCCAGAGGACTCTGGGGGTTCTATGGATAGAACCCAACCCCTGGGCACAAGGCCCTCAGCTCTCAAACCTGCCACCTCATCCCTTGAGCGGGTCCTGGAGGACTGTGGCCATTTTTTGAGCAAGCCAACGGGGCCTAGCTACAAAGGACAGTATCGGGCTCAGTGCAGAGCAGAGGCAGAGGGGAGATCGGGTGAGGCTCAGACCCTGCCCAGCAGGCAGGTCACACCTGGGGCAGCCACTCAGTCATGCGTATCCCTGAACACCTGACTCCCTGAAAGGCCTGGGTTATATGCAATGCAGCCTGCATGCCCAATGAACCAATGTGAAAGCTGGGAGTCTGAGACATCGTCCCAAGCCCCAATTTAATACTCAGCTGTGATCCCTGTGGTCAAGTAGTTCGTCACGGGACCAGACCCCGGCAGGACGACAGCAGCAGCGAATCTTTATTGAGCCCTTACTCCGTGCCACACCCACTGCTGAGTGCCTTACCTGTATCACCCCAGTTACACTTCGTAAGGATATAAAACTATGTTATATTTTTAGCCCCATTTTGTGGGTGGGGAAATTGGGGCTCATTGCACACAGTTAGTTAGCGGCAACCCTCCTGTGCCCTCTCAACAGAGTGGGGCAGGGGGCTTCGCCAGGCTCCCTGCCTCACGGCTGCTACAAGGTACCAAGCCCTCGACTTCCTAATGGGGCTCAGATGCCGCTATCATCCTGGCCTCTCCACGAAGGGCATCAGGGCAGAGCTGAACTCAGGACAAAGGCCTCATTTGCTCTCCTAACTGGTGCTAAAATGGCCAAAACAGGGGCGCCTGGGTGGCTCAGTCGGTTGAGCGTCCAACTTCAGCTCAGGTCACGATCTCGCGGTCCGTGAGTTCGAGCCCCGTGTCGGGCTCTGGGCTGATGGCTCAGAGCCTGGAGCCTGCCTCCGATTCTGTGTCTCCCTCTCTCTCTGCCCCTCCCCTGTTCATGCTCTGTCTCTCTCTGTCTCAAAAATAAATAAATGTTAAAAAAAAAAATTTAATTATAAAATGGCCAAAACAGGCAGGGCTCCGGCTGGGACCCTGAGGCACACCAGCAGATACCTCCTTTCTGAGGGACTGGCCACACAAGCTGCCGTGGGGCCCCACGCAGGGCGGGGTGGGATCCTGGGGACAGAGCACCGACATCCTGGAGAAACACCAGGAAGGTGCAGGAGGGCCTGGCACCCTGGGCCCCGACCACAGTCACCCAGTCCCAGAGAGTCACCATCAAGACCAGGCAATCAGGTCTCCTCCTGCAGAAGTTCCCACTCACCTCCTCCCTGAAAGGCCGATCCCCGCTGCTCTACCTGCTTCCACCTTCGGTCTCCAGCGAGGCTAAAAGCCACCCTGCCTGGGCCACCTCAGGGGCCCTCCTGGCTTTTGAGTGCCCCCCCCATCCCCCCGCCCACCACATCTGGTGGCTTCATAGCACTCTCTCAGTGTGCAGCCGCACACTGATTTGGATCCTTGATTATTGTCTGTCTTCCCCCAACCTCATCCCTTTCCACAAAGACGGGATGCTATTGTGTTCACTTGCCCAAGGCTGGCAAATGCTGGGTACCCAATAAATGCTTACTTAAGCAAGGAGCAAATCCAGTGGGGAGGCAACATGCAAAGTTGGGAGTAAGGGGTCCCAACAGCAACGCCCGGCAGAAGCCCTAATGGGCAGAGATCACTCGGGGTTGGGGAGAGAAAGTCAATCAGGGAGGTTTCCTGGAAGAGGAGTTAGGCTTTGAATAGTGAGTAGGAGTTCAACAGTCATTCAAGAGAGCGGAACCTCACAAGGCTAGGGTGGGGGGTGGGGGTTTCCTTTCAAAGGGAGGGGACCAGGAGGGGTCAGGCTGGAGGAGAGCAGCCTGGCAGGGACAGTAGAAGCTGTCTCGCCCTATCCTGACCCATGAGCCAGACAAGGAGCCACAGCTGGCTTCCCTCTGTGGGGGCAGGAGGCATCGGCTGAGAAAAACCAACTGCCAGGTTCAGTCACGAGCCACACCCCCCAAAACACCGGCCAGAGACACTGACAGGATGTCAGGGGGGCACTGGGGGCATCAGGCTTGGGGGGCATGGCTGTGCTTCCTCTGGGGCTGTTTTGATTAATCAAAGGCAGGTAGGTCTCACCTGACTGCCGAAGCCCTCACCTTAGCAACCTCTGTCCCCCAACCCCGTCAAAACCGGTGTGGCCGCCCCAAACACCAAGAAGTCACAGACCGAAAGCACCAGCCCAGCCGGCACTGGTAACCAAAAACAGCAAGCACCACAGCCCGGGAGAAAACACCATCCTGCAACAGCACCACAGCCGGCACCCTTACCTTGAAGGCCAGATGCCTCTGTGGTGGGACTGTCAACACGGGACACGGGCATCGTGAACGCTGCCACAACGCCTTTCGCAGGGTCACAAGCACTGTGCCACCAATCCCCCCCCCCCCCGCCCCGTGCACCACCTCCACCGCTCAGTTCTAGAAAACACAACAAAGGTCACGGCAACACCACGCAGCCCCCACAGCCACGTCCGTGTTACCAAACGTCGCGAGGTCATTAGCACAAACCCCAACAGCCAGCACAACACAGACCCGCCACACCCTAACCATCCACGGGGGCCAACAATGTCCCTGCCAAACTCCCTCCTAGAACGTCATCACCACCAGCCCAGCACGCTCACAGCAAAGGCCTTCACCACCAAAGCTGCTCTGGCCCAACACCAAACGTTGCTCCTGGGTCTGCTTATCTAAAGGTCACGTGGTAGGTCAGAGCGGACCCTCGAAGGGCTCTCCACCCCCAATACGGCGTGGGGCTGTGGTACGCCCAACCTGCTTCTGGACTCTGCTGGTTCCTCTCTCTGTATGATGTGCACCCTGACCACACCCCACAGCCACAGATCAGAAGCCACGTGGGAGCCCGGCTGCCCGCCCAACTCTCCTCTTAGCCCTTCTGGGACCTACCGTCTCCCCTCCTCCCCACCCCCACCCCAATTCTCAGTCACATTCTCCAGATCAGTCACCCTGGCTGAACTCACAGGGAGTTGCTAGTAGACCAGAAGGGTGAGAGTTTTTCAAAGCTCCCAAGGGCTCTGACACTGAATGCCAACCCCCTGAGAATCCCTACAGTACAGCTGACACCAGCACTTGGGGGAAAGAAATGCCCCTGCAACCCTCTATGCCTTTGGGGCTCTATCTAGCCCTCACTGACCTTGGTGTGGCGAGGGGAGAGGCGACGTGAGGTCTGGCAGCGACAGCACCGGTCACCGGGAAAGAGACCTTAGGGGTGACCTCTAAGGTCCTGCTGCACAGACGTTCCCCAGGACCTGTTGCAAGGGCAAATCTCCTGCAAAAAAAGCTGGCAGGACAATGCCTATGGCCCTGGGATTTTAGGGCCACACCATTAGAATGGATTCGTTTGCAGGGCGCCTGGGTGGCTCAGTTGGTTAAGCCTCCAACTTCCGCTCAGGTCATGATCTCACAGCCCGTGAGTTCGGGCCCCACGTGGGGTCCTGTGCTGACAGCTCAGAGCCTGGAGCCTGCTTCGGATTCTCTGTCTCCCTCTCTCTCTGCCCCTCCCCGACTCGCACTCTCTCTCGCTCTCTCTCTCTCTCTCTCTCTCAAAAAAACAAATAAACATTTTTAAAAACGTAAAAAAAGAAAAAAGAATGGATTCATTTGCCAGGGCTGCCTGAACAAAAGACTGGGAGGTTTAAACAGCAGAAATGTATTTTCTCACAGTTCTGGGAGCTAGAAGTCCAAGACCAAAGACCAAAGTGCCAGCAGGGTTGGTTCTGGTGAGGATTCTCAGCTCACAGACAGTTGTCTTCTTGCCGTGTCTTCACGTGGCCTCTTCTCCGGGGTCTCACTTAACCTTACTTAACCTTACCTCATTAAGGGTCCTGTCCCTAGGTACAGTCACACTGGGGTTTAGGGCATCAATACAATAATGGGCAGGGTTTTGGGGCGGGGGGGGGGGCAGGACGGAATTAAGTCCACAAGAGGGAGAAAGGCTCAGTATAGCACCCTCAGGTTAGGAATCTGGCAGGCCTGGGTTGGAAACCTTCACCTCTCTGAGTCTGTTTGCTGTCTGCAAATCTGGGATGATGCACCTAAATCACAAGATCGTTTGAGGATTAAAATGAAATGTAAAGCAGATGAAAGCCGGAGCCAGCTTGGAGAGGTATTCAGTGGCATCACAGTGGTGGCGTGAAATTGGCCACAGTAGGGAAATTTACATCACGCAACCTGGCAAATCCTAAAATTCCGGGCTCCTCAGACGACCCCACAGCCGGTTGTTACCCATTTACCAGCAAACCCATGAGAAGTAAGGTAGGGTAAGGCTTTTTTTTTTTTTAACGTTTATTTATTTTTGAGACAGAGAGAGACAGAATATGAATGGGGGAGGGTCAGAGAAAGAGAGGGAGACACAGAATCCGAAACAGGCTCCAGGCCCTGAGCTGTCAGCACAGAGCCCGACGCGGGGCCCGAACTCACGAACCGCGAGATCATGACCTGAGCCGAAGTCGGAAGCTTAACCGACTGAGCCACCCAGGCGCCCCCTGGGTAAGGCTTTTTAATTGGTGCCGCCAGGGGCGCCTGGGTGGCTCAGTTGGTTGAACGTCTGACTTTGGCTCAGGTCATGATCTCAGGGTTCGCAGGTTCGGGCCCCATGTCGGGCTCTGTGCTGACAGCTCAGAGCCTGGAGCCTGCTTCGGATTCTGTGTCTCCTTCTCTCTCTGCCCCTTCCCCACTCGTGTTCTCTCTCTCTTGCTCTCTCTCGCTCGCTCTCTCAAAAATAAACATTAAAAATAATAATAATAATAATAATAATAATAATTGGTACTGCCAGATAGGCAAATAGAACAAGGAAAAAGAAATACAGTTTGCTATATCTTTCTACAGAAAATTGGCAGAGGAAAAGAAAACACTTCTACTAAAATTTCTGTAGCACACAGGGCAACATGATATGTGGTACCCATTACTCCATGCCTTCCCCACCCCCAAAATCTGACCTCACAGGTCTGAGACCACACTCAGCTAGATCCCGCCTCCATGCCTTTGCCCACAACCCTGCCCCCTGAATAGCTCTTTAGACCTGGGCAATCAGGGCCCACCCTCGCTCTGGGTTTTGCATCTTAGAGGGCATTGCTTTGGCCCTCCCCCAGACCCCAAATGCCTAAATGGCGCTGAGCCTGTTCCCAGACCCTGTGCAGACCTCCCCCTGCCATCCCCACTCAGGTCCATCATCCACAGGACAACAGCACAGCACACACAGGGTACATGTACTCTACTCCTAGGCTCGAGGGGTGACTGAGCAGCTGTCGGCTGCAGGGAAAAAGGCAGAAGGAGCTTGGACACTCAGCTGGGGGCACCTGCGTGCGTGTGCATGAGACTCCACACTATGCAGGCTGGGAACTTCCATTTGTACTCTTGTCTTAGCCTCAATAAACCAGCCATTCCATTTCTTCGAGGTTCTAGAACATGCAATTTGGCAGTGGTGATGATTTTCCAAAGCCCAAGGTCCTCAACTCTTCCAGAGTGGGCCCCACCAACTTAAGCCATAGCCGGCCTTACCCTATAATAATTTTGGGTCACGTTTAATCACGTAAGTCCTTATGACTGCTCTGGTATTGCTCAAGGTATCTCATGCCATTCCAATAAACCCTTGTATTTCCATAATATTTCCTGATTTTTAGCTTAACGCCACCCTTGGAGGAAAAAGAAGGTGCTACTATTCCCAGTTAACAGATGGAGAAACTGAGATTCAGAGATGGTAAGTTACTTGCTAAGGGCACAGAGCTACTGACTGCCTATGTCTCCTCCTAACTGGATGATCAACTTTTTTTTTGAGGGCAGAGATAAGGTCATATTTCTCTGCACTTTGAGGGGTGCTATCGGACAACAGAAATATGGCTCCTGGAAGGGTAAAAATTCGGTGCGTTTTCACTTGAGTCATAAGAAAATTGAACAGAATCTGACAGCCAGAGTAGGCACCTCCAGGACCTCAGCATTTCTGCCTGTTAGGAATCCAGACTCTGCAAGAGAAAGGGGGTCCTGCAACCCGGAGGGAAGGAGGGGGGTGCATCTGAGGGGCAGTGCTGAGCTAACACATGGCTGAGGGGGCTCCAGAGATCATGGAGTTCATCCCTACAGCAAGAGACGTCCCCCAAAGATGCCTACATCCTGATCCCCCAAATCCATGAATGTGTCACCTTACAAGGCAAAAGCGTTTTTTACAGATAGGATTAAGCTAAGGATCTTGAGATGGGAGATTATCCTGGATTATCCGGTGGGCCCAATGTAATCACAGGGTCTTTATAAGAGGGAGGCAGGAGGGTCAGAGCCACAGAAGAAGGAGCAATGATATAAGTAGAGGTTAGAGCAATGCGACCACAAGCCAAGGAGTGTGGGCAGCCTTTAGCAGCTCGAAAAGGCAAGGACATGGATTCTGTCCTAGAGCCTCCAGGAAGGAATACGGGCCAGCCAAAAGCTAGATTTCAGCCCAGTGAGACCTGTTCTGGACTTCTGACCTCCAGAACTAAAAGATAATAAATTTGTATTGCTTTAAGCCATTACGTTAGTGTGAAATGGTTATAGCGGCAATAGAAAAGCTAATACAGCCCCCAATCAATGTGTAAGTAAAGAAACTAAAGCCCAGAAGAAGGAAGTGGCCAGCGGTCCCTCCACTGTGGGCAAAGACCCAAGGAGGGGAAAAGCAAATTCCTCCACCCTCGATGCGCTTCCTGTCCCAGGGAGAACCCACCTCTCCTGCTCTTTATCATTTAGCCACCTTGATTATCATTTGTAAGGGGGAAATGCAAGATGTTACATAGAAGAATATGGACAAATGCTAGAAAGTTCCAGGGAGAAGTTCAGCTCAACAAAAGAAACAGCTAAGCTGTCAGATGTCCAAACGCAATGGGATACCCCGCGGTGGGAATGAAATATTCTGGCTCAGGAGGTGCACCCATAAGTGGGTACAGCATTTTCTGGGGATGCTGAGAGAAGCTTCCTTACTTCGGGAGGAATGTGAAACCAAAGGATCTCCATAAATTGATGATTTGAGAGGGTTCTAGATTTCTAGACTTTTTACATTGAAAACAAGGCTCTAGATTCCCTCTGAAGTTGTAAAACCTCACTCTCCCCTTCAATAAAGTCTTAGACCCCATACCATCTCTCCACACATCCTCAGTTTTCTGGTGTCCCACGGGCTCAGAGAGAAAAGCAGGAAGAAGGAAAAGCAGGGCTTCCCTTGGGAGCCCTGAATAAACTATCATTTCTAAACAATTATTTTATTATCAGGGAATCTTTCCAGCTGGCCTCACCCAGACACATCTCCTGAAGCAGGGGAAAAGGCTGGAGGTACAGGATTGCATCTGCGGGCTTTTGAAGCTCTCTGCACAAACACCCCCTCAGGTCCCAGCCCCGCTTCCATGAACTTTACACCCCAGCCCACACCCTTCCCTGCCAGCCAAGCCAGCGTGGGAAATGGGCAGAGGCGTCCAACTGTGCAGAAAGAAGCCTGTTGTTTCCTAGCGTGGGGCAGACTTCCTCCCCTGGCCCAGGAGGATATCCTCGCCGGGGGCCAGGGAGTTGCTAGGACAGCCCTCTGCCCGCTCAATGCGGGGACCGGTCCTCATCTCCACACCAGTCATGCCAGGCCTGCACCGTCAGCCAAACGGACTTGGAAAGAAACACAGTGGTTTTGTTTCCTCCTTACGCTCCAGCCACCTCCCTGCTGATGGTGGGTAGGTTCACACTCATGTTCTCAAAGTGCAAGCAGAAAACCTGCTTCTCTCTCAGAGCCACTCAGAGAACACCCACCTTCCCAAAGAGGCCAGCCACCTGATTTGGGGGGAGGGAGCAAGGGGAGGAACAGATAATTCCATCATCTTACACTTGCCTTCAGTGGGATCCAGTGAAATGATGGGTGCTCTGTAATCAGGACTATAGCGTGTAAACCCGGGTTCTGGGGTGACATACTGCTTCTTTAGGTCAGCTGCAGGCAGAAACCAAGAACGTAACCCACTAACCTCTCTAGGGTCCAGGAACAGAGCAGATATTTGGCCTGTCCTTGGTTGAGGGATGGTAAGAAGGCTAAGATCACACACAGGTTTCGGAATCAGACTGCCTGGTTCAAATTCCAGCTGTGATACATGGGCTGGCTATGTACTGTCATCAAGCAAGTGACTCAGTTACTTGTGAGCCTCAGTTTCCCCCTATGAAATATGGTACTACTAATATTGATCTTGCTATGTAGAATGGACTGCGAAGGATAGTAGTCCTTTGCTATGCAAAGTATGCAAAGTGCTAATTAAGTTGCCTGGCCTACTGGGGCGCCTGGGTGGCTCAGTTAATTAAGTATCCGACTTCAGCTCAGGACATCGTCTCACGGTTTGTGGGATCGAGCCCTGCATAGGGCTCTGTGCTGACAGCGTAGAGACTAGAGCCTGCTTCAGATTCTGTGACTCCCTCTCTCTCTGCCCCTCTCTGCTCACACCTTGTCTCTGTCTCTCAAAAATAAATAAATGTTAAAAAAAAAAAGCTACAAAAAATAAAAATAAAAATAAATTGCCTGGCCTATTAAGACAGAGCTTAATGAGTGGTACCTTTAAGCATATAGATCAGTGGATCATTACGCCTCTGCCAGGTCTGTTATTCTGTAGTTAACTTGGTAAAGACACCTCAATCCATCCTTCTTGATTACCCTGTAACCATATGGATTTAGATTTTCCAGCTGGTCTCCTTCTTTCAGCCAAGCCCTTTCAAGCCAAAACCAAAATATGGTAATAATAATAATAATAATAATAATAATTGTAATAAATACTTTATTAAACTAAAAAAAACCCTGAACCTGCAATTTGGGTAAGCGGCCACTAGGTGGCAGAACTCTGAATGGCAAGGTCTATTATAAAGTCCAAACTTTGCCTAAAGATTCAGAGGTAAAGTTCTGCTCATGTCGCACAGGCTAGTAATCATGAAATTTCTTCATGCATTCATTAAAAAATATCTTTATTAAAATAAGAGCCTTAAATAAATTCAGCAATTTATTGGCAGGTCCTGCCAGGTGCTTAATCTCATTTAATCCTAAAAAACAATCCTGCAGAAGCTGACATATTACGGCCACTTTTGGAAGTCAGGAACTAAAGGCTCAGAGTCTCAGTGACCTGCCCAAGGCCACACAGCCTATTATGTCTTAAAGGAAGGATTTCAGGTAAGAATGAGCACCTCTCCCCTTTCTGCCCTGAGGGTTTGCCCTCAGCTCTGGGTGGCTCCAGTCCCACATGGCCCCGGGCAGGCAGCTCTGGTCTTCATTTTACCATTTACGGTGGACTATCTCAGTGCCTTCCAGAAGGGAAGTGACACAGGCCAGGCTGATTTGACGCCTCCAGTGTGTCTTCCCTAGTCCAAAGGAGGTCTTCTGTTATTTAATGAATAGAGGTGAAGAAGAGGGCTCTTCCCTCCTTTTGGCCCATAGGATTAGTTTGCCTTAAAAAGAAATTTCTGAATTACCTTGGGGCATGCCCTTAATACTTCGCTACCTCTTTTTGTTTCTGTCTGTTTTTGAGAGAGAGAGGTGGAAGGGGCAAAGGGAGAGGGAGAATTTTAAGCAGGCTCCAAGCGGAGCCCAACTCGGGCCTTGATCTCAAGACCAAGAGACCATCACGAGATCATGACCTGAGCTGAAATCAAGGGTCAGATGCTCAACCGACTGAGCCACCCAGACACCCCTTCCCTACCTCCTGAATCAAGATTTGACTTGGTTTCCTTCTATCAGATCCCTAGAGGGAAACTCCCTTGCCTGCATTTTGGCTATCAATAACTCTGATTCCAGTGTTCAGCACTTTCCACCTGCTTCTTCTCATGTCTCTCTCCCCAGCACCCCATCAAGTTGCCATTCTGGTGGGAGGGGAGATAATAAAGCAGTATACACAGAAGTGAGTCAGACGTCATCCTGAAGCAGTGAAGAAAATAAGCAGGGTGATGCAGCTGAATCAAGGGTGCGTAGGGATGGCCCGGGAAGGTCTCTCTGCGGGGGCGTTAGAGCCAAGTCTGAAGGAAATTGAAATCAAATTGCCTGGCCTATTAAGAAAGAGCTTAATGAGTGGTACCTTGAAGTATATAGATCAGTGGATCATTAAGTCTGCCAGGTCTGCTATTCTGTAGTTAACCTGCTGAAGATACCTTAGCCCATGCTTCTTGGTTACCCTGTAACCATATGGATTTTGATTTTCCAGCTGGTCTCCTTCTTTCAGCCAACCCCTTTCAAGCCAAAACCAAAATGTGATGATAAAAAATAATAATTTTTTAATAAGAAAAAAAAAAACCTGAACCAAGCGGACCTCGTAGGGCCAAGCAGCTCCACCTTCTCATGCTATTTCTACGGCGGTGGCCTGAGGTGCCTCGGCCTCCATGCGGACAGCCTGTGCCCTCCGTGCCCAGACAGTGTAGACCGAACTGGCCCATCGTTGGACAGGCCGCCCAAGCAGCTCCTCCAGCCACCATATCTCACAGATCAGCCAGGGGGTATCTTCCCAGTCACAGAGCTAGGAGCAACCTAGACGACCCCAACCCCATGTCTTTGGTTGGAGCCCATTGTGCCCCATCAGGCTGGAAGGGGCCCAAGCTCAGGTCCTGGGGAAAAGCCCCTAAACAGCTCCAACCTCCCTGGACCCTCCTTCTCTGCACCATTCTTGGGAAGCACCCCACCCAGAAGGGGAGGAGGGGGCATGAGTGCTTACATTCTAGCCTCTGTCCCGAGGGGAGCCCATCCTCAGGGCTCAGGGCTCAGCCTGGGTCAAATCTGTCAGTCATTAGTGCAGTGGGGCCTAGAGCGTCATGTTCCCATGCTGGCCGCCTTAGTTTCACCTTATCTTTGTGCCTCTCTACTATTTCTTACCCAGTATCTGTCTTTCAATCTGTTCATTTTCTCCTTAAGAGTTATCCTTAGGTATACATACTAGCTGTATTTTATCAAATGTGCACTTAAGTACTTAGCTATTAAAATGAAGTAACTTCAGAGTGCCTGGGTGGCTCAGTCGGTTAAGCATCCGATTTCGGCTCAGGTCATGATCCCACGGTTCGTGGGTTCAAGCCCCACGTCGGGCTCCCTGCTGTCAGCGGGAAGCCTGCTTTGGATCCTCTGTCCCACTCTCTCTGCCCCTCCCCACCCCCCTCTCTCTCAAAAATAAACATGAAAAAAACTGTTTTTTTAAATGAAATAACTTGATTCATGCCCCCCCCCTCCCCCCAGCCAATTCACCAAGCAGACCACACTTGGGACACTCCTGAGTTCACTCATTCACAGGCACTGACCTTATCCCAGCCTCCCGCTCTTGCTGGCCTGGGTTCCTCCCCTGGAAAATTCTGAACAGTAGCATCTGAGGTCTTTCCAACCCAACGCCTGGTCTCCCTGGGTCTGGCACCTTCACCAGCCAAGGATCACGTCATCCTTGTACTGGGGCCAGTCTTGATCCCACCACGAAGTCACAGGTTCCCTACCTTTAGCCAGCATCCACCAGCCCACCACAGCCTCCATGTTTGACCCAGTCTCCCTTACCCCCATGCCTCAGGGTCCTCCCCCCTCGCTCGTCTCCCCCCAACCCTGCTTCTGTATGTGCACAAGCCTCACAGCCCTGCCTCTGGCCAAGCCCCCCAGCACTCCACTCACGGTCCCCACTCTCCTGGTCCCAGTGCCACCTGCTACCCCAGCCCCCTCCTCCTGCCTACCAATAAGTGGAAGTATGGGGGTGCTTCTCTGCACTTCAGGGTCCCTGTCTGTACAATGAGGGTGGAAGGACGCAAATAAATTCTTACGTCAGGCCCGTATGCGGCATTCAGTGTCCACGGAACCACCTTTTCGTGTTTTGACTTTCTTATGTAAAGAATGAAGGGGGCTCTGGCCAAAAACTGGTCAAAGCCCCAGGAGTAGATGGTCTCTGAAAGCCTTCCAGCTCTCACTCACCTCCTCGGACTCCTCGCATTTGGGACCCAGGGCGCAACTGGCCTCAGTGAGAGACTTAAAGCCCCCTCATCTCTCCCTGAACCCCAACCTTCATGACCAACATCTCCTGCAACAAGAAAAGAAAGAGAATCACATCGAGGGTTCGATGCCTTCTACTCAACTTAAGAGCCAAAGGGAGTTATTTTTAATAGGAGAAAGAAGGTAAACTTCAAGAGTCACCCCAGGACCCGGGGCCACAGCGAGCTCTCAACCCCATGGTGGCTCCCCCAGGAACCCAGAACAGGAATGGCAGGACCAGGGCCAAGGGCCAGAGGGAGGGAGGCTGCAAGGCCAGGGAAAGGGAGAGGGAGGACCAGAAGGAGGATCGGGAGGGACACAGGACGCTTGGGGGAGAGTCCACAGGGAGCCAGAGGACAAAAGAAACAGATTTGGCTCAGCACCCACATGTCACCAACACTGTCTCCCGAACAAAATAGGGGCCTCCAGAGACACTGAACACCCCGTCCTTCCATGTTTGCAAGCAGCCGCTAAAACGTCCAAACCCTGCCTGGGAGGATGTTGGATAAGACGTCCTCTAAAATCTCTTCCAGGGGCGCCTGGGTGGCGCAGTCGGTTAAGTGTCCGACTTCAGCCAGGTCACGATCTCGTGGTCTGTGAGTTCGAGCCCCGCGTCAGGCTCTGGGCTGATGGCTCGGAGCCTGGAGCCTGTTTCCGATTCTGTGTCTCCCTCTCTCTCTGCCCCTCCCCCGTTCATGCTCTCTCTCTGTCCCAAAAATAAATAAACGTTGAAAAAAAAATTTTTTTAATTTAAAATCTCTTCCATTCCTTGGGTCGCCTGGGCGGCCCAGCCGGTTAAGCATCCAACTTCAGCTCAGGACATGATCTCATAGTTCGTGAGTTCAATCCCCACAATGGGCTCGTTGCTGTCTTCCCAGAGCCTGCTTCAGATCCTCTGTCTCCCACTCTCCATGCCCTTTGCATGCACTCTCTCTCTCTCAAAAATAAATAAACATTAAAAAAAAAAAATCTCTTCCATTCCTGAGAGCCTTGGATTCTTCCTCAGGACAAAAGCGAAGACTGGGGCCTGGGAAGGCAGGGGAGACGGCTAGAGAGAGGCCTCCGTGGGTGAGTCCGGCCAGGATCAGAAGGGAGGCATGTACAGGCCACCACTGGGGTCTCCTGACCTAAGTCATCCCACTGCCCCCTGCTTGTCACTGCCCCTGCTTTTTGCACCCGCCCCCACACATAAGTCCTCATAGGAACTTCACAGGAGGACGAGGGTCTAGCCAGACAACAGGATGGGGGACAGGCTGAGCTAAGGAGGGAACCGCAGGGTAGAGGAGGCAGAAATCCAAGTTGTGAGAGCAAAAACAAGCACTCATCGGGGCAGGCGCTGTGCTCTATTCTCGAAGCACAGAGTATCTCTGGCCCTCACAGTGCCCTGATGAGGGTGGTGGATGAGGAGACAGGACAATGGGGACCCGCAGCCTGTCAAGTTCATGAGCCACGGAAGCAGGATTGGGCCCCAGGCAGTCCCACCCCGGCCCACAAGACCAGAACGGTGCCGTGGAGTGTGAGGAGGGGCTGGACGCACAGCCAGCTTCAGTCCCTGAACTAATTCACGCAGACGCCCCGTGCTGCTTTAATAACTAGAGCAGCAGGAAGTATGCCCAACTCCAGAAGCTTTCCTGCTTCTCCCTACCCGCCCCCCAGTTCAGGGCATGAGCCTTTCCTTTCACCTTTACTTCAAGGATGGTCAGGCTCTCCTGGAATGCTCAGTGTGCACTGTGGGACCAGGTCAAATGGAATCCTGTTAGACCTCAGGGCAAATTCCAGAAATGACTCCACTCCTCCTCATCTCAAGGGGCAGTCGGGCAGAGCAGGCCTCGGTCCCTCTTATTTGTGTGGCAGGTACATGAGATCATTAGCAGGGCACTATCTATCACATCTGCATAGTATCGGGGCTCCACTTACATTTCACAACACAGTGTACAAGCAGTGTGGGTCCCAAGTGTGTCCCAGATTCCGCACAGCTGCTGCCACTGCCGTGAGGGACAATGGCAACAAAGCCGGTGACGATGACCACAGGCTGCTGCAGACACATTGGGTCCACTTATCATTTCATTCTTGCACCTTTCTGAAAACAGGGTAGGAGGCTCAGAAAAGCCAAGCAATTTGCCTAAGGTCACACAGCATGTTCATCAGCAGAATCTTCAGACCCGGCTACCACTGGTTACCATTCAATGCCAAAGTCCTACCCTTGCTGCTAGGGCACTGCTGTTGGGGTGCCCCAAGCTCAAGCTCCACCTCCAGCAATTCTTCTCAGGGACTGCAGCCCAGAACCTTCTGCCATCTATACAGCGGTCTTTCCCTCACCGGGCTCATTAGCCTCCACCTGCCGACAGTTTACTCTTTGCTGGTCAGTGTGGTCTGCTTGCTCACAGCTCTGGGCACGGAGCTGAGCACAGGGCCTGGCGCGCCATATGCTGAAGGAATCGACCAGTGGACATCCCTACTGGGTCCTTGACCACCGCAGTGTCTCCTGCATGACGCATATGCATCAGTTCAGCAAGGACCGCACCCCTTCTTTGTCCCCACCACAGCTCCTTGCAGGTCGGAGGGGTGTCATCCCCCTGGGCAAAGGAGTCTCAAATGGACGACGTGGTAGGAAAGGCCCTGGGTTCAAGTCCCAGCTCTGCCACTAACGTACTGTCTGACTGAGATGGCTCAGTGTCTCTGAGCCTCAGTATGCAGGGCAGGGGTGGGTGGCCCCGGGTTTGGGGGAGGCTCTCGGAGGCCAGGCCCTTCACCAATTCCCAAGGAGCAACCTAGCGGCCGTCCCACACTGCTGCTGGAAGCATGCCTGGTGGAGGATGTGGGTTATTCCTAACCAAATTGCACTTCCTCCAGTTTGTGAGGACAAGGGGAGGTACAGGAGTTCCATCCTTACGCTGGACTTCCCTTTCCATGCTGCTCACGTTCAACTCTGCTCAGCAGCCGCCTAAGGCCAGTGACTTTCACTGTCCTGGCCACCAAGCCCTCCTCCCTCCTCACCTGCTTCCCCAGTGGCGGCTGCGGCATACTCCAGGCACCAGGACCCGCACTCCAGCAGGGAGAGACAGTTGTTTCTCCCTTTTACAAAGAAAGAAAGAGGCAAACGGGACTCAGTGAGTCTCCTGAGGTTGTGAGTAAGACCGAACTGGCTAAGACAGAAGAAACCACAAAACAGAATCTCAAGCCACATTACCTCCATGAGAAACATTACCTGCCGTCACCAAAACAGTCAGTTAAAAAACTTAAGGCCATGGAAAACGCCTTCTATAAACCTTAATAAAGATTAATAAGTCCTTAATAAAAATATATTAGCCAATATAACACCATGAAAAAGTCATGGACAATAAGATCTGATTTTTTTTTTTTAAAGGAAAAACGTACAGGGGAAGAAAGAAAAAAAGGCATGTTCATGGTGGTCGCTTCTAGAGAGTGAAATTAGGTGTGGTTTCTATTTCCTTTTGAAGCGTGTGTCCATTTCTTCAATTTTCAATCTTCAAATTTTCTTCAATAAAGATGTAATTCGTTCATAATAAAAAATCTTACACGAACTTTTGTGTTACACTTAAAAAACAAAACAGGAGAGGCGTCTGGGTGGCTCAGTCAGTTAAGCATCCGACTTTGGCTAAGGTCATGGTCTCACAGTTTGTGGGTTCGAGCCCCACATCGGGCTCTGTGCTTACAGTGCGGAGCCTGCTTCGGATTCTCTCTCTCCGCTCCTCCCTCACTTGTGCACACTCTCTCTCAAAATAAATACACTTTTAAAAAATGTTTAAAAACTTAGAACAAAAGTAAAAAACAAAGCAGTTACCCCCTACGTGAACCAAAGGAATTGTGAATGTGTAAAATTAATGGCCCGTTCTTTAATTAATTACATCTGCTTTAAAGTAAAAATTGGAAGCAAAATGCAAAAACTGTATAGTTCTTAAATATCTGTTGAATTTTTTTTTTAAGCAGGATATAAATTCACAGCAGAAACACAAAATGCCATTGAACCTGGAAAGAAAAGGTGCAAGAACATACATGGGCAGAACAGGCCTGAGGTCAGCTTTGAATCCCATGGCAGTGAGCTCCCAGATAGGACCCCTGCTCCCAAAAGGCAGCACCGGGCCTGGCACATGACCACACAGGAGATCCCACATGGATCAGATCCCTCAAGCAGGTCCCGATACTTGTGTTTTGAGGTGTATTTCACAACGGTAACTGACATGCAGCTTCAGTGACAAGTGGAATCATAATGGTGATGATGTACACAATGCACAGGTCTGTTTCCTTCTCATCCCCGCGGACTCTAAGCTCTAAGACAACGGGGACAGACTGTCCTGTTGAGTCTGTGCTCCTAGCACCCAACGCAGAAACTGACAGGGTTCCATAATGAACAAATGAATAAATACATGACTGAATAGGTGAATGAACGAATGGATGAATGAACGGATGAGTAAGTGAATTCTGACCTAGAATAAGGGGCGAATTATCTGGCCAGACAGAGTCCACCCTGCAGAGATACAGGAGTTGGCCGAGTGACCTTCAGCCTTACCACAAGCTCTGCCCTCACAAGGCCAACAGTGGCTGCCGATGACCACAGACAGTACGTGCATGGGATGGAGGGATGAGGGTCCTGGTATAAGGGGGCAAGAAGAAGAGGTCCCTACCACCCAGGCTATTGCTACGAAGAGATTAATCCAGGACAGAAAATACCCCAAGCTGCCCACCTGGCCTTTTTTTAGAACATAAACCCCCGGGGCACCAGGACTCCCTCCCAGAGCAGTGGTGTCCCTGGGAGTCCAGGGCCTCCACATTATTCCCTGTCACTTCAGCTCTGTTACCAGTGGCTCCAGCCAGCCCAGCCCCCCAGAAAAGCCTTGCTGGTTTCTCTGCATCGTGACCCTGCCCTGGGCCCAGATATTCCAATTCTAAGAACCTCCCTCTTATGAAGCAACCCAATTAGCTCCCTGACCTCAGTTCTCTGCAACTCCCTGCGCAGCCGGGCGTTAAATCGCAGATCCAGGAGTGGAAATTGACTTTGCCGATGGTGGCTGTGGGCGCTGACACCATTAGGTGGCGAGCCGGCGAGGGAGCCCTCATCTGTTAGGAGGGCACTGCCAGAGCTGCTCTGAATCCAGGAATGCCTCCATTCTGCCACTTCCGATGGCCTTGTGGACCCTTCTCATTCCAAACTAGTGCGGAAGCTCCAGCGACAGCCTAAAATGCCTTTACTCACTCACCTCCCCCAGCCGGACACAGCGATCCCCTCAGGCGAGGCCAGCTCTGATTTAAAACGAGCTCATCGTCTGCTCTGAAAAGATGCTTGTATAGGCCAGATCTCTTGACATAGACGCCCCCCGCCCCCCCTCCTTGGATCCTGTCCACACAGTCAGACGAGTGTTCTGTGAGCGACAAACCCTGCCACACAAGACCTTTGCCCTTGCTGCCCCTAACTGCCTAGAACACCTTTTTTCCAGAAACCTGCTTTCTTTCTGATTTCTCTGTCATCCCACAGGGGCTTCCAGACCACCCTATCTCATGGAGCTCACGGACACCCCATCACATGTCCTTGTCTTACGGATTCTCTTCTCAGGGCTTATCCTCAACTGAAGTCACCTTGTTTTCTGCCGCCCTGTGCCCAGCTCCCTGTGGGCAGGACTGGGCTCGTAGCTGTGTCCCCAGGCTCAAGCACACAAGAAATGAACTTAAACATAAGTTGGATGAGAGGGAAACATCCCACGGCCAAACAACGAATGAAGCAACGATACCCAGGCTGAGGGGTCAGGAAGCCAGGTCCAGTCTTGGTGGGATATCAAACAAGCCACTGGACCACAAGGCTACAGCCGCTCAGTCCTTGTGGGGGGGAACGAGGGTGGCAGACTGAGTCAAGTTCCCTAAGGTTATGGAAAAGGAGCATCTCACAGGAAGTAAGTCATGTGCAGAGTCTATAGGGGCAGGGAAAACCCCCAGGTCCCCTTGGAGTGTGTGTCCTAGAGCTTCTAGATAGAGGCCAGGCAGAATCTAGTGACAGTGACCAGACTGTGCAGCTGTTACTATGACCAAGAACAACAATGAGCATAAGCAAGAATCTAGGACATAAACTCCCCTAGGCCAGGGACCCTGCTTCGTTTCTGCTATACCCCCAACATCTGGGCCAGCACTGGCACATACAGGCACTTGAGTAAGTTGTGTTTTTTTTCATAACTTGTTTTTTACAAATGCCTCCTACGTGGTAAGCACTTGGTATTCAAAGTCCACCGATTCTCCAAATCACAAAGCTTTGTGGCTAGGACTCCCATGATGACCTCAGAGATGTGAAGTAAGATGTCCTACCAACAAGGCAGGGCAGAACAAGGCCTTGACCCCAGGGTGTCAGGCGCCAGAGCCCGGCTCCCTGCTTACCCGGCCGCCACGCCTCCTGCAAAGCCAAACAACGATAATGACACCATTTACCAAGTCCCATCATGTGCCAGACGGGCAGGGCGCTACCACTGTGGTTGCAGTAATCCCTTCCAGCAGCCCTCTGCCCTCCACAGAGAAGGTAAGTACGGCCCAAAAGGGTAACATCACCTGGTGCAGAGACTGCAGCTAACAGCTGGCAGAAGTGGGGTCCGATCTAGAGATTTCTCAGTTCTGAAGTACAGCCTCCTGGGCTTCAGCCACACTGCACTCCCATGGAAGGGAGAGGCTGTCACGGAAGCTGGGATAACTTAGTATAAAAATCAGAATGCTCTCAAAGAAACGACACGTTGCCCATGGCTCCTGCTAGAGCGAGACAACTCAGGACCCCACTCCTAGTCAGGCCTGCCTCTGACTTAGGACTCTGGCAGGTTCATTCTCTCTGGGCCTCAGTTTCCCCACATGTTTAACCAGGTGACGAGCCTCTGGAGCTCTAGGAATCCCAACTCTATCGCTCCCTTGAACCTTAGTAAATATTAATGCAGTATTATGTTTTTACAGCTTTCCACAGTTTATAAAACACTTTTACATTGATGATCTCACCCATCCAGTAACCCACCTGTGGAACGAACATCCTGACTTACAGAGTGGGAAACAGTGACTCAGAGAGTTTAGGTGACTCAGCCAAGGTCACACAGCGGGTAGGTAACAGGACTAGGATCTGGATCCCAGCCCTACCTAGTCCAGTAGGCTTTTTCCTCCAACTGGGCTGCCTGCTGGAGGAAGGTTGGGGCCCCAGAAGACGCCAGGGTATTGGAAGGGAAAGTAAGGAAAAACAAGCATACCCCTGGAAAAAATCAGTAAGAAAAGAATTAACAACACAATAGGCAGTTCTTTGGAGAGGAAACACAAGCGACCCTTAACCAGGAAGGAAAGTCCGCAAATTAAAACTCCAAAGAAACACCAGAGTAACAGAGATCAAAAAAATTTAATACCACGCCGTGTTGGTGAAGGTGTTGAGGAAGCAAGTGGTTCTCGTGCACTTCTGTGGAAATGTAAAACTGATCAAATGTCATCAAAGGGACTGTGGCAGTTGCCATCAACACTGTAAACGCACACACCCTTTCACTGGACAACTGCCCCGGGAGGTATTTTTCCTACACATCTGCCACACACGTGCAAAATGACACAAGATGTCCACTGCCTGGTTTATCTCTGGAAGAACATGTTGGAAGTTGGTGGTGGGGGGGGCGCCTGGGTGGCTCAGTAGTTGAGCGTCCGACTTCGGCTCCGACTTGTGAGTTCGAGCCCCGCGTCGGGCTCTGTGCTGACAGCTCAGAGCCCGGAGTCTGCTTCAGATTCTGTGTCTCCCTCTCTCTCTGCCCCTCCCCGGCTCGTGCTCTGTCGCTCTCTCGCTCTCAAAAATAAACATGAAAAAAACCTTTTAATAATAAAATTAAAAATTAAAAAAATATAAAAATACAAAAAGAAACGCACACTTAGATAGATACGACATACATTGTGTGGACTAAGAGCCAAACCTCAGGAGTGGTCAAACCCTGAAGCACAATGGCCCACGGTCATGTGAAATACTTGGAGGTGGTCAGATACTGTCCAAACGTGGTACTGCCTGAGTGAAAACAATAGCAGCTGCTGTGGGGGCCTTGTATCTGTTTATGACCCTACAACTTGCAATTAGCTTTGAAACCCACGATATGTGCGTTTTCACAGCAGAGCAGGGACTGTTCCCATTTATGAAAGGCTGAAAGAGGTCACATGGTGGGTGACGGTTACACTAGGACTGGAGCTGAGGTTCTCTCCCTGTCAAGGTCACAGGCAGAAATCAGCTCACAAATGCCAGCGGGGAGGCAGGGAAAGTGTATCCAAGCAGGGCAACTTTTGGCTGGAGGTGGGACCTACAGTGTTATTTTAAAGAAAAAAAAAAAAAAAAAAAAAAGCACTGTTTTTGACTGGTTATTTCTGGGTGCTAGATTATTTTCTGTTTTTTGTTTGGCCCATTTGTACTCTCTCAAATTTCAATAAATTAATATCTGCCACTTATTCATAACAAGAAAATATATTTATATAAAAAAACAAAATGGATAATCTGCTACTTCGTTGAAAGGCACTGAAACATCCCAAACTGTTAAAGAATGGTTGTTTCTTTTTTTTTTTTAATGTTTATTTATTTTGAAAGACAGAGAGTGAGAGCAAGGGAGAAGAGAGAGAGAATCCCAAGCAGTTTCTGTGCTGTCAGCACGGAGCCCTATGTGGGGCCCGAACCCAGAAAGTGTGAGATCGTGACCTGAGCCGAAATCAAGAGTCGGACGCTCAACCGACTGAGCCACTCAGATGCCCCAAGAATGGTTGATTCTTAAGGGTAAGAGAGTATATAGGATGGGTGGGTGTGTGTGTGGGGGGGGGGGGTAACCTCACTTTTTTTGACTTATTAGTTCCAACCATTGGAAATTTTTAAACTACTATTTAAAAACACTTTCTAGTAAAAAAAAAAAAAAATTAATTCATGTTCATTTTAAATACCTAAGTATATATATTGCATATGTGGAACCAACAACTAAAATCTAAAATGAAAGAAAGAATTCAAGGCAGTAAGTCATCTCTCGAAAACATTCTGGGGTTAATGGCAAATTATAGAGCAGTTAAACAAACATCTGAGTTATAGTAATGTAAAACTGTTGTTTTAAAAATCTCATCATTTTTAGCTTCCTCTATTACCCGAAAAAACTGCTTTGAAATTAACTCGCTCCGTGAGGCTCAGAACAGACTTCCCCTGGATGCAGGCAGATCCCATCTCCCAGGCTGAAGCGGGGCCAGGCTGCCTGCACGGGCACCCACCACGTACACATGGACCTGCCTGTCAGGCGTAGTCGCCTAATCCATGTGGCTGCAAAATCCAGCAGCTGGCGAGGGCCCGAGGGGGTTGGGTAGCTCCGGTGTTGAATTGCCTATTGGCCACATGGTATGGTAAGTGTGGTCACTCTTTTTCCACTTGATGTGAGCTTTCCTTAAATAATTGCAGACCTCGTGGTTGCACCCGGCAGGAGCTCTGCATGAAAGGCACCAGGGCCCGAGGATGGCCATCTGAGCCTCAGAGAGCACCCACGGCCGAGTCTGCAGACTCCCACAGTATCTCAGAGCTCACTGACACCTTCCCTCCCCTACTGAAGTATTTCTTCGCTGAAACAGCGAGGGCTGAAAGACGGTCTTAAAGATTACAAAATGATTCAAGGTGGATAACACAGCACTGTAGAAAAAAAAGGAAGAAATCAATTTTAGGTATAATCCACAGAGGATTTTGAATAATTTGCTCCTTTAAAAAAAAAAAAAAAAAAACCTGGCCCGAAGTTCCTAAATTGCGCCCAATCTTTCCACCCCCATGAGTGACTTATCCCAATGTTCCGTGATTCACCAGGGAGGTTGGAAATCGGGGATTCTCTTGCCTAGAGTTCCTCCTCTGCCTTCTCCTCCTTCCAAACCCACTCACTGCAGGCACATGATCCCACGACAAATTTCTTCCAACTTGGAGTTCAAAGAGAAGTCAGCACCTGTCACCGGGAAAGGGGACACAACCTGGAAAGTAAGAACCTGCGACGGGCTTTGCTCACTGGATGGAGGGAAGTGATGTCGCCCAACTGAGATGTGAGAGTTATCTGGCTCCCTCCGGCTCCAGTAACTTACCTCCCTTTCCCTCCAGCACCTGGCGGTTCCGCCCCAAGCAGACGGCCCCCACAGTGGAATAATAATGAGTCACCAATGGCAGAGATGAGAGAGTTGGGGAAAGCCAGAGTCTAGAGAGAAGGCCAGACTTGTCCAAGATCACACAGCAAAGAGGGACAAGGGACAGGCAGGACCAGAACCCAGATCTTCGTCCCAGGCTCCCAAGGATAATGCTGCCACCACCATGGGACTCGGTCCTCAGCGCAGCTACAAACTTCTCTAAACAACTCTCTTCCCTAACTCTAACTCAGAGGGATCAATGGAAATTACACTTTTCAGGGGGAGTTGCAATTCTTGCAAAATCACATAATGGAAGCATGTCGCAACTTCAAGAAGACTGGGGATCACTGCTCCAAGGAGAATCCGAAATGATCCTGGGAACTCAGTCTAAGACAAGGCAGTGACAGGACTGACTGAGAGGCCCTTTCCAAGGCTACCCCATCTTGACCAGGTGGGTCTTGTGCCCCTCTCCAGGTCCACTTTCCACTTGGGGGCAAGGGGTTGGGGGGGGTGTAAGTCTCACATTCCTACCAAGTTCCCGCAACAGTGACCTTATTGGGCAAGACATTTCAACACGCCTGGCCTCGGGTTCTTCATCTGTAAAATGGAAATGAAAATCCTCTTGAGGACATGAATTATGGATGTGGAACACGCTGAGAATCTCAGAGAAATGTGCTAAAAGGGATAACAGTGGTGGCAAGAGGAATAACAACAGTTAGACCACGGCAACACCTATCATTATCGTCACTGCATTTACTCTGTAAAGCTACTAACCCTTCCCCTGTCCGGCAAGGACCTGGTGGGTGGATGGGGCCTGTTGCTTTATTGGGCAAAGGCCTTCAGTCAGGAATGCAGGTGAGAAGCTGTGCCCCAGCCTTGTGTCTCCATGTGTAGGGCCTGCACAGACCACAGGGTGATGACATTCACCCACCCTGCCTGTGAGGCCCGGGGAAAACCTAGTCACCCTCCCTAAGACCTCCCCACTCCCCTGAGCAGCCTTCAGCTAGCTTTCCAGGCTGGAAACCTCAGCGCTCCTCCTTGTATCTCTTCCAGATACTCAGATCATCCTCTACGTCCTTCACCCTCATGGGAATCCTGGGAGCAGCGCAAACCCTCCATCCTGGGGCGGGAGCTCCCGTCTCCCGAGTCACTCACGGCTCGTTCACCAGCCACAGGACGAACAGGGCCTTGTGACAGGCTGGTCTCTCCCTGCGATGCCCTTCCCCACCATGCCAATCAGCTCCAGCTCACCTCTCCACACGCCGTCTGCTACACAGGCTGTCTGGACACTCCCTCTGCACCGGCCACTTTCCATGGCCATCTGCAGATGGGTTCTTCCCGGGCCAAGGAGCAGGGCTTGTGCAAATCTGCAATCCTCGCTTCCCACACCCAGGGAGTGACTGCTGCGTGGACAGAAAAAGGAAGAGGCACCAAATGCTAACCTACAGTCTGTAATTCATGGGGTCTTCCAGTCTCCTCCACCAATGTGTCATCAAAGCAATCAGTCACTGATTGTAACTATTGCTAATAACAACACCCAGGCACAGCACTCTCTTCAAACATTATTATCTTCTCGTTTCAACCGCCCACTGAAATACTGATTATTATCCCATTTCAGGTAAGGAAACTGAGACCCAGGCAGACTAAGTAACACGCTCTAAGTCACTCAGCTGCTAAAGATCCTAGACTCAGACTCTGGCCGAAAGCTCTAGTCTTAACCTCTATCCAAGCCTGCCTTGTGCTGGCCCTCGAAATCCAGACCCCAGGCTAACAACATCTACCACTGGAGCCAGCTGACAGCTCTCCTTCCCTCGCTGTCCCACAACTGGATCACTGAAAACTTACTGCGAGGTCACCTGAGCAAAGGAGACCTTTCTCCTCATTCTGGAGTGGAATTTAAATCTCCCTCCTCCCCCTCACGCTTTTCACTTCATCCTTGAGCCCATCCTGCTCTCCCCAGGGCTTGATCCACTAATCTGGGCCAACTGTGGCTCGAGGGAGAGGAATCTTGGGCAAAATATCACCACTGTCCTCTAGGCCCACCTGCTACAGTGTCCAGCTTACAGACCACCCCACCCCCACCCCCAGAGGTGGGAGACCGCCACATTCCTGCTGGTGGCTGGGCTGCAAAGTACAAAGCAGGCGGCCACATCCTCGGCCACTAGGACAAAGAGCAAGTGCTGGAGAAGTTGAAGGCCCAGGGCGCTGCTGAGCACGACACGGGGCCGTACCCACGCAACAAGGAAGGGCTGTTGCCCAACCCTGGGGCGAAAGTGGCGTGAGGTCCCCTTGACACTGGGGTATGATTCCTGGGGGACAGGTCCCTGGTCACACCTGCCTGCTGGGCCCCAGATGGGGGGCTGGTCAGTAAAGAAGCCATATCCGCCCGGTCCACCACTCACCCTCTGAGCTTCGAGTCCCTCACCTGAAGAATGGGGCTTTATCTCCGGGGGCTGCCAGGAGAATTAAGCAAGCTCACCACAGCGGCCAGTACAGATTAAGGGCTCAAAGCAAATTCATTCATTCATTCATTCATTTAAAAACATTCAGGGGCGTCTGGGTGGCTCGATTAGTTAAGCATCTGACTTCAACTCAGGTCACGATCTCACAGTTGAGTTCGAGCCCCATGTCGGGCTCTGTGCTGACAGCTCAGAGCCTGGAGCCTGCTTCGGATTCTGTGTCTCCCTGTTTCTTTGCTCCTCCCCTGCTCACACTCTGTCTCTGTCTCTCAAAACTGAATAAATGTTAAAGAAGAAAAGGAAGGAAGGAAGGAAGGAAGGAAGGAAGGAAGGAAGGAAGATTCAGTGAAGGCCAATCACATGCTGGGCCCTGGGCTAGGTGCTAGGGATACAGTGGAAACCACTCAGGCAATATACAGGCCTTGTGGAGCCTTTCATTCCCACAGGGGCAACAGGCAACCAACGAGGTACAAATTCAGAAACATGAGCGTATTTGGGAATGGTATGTGCCTTAAAGAAAAGAGAATATGGTGCTGGGATAGAAAGGGGTCAGGGCAGGAAGGTCAGGGAAAGCCTTCATGAGGACATGTCTCAGCAGATCTGGAGGAGGAAAGGGAACAGCAAACCATGATGCCTGGGAAGAGCATTTCTGAAAGAGGGAACAGCACGTGCAAAGGCCTCACTACACTAACTTGAAGACTATTTTCGTGATCACTTGAGCCACACCCCGTCCACTCCATAGAAGCGGCACATACAGCTGGGAGGACAGTGAGCTGGGAATCCGGAGAACAGGGTTCTAATCCCCTTGCTTCCCCTAAACCACCATATGGCTTGGGACCATGACCAACAAACACCCTTTGATCTGCAAGGGTCCCGATAAATCCAACGATCCCTGATCTGAGGATCTGTAAATGGCTTGCATTCCCTCAAGCTCTTTCCTTTTCCTCTCTTCCAATCCACCTACCTCTTGAAGTAATCATGATTTCCCCCAACCCCCCCGAGTGGCCCCGTAAGTCAGGAGGCGGCTGAGGATCAAGGAAGACAGATATAGAGATGAAGGCAATAGCTGACAACTGATCTGCTGCACTCTCTCGGTTCCATTTCCCCATCTGTAAAATGGGAATAGTACTCCCCGCCCCTGCCTACAACACAGAACTGATGTGAAGATCGAGTGGAAATGCCACATAAGGAAGCTACCCTGCTTTATACAGAAGGGGCTTCTATCTGCTTCTGGGTCTTTTGTATCCTAAGTGCTACCCTGTGTTCTGGACTAAGGCAGAAAGGACAGAGAGGGGAGGGAATGACCGAGTTAATGCCAGATACTCTACGAACAGTATCTGATTGTTCAAGACCAAAGCAGGGTGCCATGAGAGGGAGCCTTCTAAAAACACAGAAGCTTAAGGGCCGGCTCTCAAAGATTCTCATTCACTGAGTCTGGGACAGCCCCAGACGTGTAATTATTATTGTTTTAATTACACAGTTGATTCCGATATGCACTCATGGTTGAGAACCACTGATTAGTTCTACCAACCCTGGAAGGTAGGACATATTAGTATTCCCATCTGGGAGCTGGGTAACTAGAGCACAGAGCGGCTGTCTAACTCCTTGGATCACACAGCTAAGATCTGAACCAGACAGTTTGCTCTCATTAATCATGAGGCTACACATTTTTTTTTTTTTTTAGGTTTTATTTTTAAGTAATCTCTACACCCAACGTGGGGCTCGAACTCACAACCCCGAGATCAAGAGTCGCATGCTCTAGAGACTGAGCCAGCCAGGTGCCCCAGGGCTACACAATTTCTTGAGGCCAGTCATACAGACTCCCACTGCATCTATACATACATACTCCTGTGCAGCCCTAAAAATACAAAAACCAACACCTCACATTCACAGTTAAACTGTTAAAGTTAACTGCATTAATTTTCAGAGAAACTTCTATGGCAGGACCGACTCCTTACTCACTTGGCATTATTGGGGAATAACGTGTGTTCACAGAAGGCAAGTTTGTAGGTAACTTTGGAACTTTTCCCGCTTTTGATCGACTTCCTGTTTTAGGTGGTTAATGCCAAATTGCATTTCACTCTTCCTTGCTTCCTCGAACAGAGAACACTGGACAGAATATACCTCTCCTTGGGAAAATTTCTGTCTCTATGGCCCATTAACTTTGTAACTTCTGTAAGGTGTATTCCGGAACGAGAGGCCTCCTTGCCCCCTTACCAAAAGGTTCCCAGTTGCCTGCCCAGAAACATGTCCACGTGTTTCTACCTCTGATAGAACCCTGTCCCCACCCCCAACCTGTCCCATGCCTGCACGGACACACACTAACTGAACTGGCTTACTGCTACTGAAGTCATGAGGTGTGGACAGGACTTCCAGGCTTGTAAGAATGGTGTGTAAACTAAGAGTGAGTTGGTCCTGAGCAGGAAGGGCGGGGGGGGGGGGGTGGTGATACTATGCAGAACAGGGTCTTGAGTGGATTCTGTGCAAGGCAAGATTGACGCCACATGGAGTTAATTGTCTCAGGCTACAGAGTGTGGTCACTGGACCCTGAGGGCTCCCTCTTTCCTTTTCCTGCCTGAATTTCCCCCTTGCTTCCTCCAGAGTGGAGGCCAGTCTGCCCGATTCCTCTGGAATAAGCAGACGGGCAATGGCCAGAAGGCCCAAAGGAAGGTGCTGGTTTCGATGTCTTTGGAAGGTGTGGGAATATTAGACCAGACACCTCCCTGCAACCACAGAGACTCCTAAAGCCCTGAGCCCCTCCACAGTGGGGCCAGAGCAATGCCCTGTAACAGACTGGATTCCAGCAGTGGTTTAACATTCTACAAAGACATGTCCACTACAGATGCGTTCTGATAGCGGGGTTCTGGAGGCTCCAAAAAATGTTTGTCTTTGATTCCTTTGTGTGCAAGTCCTATCTTGGAGACAAGGGCACAGGCCCCTTGTGAAGACGGGTACAACTCCCCCAGTCCCCTCGCCCACACACCCCAACATAGTTCCAAGCAGAGAAGGGGCCTCTGGGGCCAAGCAAATGGTTGGTGAATTTCCTGAAAGCTCAAATAGCATTTGTTCAGACAGTCAGTCAACAAACATCTATTGAGGGCCTATATTGTACCTGCATCTGGTAAGGCACTGGGGGATCTGATGGTGAACCAGCTTGATGAGGTCCCTTTCCTTAGGGATCTCCGGTCCTGAGTGGGTAGAGGAGAGAACAGTGAAGAATAAACACATAAACAAAGGTTATCACAAGCTGGGACCAGAGTTTTGCATTTAACAAGGCTCTAGGGAAAGCCAGGGGTGGGGACAAACCTTGCACACAGTGGGCCCTGAATAAATGGATGTCTACTCTTCATACAAATCCTCCCCCAAAGCAACTCCTCTTCCGCACCCCTGTCTCAGCTATAGTGATGCCACTGAGGCCCCTGCACTCTGGGCCTTCTCTCTCACATCCCACTCACTTCCACTTAGCACCCCCCCCCCCTCCTTTGCTGAAGCCAAGTGCAGATGCCTCCTTCCTGTAGCCCATCACCCACACTGGAGTCCTTTCTCTATGCTCAGCCAGATTACCCACACTGCGGTGGTTAAGACCAAGTGCTCTGAAGCCAGGCAGACCCAGGTTCAAGTCCCAGCCTCGCCACTATCTGCCTGAAGGATGCGGGGCAAGCCACTGAACTTGCAACCTCTGCTTTCCAGTCTGTCGTAGCACCAGACTCACCAGATGGTTGAGGATTAAACAAGATAATGCACCCGAAAGTCCCAGCCTAGAACCTGGTCATTAAGGGTTAGCTGTTTCTACGATTACTGTTATTAATAACAATATTAATGAAAACCTTTGCTGGAGCACCTGGCTGGCTCAGTCAGTAGACCATGCGACTCTTGATCTCAGGGTCATGTATTCAAGCCCCACGCTGGGCATGGAGCCTACTAAAAAGAAAAACAACAACAAGAGAAAACCTTTGCTGACTCCTCCCTGCATGCCAAGTGCAAAGTCCTGGATGGTCAGAGCTCTCCCCTTTAGCCAGTTTCCCCGTTTTGTTTTGGGGTGACTGGAGGGCAGGGATAAGCTCAGCAGGGTGGTAGAGTACACGGTGGGGCAGGGCACATGAGAGGTCTATAATAGACGGGCGCATCACAGAACAGAAAGGGCCCACTTGCAAGAGGGAGAATTAGATGCGGTGGAACTCATGCTGGGCCTTGAAGGATGCAGCCAGAGGTGGGGAGAGGAGACAGACGCCTCACGCTAGGAGTCCGAGCGGCTGCCTGGCACAGGAAGGAATGGCACCAACACCACAAACTCTGTGGAGTCAGCCTCAGCCTACTCAACTGTAAAATGGGGAGACCGATGGGCACTCCTTCATGGGGTTCCTCAGAGAGTAATGTGACTGTGAATAATTTACATGACTAACTTGGCATAGGACCTGACCGAGGAACCTGAGGCCAGGCTGCGAACCCCTGACACCAGGCCCATGTTAAGATTATTATATTGTTCTGTTTCTGCAGCACCAGATCCAGCATGGCATAGTCTCACACTAGTTGAGGAATAAATGGCTAGAAGGGTAGGCAGGCACTTGAGGCCTTGAATGCCATCACCGGGAGCTCACTTCTGCAGGCTGTGCAGGGTGGACCCGCAGATGTTTTAAACAGTGGCTGCTGTAGCCTCCGGGATCACGAGCAGCGCGGAGGCCGGGTCATCCATGGTGTCAAGGAGCCAAGACAGGGCCCTCCTCCCCAGCGTCCTGGGTACCACGCTTCCCGCGAGGAGGCTGAGACCAGAAATAAAGGCTCCAGCAGCCACGTTGCCAAGGCTGTTTGCCATGGCAACCTCAGGGAGCCACTCGTGGGCCGGCTGCCGCAACTGCTCAGGGCTTGGTTTCTAACGTCTCCTCGCTCTCCCTCTGCTAAATGGCTGTGTTCTGCCAGGCAAGCGAGGGAGAAAACACGGCTGCAGGGCTGCTGGGGAACATCCCTCTCAGCCAAGCAGGGCTCGCCCGGCTGAGTTCCCAGACAGTGGGTCCCAGACAGCCGAGCGTCTGCGATCCAGAGCCAACCCTGCCCATGTAGACAGGAGCTAGGGGTCCTGTCCTGCCTCTGCTAGGTGACCCGAAGCCAGTCCCTGGTCAGCTCCCAGCCTGTTTCCTCACTTCGAGGTAAGGGCACTGAGTAAGATGGTCTGTAAGGCACTCCAGCTCCCTGAAAGCTGTTTTCCACTGGTGTGTTTATACATCCTTGTCATTGTCATCATCCTAGTGGCAACTGTTTGCTGAGTGCTTACTCTATGTCAGGCAATGCTGCGAGCGTTGTCCATTCTCTGCTGTAGCTATCCAAAGAAAACACCACGATTCTCCCCAATAGTGTACGTGAGGCCTTGAATGCCATACCCAGGAGCTTGCTTCTACAACTGGGGTCAGAAAGGTTAAGACACTTGCTCAAGTGTCTCGTCACACAGCTAGTTAAGTGGCAGGCCCCTGATTTTAAACGCTTGGCAGCGAAACTCCAAAGCCGAGAGCTCTTAACCACTACCTGGTTCTTCTCTCTTCAAGTAGCATCTAACTGGATTCAGTTTTCTAAAAGTCAATATTGCGGTCCTTGCTAAGGTTGGGTGGGATTCCTCTTCAGCTCCCTCGGAAGCAGAGGGGGAAGGAAAACATAATACTCTGGAAGAGAAACCTCAGGGCGGCCTCAATGGGATCAAGGCCCCAGAGCTCAGTGGGACGGCAAAAGGCGGGGTCTACACTGGATTTGTCTGTTTTATTACTAACAATGGCTCCTACTCACTGAATATTCCTAAGCATTTTACAGGCATCATGTCAACTAGTCCTAAAACCCTCCAAACTATGTGCTACTATCCGTCCCACTTCCCAGGTGAAACACCTGAGGCACAAAGAAGCCTGTGCCAAGGTCACAGGGCTCCCAGAATCAGAGCCCAACCCTAGGGCTCAAGGTCTCTCAGCCACTTAAACAAATAATTGGGGCAAATGTTTGTTTTCTTACCTAAAAGAGGGAGCTGTAATTACAGGCCTTTGGGGATAATTAATCAATGACTTTACCCTCCCATTTGTAAAAGTCTCTCTGGTCTCCTACCCTACTCCTGGGCAGCAAATCTGTCTCTGCCCTAAAGATTAGTCAGGGTGGGGGGAAATATTAAAAAAGAAAGAAAGGGCAGGGTGGGGAGCCCAGGAGTCTAGCTGCCATCAGGGGCCTACAGACCCTGTGCCCAGCCCAGCTGTATGCTTCAGATCGGACCCTCCCTCAGCCCTGTGAACCCAGGCTTCTGACCCCCCATCGCCACCCCCTGACTCACTCACTGGGTAATCCTTATGAAAGCACCTAATGAAGAAACCCAGGGTTAACTGCTAGGGGCATGGGGGGGGAGGGGGGCCTTTGGGGTTTAGGAGCTGTAAGAGTAGGAAACAAATGCAGCCTGTCCGGGGGTGGCAGTGGAATGCACCCCAGGATCCCACAGCCACCACAAAGCCCAGCCACCTGGGCAACGGTATCTCTGAGGACTATCCACCTGTCTGTCCCCCAGAGCCAAGACACCCCCTCCCCAAGTCCTGATACTGGAAAAGAATAGGTCTGAGAGTCAGGGACCTGGACCTCTTCCAGCTAAGTGGCTTCTTCTGTGCCTCGCTCCGTATTCCTCTTCTGGAAAAGGCAGGGAAAGAGTGGATGCTCTCCAAGGACCCTCCCAAGCATGGCAGGAGAGGACGGGGCTCAGGGGTCAATGTTCAAATCCCAGGCTAGACCCTCACGAGCTGCAAGCCCCTAAGTGACTAACCCAATCCCTGTGCACTTACAAAATGGGGACAACAGAGCCAACGTCACCGTTACTGGGAGAAACCATGTGATAGTACTCAAAAGTCTCTTTTCACAAATACACACTGAAACAGTCACGGACGACAGGATGTGGTGTGTGCGTGGATGAACAAGAATGGCCATGGGTCCAAAATGGCAGAATCAGGCCGATGGGAACATGGGGATTCACTATACCATTCCGTGGCCGGCCCCTTCTGTATGTGTTGGACATTTTCCAGAGTAAAATGTTTAAAACACAAACTTCTCTTCAGAGAACCTGACACCTAATCACATAAAACATTCTTCTGCTCAAAAAAAAAAAAAAAAAAAAAAAAATCATCTACGTAACAGGTAACCGGAAAGCTAGCTCAGGATAAAAATACTATTTCTTGCCCTCCCAGAGCTGTCAACCTAGCGGTAGGGACAAAAACATGCAGACACCAGAGGGACAGTAGGTAGCACCGTCCATGGGAGTGGTAGACGCAAGAGGCTTCCCCTGGAGGACAGGTGTGGGGGTGGGAGGAGCCCGAAGTGCAGGTGGGCTAGGAATACATTTAAACGGTGGGGTGGAGTGATTTCCTAAATGAGTAAACTTAACGCGACCTACATTAGGAAAAAAAAACATACCCATTATTTGGTGCTTATTATACGGCACGCGTCGCGTTAGGCGCTTTCAATCCATTTGCATTTGATTTTCATTGACTTCTTGCCACCACTTTATAAGGCAAGTACTCTTTATTGTTATCTTTATACAGGAGGAAACAGGAGTGCAGGGAGGTTAGGGGACCCACCAGGGGTCTCACAGCCAGCAACCGGCCAAGGCCAACCCACGGAGGATGAGTGAGTGCAGTGGCCACACCAGGGATGAGCAGCTGTGCCTGGAGAGCGGGGAGAAGGTGGCACCACGACAATGGCATCGGAGCTGGATCTGGAAGGATGAGTATGGAAATGGGAGAAATAGTGGCAGAGGAGACAGACTACACTTCCAGGAAGAAGATTCATGACATACCCTGGGGGTGGGGGAGGGGACACCCATACCGAAAGGGAAAGTAGACGAAGCAGGATAATGTCAGGGGCCTGGCTCTCCAAGTTCAAGTCCTTGGAGGCCCTTGAACATTCAAACTTGGGGCTTTAGTGTAAAAGTCCTGGGAAGCCACGGGGGGGGGGGGGGGGGGGGGGGGGGGGGGGGGGGGGGGGGGGGGGGGGGCGGGGGGGGGGGATGTGTGAGCGAGGGAATGGCATCAGACGTGCATTCTAGTACCTGCAGGAATCCCATAGTCATGAAAAGACAAGACCCAGACCGGAAGACGGGGAGAGGAACAGAAAGGGCAATCCAATCCAATCCAATTGATTCTACATCAACCGAGAGTCCACAGGACCCATGTGAGGCACTGGAATACCTTGGAGAAGAAATAGCCAATGGGCCTGCTCATTCTCTTCCAAATGACTTTATCTGGGTCTCCTTCACCCTCACATAAGAATTATGTTTCCCTCTTTTGCATAAAAAAAGACTGCATGAAGGGGAGTTTGCTTACACTTAATCCTGCCCTTCCAAAGTGCTTCAAAAAGAATTCCAAGTGTTCTGAGCTGCAGGCTGCGACTCATTTTATATACATTATATTATTTGACTCTCAACCCTGGGAGTTAGGGACTACAATCCCCACTTCAGAGATTGAGAAACTGAGGCCTAGAGAAGCAGAGGGCCTGATGAGTTGTCTTCTCTCTCTCTCTCTCTCTCTCTCTCTCTCTCTCTCTCTGTGCAATGTGCCTTCGTTCGCTCGAGGTGCTAGAAACACACTGCACAGGAGTCGTCCCTGCCTCTCCCTGCCTCGGGAGCTTGGAGTCACGTGGTCTGGGAACCTCGCCTCTGATCCTGGCTCTTCTACTCACTCCAAGACAGCGTAGGTAGATTATCTTCAGCAAGCCAGCCAGTTCTCTGAAACTAAAATCCTCATCTGTAAAATGGTAATATATGGCACCTACCCTTTGTAGACTCTCCCTGAGGACAAAACGCAACAATGCAAAAACAATGCTTGGCAGAGTGCACGGCATCTAAAGGATGCTCCGACAGATGTCGCTGAGGATGATGAAGGAGGAGTTAGCTGTTAGCACTGCAGTGCTCATGTTATGACCTCACTTCTAAGCCCAAGTCCCCATTTGCAAGGCTGCTTCTGACTCAAGCCAGTATTCCTTCTATTATTCCAGAGAGAGAGAGAGAGAGAGAGAGAGAGAGGGAAAAGGGTGACTCATACCCTGGCAATGGTGAAGCTTCTGGCTGGCCTGCAGCAGCTGGGGAGAGGAGAGTCCCAAGGTGAAGGGGAAATATGAGCCCCCCAGGGCCCAGTTGCTGGGCCATTGCCTTTCCTGGCTTTCACAGGCATCCTGATCATTAGTAGCAGCCACGGAGCCCCAGTGAAAGTGGAGCCCTGCCCTCAGGTAAACAAAGCCAGCACACATGTCCCCTTCTGGGCTCAGGTGAGGAAGTTACTCCCCCTGTTCCCACACAGGTGAGGGGTGCGCAAAGGCACCCAGCCAAGGCTGCACTCCAACCTGCCCCTCTAGATGCCTGCAACGTTGACTTGAAAAAGAAGTTAGCCCTGGCATGGGGGGCCATGGAAGCTGGGGGGCTATGGAAGCTGCAACACTGCATACCCAACAGGTGAACACTAAGGAGTTCAAGCCATTTTCCCAAATCTCCATGTGACGGGGCCCCTTCTCAGTACTCAGGTCCAATTTTAGAACACTGAGGGGATAGGACACCAATTGAGAAATGGGCCAAATCATAAACATGACAGTTCACAGAACAGAACCAAAAATGGCCCATCATCATAATGGGGGGGGGGGGGGGGGGGGGGGGGGCAGGGGGGAAGCATTACAAGTGAACAAAGAAATGCACGTTAAAACAAAAGGTTAAAAGAATTTATTGATGAACAGACTGGCAAAAATGAAAACCAATTAAAATACCAAGAGTTTTCTGGCTACAGGGAACCAGGCATTCCCACACAATGCTGGTAAGTGTGTAAATTACCACAATCCTTCTAGAAGGCAATCCAGAAATGTGTTTCCCAAACGCCTGCATAGTTCCTTTGACAGAGTAATTTCACTTCTAGGAATTTAAATGAAGGAAAGAAGACATATGCAAAGATATTCATTTCAGCATGGCTTACAAGAACAACAAAAATTGTAAACAACTTAAATGGCTAACAATAAAGGACTCATTAAATACATTTTGGTTCAACCCTCAATGAAATACTATATAACCATTCAGATAGTATGATATTAAGTAGAATATTTATTGATATAGGAAGACAATCACAGCATATTGTTTGGAGGAGAAAAAAAAGCATATTACAACAGCATGATTCCAAGTTACAATTAGGATATAATGAGTGACTCCATTTTTGTGCAAAGATATAATCGATAGGAGTGACTCCATTTTTGTGCAAAAGATACAATCGATAGGAATCAATAGGAAAGAAAGGTCTGCAAATATATATAAAAATTAACAGGGGTTACCTCTGGGTAAGATTACCTATTTTCAATTTCCTCTTCATGCCTGCCAGTATTTTCTAACAATTCTATAATTGAATATTTTTAAGTGGTAAGAGATTAGACCACATGATTTGTAAAGCTCTGACATTTTGGACATCTATCTATGATTGATGTCCCAAGTGACTTCAAACAACCCATATTTAGCGTGGGCTTACTGTGTGGCCTTTAGAGCCTAAGTCATGGCCTATAGCTGTAGCTTTCTGCATTCCTTTCTACCCATACTGACTGCCCAGCTGTCTCAGGGACCGCCTAGGAGCTTTCCCTGTAATTCACGTGCCTAGCCAAGAGCCAAGCAAAGGAATTCAGCACGGTGGCAGGTGCCACGGGGCCACAAAGAGATGAAAGGCACAACTCTAGTTCCAGAATCTTACTGGGCCACAGGACTCACACACAAAATGCTTGGTTGTATCACACAGACTAAGAAAACCAAAAGAGACACAAACCAGAGCAAGCCAGGAAAGGAAGGCCTGCTCGAGAGGGCCATGCAGGAACAGTGGGTGAGGGCACTGGAGGCAAGGGGCACAGGCTGGGCAAAGGTGAAGCCAACCCAAAGTCCTCTGGGATACGTGCCCCAAACCTTTCCAAGAAACTTTCACAATCCTCGGTCTGCAGAATTTCTGAACTTTGGCCCGAATGGGTAAAAGTTAAGTCTCCTAAACACAAGTCCTCCCTCTCTCTAACTCTGGATTAGCCACCAAAGACAAGTCTTTTGGATAAAGACAATAAATTAGCTTTTTATTCGCTTTCCCCACCCCTGGGGGGGGGGGGGGGGGTCGGGAATGGAGGGAGGGACAGGCAGGGTCTGGAAGAGGAGAGGGAGTTGCAGGAACAACCAGACATCTCACATGCAAGCAGAGCTCACCCCCACCACCTCGACCTCCTCTTCTCTTGCCTGCAACACCAGCCCCATTTGACAGATGGAGGAAAGGAGGCTCAGAGAGTTCAAATGGCTCGCTCTGGGGTCACCCAGCCAGAGAGTGGGGAAGGCGACTCCACTCAGGCCTTCTGACTCCAAGTCCAGTGCTATTTCGAGGTAACACACAGGACCTGGAGTCAGGAGCCCTGGGTGGCTCTGTCACCCGCTGGCTGCGTGGTCCTGTACAAGCCGCTCACCCCTCGCAGCCTCTAACCCCAACTGTAAAATGAGGAGGCACGCGATGGCCCGCCCAGGTCCTCTTCCGGCCGGGCTCTATGAACCTTCTAGGGGTGGCTGCAAAGCTCCCCTATCAATTACATTTCCCAAGTTGGGCCGGCAAAGATCACCAGAGGAGCCTCTGCCTGTCACGTGGTTAAATAAAAAAAGCAAACGTCCCAGATTAACTTTCACTGCACTGCTTCTGCTGACAGCCGATTACCCAATTTTCTAGTTTCTTTGGGTGAAATATCCCTGCAGGGTAGGCCCACTGCGAGACTAAAGGGCAAATAATGAATTACTGGTGAGCCAAAGAACACTGAAGATGGAGTTAAAACCAGGGTCCAGAACGCACGGTTTTTGCTCTGGGTCCCCGAACGAGTCTCCTGCTATTTCAGGCTTCCTTCACCCGAGTCTCAGTCGCGAGGTTTGGAGGCACCCCCCAGACAAGTGCAAGGGATGAGGACAGAACTTTCCCGGGGGCAGCTCTGTCCCGCCCGCACCCAGTCCTCCTAGGCCCAGGCTGTCGGCTGGGGCTGGGGAGGGGGGCGGCGGTAACGGGGCGGCGGTGGTGCTGGGGCTGGGATCTGCCTTCCGAGTAGACGTGGGCGCGGGGCGGGCGACGGCGCCCGGTGACCGCCGCGGGAGCTCCACTGCAGTTTCGTCAGAGGTAAAGGTACGCGCCCGGCGCGCGCGGCGTGTGCACACAAACACACACACCCGCGCGCGCAGACCGCTCATCACACACACTACCCACCCCACCCCCGGCCCTAAGAATGCGCGATCACACGCCACCACCCCCTCGGCCCCAGCCCCGAAACCACCCCAGCACGCCCGCCACCGACCACGAGGCCCCGCGGCTCCCTGACGCATGGATGTCTGCAGCGGGCGAGGGTCGGCCTTCTCCCGCGCGCGGCGGGCTTCCTCTCCGCGACACCCCGCCACGCCGCGCCGTCCCAGCCGCCAGCCGGGAGTCGCCGCCCGGAGCTGAACGTCTCGGCTGCTGCGCGTCCCCTCCAAGTCGAGTCTCACGGCTAGGAGTCAGCTTGCAAGCCTCTCCCCGCCCACCCGGTCCCATGACAGCTGCTGCCGCCCAAAGACAGGCAGATTATAACAAGAAGCAAAGTTTCCCTCTCTCTCCTCCCACCGCCCGCCCCCCCTCCGCCTTCCCCCTCCCTTCCAGTGTTATGCAAAACGAGCCGGCACCGGCGCTCCGACTCCAGGTACCAAACCAGCCCTCGCGAGCCGCGCCCGGTTCCGCCCGGCGGCCCCCTCTCCGCGCCCAGCCGTGCGCCCGCATCCGGGGTCTCATTCTCGCCTCCGCCGCATCCCCAGCCTCCCCGCTACCCGCAGCCGGGCGCCGGGAGAAAAAGCCATAACTATGGGGCCAAACTTTATGCTTGCAACAGGCATGGGGTGGGGAAAACCAAGGAAGGGGTGGGGGGCGCGTACGCCTAGTGCAGGCATTTTCGGTGGCGGCTCGTCCCAGCAGCAGCCCCCCCCCCTCCCCGTCTCCAAGTCACCAGCTCTCTCGCCTCCCCCCGCCCCGGCACACCAGAGCACCCTCTCCTGTCACGCGCGTGTCGCCGGTGGGGCTCCCAGGCGCAGCCAGAGCCCGGGACGCCGCCTCGCCTTCCCTTCCCCCAGCATCGCCGGGCGCGCACCGGGGCCGCGCGCCGCAGGGGGCACCCAGGCGCCCCCAGACAGCCTTTCCACCCCCATCCTGCCGTGCTTTTCCCCCCGGGGGATCGGCCGGTAGCGAAACCAGGAAGGTGCTATCTCCGGCCGCATGTCCACGTGCCCCGCGGACCCCCTAAGCCCTTAGCCGGCAACCGGCAGGAAACTCTGCGCTGCAGGCGCCGATGGGGAGCCGCGGGGGGCCAGCAGCAGCACTCCGGGCACCCGAGACCGGAGGACCAGGGCACTCGGGGGACCGGGGCAGGCGCCTGAGCCGGGGCCACAAGTCCACGTGAAAGTACGGCAGCAAGTGCCGGCAGTCTGAGGGCGCGCCTCCAGCACCCAGGGCCAGCCTGAGGGTCCCCCACACCTTGGCGCGGCTCCACCTCCCCAAGGAAACGCGGTAACCCCCACTTCTGCCGGCGGGGGGGGGGGGCAGACTCCAAGCACCCGAGGCCAGACCCTCCCCAGCGGCCGTAGCTCCCCCCACGCTGGGGCTTGCGCAGGGGGAGCCCCCAGCTCCCTACCTCCGAAACAGAGATCCTCTCAGGGTGCAAGGAAAGGGGGGCTCCGCAGCCGGGAACCCCCGATCCCCCCCGATGCACCCACCGTCGCCTCCCGGCCTCCGCGGCTGCGACGGCAGCCCCCGCAGCTCAGCACCCCTGGCCCCCGGCCCGCGGCCCCTGCTGGCCGTACCTGCGTGTCGGCGAGATAGTTGAGGAAGAAGGAGGAGAGCTCTTCGTCCAGCAGCGCGCCGCAGTCGTTCCCCGCCATCTTCCAGCCGCGGCTGCAGCGTGCGGCGGAGTCAGCGCCGAGCCGGCCGGGGGGAGGGAGCGAGCGAGCAAGCGAGGGAGGCGGGAGGAGGGAGCGAGGCCGGCGGGAGGCGGAGGGCGGAGCTCAGGGCCCGGCTGCCGCAGGGCCGCTGGCTGCGGGGGCGGGGCCGCGCGGTGCCCGCGCGAGCCGGGGGTCGCGCCCCCACTTCCCTGCGCCACGTCTGGCGCCGGGGTCCTCGCTCGCAGCCCCCGGCCCGGAGGAAAGCGCCCGCAGCCGGGTGACGATGCCCCAGCCAGCGGCCCGGTGCCTGCGCAGCAATGCGGGCAGCCCCCCGCTCCTGCCAGAGCGAATCACGTTGCGTTAGCGCTGGGCGGGTCCTTTGAGACAACCTGCTTCTGCACAGCTGGGGAAACTGAGGCCCGAGAAGGCAGAGGACTTGGTTTGAAGTCACTGTGCATTTCAATAGCAGGAAGACACAGTACATAAGCTCAGGTCCGACTGCCCCAGAGGTTTGAGGTTTTCTGCCTGAGCTGCAAGACCAGAGAAGGAGGAAAACCATAGGTCAGAGGTGGAGAAATCAGGGAAGGCTCCTCAAAGGAGGTGGCCTTTTTTTTTTTTTTTTCTTTTCCTTGAAAAATGCATTGACTCGTATTCTGTTAAGTTTGACCATCTCCCTCCGGTCTCTCTTCACTCCCCTACCCCTGAATAAACTTCCATGACTTCTCTTACCATGCATGGCTCACATGCCCGCTTCCCCAGGCCCCCTGGCCACCCAGTTCCTTTGATGAACCCTCTCAATACCCGCACCCACACACAGTGCTTTCCACTGACCAGCAGCCATCTACCTAGTAACCACATCTTCAGAGGGTGGGTCCCCACTTCAGTGGGTCCCCACTGCCCTTCAGAATGTCAACCCCTTCTTTCTCCCGCCACCCCCACCGCCATGGGCCCCCTTAGCTCTACAGGCCTTTCCTTTAGGGGCATCTGGGTGACTCAGTTGGTTAAGCATCCAACTCTTGATTCAGCTCAGGTCATGATCCCACAGTTCTTGAGTTCCAGCCCCACATGGAGCTCTGCCCTGACAGCATGGAGCCTGCTTGGGATTCTCCACCCCCCACCCCCAACACACACACCGTGCCTTTCTCTCTCTCTCTCTCTCTCTTTCTCTCTCTCTCTCAAAATAAATAAATAAACTTAAAAAAATAAAAATAAAACACGGGCCATAGCTGCCATCTTACACTTGTTTCAGTGAAGATTTGGTCTTCACGTCTCTCCTAAGACCCATGAAGGCAGGGACTAAACCTGCTTTCCCGTTTGCTATATCTCCAGTGCCTGGCACACAGTAGGTGCTTAATAAACAATGTGTTAACTATAAAATCCAGGGGATTTTGATTCCCCCCACACCCCCACCACCCGTTGAATAGATAAGGAAACTGCCCAGAGCCGATGGTGCCAGAACCAGAACTCAGGCCTCCTGACTGTATGTAACCTTGGACTCTCATCATCATTCCCTGCTGTTTGCCAGGCAGCGCATGAGGGCACCACCTGGATAAAGGCCTAAGGAGGGAAGATTTAGGCCTGTTTCATTGGGCACGCCTGCCTCCTGCTCTCCTCCCCCACTGGCACTCAGGAGGGCTGCCCCACCCTGCCCACCCTGCCCACCCTGCGTGGGCTCCCTCCCAGCCAGAGGAGGAAACAGGGAGAGTTCTCAGTACACCTGCTCAGACTTGAACACCAGAGCAAGAGCTTCCTTCTTCTCCAGTCTGAGGTTCCCAGAACCGCAGGGCGTGATTTCACTCTTTGGGCTTTAGGCCAGCGCGCTTTTAAGGAATAAAGAATCCCAACAGAGAGCCTCCATCTAGCCTTGGAGCACTAGCCTGGGATTCAGGAGTCCCGGGTCCTGGTGCAGTCCTGCTACATCTTGTCTCAGTATTGGGCAACTCAGGAGATCAAGAGCATGGGCAACCCCCCCCCCCCACACCGCAGTCAGATTGTCTGGTTCTGAACCCCTGCCAATCATCTAGTGTCAGGCCTTGGTTTCCTCATCTACACCAGTGGAAATCATAGAATTACTTACTTCATAGGGATGTTATGATGAGTGAAGAGGTAAAATATGTAAAGTGCTTGGCACGGTGCCTGACCTCACGGGGAAAAACACTAAACTCTGGTCCTCTGTTTCCTCATCTGTAAAAATGGGGAGAAAATACACGTCCCTTGAAGGAACGGGCCGGTGTTACTTTCCTTTCTTCCAGCACTCACAGGCTGCTGGCTGCCTTGGACTCCTGTAGATCCGGATTTGAACCTTGGTGCTCACTAGCTGTGTGCCCTTGGTCATTTACTCAACCTCTCTGAGCCACAGTTTCCTCCCCATAGGGTTCTTGTGAGGGTTGCACAAATCAGTGCACGTAAAAGAAATTGCTGGGCCCTGCACCTGGCAGATAGCTGGGCTCGTCCTCCCTCATTGTCATCACTGTCACCAAGGTCATCGTCATTAGCACCAAGGACTTTGCTGCCGCTGCCCACAGACCCCAGTCAGAACCCTGCAGGACAAGTTTCCAGAGATGTCCCTACCAGATCCAGCATGGCCTGTGACTGGCGTTGAGCCCCTTGCAGCCGAGAGGCCAGACTTGGGGAGTCCCCAAGGCCAGCCATCTCCAGGCTTTGGCCTTGCACAACCACAGTACCAGACAGGGCCTCCCAGGGAAGGCCTCAACAGTGCTCGAAACTCTGGTGTCCTTAAACTCTGGTGTCGACAGAAGAGCCACAAACTGAGCAGCTTCAAGGACTTTCTCACCAATCACTATGTCCTCAGAACAGGCTTCTGGCTGGCAAACAACTCAGGTGATAAGACTCCCCACCTGAGATATGTAGCTTTTTTTTCAAAAGCACATTTCAAAATGCCTCCATCACAAGCCACCTACAGAGCTCAGCCTCCTCACCCTCTCTGGTCCATGGAAAGACTCAAAGATCTTCGTTGAGAACAGAAGCCCTCAAGAAACCTAAGGTGCTAGGTGATCTTGTGCAATTTGCTTGCCCTCCGTCAGGCTGTTTCCCTGCCTTTAAAACAAAAGAGCTGTGCTTACTTGGGCAGCACGTATACTAAAATTGGAACGACACAGAGAAGATTAGCATGGCCCCTGCACAAGGATAAAACAAAAGAGCTAAACTAAACGACCCTTTCCTGAACCCTGCAGCTCCAATATGATAGCCGTTTATAGGTTACTGGCTAAAACTTTGCTTTTCCATACCACACATGGGCCAGATACCTGAACGTGTATCATCTCAGGTTGTTTTCAACCACCCTGAGTAGTCAGCATTATGATATCCACGTAATGACTGAGGAAACTAAAGCTTAAGAGGGGTTAAAGTGATTAGCCCAAGACCAAGCAGTTAGAGACGCAGCCGAGATTTGAACCCAGGTCTGTGTCTGGTCCAAGCCACAGACCCTTGAAAGGAATTGAGAAAAACCTCACACCAGCTAACCACTCCCAAGAAGCCGGAACGGTGGCACATTTCTTGTTTTATGACTTCCAAGTGAAGGGCAATAATAATGCCAAACTTGGACTTCATGTGGCTCGCTCCTATCTGCTCTGCCTTTTTATTGGCCTCGCCTCTCCTGAGATTAGTGAAAGTTTGCTTTGCACATACACCCGGCAAAGCCCAGACTCCTCCAGGTTCCACGGAAATGGCGACAGCAATATGAACCTTTTTCACTTGATTATAGTCACCACTGACAAATGCTCAACATTAAAAACAACAGCATTTTCTCCCTTCCGATCCTAGGAGCATACTTTATTCAGACGCTTATAACTGTGGCTCTCAAACTCTGGAGGGCACGAAGGTCACCTGGGCTCTGCTACCAGAGATTACAATCGGGTAGCTCTGCAGTGGGCTCAGGAATCTGCATTTAAGAGGCTCCCCTAGATGACGCTTCCTACAAGAAACTACCCATCGTTCAGCCAATATTTAATGAGCACCTACTATGTGCCAGCCACTGCACTAGGTGCCATGGATAAATCAGAGAACACGGTGGCTGACGACCTGGCTGTATTCTATTCACGGATCAGGGCATGGTGAATTTTCTTTGAGGGAGGGAGAGCACTAGGACCTGGGTCTTTAGAATCACTTGGGTTTCCTGCCGGCCACCCGCAACTCGGATTCTGTGACCCACGCCAGGGAGTCAGAAACACACCTATTTCCCAGTTTCTGTCCAGGAGGCAGAAATTCGAGCCAAGAGGAACTAAAAAACACCTGCTTTGTGTTGTCAATTCTGACAGGCATCTCCACCTTTCGCTGAACACAGAACCTGAGAGCTGCAGGGGTGCAGGGGAGAAGGCGTTATCTACCCCTTCACCGTACAGGTAAGGAGAATGTGGCCAAAGCCACGCAGCCCTCCAGGGGCAGAGCCAGGACCGCAAGCCAGGCGTGTGCGGGGCTGCATGTGCAGGGCTTGAGCCTTTGGAAAGATACACTAGATGGTGTCATTCTAGGGTCTCAGAGTTGGGGGGTGGGGATCTTGGGCGCTTGAAAATCCATCGTAAGCAAGGCATTTCTAGTGTTAGTCAATGCCCTTTTCTTCCTGGAGGGTTAGCCTATGAAATCACCAGTACCTTTTGGGAATACACTTAGCAGATTTCTTTCATATGCTAATGATTAAAGGGCTTCCAGATCAGCAGGTGAGGGGCATTAAGTCACTTTTGCAGAGAGCTGTTTTTCATTCACCCTCCTCGGTTTCATAAATAACTGTGCACTAAGGATGGGAAGGATGGATCGGGGTAGGGGATAGAAAGGTGCTTCTTCCTTATCTGTCCACAGAGCAAAGAGATCGTCTGCCCATTTGATAGATACTGAAACAAAGGCTCATAGATGTGACGGTTATTTTGTTCTGTTTCGCTCTTACAGAGATGTGAATTCTACCAGGTTGTTACATGTATACCAGAACAGCAACATTTAAAGAGACAGTCACCTGACATTAAAGGGCACCATCTAAATTTAGTATCTCTATCAAATAAGACAAGCCGATGGCAAGACTTGAAGACTTCTTCTTGACACTCTGTCACTTTCTGGCTTTGGGACCTTGGGAAAATGACTCCTTGGTGAGGATCATCCTATCTACCCTACCTGACCTAGAATTTTCTGTGGATCAAGTTTACTTACGAAGTCATTATCCTAAGTCATCCATAACGTTCCCTCTGGGAATTTATCCTAGGGGTCTGATTCAAAAGATGGGGAAACTACAGCATGATGTCTACATACACTTTGATTCAACAAATATTTTCAGAACCTGCCGGGTGTCAGGCACTGTGCCACAGGCCCCCAAATGGGACCCATGATATAGTCTTTGCTCTTGTATAACTCACAGCTTTGATCTCCACCACATGCGTGTGAGAGAGACTAGTCAAAATGCAGTTCACTAGAGTCATAGGTTCTGCGACAAGTTGGGAGGCTGGAGGCTGGAGGGGCTGGGAGAAGTGCCCAGGGGAGAGGTAGGATCCTAAGCCAAGACAATGAAGGTAGCAAGAAGGATATGAAGGAGTGGATGAGTGGAAGCCATAGTTTAGACTGGGAATCAGTAGGCTTTGGTCATAGGTAGGAAATGGGGGCGGGGCGGAGGATTACAGGACATCCAGTTTCTGGATTCAGTGAGTGATGGGTCTTAGAGGAAACACAACTAGGGGGAAGTCTCCCAAGGGGGGTTGGATGTCTGTGGGGCATCTCCAAGCGGAGACACATAAGGGGAGCACATTGATGCCCGGGAAAAAATCGGAAACAACCCCACCATGTAAGAGCAGTTCGATTCCACACCTCCTCACAGAGAGCAGACAGAAGCTCACATGTGCACAGAGAACTGTGTCCGTGGCTGTTCACTGCAGCATTAGTAATTATGGTAAAAAGAGAAGGGTTCTAAAAAAAATGAACTGTGGTGAGATCTCATAATGGAATATTAGACGATAGTGAAAATCAATAACATCTTCATGAATCCGCATGGATTAATCACAAAAACAATAGGCGAGACAACCAAGCAGTCTAAGGATACACGTTGTTACGCCACTTACGTAATATTTTAAAATATGTAAACTAATACTCCATAATGTCGGGCAATGCATGTGTATGAAGGAAAAGCGTAAACATGGGACAGCAAAGACACAGATCACTTTCAGGAATGTGACAGGAGAGGGGGCCTGAGGGCCAGCTTGGTGGGTGTGCGTCCTGCACAGTCACCCTGGGCCGCACACTTAGAAACGCCCCATGCTTCCTTGAACGCTCTGCTGTCACTGTCTTGAAATTCATAATGATTTTTGAACACCCGTCTCTGCATTTTCACTTTGCCCTGAGCCTTGCAAGTTATGTCGCTTGTCCTGGGAGATTAGAGTCCATTGTACAGAAGACAGCTCCAGCTGTACCTGTAATGGTTTATTTTCTTGAAAAAGGTCTCAAAAACATTTGTGAAGTATCAGTATTTATTGAACCTGTGTCGCGTATCGTTCCTGTGCTTTCCTGTATGTTTGGAATATTTTAGAAGAACAATGAAGATGTACTTATGTAAATATGGTTTATTTACATGATGAAATACTCTGCAGAAGGCAGGAGAAAGCGATGTGGAAAATGGGGAAAATGGGGGCGCCTGGGTGGCTCAGTAGGTGAAGCGTCCGACTTCGGCTCAGGTCATGATCTCGCGGTCCGTGAGTTCGAGCCCCGCCTCAGGCTCTGTGCTGACAGCTCAGAGCCTGGAGCCTGTTTCAGATTCTGTGTCTCCCTCTCTCTGACCCTCCCCTGTTCATGCTCTGTCTCTCTCTGTCTCAAAAATAAATAAACGTTTAAAAAAAATTTTTTTTAAAAAGAAAATGGGGAAAATGTACAATAGTAAGTGAAACAAAATTATAAAAATCCTTATGAAATGATTATAGCTGTGTGCATAAACGTGCGTGCAAAGTATGTATGTTAGACATACAGCTGCGCACACGAAACAGGATTAGGATGGCAGAAATACATTATTTTAATATGTTCACTTGTGTCATTACAATTTTGTTTTTTTGTTTTTTGAGTGTTTATTTATTATTGACAGAGAGACAGACAGACAGACAGACAGAGCATGAACGGGGGAGGGGCAGAGAGAGAGGGAGACACAGAATCCGAAGCAGGCTCCAGGCTCTGAGCTGTCAGCACAGAGCCTGATGCGGGGCTCGAACTCATGACCATGAGAGAGGGAGACACAGAATCTGAAACAGGTTCCAGGCTCTGAGCTGTCAGCACAGAGCCCGATGCGAGGCTCAAACTCACGGACAGCGAGATCATCGACGAGCGAAGTCGGATGCTCAACCGACTGAGCCACCCAGGCGCCCCTACAATTTTGTTTTTTACAATAAATAAAATAAAATGTAACTTGCTATCTGCTTTCTATGCTAAAACCCAGCTCCTCTGGGAAACTAGGTTGCTGAGTGCTGAATGTGTGATTTAAGTAACAGATGCGCATTGTGACAGGGACATCTTGGAGACAAGATCTCTACGTAAAGGAGAGCTGTGACAGCGGGAACTTTTGGCACCCTCCTGAAAATGAGCTCTGAACTGGGAGGCAGGTCGGAGTCTCACTCTGGCACTAAACTCACATTTGGACAAACCTCTTCCCCATTCTAAGACTCAAATTCCCAGTCTGCACAACAGGCATAGACTGGATTGGCCACCCCAATAGGGGTCTCCCTGGGGGCCTCTGCCCTGACCGTGAGATGCTCTGATTCCCTCTCCCATCTGCAGGAGAAATCATCTGGGCCGTGTGTAGTTTGGCAGAAGAGGCAGCTGGAGTCAGGATACTGAGAAGAGAATCCAGGTCAGTAGGCCACCCCAGGAGCATTTTATATGGGGTGGAATCTCCTTGGCTCCTGGAGCAGCCAGAACGACAGTCCCAGGGAAAGGGCATGGCCTCATAGGCATGGCAAGGTACAGAGAGTATAGCATGGCATCGCAGGCACAGCATTGTGGGCGCAGCAAAGCATCATGGGCACAGCATCAGGGGAGCAGCAGAGCATCATGGGCACATCCCTGCTATCTTCAGTTTCCCTGAGAATACTGACAGACATCTCGGTGGGGGGTGGGGAGCAGGCTAAAAGGGAATAGTCCGCTTTCTGCCAGAGTTCTTATTTTTTCATCATAAATTATTTTAGATTACACAAACGATCCATAATTATTTTATCATTGTATAAAAAAAACGGAAAGAATAGAGAGAAAGGACATTCCTGTGACCACGGCCACCCGATACCCCTCCCTCCCCAGAGGTGCCCACTGTTAGTGTTTCGTGAGTGACCTTCCAGACTTTTCTCTTTGATTTATACACTCGTTATGTTCACAGAGAAACTCAAAGTTTTGCTTGGGAGATTTCGTTTTTAATGACAATGGAACCTTAGTGTCATTACTGTTTTGTAATTTCCTTCTTTTTTTTTTAATTTTTTTTTCCCAACGTTTATTTATTTTTGGGACAGAGAGAGACAGAGCATGAACGGGGGAGGGGCAGAGAGAGAGGGAGACACAGAATCGGAAACAGGCTCCAGGCTCTGAGCCATCAGCCCAGAGCCCAACGCGAGGCTCGAACTCACGGACCGCGAGATCGTGACCTGGCTGAAGTCGGACGCTCAACCGACTGCGCCACCCAGGCGCCCCTGTAATTTCCTTCTTGAAGAGTCTTAGAGGTGCTTCCATATCAGCACATATAGATCTACCTTCTTCCTTTATATCACTGCATGCTATTCCCCAGGGTGAGCGGGCCACAGACTTGGCTTGTAACTGTGGCCCCAAATGACTCTAGACTTGTGTTATGCGGTCTTGGTTGTATCACTGAGGAATATACGAGGCTAAAAATAGAAAGTAATGACAATGCATGAGTTCTTTTATTCCTTCAGCCAACAAAAAGCCCATGGAATGCTTGCTTTAAGTATACCTTCATCCTCTAATACACAATCAAGCCAGTTCTGTACAGATGAGTCTAGCAAACAATATTAATCACGTTGCCACATTGTTTGAAATTCATTCATCATTCCTTCATGAGCCGCCTACTTTGTGCCAGCTTTATGGGACTGTATTAGTTATGACCGCTTTGATTTCAATGAACAGAAAACCCCACTCAAACTGGCTTCAACAGATAATGTATTGGCTTCCATAATTAACACATTAAAAGGAGGAATGTTGCCAGGAAGTTGTGAATGATCACTTCTCAGCTCTGCTTTCCTCGGTACTGGCTTCATCCTGAGGTCGGTTTTCCCCAGTGAAGGCAAGGTATGTATGATCCAGGCCTACACCCAATCCTCTTTAGCAAACCCACCAGAAAGAACCGTCCCAGGCTTCCAGCAAAGGCCCAGGATGCACTCTGATGCTACCACTTTGGCTTAAATGCCTATAGCTAAGCCAGTCTCTGCTCTGATTGGCCGCTACTGGGTTGCACGCTTACTTCAGAATCCCCAGAGTCAAGCAGTTTCTAAACAAAGGTTTCTTAACAAGGGACGGTTGATTTACATAGGAAAAAATTATAGCTCTCTTTTCACTGACTTCTACCTGAAATTTAGCATTTCCTTCTGTTACAAATGTAGCAAACACATCACAATAGCATTGAAAGTACCTATAACTTTGTCACCAACAGAAATCACGGGTGTTTCGTATTACATCACAGTTGTCGGTATCTCAAAGTATCGTTTATGTTCCTCACTATTTGAAATATGGTAGGTAGCGGACCAACTAGAACTTATTATTTAATGTGCTAATAAAGAAGTGTATGGGGGCGCCGGGGTGGCTTAGTCGGTTAAGGTTCCAACTTCGGCTCAGATCATGATCTCACGGTTTGTGAGTTCGAGCACCGCGTCAGGCTCTGTGCTGATGGCTCGGAGCCTGGAGCCTGCTTTGGATTCTGTGTCTCATTCTCTCTCTGCTCCTCCCCCGCTTGTGCTCTGTCTCTCTCTGTCTGTCAAAAATAAATAAATGTAATAAAAAAAAAGAAGTGTATGTATAAGACTATAGCAAAATTTCGTGTTTCTAATTATTTGAGAACGATATCAATATAATTGACTTCTTTTCAATCATATGCAGTCTATAGTATGCATTTAAAAACATCCATCTGCAGAAGGGTCCATGGACTTCTATAGACTGCCAGAGGGGTCCATGGCACACACAAAAAGGTCTAGATATATTGTGGGAGAGTGGTATCTCCCCAAAGGACAACCAAGTGCCTTGTCGGAGGGGAGGGAAGAGAATGCTGAGTAGAAACGACACATGCCCACTCCAAAAAGATATATAAAGACACATATAAAGAAGTGTCAGATGTGAGCCTGCTCTCTAAGCCATTTAGACTAGAAGAGAGCCCTGGACATGCTATAGTGCAGCCTATTTTATTTTATTTTATTTTAAAATATTTATTTTGAAAGAGAGAAAGAGAGAGAGCATGCACAGGTGAGGAGCAGAGAGAGAAGGGGAGAGAGAGAATCCCAGGCAGGCTCCACGCTCTCAGCACAGAGCCCAATGTGGGGCTCGATCTCACAAGCTGTGAGATCGTGAGCTGAGCCAAAACCAAGAGTCAGACGCTCAGCTGACCGAGCCACCCAGGTGCCCCCTGCCTCTTCATTTTATAGGTAATCAACAACAACTAATACCCAAGAGGGGCAGTGACTTAACCAAGGTCACCCGGCAAGTGTCAGTTTCAGGACCCGGGAAGGCTCCCTGACTCTACACCTGGTTATTTTACTCTGGCCTCTCCAGGGGCAGTGGAGAAGTTGAGACGGAAACCCCAGACTCCTGACGCTAAACAACAGCACACAGGAGAGAAGGAAATTCAAAGCACTAAATGCCTGTATTAGGAAAGAAGACCTCAAATCAATAATCTAACTCTCCACTTTAAGACACTGGAAAAAGATCAATGAAGCCTTAAAGCAAGCAGAAGAAAGGAAACAATAAGGTTTAGAGTCAAAATTAACAAAATCAAAGAACAATAGAAAAACTCAACGACCAATAGTTGGGTCTTGAAAAGATCAACAAAACTGACATACCTTTAGCTAAATTGACCTAGAAAAAAAAGAGAGATGATTAAAATTATTAAAATAAGAAATGAGGGCGCCTGGGTGGCTCAGTAGGTTGAGCATCCAACTTCGGCTCAGGTCATGATCTCGCGGTTTGTGAGTTCGGGTCCCACGTTGGGCTCTGTGCTGACAGCTCGGAGCCTGGAGCCTGCTTCGGTTTCTGTATCTCCCTCTCTCTCTCTCTGCCCCTCCCCTGCTCACACTCTGTGTGTGTGTGTGTGTGTCTCTCTCTCAAAAATAAATACACATTAAAAGAATAAAATAAAATAAGAAATGAAAGAGGGGACATTACTTCCTGACAAACATAAAAAGGATTATAAGTGACTACTATACATAACTGTGTGCCAATAAATTAGAGAACTCAGGTAAAATGATCAAATTCCTGGAAAGACACAAACTCTTAAAACTAATTTCATAAGAAATAGGGAGGCCTGGGTGACTCAGTCGGTTAAGCATCTGACTCTTGATTTCGGCTCAGGTCACGGCCTCTGTGTTCGTGAGTTCGAGCCCCACATCGGGGTCCCCGCTGACGGTGCGGAGCCTGCTTGGGATTCTCTGTCTCCCTCTCTCTCTGCCCCTCCCCTGAAGGGTCTCTCTCTCTCTCTCTTTCAAAATAAATAAATAAACATTTTTAAAAGACACAACACTAGTTTAATAAGAAATAGAATGTCTGGGGGCACCTGGGTGGCTCAGTCGGTTGAGCGTCCAACTTCAGCTCAGGTCACGATCTCGCGGTCCGTGGGTTCGAGCCCCGTGTCGGGCTCTGGGCTGATGGCTCAGAGCCTGGAGCCTGTTTCCGATTCTGTGTCTCCCTCTCTCTCTGCCCCTCCCCCGTTCATGCTCTGTCTCTCTCTGTCTCAAAAATAAATAAATGTTAAAAAAAAAAATTAAAAAAAAAAAAACAACTACGCACAAAGAAAAGCCCAGGTCCAGATGGTTTCACTGGTGAATTCTACCAAACATTTAGAGAAGAATCCGTACAATTCTTCACAAACCCTTCCAAAAATCAGAAGAGGAAGGAACACTTCTCGCCTCATTCTATGAGGGCAGCATTACTCGAACACTAAGACCAGACCAAGGCATCATGAGAAAAGAAAACTCCAGACCAATATCTCTTATGAATATAGATGTGAAAGCAACACACACGAGGACTTAACCACAGAATTAAATATCATAATGGGAAGAGATTTATAAAGATGTCTCTGGTTCCCAGAAGATTCCCATCCTCAAAAGCAATAAAAGATAATGGTGATACATGAAATTAAATTTAAGCATAGACGTATAGTGGGACCATTTTGGAAAGGCAGGCAAAGACAATTCATAAGAATATTTTGTTCTGCAAAGCAGGACTAATAATACTTTTCGGCCCCGCCTCTCCAACATTTTTAGGAATCATTTTAAGGATCGCTTAAGGATCATAGGGATGTTGAGAGTATTTTAAAGCCCTCTAGTGTAAAATAATTACTGTTGGGACTCTTCACAGTTTCTAGAACATGACCTTGCTCATGAGCTCCATTTTATCCCTTGTAGTGAGTTATCTCCTGACTCAGGGCCTTTGCCTTTGCTGTTCCCTTAACCTGGAATGCTGTGCCCTCACCTCCCTTTATGCTCTGCTCCCATTCTTCATGCCTTGGCCCAAATATCACCTTCTCGGAGAAGCCCTCCCTGGCTATCGGATCTAAATGCAACCTCTGAAATTAGCTGGCTTGTCTACGTGAAGCCCAAGCAAGACAGGAGAGCAGGAAGAGTGTCTGGTTACCCACAGTATCCCTCCAGAGCCTGGGACAGCTCCTGCCACTTGGAAGAATGCTATTAAATGAAAAGTGATCCACATCTCTGAAATTGGTAGCTGGGCCTGTTGTCCAGATGAGGAAGCTGAGGCTCGGGAGGAGAAATGACTTACCCCAGTTTCTGTGACAGGTAGGGTACGCGTAAAATTTATTGTCCAAGTTGGGAGGTTTGGGCCCTGGACAAAAGCTAACCTGGACAGAATATGGGACAACACGTGTAACCTGGAACAGCAAACCGTTAACTGGAACAGCAAACAAAGACACACGATCATACTTCAGAAGGGGCGCTAAACTCTGGCAAGCGTAAGCCATGTTCTTGCTGTCGCATCCCAAGTTCTATAAAAAGTCAAGGTCAGCAAATTACTTTCCCCGAGTGCCCTGCCCCACAGGGAACACTATCCTGCCTAACTCAGGATCAGCTGATCCTCATAAGTCTCTGCTAACTTTGTTGTTGCCCAGAAGTCCCAAAGAGGTTCTCCATAGCAGGAACCCAGATTTCCTCCGTCAAAGTGCGGCAACAGAATACATTAAATGAATAAAATTGAATAAATTAGCTGAATAAAATTAAACCTACATCTCCTTTGTGAAGGGGGGGAGGGGCTTGAGCAGCATGCCTAAGGAGAGGCTCACGAGATAACTCTGCTGTGCCGATGCCGACTTGTCTCAGCATAGAGCACGGCAACGTGCCTGCCCTTTGACCAGGTCTCCCCGTTCCTGGAAATTCCACTTAAAAATGAATGAAACTAAGAGAAAGAGCTAGTGAGACAAAAAGATTTGTTGAGGTAGAATGGAGACGGGGAAGCTGAGTTGGAGGTCGGAGTCAGGCAGGCCTATGCTTGGAGTTCTGTTCCATAGCTACCAAGATGGCAGCCGACAGTCCCGCCACCCTCATGCCTGGTGCTCTTCCAAGCAGGGGGTAGGGTCTACTCTTCTCCCCTTGATTCTAGACTAACAACCCTGGGAGTTGCTTTGACCAAAAGAATGCAGCAGAGAGGGTGTCATGCCAGTTCCCAGCCTAGGTTCTTAAGGCGCCTTGGGATCTCTGCTTTCGGTCTCTAGGAAGCCACACACGCCCAGAAAGAAGTCCAGCCAGCCCACCAGACACATCGTGTGGACACAGAGGCCCTGGAGGATGAGCGACCACAAAGAGAGAAACCAGCCAGCCCCCAGCCATTTCAGCCTCCCCTGCGGAGACACCAGGCATCTCAATAACCGCCCCCCCGACCCCCACCCCGGGATCCTCCAGCTACAGGGAAGCTGCCTCAGTCAGTATCTGTGTGGAGCAGAGATGAGCCAACTCACCAACTGATCGTGTTGCATAATCATGAGCAAATAAGCTGGTGTAGTTGCCTTAGCCGCTGCATTTGGGGGCAGTTTGCCATACGGCAATAGATCGCTGAGACACTATTTGTATGAATTTTGGCCCGTCATTAAAATTACACGGGCCTCAGTTTCCTCATCTGTAAAGTGGGATCATTTTAAGTTAAAAAAAAATTTTTTTTAACGTTTATTCGTTTTTGAGAGAGACAGTGTGAGTGGGGGAGGGGCAGAGAGAGAGAGAGAGAGAGAGACACAGAATCTGAAGCAGGCTCCAGGCCCTGAGCTGTCAGCACGGGGCCTGACGCGGGGCTTGAACCCACGAACTGCGAGATCATGACCTGAGCGGAAGTTCGACGCTTTAACCGACTGAGCCACCCAAGCGCCCCTAAAGTGGGGTAATTTTAGTACTTAACCTTACAGGGTTGTGGTGACATCCAAACATTTAGTGATTTTGTGGAATATAATAAGCTATGATAATCTGATATACTTTCCTGCAGGGTTGAGATTCTGTAGGTTAGTGCATGAATTCTGTTGGATAGAATCATATGGAACCATTAGAAATCACAAGCATAAAGCTCATGAACAACTTTATTTATTAAACAATTTGAAGCAAAAATTAAATAATAAAATGTTTTCCAAAAAGAGTGACCCAAAGACAGCCATTCTCATTCTAATGAGGTAAAAATTTTCTGAATAAAAGTTGGAAGGCAATGTAGAGAAGTGAAAACCATTAATGTTTTGAGTCATGGGTTTTATATAAAAATGTACCTTTAGGATTTTCTTTTCATTGTTGTCAGCTTCTTAACAATAAATCACGTTAATGCAACTTCCCAATGGGGATAAAAGTTTGAAGAAAACACGGAGAAATGAAACAGTGTATTTGAATTCTGATTTCAGTGAAAATGTTCTCTACTAAAATTTCCTTTAATTCAATCTTCATAAAACATAATTTCAGTGCAATTATTAAATGGAAAAGCTGGCCATTGAGTGATTCATCCAGTGCTGTTATAAGCTCAGCAGGGAGCGAAGCGCTTGTATTCCTTCGTTTATTTAACAAATAGTAAAATCCGGAGCTCAAGGGGAGGGCTTTCCATGCATTTGGAGTTTGAGGCCTCTCTGAAGCTCTCTAACGTCAGCGTCAGTGCCATTATCATTCCCATTGCGCAGATGAGGAAACTGAGACTCAGAAGTTGAGTTCCTTGCCGGAGTCATCTGGTCTGGAAGTGGCAAAGCTGAGGTTTGAACCAGGTCTCTTGAGTCTCTCTTCTCACCTTCCCTCACTCCTTTGCCCACAGCAGCACAGACTGCTTTGAATGTTTGTAGACTAAATAAACGGAGACTGGCCAAGCAAAGAAGGGAGGACCGAGGGGCAACACTTTCACAAAACAACGGCTTGGAGTCGGGAGGCCGGGACTTGGATTCTGACTCGCCCTGTGGCCATTCCTCTGGACCTTTTTGGTCTCACAGGCTGAATGAGGGATTTGGATAGATATTTAGGAAACTTTGGAAAATAACCCAGACCATAATCCCTTGGACCTTAATTTAAACGGATTATAGCTAGTGTGTTAGTCCTAAAATTGTACTGAAAATATGCCCGTGGCACTCAGTTACTATTCCAAGCAGTATCTAGACTTAAAGTTCCAAGATTTGAGTTCAAAGACTGGTTCTGCTTTTGAGTGACTTTGGGCCAGTTTTCTAGCTCTCTGACTTTCAGTTTCGAAGATGGTTGCAATCCTAATCTCCCTGGATGATCATGCGACACTCTCCAAGGGAACCCACGTGAAAGAACCAAATGTTTAATAAGTACACATATCTTAAGTGAGAGACACCTTAATGAGACATCAACCTAAAATTATATAATATATACAATTAGCATAAATCTGTTTTGATGTTTCCTAATCACTCAGCAATTCTTTGACAGTAGATACATATTTTTGATATAGATTGCCACGAGGGAAGGAAATGAATGTATTGCCCTGACTCCGTAAGACCCATGAGACAGGGACCATGCCTGTCTGGTTCATAACCACCCCTCGAGCCAGCACAGCGTGTGGTCCACAATAGACGCTCAACAACTGTGTGATGGGTGAGTGACAACAAGCCTGTATCTCCATGAAGAAAGAGTTCAGAGCCAAGACGGAAGTTCTCCCAAGTTCCCTACCTCATCTATTTCATGTGTATAGCATACAAAGCACCTGGAAAGATGCACAGTGTCGTGAGTCATCAGGGCAACACAAATGGGAACAAATGCAGTGCGACCACTATACATTCCTGCGGTGATGAAAATTTTAAAAACCGACCATACCAAGTGCTTGCAACATTGTGGAGCAACTGGAACTCTCGTACAATGTTTTTACAAAAATTTTTTAATGTTTACTTATTTTTGAGAGACAGGGTGTGAGCAGGGGAGGAAGGGGGGCACAGAGAACTCATGAACTCATGAACCGTGAGATCATGACTTGAGCCGAAGTTGGACGCTTAACCGACTGAGCCACCCAGGTGCCCCTCTCCTACAATATTGATAGGAGGGCAAGACGATACAAATGCAAGATACTACGGGGCGCCTGGGTGGCTCAGTCGGTTGAGCGTCTGACTTGGGCTCAGGTCGTGATCTCACAGCTCTGTGAGTTCGAGCCCCGCATCGGGCTCTGTGCTGATGGCTCGGAGCCTGGAGCCTGCTCCCTCTCTCTCTGCCCCTAACCCACTCGCATTCGGTCTCTGTCTCTCTCAAAAATAAATAAACATTAAAAAAAATTTTTTTAAATAAAAAACAAATGCGAGATACTACTTTGGAAAATAGTTGGGCAGTTTTTTTACAAAGTTAAACATATACCTCCCATATGAGCCAGAAATCATATTCTAGGTATTTATACAAGAGAATTTTTTAAAAAATATGTCCACTTAAGGATGCACATGTGAATTATCATAGAAGCTTTGTTAGCAATAACCAAAAGCTGGAAACAACCCAATGGTGGGTTGAATAAACAAATTGAATGAATAAGCAAGTGATGAATAAATAAACAAATCGTGGTAACGTTCATTCAATGGACTAGTATTCAGCAATAAAAAGGAACAAACTGATGCAGGCAACAGCATAGATGAATCTTAAGTGCATTATTCTAAGTGACATATGCCAAATTCAAATGACTGGAGAGTGTATACAGTTGATGCTTGAACAAGGCAGGGGTAAGGGGCACCAATTCTTTGTGTAGTTAAAAATCCACATATCACTTTTGACTCCCCTGAAATTTAACCACTAATAATCTTCCGTTGATCACAAGCCCTACTGATAACACAAATAGTCAATTGACGCATTTTTTGTATGTTACAGGTATTGTCTACTATTCTTTTGTTTACAATTTTTTTCAATGTTTTTATTTATTTTTGAAGGAGAGAGAGAGAGCATGAGCTGGGAGGAGCAGAGAGAGAGGGAGACACAGAACTTGAAGCAGGCTCCAGCCTCTGAGCTGTCAGTCCAGAGCCCAATGCGGGGCTCGAACCCACAAACTGTGAGATCGTGACCCGAGCCGAAGCCGGACACTCAACCGACTGAGCCTCCCCAGGAGCCCTTATTAAAGTAAGCTAGAGAAAAGAAAGTGTTATTAAGACAAGCAAACTTTTTGGCATGATAGAAATTTTCTAGACTGCATTGTGGTGGTTACATAACTGTGTCTGTTTGCCAAACTGATTGAATGTTATACTTAAGTTGGTGCACTTTATTTTATATAAATTACACTTCAATATAGCTGATTTTTAAACTACATATCTCTTCTGTTGTTTGTTAACATGGATTGCTTTTTGAGGTAGTGAGTGTCCTGACCCTGGAGGATTCCAAAGATAGGCCAAATGGATATCTGTCAGGCATGTAGTAGACGGGATTCCTGAGTTGGGTGCAAGCCCAGATAGACGGCCTTGGAGTACTTAGGGTTATAAAATTTAGGCTTAAGGTCAGTATTGCCTAACGCGTAGTAGAAAGAACAATGGTCCAGGAGTCAAGAGGCATTCATTCATTCGCTCATTCATTCATCATTTACTGAACACCTCCCATGTGCCCTACACGGCTCAACCGTGCTGAGCCTGAGCTGGTTCGAGTCAGGATTCCGTGCAATCACAGCTAGAAGAGCCCTAACAAATGTAAGCCCATAACTGAGGATTAAATTGGCTGATACTGACTGCAAATGCGAAAGGAGATCAACGAGGGCTTCAAGAAGTCAGGGAGACCACCCACCCTTCTTCGTCTCCATTGCCTCAGCCTTGGCCCAGGCTGACCCTGCCTCCCACCCAGACAATCACAGCAGCCTCCTGACTCGTCTCCCTGAGCCCGCTCTAACTTCCGTGGACCCATTCCGTGGGCCCAGTCTGGCCACAGCAGTCGGAGGGTTTCAGCGGCCTCCTGAGATCCAGATCTGACCCCACTACGCTCCCGACTAAACATTCTCCCATGCTGTTTCATGGACCCAGATTAATGTCCAAACCCCTCAACATGGTTCATAGGACCCCCAGTGACACAGCTGTAGGTGGAAGGAAGATCAGCCAGGGAGGAGTTAGGGTATCCCTGTGGGCTGGGCCGGGGAGCAGGATGGCATGGAGAGATGATCAGGAAGCAAACCCAGCTGGCTGTGGCCTGGCTGTACTGCTGGCCTGTGCAACCCAGGCCTCCCTTTCCCAGATCATGCGGCGATGAGGCAGGTGATCTGGAAGGGTCCTTTCACGTCCAGGGGTGTAAGTCTAGGCACGTTGCCTGGCTGCCCCTCTGTCTCTGTCTCTCCGTGTGTCCCTCTCACTCAACAGACACGTTTGTGGAAAATTATTATGTGTGGATATGAGTCACAGATTAAAACTGGCTCAATCTGCGGGAGGCTTCCCAGCCCATCCTGCTGACATGATTCTCTGCCCAGAAGAGCTCGAGGGTCATGTTACTGACCGGAAGTGCAGAAGAAAAGCTGGTGAGTGTACTTAGAAATGGGAGAAAGAATGCACGTATAGCCACTGACACTCTCCAGACAATGCTTATTCCCTGGAATCCAGTAAAAGGAAGTGAGTGGGAGACAGAATGGTCCAGTCTATCAGATCTTTCCGATGCCGTGTGTCCGGATAGCTCAATACACTACTGGGGAGGTGTTTCCTTCCAGTCAAATGGAAAGGTCACTAAACTGGCCATGAATCAATGGGCCCCTCAGTCTTGGCTTGACCTTGACGATGTTACTTCGTTTCTTTGCCAACGAATCCAGCACAGTAAGAACAGCTCATCTTATCAAACATTTCAGATTATTTCCACCTTCGTAAGCGATACGTGTTCATTAAAGAAAATATAAAGCACGAATAATTAAATATATATTTCTTGTTTTGAAGTTTACTTATTTTGAGAAAGAGACAAGGAAACAGAGAGAGCATGAGTGGGGGAGGGGCACAGAGAGAGGGAGAGAGAGAATCCCAAGTAGGCTCTGCACGGTCAGCGTAGAGCCCAATGTGGGGTTGACCTCATGAACCCCAAGATCATTACCTGAGCTGAGATCAAGAGTCAGATGCTTAACTGACTGAGCCACCCAGGCATATGTATCTATCTATATCTATATCTATATCTATATCTATATCTATATCTAAATCATCTATATCATCTATATCTCTATGTCTATGCCTGTGTCTATGTTTATGTAGATATATCCTTTAATCTCACATTTCAACAGAACAAATGCTTTTCTGTTTTGACCAAAATGGTATTGCAATTGCACATTTCCTCCTGCACCCAATTATTTTCTTTAACAACATGTTGTGAACAGTTTTCCATGTCGTTAAATTTTCTTCTACATGTGATTGGATACCCATGGGTATTCTCCGATTGAGGCTAGTCTCTGTATTTCATTTCACCCTTCAAAAACATATCAAATCCCCAAAGCACTGGCAGGCACTATAGATTTCCTGAAGATTCTGTGGGCCGTGTAAGGGAAAGTTATATCGTCCACCAGGCCCAAACGTCCCACCTGATAGTTCTGTCCTCCCTGTAGTCTGGCTTTCCAGCTGCCCCTACATAGGTACAGGGGATTTTGATTTAGTCAAATCAAATTCTGGGGAGTATTGGTGAGTGGCTGGGTGGTGATGGAAGGAGGGACAAGCCTGGCTTTGATCAGTCCCTCAAATCAGGGTTGAGCCTCACTTCATTCTAACTCCTCTGTCTACTGTGTATCCAACCTTCTTCCTTCAGACGTGTCAGGGGTCAGTGGTAGACTGACAAAGCACAGGAATATTTCCTGTGGTGTGATGTGTGGGAGGATCAAAGGGGAAGTGTCTCTTACCCCGATGACCCCAGCCCCAGTGAACCTGGCCCAGCTCATGTTGGGACCATGATCCTCCCTTTCTCTCCCTAGGTTCATGGGTACTGGAGGGAGGCAGTCTGACCAATTGGCACGAACTTTGGCCTAGTGTTATCACTTTTCCTTAGAAACTCAAAAGTGGCCAAGCAAACCAAAGGTCTTTTATGACCAGGAGGACAAAAGTCCACTCCAGCCATTAGCCATTGATTATTCCTCACCACGCCTTGGGCAAGATCCTTGCCCCTGTCTCACAAAGAGTACAACTGAGAGTTACTCTACCAGGTCCCTGCATGATGCCGAGATGTCTTATCAGACTTGGAGGCAGGCTTGGGGCTTGTTCAGAGAGAGAAGGCTTCTTGTTTGTTTGTTTTTTAATGTTTTATTTTTGAGAGAGCGCAAACAGGGGGAGGAGTAGAGAGGGGTGGGGCAGAGGATCTGAAACCAGCTCTATGATGACAGCAGGAAGCCCCATGTGGGTCTTGAACTCATGAAGCATGAGATCATGACCTAAGCCCAAGTCTGACACTCAACTGACTGAGCCACCCAGGTGCCCCAGAGAGAGAAGGCTTCTAAAATCACACCCACTAAAGTTGGGGGTGCTGGGGTAGGGGAAGGGAACCCCGTGTCCTGTCCTGCAGAGGACAGATTCATACCTAAAACCAGGATTCTTCACAATGACAAAACGGTAATTATGTGAGGTAAAGGATGTGCTAACTAACCTTACTGTGGAAAATATTCTGTAATCTATACGTTACCAAATCATGACATTGTACACCTTAAGCTTACACAATGTTATACGTCAACTGTATTTCAAGAAAGCTGGAAATAAATGCAGAAGTAAACAAACAAATAAGTAAATAAATAGTAAATCAAGCCAGGATTTTTTCGTTCCTGGTAGGAGTGGCAGTAACGATCTGTATCAGGAACTTTAGAAAGGTCTTAACCCTTTGGTCCAGCAATTCCATTTCCAGGAATCGCTCCTAGGGAATTAATCCTCAATATGGACAAGGCTCCACACAGAGAGGTGTTCATCGTAGTATTATTCATGACAGCTGAAAAATGAAATCAACCATGTCTATGCTTAGCAATGGATGAATGGCTAACATTTAATTGCATTTCACTGTTGACGAAGCATTTTCCCTGAATTGTCTCACTGAATCCTTGCAGGAACCCTGGAAGGTAAATACTGGTATTATCCCCATTTTGCAGGTAAGGAAACTGGGGCACAGAGAGATTAAAGAAGATGCCCAAGATAAAATCATTAATAGCACAGCAGAGCCAGGATTTCCAGCAACAACAACAAAATGCTTCTGTTGAAATGGTTTTTATTAAAAAGGATCAAAATTCATATATGGAATGATCACAATTATATAAAGCAATGATAATAATAATAATGATGATGACTCAGAGATTTATTTATTTATTTGGAAGTTTATTTATTTATTTTGAGAGAGAGAGAGAGAGCAAACAGGGGAGAGGCAGAGAGAAAGAGAATCCCAAGCAGGTTCCACACTGTCAGTAGGGAGCCTGATGTAGGGCTGGAACTCACGAACCGTGAGATCGTGGCTTGAGCTAAAAGCAAGAGTCAGCCGACTGAGCCACCCAGGAGCTCCTCAGAGATTTACTTTTAAAGACCTCAAAAAAATATTATAGTATTTCTATGCTGTAAAACCTATAGTATCCTCTTTAGGTACTCACTCGGTGTGTGAATATTTTGTGACTTTTGGTGGGGAAGAGTCTACTTTTCCCTATTTTGCACAATTGCATATTTTTGTAATTCAGGGAGACATGAACTTTTGTTTGTTCTTAAATAGGAATTTAGAATTAATACTGCAAAAAGATGGTTCTCAAATGGAAGTATTTTAAGCAACAGAGGAATTACCCGGGGTAAAAGGACCTTGCCAGAGTAGCCACTAGAGAACCCGGGAAGTTTCTGACTGGCCCTCTTTGGTCTGACCTAGCATTACCTCAAAAGTATGCAAAGGACAGCAGAGCAGAGAAGCCAAGTAGGGGTGAGGCTCAGAAAACACATCCCGGGAGAAAACTTTCAAATGTTGGTCCCAGACCATGGGGGACAGCCCAGGAAGGTTTTTCAATGACACGCCTGGGCACAAGGAAGCTGGAGGCATCTAGGCTTACCTCTGTCTTCTGCACAGCAGGCAGACAGCAAGCTCTCCCCGCTGTGGCCACACCAAGGGGGCCAGGGAAGATGGCCCCAGGGCAGGCCCATTTCTCTCCATCGGTTTTCTCCCAACACATGCACACCCACTTTTTACGAATGGATAATTCTTGCTCAACCTAATGTAAAAGAGGAATAAAAATTCATTTTGAAAACTTTGTCTATAACATACCATCAAGGTGGAAATACTGCGTTTGTTGGACAAATACCTTTCGAAACAGCCCCCACGCCGCTCCTAGAGAGGAATCCAGAAGCCCCTGCCCTCTGCCAAGCACTGGTTCCACCAGGGAGTCGTGAGGGCTAAGGAGGCTTCCGATGGGGACAGAGTGAACGCCTTGGCAGGCAGGGCAGGCCATCCGAGGGCAGCTGGAGAGACAGGGCCCAGGGTTTGGGCCAAGGAGGCTACAGTGAACAGGGCCGAAGGGAATGGTCAGGGGCTGCTCAGAGGTCAAGGTCAGACCAGCACATGCTTTACCAGCTGCCTAAAGCCAGTGCCTTTATGTTTAAGAACTTGGTTAATTACAGACTTTTTCCAAAATAAAATAATAGATATCATTATAGAAAATGCAGACAAAAAAGAGAAGTAAAGAAAAATGACCATTTTTCTGATACATTTCTTTTATTTTCAAATGCATTTTATTATTAAATATACTTTCCCTTTGAAAGTAAGCTAGGAGGAGTGTTCTGTGTTTCCTTTAAACTTACCTGTGTTGTTTCAATGTTTGAGGAACACCTACTTTATTGATGTGAAGTAATGTCTACTGTTACTTTGGTAAACACAAAATAGGGCAGAAACAGTATATTTTTTTTAACCTGAATATCTTTCATCTAATGTTTGGGAAACTTTGTTTGTTAGGATGCAAAGCAAATACTCAAGAAAAAAGTATATATCTTTGAAAATGATATAACTCAAAAGGTCCAGAGTGAAAATCAGCTCCCTTCCCTCCCTCTCCCGTCTCCTAGCCACCCAGTTCCCCTCTCTGGAGAAAACGGGTTTTTACTGTTTTTTATTCATGTTGGCAGAGAGTATCTTTGCATTTGCAAATGCATGTGTTTACATTTTTTAGTGGTGTGTGTGTGTGTGTGTGTGTGTGTGCATTTACAGTAATCGAAGTACTGTGTTCTACACCTTGCCTTTTACACAGTACAGTTGGAGGATCTTTCCACAGCACATGTAAAGAGTCGGTTGCTGTGACCTCGCCCCTATTGACCTAAAGGGTCCTTCTTGGTGTCTAACCACAAACCCCGACAACTCTCAGCCCCTCTACTCAGGCCTGCAGCCCCAAGCAGATGAGAGAGACAGGGAGTGGGGTGGTTCAGAGCTCCCTTGACTCCCTCCCTCCCTGTCTTCCTTCCCTCCTTCCCTCTCGTGCTTCCCTCCCCTCTCTCCCTCCCTCCCTCCCTTCCTTCCTTCCCCTCCACTGCCCCCCCTTCTTTCTTTCCTTTTCTTCCTGCTTTCTAAAATGAAAACAGCTCATCGTGGCTTTTATCTACTCTGATTATTAATGTAAAACATGCTTAATTGTAAAATGATCAGAAAGTACCAAAAAAAAAAAAAAAAAGTCAATCCTACCACTACCCAGAAATAATCACTGTGAACATTTTAGTGTCTCTCTTTCCAGTTATTTTTTAGGAATGTATGTATTTTTTTCACCATTTTCACCATTTTCGAGTGTACAATTCAGTGACACTACATTCACAGTGTTGCTCAACCACGACCACTACCTAGTTCCAGAACATTTTCATTGCCCCAAAAGGACACCCTGTACCCATCAAGGGGTCATCCCTTTTCCCCTCTCCCAGCCCCGAGGAACCCTTCATCTGCTTTCTGTCTCTACGGATTTGCCTCCTCTAGATATTTCCTATGAAACGGAGTCATGTAATATGCGGTCTTTTGTGTGTCGCTTCTTTCACTGAGCATAATGTCCTCAAGGTCCATCCGTGTTGTGACCTTTATCAGCAACTTCATTCCCTTTTATTCTCCGCATCTTTCCCAACACTTGTTATTTTCCACGTGTTTGTGTTACAGCCAACCTCATGGATTCGAAGTGGCATCTCATTGCCATGTTGATTTACATTTCCTTAATGACTAATGACATTGAGTGTCTCTTCATGTATTTGTTGGTCATTTGCATGTATTCGTTGGAGAAATATCCAAGTCCTGCGCCCAGGTAAAAAGTTGGGCTGTTGGGTCTTTTCGTGGTTTACTTATACAACTTCTTTATATATCCTGAATACAGACCCTCAACAGATATATGATTTGCAACTGTTTTCTTCCATTCTGTGGGTTTCCTTTCACTTTCTTGGTTGTATCCCTTGATGCATAAAGGATTTTTATTTTTATGAATTCCAGTGTACCTGTGGTTTTTTTTTTTTCTTTTCCTCACTTGTGCTCCAGGTCATAAAGGCTCACTGTTATGTTTTCTTCTTATAGTTTTAAATCCTCATATCCCAGACTTTTATACATTTGAGTTTATTTTTCATGAGCTAAAGGTCCGACTTTATTCTTTGCATGTCAGATACCCAGTTGTCCCAGCACCCTTTGTTAATGAGATTATTCTTTTCCTCTTGAATGGGTTTAGCATCCTTGTTGAAAACCAGTTGTCAAAGATGTGTAGAATTATTTCTGGACTCTCCATTCTATTCCACTGACCTATATGTAAGACTGTTCTCATGCAATACCACGCAATTTCGATTACTGTCGCTGCAGAGCACGCTTTGAACTCAGGAAGTGTGAGTGTTCACACTTAGTTTCCTTTTTCAAGATTGTTTTGGCTCTTTGGGATTTCTTGCAATTCCCGATGAATTGCAAAATTGGCTTAAAATTTACCGTCTTAACCATTTCTTAACTATGATAACCATTTTGAAGTGTCCATTTCAGTGGCATTAAAAACTCCAGAACTCTGGGGCGCCTGGGTGGCGCAGTCGGTTAAGCGTCCGACTCCAGCCAGGTCACGATCTCGCGGTCCATGAGTTCGAGCCCCGCATCAGGCTCTGGGCTGATGGCTCGGAGCCTGGAGCCTGTTTCCGATTCTGTGTCTCCCTCTCTCTCTGCCCCTCCCCCGTTCATGCTCTGTCTCTCTCTGTCCCCCAAAAAATAAATAAACGTTGAAAAAAAAATTAAAAAAAAAAAAACTCCAGTACTCTTTTCACCTTGTTAAACCGAAGCTCTAGTCCTATGAGACAGTAAGTCCCCATTCTCCCCTTCCCACAGCCCCTGGCGACGGCCATGCTACTCTCTGTATGACTGGACTACACTGAGTGACTTATGTAAGTGGAATCACACAGTATTTTTCTTTTATTAGCGACTGGCTTATTTCATTTAGTGTAATGTCCTCAAGGTTTATCCATGTTGTACCGCACGTCAGAATTTTCTTCCTTTTTGAGGTCAGATAATGTTCCCTTGGATAGACGCACACCACATTTGCTTCTCCACTTACCTGCCAACGGACACGTGTTGTTTCCGTGTTTTGTCTGCTATCAACTCAGAGATACAACTGTGTCTTCAGGAACTTGTCGACAATTCTTTGGGGGTGTATACGTAGAAGTGAGATTGCTAGATCCCCTGATAATTCTATGTTTAATTCTTTAGGGACCTGCCATACTGTCTTCCACAGGGGCTATACCATTTTATATTCCCACCAACGGTGCACAGGGGTCTAATTTCTCTGCCTACAACTTTTTTTAACTTCACATATGGCCATCTTTCCGTGTCTGTGGTATCGAGGACCGCCTAATCATTTCACCACATTTTACAGCTATACTACAATTTGTTGCAATGATCTCTTAATGTCGTCTCTCATAGTTATTTCGAATTTTTAACTATCATAAATAAGAATGCCGTGAGCTTCATTATAATGTACATCTTTGTGCACTTATCCAATTATTTCCTTTGGATAAGTTCCCAGAAGTGGACTTCTTAGGTCGGAGGAGAGGCATACTTCTAAAGCTTTGATGACTGTTGCCAAATTGTCCTCCAAAAGTATCAGACCAACACCCACTCTGAACAGCAATGGAAAGGGTTTCTGCCTCAAACATGGTCCACATGATTTTCCGCCAGCGTAACTTCCAGAGGGAGAGTGTAAGGGCCCCTGGCATGTTCCTTCACTGGGCAGAAACCTTGAAGAAAATAGGAACAATCCCATTCGTTCAATAGAGAGATCCTCCTCTTAGATGCGGAAGGGGCCCGCTGAAGGGGCCCGCCAAACTGTCATTATAAAGATACTTTGTTTGGGTTTCGTTGATGGAGGCTTGTCTGTTGTCTGTTTCTTCCTCTAGGCTAGAAGCTACATGCAGCCAGGGACGGTGTCTGTCTTGTTCACGTGAATGCCAATGTCTTGTAAAGCACCTGGGACAGGGAAGATCTCAGAAGATGTTAGTTCTCAGTAGGATGGGGGACAAGACAATTGACCACAAGCTGGAACTCTGTGAGAGTAGGGATGGCTTCTGTCACCACCTCTGTGTCGCCAATGCTCGCAGAGTCTCTGGCACATAGTGACTGCTCTGTATTTGTTGACTGAATAAATCAAAGTGCCCGGCTCTAGAGTGTCTTTGGCAGTTAGCAGATCTGAAGACTCCTAGTTCGGTGCTCTTTCTTCTGCCTGCTGTACTCTCTTACTTAAATTATTCAAATGTCTGCACTCAGTTTCCGTCTTTATGGTCCCTTGGTCTCTGTGCCCAAGGTCTCTGTGCCCATAACAGCCACACTGCTGCAGCCAAATAGACAAGCATGGGACATCACCTGTCGGCAGCTCTGAAGTTCCATCCGACACTCTCAAACAATTTTCCAGTGGTGAGGACCAGGAAGGGAATTTCCCCGTGCGTGTCCAGCTCTGGTCCATCTGTGTCCCCTTCGCTTGGATGCTGTTCTGTAGGCTGGAGTCAGCATGAGAGCTATTTTTGACTAAGTGGCTACCTAATCTTACATAACCCTCAGCGATTCAGGCCAAGGTCATTCGGCTTAGTGCGTGAAAGGCACTTCAGAGACAGCGACCCCCCTTCCCCAGAGCCCCTCTGGGAGACCCAAAGCTTGGAGAGTAGTGCCATGATGGTGACTCCAGGCCCCTAATACAATGCCCAGCGAGGACCTTCTGAACACAGCTCAACCTCTGTAACATTTCCTGGGGGAATTCCCCGAATACCGCGTTCCGATATCCCTGGCACTTGGATGGGATTACAAAGCCAGGAAGCAGGGTACTGGGAAGCCCTCACCACCACCCCATACACACACCCAGACCCTCCCTTAATGTGCAGGTGCAGAAGCTGAAGATACTTAAGAGGACCCACGGATAGATAGATAGGCGAGATCTTTGTCCCTCCTGGTGGGGAAGTGATAAGCCCACATTTTAATTTCAGCTTTGTTTTATTGGAAAAGAGGTAGAATGGCATTCAGGATCCTCTGGAATTGAATCCCAAATGCTTTTCTTATCTCATCGGCAAGCCCATAGCCAAAAGCCCAACACGTGATAGATACGCACTCAGTGCTTAGTGAATGGAGTTCACTGCCTGCCCCCTCAGACTTCCTGCCACACCCAGCTGCCTGCCAGTTGCTGGTGAACCCTGTACCTTTGCATATGCCCAAGACCTCAAGTGCCTCAAACCACCTCTCAAGATCCCCATAAACAGGAGGTGCTGTTCTTAGGTCTATATTTTCCTGGCACGCTGCTTACACTTCTGTGCTGAGCTTCCTAAGGCATAAGTGATATGCACTCTTTTGTTTCTGCTGTCAGACTGGGAGCTCCTGGAGGACAGGCCGGGCCCTTCCTCGGCACTGCATTTCCAGCACGTGTTGTGGCCTGGCACTTACTGGACCCCTGTTGATGCCGATGAGTTGGATGGATGGGTGACCGGAGACACAAATGAGGTCGGCAGTTCACACAATCATTTGTGTTTCAAATCCAGCGCGGGCTAGCTGAAGGGGAGAGGCAGGGAGAGGCAGGGAAGGTTGAGTTGATGAGTCAACATGCTGAACACCCAGGGAGTCCGTTTAACTCTTCTCTCTTAAAATTATTTTAATCTCACAAAGAATTGGTGTTCGTTGTAGAAAACACAGCCCGGCTGCAAGAAAAGCATTTTTTTATTTAAAAAAAAAATTTAATGTTTATTTTTGAGAGAGAGAGAGAGACAGAAAATCAGAGCGCGAGCAGGGGACGGGCAGAGAGAGAGGGAGACACAGAATCCGAAGCAGGCTCCAGGCTCTGAGCTGTCAGCACAGAGCCCCACGCGGGGCTCGAACCCACGAGCCGCGAGATCATGACCTGAGGCAAAGTCGGACGCGTAACCAACGGAGCCACCTAGGTGCTGTGAGAAAATCACTTTTAACACTTCAGAATACTTTGTTGGACTTCCTTCTCCTGTTGACCAACCCCCTGCCCCATCATTTTTACAGAAATGGAACATCACTCTGCTTCCTGTTTTGTTATCTATTTCCTTTAATGCTAAGTAGAGGATAACTGAGATTATCGGCCAGTTCCCTTCTTCCCTGTTTAATTCTGGAACTCTCATGTTAGGTTAAGGACACCCCTCCCTTGGTCTTAGTTGACTGGTTCAGTGGCAGGTCTTGACCCCAGCTGGGTCACCCACAGTGCCAACCTGCCCTGCCCACAACTGGACTGGTTCTGGTTTGGGTCCTTGACCACAGGTGGCCAATATATTCCTTGCTTAAACGTTTTTGGATTTGGGTGCAGTCTTTCCTGTGCCTAAACCTTGTTTCCTCACTATCTGGTCTGCAGTGAGAAAGGGAGTCTGGACATGGGGAGGGACAAAGATAGTAGATAGAGAGGAAATCTTGGAGCTGTCTGAATCCCACATTCCAGTCGTCTTTAAGGTCTGGTCCCACCATGGCCCTTCCTGAACCTTGGTTGTCCAAGTCTCCTTTAGATTCCACAAGCCAATAAGTCCTCCCTTTGCTTTTTCCATTTTGAAATGGATTTCTGTCTCTTGCCACCGATCGGCCCTTAACACACACACACGTCGTGGACATAATTCCACGTAAGTAACGTACACATACAACATCATTTGTCATGGTGGCAGAGAGCTGTCGGAATTTTTACTTTTAACCAATCTCCTGCTGTTGGCCATCTAGATTATTCCCATGTTTTTCACTGTGATGAGAAACATTGTAGTAGACATCCTCATGATTCGTGTCTGTTCCATGCACTATTTCATTACAAAGAACTCCTAGAGGTGAGATCGCTACAGCAAAGGGAATTCGAATTCTTAAGGCTTTGTGACACAGCTTTTTACTGCCTTCATGCTCGGTGACCATTGCCTCTTCCAGCGTCACCATCTACACTGCTGTTGGACGCCTTCATGGTTTTCATTGTTTCAGATTGCGTTGGCCGCAGTGAGTTTGACCTTCAACGGTTTTGGCAAGGGGACGGGTCCAGGTTTGGGCTCCAATCCACTTATAAACTGTGTCCAAGATTTCTATTGAAAACAGTAGATGTGGGGTCAGTCACGGTCACGAGCACTTTCAGAGGATTTTGTAAACACAAAGACAACACGGGGGACACTGGGCCTCATTGGGCCTAGGGGTATAAATGAAGGATGCCCAGCTTCGTGGTCACTGGCTGGGTCTTGAGGTTTATCCCAGAAGGCAAGGGAAGAACATAGCTGTGAGAACGCGTCTGACACCTCCTGCCAGGGAGCAGGTCACGGTCTTTGATCTGGGAGGTTGGGGGACAAATCAGCCAACCGTCCCCGTGCTGAGCACTGAGCCCAGTTCCCAGGTACAGGGGACAAGGCACAGTCCCCACCACCCTGGAGCTCCCAGTCCGGTGGCAACAGCAGGACACTGAATGAGACCTACCATGAAGGGCAGTGCGGGTCACATCCGGCCGTACTGGATGCCTTGGGTGAACAGGTCGGGGGTTCATCCTGTTCAGACAATGGGGAAGCCTTCCTGACAAAAATGGATGTTCTTCAGGGAGGCAGGGAGAGACTGAATCAAAAGGGTAACAGGGCCCATGTTTCTGCACCTGTGGCCTGTCCCAGGGGCCCGGGGCTCTCTCAAAGTTCCTCTCTCCATGACACTTGGGTCTTAGACCTCTGAACTCAGTCCCCCTGGAGGTCAGCCCAGGTTCCTATCCCAGGGCTTGCTCTTATAACAGATAAATACGGCGCGTTCATGTAGCAACACACACATGAATAGAACTCTACTTTCTACATAACGAAACATCCCCCCTCCCCCCCCCCCCCCCCCCCCCCCCCGGACCCAACCCCACCTCGCCTCCCATACAGATAAGACTTTGAGGGGAATAAAAGGCACAGAATTGGGAACATAGTGATATTGTAACAGCGTTGCACGGTGACAGATGGTAGCTGTGCTTGCGGGGAGCGTGGGGAGCGTAGCATAACATATAGAGAAGTTAAATTACTACGTTGTACATCGGAAACTAATGTAACGGTATGTGTCAACTCTACTCAAATAAAAAAAAAAAATGAAAGGATTTTGGTCATGAAGCGGAATGAGAGAAGGAAACTGAACGTGCTTTGTACAAGGGCCTTCTCCAAAGCAGCAGAAGTCTTTTCTTTTTCCAAATGAAATCTCAACCGCACATCCGTATACCCATCTGTTCCTGTGATGTCGCCTTTGGGAAGCATCTCAAATCTCACATGTCCAGAACCAAGCCCCGGAGCCTGCCGTTCTCTTCACACCTGCTCCTTCCCCACCTTTTCCACCTTTAGTCTGATATCTCCTGCCACCCAGGTGCTCGTGCTAGAAGCTGGAGGGTCAGCCTTGCTGCCCCCACACACGTGCTCCCAGGTCACCACTCCCCCACTATCACCGGGCCCGTGGCCTCTTCTCCAGGGTGGGTGTCCGCCCGGATCTCAGGCCTCCAGCGCCCCTGCCGCCCCTCCAGACCAACCATCACTCACCTGGATCCTGCTGTGATAGCCCTACCTCATCTCCCGCAGACCATACCTGCCCCTTTCCAAGTTCAGTGCTCACATACTGGCCAGCGTGGAACATACTGGCAGGGTCACGCGCAAATCATAAGTGTTAGGCTTGATGAACCAAACCCACCTGTGTAACCAGCACCTGGCTCAAAAAGCAGGGCACCACTGGCGTCCTAGAAGCCCCTGGATGCCCCCTCCCTATCACCCGCATTGCTCCTCCGGGATCACCGCTCTACTGACTTCTAGCACCCTGGATTAGCTTTGCCTGCTTTGGAACTTGATATACATGGGTTAATACCATAGGTACCATTTTATATCTGCCTTAATTCACCCGTCACTGCTTTTGTCAGACGCATCCATATCATTACCTGTCATTCTAATGTGTTCATTTTCATTGCTGTATAGTATTCCGTCGTCTGGCTATATCAGTATTTATTCAGCCAAGTACTGAGAGGCATTTCAGTGGTTTACAATTTGCAGCTATTCCCAAGAGTGTGCCTGTCAATATTTTTGTCTTTGGCGTCTTTTTGTCTAAGCACGCATTTCTGTGGGTACCCACCTAGGAGTAGAATTACTTCGTCACAGAGTATGCATAGGTCTACAGGGTGATATTTTCAAAGCACGGTCATATGTAGCCTTTCCTTGCTTCGACCTTCCATGGCTTCTTAATGCCTTTAGAGTTATATCCAAACTTTTAATCTCAACCCATGTAGGCCTTGCATGTTCTGGCATCCCCTGACCTCTCCCCCTCTACCTCAAACCTTGCACAGACCTTCCATTCCATTCTTGGAGCCCGCCAAAGAGCCAACCCACTTGTTATGGTGCAGTTTCCTACTGGCCAACTCTTACTCGCTCTTTATGTCTCGGGGCAAGTAGAATTTTCTCAGGAAGTCCTCTCCTGATCCTTCAGTTAAAAAGAGCAGTTACCATATTGTCTCTCCCTGCAAAACTCATAATTTCAGGGACCCATAATTTGAAGTCGTCTAGTTCATGACCACCTCACCCAGTAGACTGTCAGCAAGAGACTGACACTGTCATGTTCACTGCTGGATTCCCCAGTGCCTACCCCTAGGCAGGAACAAAGTAGATGCTCAATTCAATATCGATGTGGTATAGAGAGGGGATAAGAGGAGAAGCAGGACCTTGAAGTCACAGAGAAACCAGGGAGCAAATCTTGGCTCCATTACTCACTATCCTTGTGCCTTTAGGCAAGTTACCTAAGTTCTCCGGGCCTCAGTTTCCTCCTCTGCGAGACAGGGATAATCCCGCGGGCCTCTCAGACAGCTTCGAAGGACAGGGTAACAATACACGTATACACATTGCCTAACGCATTGTCAGGTACATGGCGATTGCTCATTAAGCAGTGGCTTTCCACGGATCAGCTCGCTGAGTCTCAGCATAACCCCAGAGGCAGGCACTGTTCTAAATCCTCAGGATATTAAACTCAGGCCTAGGGAGGTTGCATATTTAGCCCAATAATTCTGGCTCCAGATCCTAGGCCCTCTGCCACAGCAGTATCAGGGTAGCGTGCGAAAAATCAGTGACAAGAGAGGAAGGAGCAGGGGCGCGAGCCCCCAGCAGCGCAAGCCGGCTCGGTCCCACCCCTGACGTCCATTCATCCCCTCGAAATCCGAAGGTCAGGAGTGCAGTACAAAAACCACTGGGTTATGGAAACATCTGTGGTTATTAATAACTATGAAGGAAAAAAATAGAAAGATCTGATTACAGGAAAAACGTTAACTTCTGTAGAACAAAAGACATCACAAATGAGGTCAAAATGTGGGAGAAAATATTTAAACTTCGTAAAGCAAAGGCTTACCATCCCCGGCGTGAACATGTTTCTGCAGATGAACCGGAAAAATACAAACGACCCAGTGGGAAAATGGGCAAAAACTGTGAACACTGTACAGAAGAAGAAATTAAAATGGGCAGCATACATATGTATAAGCAGGGAAGTGAAAATTAAATAATGAACCCCCACGTAACTCCTCATATTGGCAAACATGAAAAATATTGATAACATTCACGCTTCTGAAGGCATCAGAAAACCAACACTGCTACACCCGGCTGTAAAAAATTACAGTCTTTTAGGAAAAACTCTCAAAAATGGTATCACACACACACACAAAAAATGCGTGGGACGCCTGGCTGGCCCCGTGGGTGGGGCATGCAACTCTTGATCTCAAGGTCATGAGTTCAAGCCCAACGTTGGGCGTGGAGCCTACTTAAAAAAAAAAAAAGTGGGACCATCTTCAGAAATGAAAACAATAACACAGAGTGAAATAGACACAAGAATAGGCATCACAACATTTTTGTAACGACAAGAATTTAGAAACGCCCCGATTGTATCCATACAGTTGCACAGTAGGTAGCTCTTAAAACAAATGAGGTAGATTTCTGTGTGCCAACTTAAAATTCTCTCTAAAATGTATGAAGCAGGTGATGGTAAAGAATAATGTCTAATTTCATGGAAAGCAGAAGAAACATATCCAAATCACCCCGAACACAGGGTTAAGCAAAGAAAAAGTAGGAGAATCAAATTTCTAATTACAGTGTCTCAAAGGAGCGGGACCGGAGGGCGTTAGTTTTGCTTCAGATACGTCTTTAAGTTTGCGTTGTTGCAATGAACATGCATTTTATTAAACATTAATTAATAAGCCCTTCTCATTAATAATGACTCAATAAATGTTGCCTGCCTGCCTACTCTCATAAAACCTTTTCTGCATTAACACTTACCTTGCTTCAGTTCCTACAAATAAGCTGCTGGTTGGAGAAAGGTGTTAATTGCCTTTGGAACAGCTTCCTCTGATTAACCTCTTGACTAGCTCTGCTCCTCAGCCTTTCCCAGGAAGAAATCTGATGCGATTCTAAAATGAAATACATGTTCTGAATACGCAGTACACGCACATGATAAAAAAAAAAAATCAAAACGAACGAGAGTGTATTAGTGAAAGGTGACCCTCATTCTGTCTCCAGTATCCTGATTACCCAGCTTTACACCAGTTTCCTGTGTATCCTTCCAGAGATATTCTAGGCATATACTAGCATATGCACGTATAAATTCTATTTGTTAAAGCAAGTGCTCCATATCGTGTCTATATACACAAACAAGTATGTTCATACGGAAGATGCCTTTCGATTTCTTCTAGTCGGAACCTGATTAGTTCCAAGGGTGCATTTCTCTCCTTCTTGAAACACCAGATTTTCCCAACTGAGGCAGTCCATCCATCCACCCCACTTACATTGTCTAACAAGTATTTTGTCTGCACTCACTCTGTGCCAGGCACTAGGCTAGAAGCTGGAGAGAAAGCAGAGGAAAGGCAAGGTCCTTGCTCTCACCCAGCTGACCCTCTGGTGGGGAAGAAACAAATTAGGTAGAAGAAAACAAATAATTAAAGAAAACTAACAAAGTTCAGATAATGGAACGTGCCTTGAAGACACTCATTCTCAGGAGAGGGGACGAGGGAGGAGAGGTGGAAAGAAGCGGGGACATGGGGAGGGAGCCTAGGTTAGATGGAGTGGCCAACGAAGCTGTCCCTCAGGAGGTGACATTTAAGCTAAGAACCGAATGACAAGTAGGAGCAAATGTTACTGGTTTCCTTGCTCTGATGATGTTCCAACGAGAGATTCCACAGGCAGAGTTTTAACCTGATCCAAGTGGTGAAAAGGGCGGGCTCTGAAGTCCTGGAGACATACGTTTGAAACCCAGCTCTGCTGAGTGAACCTTGGGCAAATCGTTTAAGCTCTATGCTGCCTCAGTTTGTTCCCCCTGTAATAGATAGGAGGAATTTTATGAGGTTGTATAAAAATAGTGCCAGCCTCTTTCCCCTTGCCCCTCTTCCCTGCTCGTGCTCTGTCTCTCTCTCTTTCAGGAGGAGGAGGAGGAGAAAAGGAAGAAGAAGAAGAAGAAGAAAAAGAAGAAGAAGAAGAAAAGAAAGAGGAACATACACTCTATAAAGGAAAATACTGATAAAAATTTTCCTCAAAATTAGAAAGGAAATTAAGAGGTACAAACTTCTAGTTATAAAATAAATAACCCACGAGGGTGAAAAGTACAGCATAGGGAATATAGTCAGTAATATTGTAATATTGTTGCATGTGGACAGGTGGTGAATATCGAATTGTCGAATTGTCAAATCACTCTGTTGCACACCTAAAACTAATATAGCACTCATATAGCACTCTCAACTCTCCTTCAATCGCAATTTTTTATTTTATTTTTTCAATGTCTATTTATTTATTCTGAGAGAGAGAGAGAGAGAGAGAGAGAGAGGCAGAGAGAGAGGGAGAGAGAATCCCAAGCAGGCCCTGGACTGCCAGTGCAGAGCCTGACACAGGGCTCGATCTCACATAACTTGAGAGCGTGACCCAAGCCTAAATCAAGAGTCATCGCTCAAACAACAGAGCCACACAGTTGCCCCCACCCCATTTTTTGTTGGCGTTTTTTTCGTTAGAGAGAGGTTTGCTCTGTGAAAGACACTGCTAATAAGAGAATGAACAGCCATTCTGGGGGCAATATTTGCAAATCACGTATCCGACAACAGCCCTATATTCAGAATGGACAGAGAACTTCCAAAACTCAGCAGCAAGAAAACAACCCGATTAAGAAATGGACCAAAGACTTGACCGGACACTTCACCAAAGAGAATGCATGGTGGCAGACAAGCACATGAAAAGATATGCAACCACATTAGCTATTAGAGAAATATGAAATAAAAGCATGCTGAGACACGCTCATTAGGCTGGTTCCCAAAACCGTGGCAATCCCAAGTGCTACCAAGATGGGAGAAAGCAGTCCTCACACATTGCTGGCCGGAGTGCAGTGTGGTGCGGGCCCCCTGGAAAACAGTGTGGCATCTTCTTACAGAGTTAAGCCTACACTTCATATCTGACTTCACCCCGTTCCTAGGTGGTTTCCCTAGAGGAATGAAAGCTGACGGTCGTACGGAACCTGTACGCAAATGTGCGTAGCAGCTCTGTTCACGATCGCCAAAAACTAGGAGCTACCAAACGTCCTTCAAGGGGTGAAGAGATAAACAAACTGTGGCAAGTCCATTCAATTAGAAAGCTGCATAGGGGCGCCTGGGTGGCTCGGTCGATTAAGCATCTGACTTCGGCTCAGGTCATGATCTCACGGTCCGTGAGTTCGAGCCCCGCCTCGGGCTCTGGGCTGACAGCTCGGAGCCTGGAGCCTGCTTCGCATTCTGTGTCTCCCTCTCTCTCTGCCCCTCCCCCACCCACGCTCGCTCTCTCTCTCTCTCTCTGTCAAAAATAAACAAATATTAAAAAAAAAAGAGGAGGCACTTTCCACCCCCTAAATATTTGAAGGCATCCTTAGTAACCTTGGTTTGTTGCTCTGCACACAAAGATAACACATTTCTGTTGGAAAGTAGGGAAGGGAGGGAGGAAGAATTCAATCATTAAAGAAATGTGTGTAGACGTGAAAGCCCTCAGGAATCCCACCTTCCAGAATTAAACACGGAGAGAAGCTTCCACCAGAACCATTTCAGAGCAATTTTGTACAGTTGTTTCCTCACAAGGTTCAGAACCCATATGGTGGGATTTACTCTGATTGATTGTTCAAGGAAACCAGGAGGGCCCTGGGGAAAATGACCTTGAAAGGTTAACATCCGGGATGCCAGCCCAGCCTCCCACCACGTCAAAGCATTTCACAGCCTTAGACCAAGCCTTAGAGTGGCCTGGTTCGTCAAAGGTCATCCAGGCCCTTCCTGTCCCTCTCTGACACCAGGCCCGCCCGGCAAGGCTTTGGGTCCCCTGGAAGCCGCTTCCCACTCGGCTGGTTCCATTAGCAATCCCTGTTTGGACCACCTAGTCAACACTCAGCAAATCATTCACGCGTCTGTTCCCTGCTTCCTCACTCGTATGTGCCAGGCACTGCGCTAAGCCGCAGAAATACCTTGGTGAGCGAGATCTGCAGAGTTCCTGCCCTCCCGGCCCTTCCATTCGATCTAGAGATAGCGATAGAGATAGAGAACCGCAAAATGATTCTACCGCGCATTTAATTCACAGCATCTGTGCTGAAGCCTGGACAACAGAAGCTCCGGGGGGTGGCGGGAACAAAGCTGGCCAGGCCAGCTTCCCCGAGGAAAGGGATGAAGCTGAGATCCTCAACGTGAGCAGGAGCCGGCCGGGTTCAGAGGAGAGGGAAGCCCATTCCAGGCAGGGGGAACGGCATCCGCGAGGGCCTGGGGGGCTCACACGCATGGTGGGGACTGGCGGGTCCTGGGGTCACAGCGGTGCACAGGACACGATGAGAGCTCTCCGAGGAAATGTCTTGAGGACTTTCACCACGTTGTGGCTCCTTTCCCCTCTCCCTTCAAGCCCTGTACGTCCTCCCTTCGAGTCCAAACACTCCCTGGAAGGTTCAGGGTATCGGATCTGAAGTCAGACTGATGCAAACGCACCAGACCTGGGCTCCTATGAGCTCCCTATGGGTGTGAAAATGGGCAACAGCCTAATCTCTCTGGGCCATTTTTCCCGCCTGTTGGATGGATATGAAACGATAACGCATTCGCTTTAATGAGATCATCCTCACGGTGCATGGGACTTCAGCAGCACTTGGTTCCTGGTAGCTTGGGTTGTTATTAGTATTATTAGAGGCACCAGGGTGCCTGGTCCCGGAAGCGCAGCCTCTCTACAGTTAACTACGGAGCTCACACGGAGCCAGGGAGGCTCTTCCCAGCCTCTGGATTCTTGTCCACAAAAATCGGGGCAATGACACCGTTGGAATGACATTCCTTGAATGCATCCTTCAACACATCAAGTATGTTTTGGGAGTAGACTTGCATTTGTCCCACAGGCTGGAGGGTAGAGGACAGCTAAGACCCATGAAGGTTCCTTAGATGACAGATTGGTGCTGCTGGTTGACATCAGCCCACTCCCACCCCTGCCTCCCGGCCCAAAGCTGGACTCCCGTCCAAAGGATTCCGACTATGCTGTCAGTAATGAGAACCCCACGAAGTCCTCTCCGGGCTGAGGAGTCACGGGTTTTGCCTTCCCAGAAAAGCACCTTTGCTTCAGTGGGAGTGTGCCTTTGGACTGATAAAGACTCGCCCTGTCCAGTTATGGGTAGGAATATTGCAAGGGGGTGAAGCTATTTTTTGCCACATGTTCTATCTCTCCGGCAGGCACAGTGACATTGCTTGGGATCAAATAGCCCCAGCCATAGAAGGTCACGGAGCTGAAGGCTAGAAGGCCTGGCTCTCAAGGGGCCAAGCTGGGGGCCCGGGGGATTACTTGCATCACCAGATGGGGGGCTCAGGACCTTCAGCTGCCCTCCCTTCCACCCTCTGGCCCAGCCCCAACCCACTGTCCACAGGATCCCCGTTGAACCTATTCCCTGGGCCCAGAGTCTGGTGGCAGCTGTTTATTTTTAGCCCATGATTCCCCAAGAATGCGGGTGGGCCCCTCGGAAGCAAGGGAAGGGAGGAGGGAGGAGGAAGAGGAACCTCGGGGCCTGGGAGGCCAGGGAGGACACAGCCCGGCGCAGGTCCTGAGCTCAGCCCTGTGACAGCCTCCTGTAGGGACAAGGCCAAGTCCCTCTCCCTTCTTGGGCCAGCCCATCTCAGGACCATCCTGGCCCCATGTCCCTGTGTTCCCCTTTTCTTCTGTCCTGAAGACCCTAGGGACCCATGGCCTTTCTGCTTTTCTGGCCACTCCCGCACTCTGCAAACTCAACCACGGCGAGTGCAGAACAGGACCCCTCGACACACCGCTTCTTCCTGCCTCTGAAGAGATGTCCCAGGCCCATCCCCTGGGCCTGCCTGGCACCAGAGTAGGCGCTTACTAAACACACACGGACCGAGGATGGATTTCACTGCTCTTCCCCATGGGCAAAAACCCTGAAAAATGTAAGAACTAATAAGAGGAAGTCATAGTGGTTTAGAAACTTACAAAACCCTTAGGTCATTGTCCCTGGTTGCTAGTTCCTGTCTCTTTTCTGAGAAGTTGCCTGGAGCCCCTCGGCCTCAACTTTGCCCCTGTGATCCAGGGGGAAATGCACGTACCCGTTCTTTTTCAATTCTACCTTCGCCGCTTCCCTTGACCCTTCGTTCCTGGATGCCCAGGCGCTGCCCCGCAGAGAGTCTGGCAAAAGGGAAACCATCTGGCTGAGCTGGCTCCACCTCCTACTAGGCTGTGACCCAGGGCAAGATGCCCTGTCTGCCCCTGCAAGAGAGTGTATGGCTCTCAGTGGGGTCATTGGGATGACGAGCCAGCCTTCGAGCAAAACGCCTGTCACATAGTAGGTGCTTAATACTTGGTAGTTGTTGTTCTATTATCACGACGGAAGTGGGGCCGAAAACCACGCCTTCTTTTCTCCCGTCTTCTCTCACGCCATACCTGATCATTCTTATATTTATAGGATGCTTTAATATTTTATAAAGCACTTTCACATCCATTAGCTCATCTGATTCCCCACACAGTCCCCTTGGAAAGGGCCAAGTCATGATTACATGATCATTATTCCCATTATACAGATGAAGATCCTCAAGTCCCAGAAAAGCACAACGGGTCTTGCTCGCCATTGTGCCGCCCATGGAGCAGGGGCTCAAGACAAAACAAAGCAAAACCCTTTTAAAGGAATGGCCTATACAGTGCAATCCTCTACGGGAGGCCACTTAACCCTTTCCTCACCAGCAGAGTGGGGATTGATGTTGTACGAGACACGCAGGACATCCAAATTCTAGAATTCATTTTGCACGGTAAGGCTTGTTCTTGCGAACGGGCAGAAAGGGAGGGAGGTGTGTGCACCAAGTCCTCTCCCCCTCCTCCGAGAGGGGAGCCCAGCTGGTCTTTGCAGGAGAAAAACTAGGAAGTGCCTCTGCCGGGGAGAGAGTTAAAGCTCATTCCTAGAAGATCCCCAGACCAGAGCCTCAGTGTCCGCACATCCTGGGACCTTGGTTTCTCCTGCAGCTGGAAGCTGAATTTTAGAGAGGAGACGGGCCCATGTGGGGGTAGCCATGGGAAACAAATCCCAAAGGGAGTGGAAAGTCTTCTAGTGTAGAAGTTGAAATTTCCTCTGATACTGACACCGCGGGGAAAGCATTCTGCCGCGTTTGGAAGAGATGGGGTGGGATGGATGAAAATGAAAGGGGGACACCAAAACACGTACCACCCCTTTTTAGGTCAAAAGTCATTTCGTTAATTTAGGGACATAAAAAAAATATGTCATGTATAAACTGATTTCACCACAAGCAATCACAATCAGCATATTACACGTCAAAGAATAATCCCTGTTGTCAGGCAGTAATTCTAAATCTGTGATTTACTTTTACTTTATTGAATTTTTAAAAAACGGAGGTGTCGCCGCTAAATTTCCGGAATCTCTTCAGCTTGCCTGTTGAGGAGCCGCAGAGAACTCGCACCGGACTCCAATAAAGCCTCTAATGTGTGGGAGCTCAGGGTTTCTAAAGAGACACTGCACATCTTTTAAGAAATTTGCCAAGACTGTGTAGGAGGAAAAACTCCAACTCACTGATGGCAACATTTGACCTCGGAAACTTATCTCATCACTGTAAGTGTATGTTTTATTTTCTAGCGAATGTAAATCATGGGGGTTTTTTTCCCCTCAGAATAATTTACAGTGCTTTTAGGTGCTTGGAATTGGGCTCCCTAGATCACAGAAAGGGAAAACTGGAGAAATGATTATTAAAGCTGACATTCATTGAAGCGCCCGGGTGGCTCAGTCGGTTAAGCCTCTGACTCTTGGTTTCAGCTCAGTTCTTGATTTCATAGTTCGTGAGTTTGAGCCCCGAGTCGGGGAATTCTCTCGCTCTGCCCCTCCCCACTCGCTCTCTCTGTCTCTTTTGCTCTCAAGACAGTAATAATAATAATACACTTTAGGGGGAAAAAAAAGCTGACATTTATTGAGCACCTACTATGTGGTAGCTAGTCAGTACTCTAATGGCTTCACATTCATGTATTCATTTATTTTTTTTTTAATTTTTTTTCAACGTTTTTTATTTATTTTGGGGACAGAGAGAGACAGAGCATGAACGGGGGAGGGGCAGAGAGAGAGGGAGACACAGAACCGGAAGCAGGCCCCAGGCTCTGAGCCATCAGCCCAGAGCCCGAAGCGGGGCTCGAACTCACGGGCCGCGAGATCGTGACCTGGCTGAAGTCGGACGCTTAACCGACTGCACCACCCAGGCGCCCCTATTCATTTAATCCCAATAACAGCCCCATGACATCGGCACTATTATTATCCCCATTTTACAGATGAGAAAACCTAAGTTTAAGGAAGCAAAATGACTTGTCTAAGATCCCCTGGCCACTAAAGTGGCAGAATCAGGATTTGAACGCAGGTTGAGGGCAAAGCAGTAGGTGGTTTGGTATGAAAATTAGGCTCCGGGGGCGCCTGGGTGGCGCAGTCGGTTAAGCGTCCGACTTCAGCCAGGTCACGATCTCGCGGTCCGTGGGTTCGAGCCCCGCGTCGGGCTCTGGGCTGATGGCTCAGAGCCTGGAGCCTGTTTCCGATTCTGTGTCTCCTTCTCTCTCTGCCCCTCCCCCGTTCATGCTCTGTCTCTCTCTGTCCCAAAAATAAATAAACGTTGAAAAAAAAAAAAATTTAAAAAAAAAAAAAAGAAAAGAAAATTAGGCTCCGGTCAGCCTGCCCTCAGTTACGTTCCCTCCTCTAAGTAAAACAGAGCAAACTCCCCTTCTGGAGCCCCTTCGTCCCATCGCGCCACACAGCACCCTCTTCTTCCCAGATCCCACCACAACGGGGACACTTTTGTGACTTGGGTTGATAAAAGCTCACCGACGCTCCTAAAATACAGCTTTAGATGTTGAGCTCAGAGCACTTGTACACTCCTCAGATTTTCAGTTTATTTTGTTAAGTCTATTTATGTTGTTTCTATTTTTTCTAATCTCTACACCCACTGTGGGGCTCGAACGCACAACCCGAAACCAAGAGTCGCGTGCTCTTCCAACTGAAGCAGCCAGGCGCTCCTGAAATTTCATTTGAAAAGAATTCTTTCTTTAATCCCTTTTATAGATGACGGCGTCCCTGGGACAAGAAAAGGCCAGGTCCTAATCCCCTCCCAGCCCCGTATTTCTCAGGATGCTCCAACTGGTCTGCGTGGGACCTTGTCAGGGAGCAGATCATGTTTCCGGCCCTTCCCATGTGCCGTGACACTTACTAATGCAGTGCTAGACCCTGAAAGTCGCTGGGAACTCAAGCGAGAGAGAGAGAGAGAGAGAGAGAGAGAGAGAGAGAGAGAGCGCAAGGCTCTGTCCTCCTTGGGCTTACCCCCCAGGGGGTGATGACAGTAAACCGGGAAACAGAGAGAAGAATTAAATCATGGGGACTGTACCAGTGCTCCGAAGGAAATTCTATTTTGCAGCCTGGCAATGCCAGTGCCCAGTACAGCTCCCGGCCACCGGGGCTTGGGGGGTGGGCAGGGACACACCCACCTCCCTGAAACTGAAAGTTTAGAAGAGGAAGGGCCCAAGCCAGGGGGCACAGAGTGCTCAGTCTTGCAACAAAGGCAATTCCCCAGCCACAGAGGAACCGCTTCCCCTGCTGACCCACGCACAGGTCATCCTGCCCTCTGTGCCTGGGAACTGTACTGAGTTGACACCAGCAAGAGCTTTACGTGCAAAACCTCCGTGTGGCTTGATTTTTGACATGACTTCGGGAGAGCAAAGTCTACCTGGTAGTGTTTGGACAACTTATCTTAAATATTTTATCTCCAGGGAGATTTGGTTTTCAGGGGCAAAATGTCTTCAAGGAGCCAAAGAAGTCCCTGGAATAAAAATGACACTAGTCTCCACCCCCCAGGTCTCTAATCCCACCTGCACCTGCCCGACCACCACCTGGCAGGAGGATCGGGGCCGGGGACGGCCTCTTTCTGTGAGCCTGACTCAGGGACTGTCCCACGAGCCGTCTGTCACTGGCTGCACCTCAGAGTCCCGAAGCTGGTTTCCCGTCCACGATACCGACCAGCCCTCATGACGACCGGGAAGAGGCCAGAGATCATTACCCCCATTTTGAGAAGCAGGGCCGGGCGTTTACTGCGCAGCTGCTTGACTCCAAACCCAGTGCTCCCGTTGCTGTCACAGGGTCTCCCAACCTCCCATCCTTCAAGTCCTCCACCTGACTTTCGCCGGGTCCCTATGCCACCCGTCACCGTTCATTAGAAGTATTCTTTTAAAGGTGGCCCATCTTGTTTCCTTAGCTTAAAGGCCTTTGCTTCAAAATGAAACTTGATTTCACTGCCCTACTTGGAAATCTGGTGTCACTTACCATAAATGGAAGGCAGCCGTAAAAATAAAGGCAAGGAAATGTTATCACATCCCAGTTAGACACTGTTGCCTGCTCATGGCTCTGAGCCTGAGGCCTGATCTGTCTTTGTAAAAAGGGAGGGTAGCGGGTGTCAGAGGTGTTAAAGACCTCCCAGTGGAGGCTTGCTCCTTGAGGGACTGAGGCAGGATTGAGAACTTGAACTTCCTCCCTGTGACAGCGCCATGCCCCTCCTCTCTCATAAGCAGCAGCCCCCCAGTAGGGTGTATCTGGCTCTTGGGAAGACCTGGGCGCAGACCAGAGGCCTCACCCTTGCTGACCCCCAGGCTGGTTCCCCAGAGCACCACCCCTACAGTCACCCCCGGCTGTCTCAGAGGCTATCCTTTGCGGGTCCTCTGGTCTCTGCCTCCTCACGTGAGGTCGCAGGCTCCATCACTGCCCGCTCACACCCCAGCACGAGACCCCTCTTCTAACCCACCCGCTGCCTTAGCCAGGCACCTCCCAGAGCTCCGCCATATTGCCACAGCCCCTCTTAAGTGCTCCCTCTGCTTCCCATTCGGCCCCCCTCAATCTATCCTCCACACCCAGGCGCCTTCTAAAGCCACGTCACTGCCGAAAACCTCTCCACGTCCCCCACAGCCCTCGGGATCCTGTCCTTCCTCCCTCGAGGTCCCATGAGGCCCTGCCTGCCCACACATCTCCCAGCCTCGTTCCTCACCGCTTCCAGCTCCAGCCGTAGGAGCTTGCCATCTTGGGCTACTTCATTTCCTTACCAGGCCCCCCACCCTTGACTTTGCAATTTCACAACCGGTGTTCCCTCTGCTTACCCACACATTCGACCTGTCTCCGTGCAAATGGCACTCTCTCTGGGCGGCCTCCCCTAGTCTCCCTTGAGGCAGTCCCCCCACCCTGACCCCGGGCCTCGGTGGCCCTGTGTTTCTCCCGTCCCTCACGCTCCGTAGGAACTGCCTATGTCTGCCTGCCGCTGTGGTGCAATGCCTAGCACAGGATCAGACCTGTGTGCGGAGTCACGGAACCACTCGTGGATCGAATGGAGGGTTCCTGATCCCCTGCACGTATCAATCTCTGCTTCCACTCTGTCTTCATCTGACTAAATCCTGCCTCTCCCAGCCTTGATATTCTAGGTCAGTTCCTGCCTCTTCCATGAAGTCATCCCTGATCACTCTAGCCCAGACAGAATTCTCTTCCGGTGAACCCCCACAACATCTGTGTCGTTGTTGAACGAATGAATGGACGGATGAATGAGACATCTTATAAATGGAACGGCACGAGAAAACAACGTCACTTAAAATTCAAGCTCACTGCAATGACTTCGGTTTTCTAAGAGGGAGAGTATAATTCCTATCGGTGGAAAAAGAAATCCTGAAACTATTTACTTCTTTGGAGAGGCTGGTGGAGAGGGGAGACAACAGGCTGAACTCACACGGCATTTGTGGTTTCGGTTGGTGGTGCTGTATTTTCTCTGCAATAAAGGTGAAGGCCTGAGAAGAAGGCCTCTTTCGGAAAGGTACTTGGTTTCGGGGGGAATAAATCACGGCTGCACGTGGTAGGAGATCCAAAAGCAGATGGTTTCTCCTTAGCACACCACATTAATGAATCTTTGAGTGTGCAAGGAGGTAGGGATCCGTGCGTGTGCAGAATCCATGGCTCCACATGATACAGTAAGGAAAACGGCATGCCTGGGGGAGCCCCCGGGGGTAGAAAAGTAGACGCTGAGAGCAAAGGAGACAAGCCCTCGAATGGAGTTCCCAGGTCCATAAAGGCGGTGTCCAGAGAGGAGGTCTTAGGGCCGGGTGGCCTGAGGGCCTCCGGGCCCAGAGCTGGCCAGGATCGACATTACTATTATCAGCCTTATTGGCTACACCAAGGTTTCAGTAGAGTTGGCTGCACTCAAAGCCCTGGAGGGAGAGATTTGGGGTCAAACAAGGAAAGATAGCTTGAATTGCCTGGAATCCAAACAGCCTCAGAAAGAACAGGAACCCGGGGCCTGGGGACATGGGGGTGACGGAGGCCCCTGGGAATTTGTGGAAACCTTGAGAGGGCATCACACTCTTCACAGAGGAGGGATAAGACTCCAGCTAATTTTATTTCATTTCAGAGGACATATGACCTCAGCTAACATTAGAATGATGAGGAACCTTGCTTTATAGTATCTTTTTTGTTTGCTAACACTCTGCATTCCTGACCAGACTGTAGACACTGGGTCTCACATTTTCTGTTTCACCCCCCACTTCCCCACCAATAACAGTGGGCTGAGCACTGAATCCATTTTGGGGGCAGCTCATGACATCATCACTGAGGGACGATGGTGACTGAGTAATTCATATCTACCCCCCTCCCACCACACCCCCCCACTTGGAAACAGCCCCGGGGAGGGCGCAAGCCATATCTGGGCCCTGGGCCTTAGCCTGGCCCCCACTACCAATGTGTTTGGAACAACCTTGGGGAAAAGCCCTTGACTAACTAAGTCAGCTTTTAACTAACACACCCTTCAATCAACAACTCAAAGAACCTCGAAGCAATCTTTATGGCTGTCATTCTAGCTGGACTGCAGAAAGTATAAATAAGGCCGTTTCTAAAGAATTCCCAAATTGCTGAGATATGAAGGTCGTAATGGGCAGCGACTGGCATCGGTGGGGGAGGCGGGCAAAGCAAGGTTGCCAGCGGCCTCTGTGACTGTGTTTCTGCGGCTATAAGTCTGGAACCAGCTCCAAGTCAAATATATGTACAAAGAGGAGGCTCGAACCCCACCTCACTGGGCAGGGCTGGCCGTCTCTCTGCCTCCACTGGAAAGATAAGGAAGCAAAGACGGAGAGGTTAATATAGTCATGTGAACATCAATGGGTTAGTCAAGAATTAACCCCATTAGGCCAATAGCGAATTCCTGACTTCTTCAGATCTCCGAGTTACTGAATTTCTGCCAAACTGAGGTTTTCACCACCTTCCGGAGGGCTTGCGATCAGACCAGGTAGTCATCAGCTCGGTATTCTGGATTCTTGACAGTGTTGAGTTTAAATTTTGGGTTTTAATTATTGCGTGAACCAGAACGCTCATGGCAAGTACGGATGTGGCATTTTGCTCGAGCCCAAATTTCTGTCGCAGCCCTGGGAAGCTGGTGTACCGGAAATATTTACAGCCAGTAAGTAAGCCCAGCCTGCGGCCCAGTGGCTACATTTCAGCATTGCTTTGTTGTTGTCACTTGTCACATCTCCTGAAATTCCCAGGAGGTAGCATTAAAACAACAACAACAACAACAAGAAAAACAACAACCCCAAAACAAAAAAGCAACCAAAAACGAGATCTTTGACTTTCTATAAAATATGGCTCCTTGAAAAATAAGCCAACCTGTGTTGGTGATAGAACGGAAGAATAAGAGAAGTGTAAGTTCATGTTGGTCCCTACGCCAGAAAAGAGAAGTTCTGGATACATTGCAGAGTGGAAGGTTGGACCCAGTGGGGGCTCAGATCCTAAAAGTGACCAAGTTACTTTGTGGGGTTATTTGTTTATTTTGAGAGAACACAAGCGGGGGAGGGGCAGAGAGAAGGAGAGACAGAATCAGAGAAGGAGAGACAGAATCCCAAGCAGGTTTCACACAATCAGCAGAGGCTGAGGTGGGTGAGATCATGACCTGAGCTGAGATCAAGAGTCAGACACTTAACCAGCTGAGCCACCCAGGTGCCCCTCTACATGGTAACTTTAAAAAACAATTTACAAAACCATTTCAAGAAATCACCAGCAACAACAATGACAACACTAACAAAACAACTCTTTGGTAAGCAAGAGGAGACACTGCAGAGAATTGGAAAAAGCATTTGACGTGTAGATGGAAACCCTGATGGAAATGGGGAGTCATGCAAATACCCGAGCAAAGACCGCCACACATACAAATGCAGGGCTTGCAAAAGTCTCCAGCTGTTAGTCTGCAGGAGACTGGATGCCCCCTGGGAAGTCTGGCCTCCCCCCATCAACTTGCTCATCCTTCAATTTCACCCCCACTCCCTTCCCAGCGTAATTGAGATGTCATGGTGGCATGCCATCTAGTGGTCAAAATGATTACTGCAAGTAATTGCGGTGAGCTTTCTGGTTTGGGTTTTGTTTTTTTTTTCCAATTTTTCTTTTTCTTTTTTTCTTAAGTTTATTGATTTATTTTGAGAGCGCACGAGAGAGGGAGGGGCGGAGAGCGAGGGAGAGAGACAACCAGTGCAGAGCTCAAAGTGGGGGATCCATCCCATGGAACCGTGAGATCATGCATGACCTGAGCCGAAATCAAGTCTGACACTTAACGGACTGAGCCACCCAGGCGCCCCTGAGCTTTCTGTTTTGATTTCATTAAGTCTTCATTCATTTACTTATTCATTTAATGCATTGTTACCGTGTGCCGGACGCTGAGAATATAATAGGGAACAGTATCGATACAGTCTTTCCTTCAGGAACCCACGCATAGTCTAGTGAGAGGACACAGAAAATCCGAGGGTAAGATCATGACCTCCTAGAGGGAGCTAACAGAGCACTGTCAAGGGGGAGGGGGGGGGGCGGGCACCTGAGCTGGATTTGGTGGTCAGAGAAGACCTCCCAGAGGAAATGCAACCAAATTTGGGACCTGTAGGATGAGTAGAGACTTGGTAAGCAGAGAGGAAGGGAAGCGATAGCCTTCCAGATAGAAGGGGCAGCGAGCCTGAAAGCCGGATGTCAAGACGGTGCAACCAGCTCGCGCTGGGCTTTAAGCTTTGTTTGAATTTTGAATAGCACCGCTAAGAGCTGTGAGGGCCATTTCTTTTCAGGGGGAAAAATTAAGAAACCCCCTCGAATTTTAATTTCCCCCAGGCCCTGGCTTACACCTTTCCCTCTTAAAGTCCATAGCCTGGCACCAACCTCCTGTGCCGCACACGCCCCTGTGCTTTAATTTTTTGTTTTCCTCCCAGGCACGAGTTGCTCATCCCGAATGCCCTCGATCTCTTGTTTCCTTCCGTCAGCAGAGAAGTTTGTCTTGCCCCGTAATCATTCCTAAGCTAGGGCAGAGCTTTAGCCCTGGCAAGAATAGGCCTGGAAATGCCAAATTGCTTTCTAGGGCCAAAGCCCTGGAGGGAAAGACAGTGGCCACTCTCAGGGTGAGGTCCTGGGTACCTTTGGCATCGGTATCCCCTGGTGCGTTTGTTAACGAGGTAGGTCCCCAGATCCCATGTCAGGCCTGCACTCTTCTCATTCAGAGCAGGGTGGCCCTGGAATGGGCACCAGGGTCCCAGGGGACCCTGCTGCTCACTCAAGTTAGAAGTACAGGTGCAGTGGGGGCACCTGGGTGGCTCAGTGGGTGAAGCGTCCGACTTCGGCTCGGGTCATGATCTCACGGTCTGTGAGTTCGAGCCCCGCGTCAGGCTCTGTGCTGACAGCTCAGAGCCTGAAGGCTGTTTCAGATTCTGTGTCTCCCTCTCTCTGACCCTCCCCCATTCATGCTCTGTCTCTGTCTCAAAAATAAATAAACGTTAAAAAAAAGTCAATCCAAAAGAGTACACAGTGAAGAGTACACGTTAAGACACACACACACACACACACACACACCCCCAGAGGAGGGGGCTGGTGCTGAGGGAAAGATCTCAGCCCAAAGGGGTGGAAATGAAACGTCCATTAAATGTTTGGAGAATCTGATGGGGATCTTGGCTCCGCCAACTTCGGGTAGCAGTCATGATTCTTGCCATTCCAAACTGGCGTCAACACAAAAAAGGATTTGTTTTTAACTTTGTTTATTTGAGAGAGAGACGGCACCAGGGAAGGGCAGAGAGGAAGAGAGAGGATCCCAAGTAGGCTCCCGCGCTGCCCGCGCGGAACCTGACGCAAGACTTGGACTCACAAACCGGGAGATCGTGACCTGAGCCGAAACCAAGAGGAGGACGCCCAACCCACTGAGCCACCCAGGTGCCCCGCCCCCGCCAGAAAGGGAATTTTTGATTCACTGAGCTGAAAAGGGTGGAAGGTAGATGGATCCGGTTTACATAACGTCATCAACCAGTCTCCAGTTCCCAGCTTGACTTCCTTCTGTCTTGGCTTTGTTCTCAGACAGGCTTGCTCTTGTTGTGGAGAAAAGCCAACCAGCCGCTGCAAGCGTAGCTGCGCAGGGGGCAACCCCAGCAGAGAGGCGGCATCTCTTCTGTGGCAGCTCCCGCCCTGGCAAAAATCCTGAGGCTTGGCTTGGATCACACGCCCATCAGTGAACTAATCAGTGTGGCCGGGAAAATGGAGTGTTCCGATTGGCCAGGCCTGTGTCATGTGTGCAGTCTGGTATCCAAACTCCCTGGGCTGAACATAAGGAGTCCCTTGGATAAAATAGGGGCCTTGTGTCTGGAAGAAGGGGTGAGACCCAGTACGAGAGATGTCCTCAGTTTGTCCGTGTGAGACATCCCTGTGGCCCAGTTGTCCCTGGGGCCCAGTTCCTGGGCACCTGACCATCCATGCAGGTGTGCCACAGCTATCACGGACTTGGTCCCTGGGCAAGGGGATTCTGGCGGCTCTGGGCGGCAGGTGGGAGGAGTCTCTCCCCTCGGGGTGTTCACACAACAGATGGTGCTCGCTGAAAGGGCATCTCTAGGAGGCAGCAGGCACAGCTGGTCTGCCCAAGCCCCCCAGCTGTATTTTCCTAGTGTCCTTCAAGAGAGGTTGGAAACGACAAAGATTGGGGGATGTTATCGGAGGAGGGGAGGGGAGAGATGCCAAAATGCCCCCAGCTGTCTCCGGAAGGCTAGGACCCCTCAACCAGGGTGCCCAAAGACCGTGGGAAGCTGCAGCCTCGGGCTGGAGTGGCATCGGGGATGATGTCCCTGCTCAGCCATCCTTACCTGTCCCCTCCTTTCTTCTCAGACCACCCTCCACCCCCACCCCAGCACCCTCTGATCTATGCGTTCCTCCTTTGAATGTATTCCTCCGCTCCAGATACACAGCTCTTGGGCGCTTGTATTCATTCAATAGCGAGATTAGCATCTACAATGGTCCCCACCCTGTGCCAGGAGCCACAGTGAATCCCCAGGCAGGCATCGCCCACAAGCTCACAGAATGTGCAGATCTAGAAAGTGTGCCTTCTTTGTTCTTAATTGCACAAGTTAGGCACGAACTGGTTCTCTTTGGAAGGTAGTCCAACAATATATTTACTACTGTGGCCACTTGATTTTCCCCAGCCAGGTCCTCCCTCAAAGCTACCTCCATTATTCATTTGGTGTACAGCTGGCGAAATATTTTCTGCATATGTGCGTCCCAATATGTTCACGTGCAGACACGTACAGCTTTTGCTTTGTTGACATTTAAAAAGTAAATCCAAAAAAGGACGCAGTGAAGACGCCCTCTGACTCCGTCCCCCAGCTTCTCGGTGCCTTCCCAGAACAGCCTCTTGGGTTCACCAATTTCCAGTGCTTTCTTCCAGATAAGCTGGGACAGAAGTCAACAAACCTTGTCTATAAAGGGCCGGATCATAAATACTTTAGGCTCTGTGGTCTTATGGTCTCTGTCACAACTCGTCAACCCTGCTATTGTACTGAGAACGCAGCCATAGACCACACATCAATGAATGAGCGTGGCTGTGTGCCAATAAAACTTTATTTAAGGACGTGGCATTGTGAACTTTACATCATTTTCACATGTAAGGAAATATTATTTTCTTTGGATTGCTTTTCAACTAATTTAAAAATCTAGACACCAATCTCAGCTTGCTGGCTACACCAAGACAGGCAGCTGGCTGGATTTGGCCCTTGGACCGTAGTTTGCCAACCCTGGCCTACACACGTAAAGAATGAATATGGCTTGCCTTCTCTGCCCTTCCCTTCCCTTCTCTTGCATGAGGAGAGCATACTATATACATTGTTCTATACCTTACTTTTCTCATTTTGCAATATGTCTTAGAGATCATGCCACATCATTTCATACAGAATGTCTTCATTTTTGCCTTTGTCATAATATTACATTTTATTCCATGATCATACATTCTTTTTTAAAAAAAAAAAAAAAAAAGCTTATTTATCGGGACGCCTGGGTGACTCGGTCAGTTGAGCGTCAGACTTCAGCTCAGGTCACGATCTCTCGGTCCGTGAGTTCGAGCCCTGCGTCGGGCTCTGGGCTGAGAGCTCAGAGCCTGGAGTCTGCTTCGGATTCCGTGTCTCCCTCTCTCTCTGCCCCTGCCCCACTCTCTCTCTCTCTCTCTCTCTCTCTCTCTCTCGTCAAAAATAAATAAAACCTTTTTTAAAATTTTTATTTATTTATTTTTGAGACAGAGAGAGAGAGCACGAGCAGGGGAGGGACAGAGAGAGGGAGAGAGAGAATCCAAAGGAGGCTCCGACAGAGCCCAGTGCAGGGCTCTTCCTCACGAACCGTGAGATCATGACCTGAGCTGAAACCACGAGTCGGACACTTAACCGACTGAGCCACCCAGATGCCCCAGCCCGTGAACATACATTTATCACAATTTCCTTAGCCGATCACTTATTTGAGTGTATGTGTTTTGAGCTTTCTTGGGATATAATGCACACGTCATACAATTTATCCATTCTACGTGTCCCATTAAAGGGCTTTTAGTATATCCACAGAGCTGTGACACAGCAGCATAATTTTAGAGCATTGTCGTTGCCTCAAAATAAACCCCTCACACTTAGCTATCATCCCCATCCCTCATCACTCCCCTGGGCCGTGGACACCTACTCACCAAGTTTCTGTCTCCCTTGCCTATTTTGGATATGTATATAGAATCATAAGATATTTCGTCTTTGTGGCCGGCTTTTTTCACTTAGCGTGAGGTTTTCAGGGTTAATCCCGGCCACAGTGTGGGTCAGCCCTTCACTCCTTTTTACTGCAGAGTGATGTTCTCCTGTAGGGCGATACCACATCTTATGTATCCATTCAGCAGCTCGGGGGACATGTGGATTGTTTCCACTTTGGGGCTAGCAGGAATGCTGCTGTGAACATTCATACACAAGTTGTTGTGTGAACATATGTTTCCTTTCCTCTTGTTTATGTATCTAGGAGTGGAAGCACTGGGTCACGTGGTAACTCTACGTTTAACCATTTGAGGAACTGTCCGTATGTTTTCCAAAGTGGCCGCACCATTTCATTTTCCCAGCAGCAATGCATGAGGGTTCTGTTTTCTCCACAGCCTCGCCAACCTTTGTCATTACCTGGTGGGGTTTTTTGTTTGTTTGTTTGTTTTCATTATAGCCGTCCCGGTGGGTAGAAAGCAGGATCTCATGGTGGGGCATGTGTGTTTTTAACCAAATGTACTGTTCTGAGGTTTTAAGAATTCATTTCTAGGGGCGCCTGGGTGGCTCAGTCAGTTGAGCGTCCGACTTCGGCTCAGGTCATGATCTCATAGTTCGTGAGTTCCAGCCCCGCATCGGGCTCTGTGCTGACGGCTCGGAGCCCGGAGCCTGCTTCGGATTCTGTGTCTCCCTCTCTCTCCGCCCCTCCCCCACTCGTACTCTGTCTCTCTCAGAAATAAACATTAAAACATTTAAAAACCAAGAAAAATAAATAAATAAACAAATCAACAAACAAAAATGTGGAATCTGAGATTCCCCTCAAAACCCTGCCCCAAGCTCCTAGTCTCCTAACTGGACACCACGGCTTTCCCCAGAAGGCAGCATAGAGAGCAGGGGTTAGAGCCCTGGCTTTCAAACCAGACTGTTCTGGATTCCAATGCCAGCTCAGCCCTCTGAGGCCTACTTACTTTACCCTTTGACCCTCAGGGTCTTTTTCTCTGACAGTTAATCTTCCCTACCTCACAGGGTGATGGTCCCATTTAGTCTGACGTACCCACCTCACAGGCTTATATCAGATTGAAATGAGCCAAACACATTGCCTGGCATATAGTAAGCACCCAGTAAGTAAACTGTGCCTATTGTTTCTTCCCCTCCAGTTAGTTCTCCCCATCTCGGGTGACTCGGTGGTGGGCGGGTGGGTGGTAAAGATTCATTTATCACGGGCAGGGGATTCCTGGTTCAGAATCCACGCACTTGGTTGGGTCACATGTCGCCTCCATGTTGTCATTCCACGAGACTTGGCTTGACTTGCCCCCTGCTGAGTCCCGCTTCAATAAACTGTGGAGGGACAGGCCACACACCCTCGTTGATCGCCACTGCGTAAGGTAGAAGGCGCTGAGAACAAGAGTTCCATTGAGCTCAAAGTTTTCTCAGCCTTGGCTGCCACCAGAATCACTTGGGGGGACATTTCAAAAAATGCCAAGGGCTGGACCCCATGCCCTCCCTGACCCTGATCACCTTGGTTGGGAGTGGGGTCAGCAGCTTAAAACTCCCCAGGGGATTCTAACTGAAGTCAGACGTGAGATCCACTGGTTTATGTGAGTGGTGTTCAAACTTCACTGTGTGTCCATATCTCCCGGAGGGTCGGGCCCCGCCCAGCCCATAGGCCTGGGAACTTGTGTTTCTAACAAGTTTCCATGTGACGTCGATGCGGCCCATCTGGAGGATACACTCTGATACCAGCTGATCTAGATGAACTCGAATGGGCTTTTCCCACCCGAGTGGGGAGGTCCTTTCCTTCCCGGCATCCTTTCCCCTCTAGTAATAGCTCCTGACTTGTCTTTCGTCAACCACCCTACCCCTCCTCACCTCTGAGGCCAGTGGTGTGAGTGGTCCTCACCTTGCTTGTCAAACTTAGGAGCAGGAACATGACCAAATCTAGCCAATCCACAGAATCTATACCCTGGCTCCGTGCGTGGTTCAGCGATGGGCATGTCACTTAATAGAGCCCAGTGACAGTCAGCCCTATGACTTTTGCCAGAATGCGTGGGAAGAGGCTCTAGGCTGGCAAGGTGTAAGCCTGGGGCTGCTACATCGTGCCTTTGCAGGGGCAGAGCCTGTCTGATGGCGAAGCAGGCAACAGACAGCAGAAGACACCAATAGAGACCAGGTCCCGTGACGCCTTCTTACACCCTAGATCTAGCCACGCCTGACTCCCGGCCCAAATGTTTCAGCTAGATAAGCCAACCAATTCTTTCTCGCTTGAGTTAATGGAGGTGGGTGTTTGCCGTGTGGAACTCAAAGGGTCTGAAACACAGCACACCTCAAGAGCCTTTCTGCCCAGAGTAGGATTCCAACTTCTCTCCCGGCTGCTGCTTCCATCTGGCAATGCCCTTCCAAAAGGTCCCGGAACTGAACAGCAGAACGGATCATTTAGTCCCATCCTCTCCTTGTTCACGTGGGGTGACCTGGGGGCCAAGAAGGGCGAGGACTGGTCCTGAGTCATGCGTACAACAAAGCCAACGGGATGTCAGCCCTTGGCTCTGTTAATAAATTCACCCATAGCAGTGGGGTGATAACAGTCGCCAGGGCTGAGCCCCCGCTCAAGGACACCCATGCAGGGACGGGGCTCACTCCTTCAGCACGAAAAAGGGCTTCATTGCCCTTTGCTCAGTGTCTCAGTTTCTGTAACTGCAATCCAACAAGCATACGCGTGAGCACCATTGTTACGATAAAGATCATAAGTAGAGTGTATGGACATAGGAAACGATTTTTCAGGAGAAAATGAAGCCCTCCGGGTATCTCACCACCCTGCACGAATAGTGACAACATTCGGGAAGCATATTCTTTTGCATTTTTTGCTTTTTCTGCGAGGATTCATATGAAGCAAGGTGGGGATCTGTCCTGGGGAACGTAAAGTATCCTCTGAGGAAGGAATCCGGGCGAGTCCTGGAAGTTAAGAGAGGGAAAAAGATACTCCACCCTTGGGGGGGTGTATCACACAGGGTGATTGGTACAAGCTCCAGAATATAGAGGACAGGGGTTTGGGGGGGAAGGCCAAGGGAAGCTTCCACAACTGATGAAAGACTAGAAGAGCAGGCTTGGGTCAGCAGGAATTAAGGAAATTCTGAGGGCCAAGAAGCAGGAAGCAAGAAAAGCAACCATTGCCTTTAACTAGATGCTGTCAATGACCCTACCACTGCCACTGCCCTTGCCAGAGCCAAAGTCCAGAGAAAGAACATTTTAGAAAGCATGCTCCCCCGCTGATTTACCCAGGTGAATGACCTCTTTGACTTTAATTGGAGGAGGCCAGCATAGGAGGATGGAACCAAAAATTACCCCACCCCTGCCCAAGACGGTCAGGGGGAGGCAACTTCCTTAATGAAACCGGGGAGGGAAATGGTTTCCCAGTTTCCAGGTTCAGCTATAAACCCAGAGCTAGCCTCTAGTGAGCCTAGAGAGGGCAAGAGCTTGGGGCTTCTTCTTCTTCTTTTTTTTTTTTTTCTTTACTGTTTATTCATTTTTGAGAGATAGACACAGAGCATGAGCGGGAGAGGGCTAGAGAGAGGGAGACACAGAATCTGACGCAGGCTCCAGGCTCCAAGCTGTCAGCACGGAGCCCGATGTGTGGGCTCGAACCCACGAACCGTGAGATCATGACCTGAGCCGAAGTCGGACGCGGACACAGGCGCCCCTGGGGCTGCTGCTGCTTCTAGGGACAGTTTGTAGTGGAGCCTGGAAACCGGTGCCAACCCAGCCACCCCCTAGCACACTGTCGATATACTTGGGGAAATAAATCGATTTGTGTTTGAGTATCCGTGTATCGATAAAGAGCTCTAACACCCACGTCCGGGCCTACCTGTCATGAAGCGGCCACAGCTGTGTGAGAGCTGTCTTTTTCCTTCCCCGAATCCTCCCGAGAAACACCTGAAGGACCAGCCGAATGGAATATGCCTTGATCAAGAAAGTGGTTTCTTTAGGGAGTAGGCACTGCCTCAGGGGCTGGGCCGGTGGTGTTTCCAGGCTCTTGCGGACAGTAGTAGAGACCTCCCACCTCCCCAGGAGGGCCAGATTTTTGATTCGCGGAGTCTTGAAAAGGAGTTGAGGGTGGAGACGGTTCTCCTCAGGGGGGATACAGTTTGGAGGACTTGGGGCCACTGGGGGGGGGATATAACATAGTAGCATCAGCTGATGCCCATTTAAATGCAAAGCCTAACGTGCTGTCCCCAAAGTGTGTGCCATCTCCGGCTGCATTAATAGAAGCAGGTCTGTGGAAGGAGGGAGGAGATGTCCTTGCCCCTACTCTGGCCAGCCCACTGTCCCGTTCCAGGCGACTTAACAGGGATGTGGACACAATTGGTGGCATCCCCAGACCTTCTCATCAGCTGCACTGGGTTTCTCCTCACCATCACCATCCCTGCCCCCTCGCCCCCCACAGCCCCCCACCGCCCCCACCTCCCGGAGCAGTTGATCATGGTCACAGCTCCTTTCTTCCAAGCATTGTCAACTTTGCAGGACTCTCCCAACTGTCCCCTGGAGAAAGCATGCCTGGAGGCTGAGTCCTGTTGCAGGTCAAGAATCCTACTTTATCAGCAGCTGCAAAAACATTTAGCGGATCCTGAGGGCAAAGCTTAGCCTGCCTGGCAACTCCTGGGACCTCCCCACCTGGCCTCTGGAGATCCTGCATGCCCCACCCCACCCCCCAGGGGTCTCAGAGACAGGGGGGTGGGGCTGGGGGTGGGGGGCGCTGTCTCAAAGTCCTCAAGGCCCTGTGCCATGTGTCTCCAGCCAAGTTTCCCAACGTGATCTCCCGTTGTTCCCCTTTACACACATACGACTCAGCCAAAGGCGAGCACAGTTCAGCTTTTCAAAAACACATGCTATATTAGTTGTTTTTTGATTACAAGGGGCAGAGTGCCCAGTGAGACTAGGTTGACCAAGAAAGGAAAGTGAGATGTGCAGCCATGTCTGGCGCCAGGCCCGATTGGCTCCCGCAGCCGAGGGTCTCGGGGTCTCAGTCTATTGGCTTCGTGTTAGCTTCACCCTCAGACCGGCTTTCCCCGGGAAGTTGCAAAAACGGTCGCTGAAAGCCTGTAGAGCAACAAGCCTGGTAGCAATAAAATTTGTCTCCTCCCAGGAGTTTGAGCCCAAGGCCCAGGAACTGACTTTCATGGAGCAGACTGGGGTTCTTGTCCATCCTAAGTCACGGCCTGTGGCAAGAGGCACCGAACGCAGTGATTGGATAGGCCTAAGTCTCATGCCCCAGGATGCAGGGGAAGAGGCCTCATAGGGGTTGGGCTTGGCACGAGGGTCATTGTTGCTTATGACACATGGCTTGAGAGTGGGAGGGGGTGGGTCCCTAAGGAACAACGTGCATTCTGCAGTTAGAAGCAGGGGAAACAGGGGAGGGGCAGGGAACCCCGCATGCCCGCCACCCCACGTGCCGATCAGTCCTCCCAGCAACCCAGTCCACTGGTATGAGTCCAACAGACAATGAGGGAACTAAAGCCAGGTAGAGCAGCTCTGGATATTGGAGGGAAAGTCCTGTGTTTCTTTGGAACGTCTTAGTGGCTATGGGAGAGGACTGGAGAAATGGTTGAGGAAGCCATGTGAAGGATTTTGAACTTTGACAATGGACCGGACCGCAAGGATCGTGCCTAATGGAACGAGAGATGCTTCTGGAGCATTCTAGAGTATTCTGGGCCAGGAGAGGAACTGCGTTGGCAGACACGACCCAACACCCTTTGTCCCCTTCCTTCTTTCCTTCTTGAAGAGCCCTGCGCTGCTCAGGTGTCCACTCAGCCCAGCCTCAGGGTGAATCGTGAGTGGTCCACACCCATCGTGAGGCTCCGACCCGTCTTGCCAACCATTGGACTAGGAATACACACGTGATGCAATTCTGACCAGTGACGCATCTGGTCATGGTTCCCCAGAGGGTCTTTGGGGAACCATGTTTTCACCGATGAGAGGACACACGCCGGAAGAAACAGACCGCCTCCCCTTCGCTGGACATCGTCATGTCTCGAAGTCCAGCAGTTACCTCGTGACCAAGAAGAAAGCCAGCGTGAAGGACAGTTGACACCCAAAGAGGACGGAGCCGAAAAATGCAAGGAACCTGAGCTCTTGATTGTGACAACCGAGCCTCCGAATTAACCAACGCTGGAGGCCTCCTACTTTGGGGCATCTTAGAAGGTAGTATAATACATGTCCCTTCTTGTTTCCGTCAGCCGCATTGGAGCCCTCCCTTACGGCAGCCGCAGCACACGAAGCGACTCAGACAGGCTTGGCGTGTTGAGAGTCTCTGAAGACAGAGGACATTTTCAACACCAGCTGTTGAGGCTGTAGGCAAGCCGAGGGACTATTCTGGGAAGTGCAGAATCCTGGAAAGTGGATGAGCTTCATTCAGAGACTCACACTCCCAGATCCATTACTTACTAGCTGTGCGCTCTTGAACACTCGCACGCACCTCTCTCGGCCTCAGCGTTTCCCTCTGTCAAATGGGAAGAACAACGCGTTCTTCACGGAGGCGTGGTAAGGATTGAGATCCCGAATAGCGTTCTGACAGACGATGATGATGGCTATTTAGGGAAGGATCACTTTTATCTGCGCATCGCTGGACCGGGATCTTGGCGATGTCCCCACAAGGACTTGACGAGGTGCTGACACTTGAGCAGAATGTCTTCAGAAGCTTTTTGAAAACTCTAGATTCCTGGACTCCATCCACAGACACCACGATTCAGGAGATCTGAGACGGGGGTCTCTGTAGTAGTCAGGACTCTCGCGTGCAAGTCGCAGAAACCCCAAGTCAAACTGGCCAAAGCCAAAAAAAAAAAGGCAATTTATCGGCTCGTGTATCTGAACAGTCCAGGGGGATAAACCTCAGACATGGCTGGGTCCAGGTGCTCTTGACGTGTCGCGAGGAATGTCCGTTTGCCTCTCTCTCTCCGATCCCTTGTCGTGGTCGGCCTCTGTGTCGGCTTCATTCTTAGCTAGTAGTTCCAAGCTGACAGCTACAGCCTAGGGCCTCCGAGAAAAGAGAACATCTCTTCCCCTAAAGCTCTGCCAAAATCCTGGGGCTGCCACTGCAGCGAGCTTTGACCCTGGGCTGACCATGCCTGTGATTCGCCGGGCCTGGGGAACATGCTCACTCCTAGAGACCCGGGGGCGGGTCTCCACCCGAACCACACTGGGTCGCATGGGGGGAGGGGCATAGCTTTGTAACCTAACATAGGGGCTCTCCTGGGCGGGGGTGGGGGGAGAGAAAATGGGTGCTGAGTGGGCAAACACACTACAAGGCTCAGAATCTGTATTTCTGACCAAGTCACCCATTGATTCGGATTCACAGGCAGGTTTGGGAGTGACTGCTGGTTTTAGGACTTATTACAGCCATGGAATCCCTTTCTTCCTAGGAACTCTTAAACAGGAGCCAGTAAACAAGACTGATGCAAAAATGGTCCTGTCCTAGTGGAAGGAGGGGCGCAGAAGCCTCCAGCTATCCCCCGAGCAGCCCTAAAGGCACCCCAGGGGTTCCCCTGAGCTCCCCAATTTCATTGCTCTCTGAGGTCCCTTTGGCTCTGATTCTCCAGCCCTGCATTTGGTGCAACGGTGGCGGGGGGAGGGTCGGGGGAGAGTCTCAAAGAGCTCCCCTAACGCGGTGCCCCCCCCCTCCAGCCCCCGCAACCTGCGTTAGAAGCCAGTGCCAGAGGAGCAAATCAGGACAGGAGAGGCCAGGGGCTGGCTTAGGAGGTGCGTCAGACGCGCCACATCGGACGCTTCTGGCTTTGAAAGCCCAACCTGGCCCGAGGCCAAATGGCCTCATGGGCTCTGCAGAGCCCTGTGCCATGGGCTGCGTGGGCGTCATGACCCGCCTGTCTGCCGGGGACAGAGAGGCTGGAGACAGTGCTGCATCCGTGGTAGCAGAGGGAGACGCTACAGGGACACGCTGGCTGGGGAGATGTGGTGGAGGATGAAGCCAATTTCACACCTTATTAGTCTGTTTGGGTCCAATTAAGGCCATCCGGAAACTGGGCTGAGGCCCTTTCCCTCCCCCCCTCCCTTTGCCTCTATGGCCTGAAACTCTTCTTGTGGAAGGAGCACTGTTTTTGTTTTTTTTTTTTTTTTCCTACTCAAAACCCCACAGTATCCAAACCGGGAGTCGAGATGCCTTTTCTTTTGCAAGAGACCGCAAAGCGCAGAGGTGAACGCATCCAGCGTGTGTCTGGCAGGGGAGGGGTTGAGCCATGTTGTTTATTCATTTATTCATCCACCGTCCATTCAACAGATGTGTCCTGGGAGCCTACTGTGTGCCAGGAAACTGAACCTTGGTGCTTAGTTTAGTAAAACATAATGTCCTCAGAGAACCCTCATTCCTTCCCCAGCTTGTCCACTGAACATCAACCATGTCGGACACCCTGCCGGGCTTGGGGGTGCAGTGCAAATAGACACAGCCCCCGCCCTCGTGGAGCTAACTCCATGGAGAGACCCTCGAGTAAAAAGGCAATTTCAAAGAGGGAGAAGGACCCCAGGTAGAGGTATACATAGGAAAAGGACCTGAACTAAGCAAGGAAGGTTTCCTGGAGGAAGTGATGTATCACTGAGACTTGAAGGATGATTTAGCAGGGGGAGGAGGTTGAGGGAGGGTGTACCCACCACCCAGATGAAAGAGAGAGTGCAAAGGAGGCCAGAGAGAGCAATGCAGTGTGCAGAGGTCAAGGAAGGGAAGGAATAAACAGGGTCCACACCACAAAGCCACGGTCAGGAACCCCGAAGGTCCTGCCAAAGCCTGGATTCAGATTTGTGTCCCTTTAAGCTCTCCCTGGCAGTGGTCTCGTGAAAAACAGAGGGAAGGAGGGAGGAACACAGTTGGAGACACAGCTGGAGGCTGTTGTAAGATGACAGGTAATGGGGCACCCGGGTGGCTCAGTTGGTTAAGTGTCTAACTTAAGCTCATGATCTCTCGGTTCATGAGTTCAAGCCCCACGTCGGGCTCCGTGCTGACAGCTCGGAGCCCGGAGCTTGCTTCGGATTCTGTGTCTCCCTCTCTCTCTGCCCCTCCCCCGCTCACACTCTGTCTCTGTCTCTCTCTCAAAAGTGAATAACGTTAAAGAAAAAAAAAATTAAAAAAAAAAAGATGGCAGGTGAGCGCTTGGGGAACCCCAAGCTGCGAGTTCACTGGCAGTGGGGATGAAGAGGAGTGGGTGACTTTGGAGGACCTGAGAGATGTCCTGCTCTGTGGAAATTCTCTGTAGGTCAGCGGGTGAGTACAGGGGACAAGAGACTGGACCGGGCATCAGACGAAGCTAGGTGTAGAACCTGTTCTATCTAATCTGCTTAATATCTATGTGGCCCTCGGCAAATCCCTGTACATTTCCTCTCTTCCCTTCCTGTGCCAGCTTCATTCTCATGGGACCATGTTCCCAAGATGTGGACCCATGGGCCTTAAGTAGGGTTACCAGCGAAAATGCAGGGCACCTAGTTAAGTCTGATTTGCATATAAACCATAAATAATTCTTTACTATAAGGATATCCCATTTGGGACATACTAACACATATTTTAATTTAGGACTGAATAAGATGGATAAAATCTCTACCTTTGAGGATCCTACTGTCTTCTTTTTTAAAGATTTTTTTAAATAAAAAAATTTTTTTTAACGTTTATTTATTATCGAGAGACAGAGAGAGAGACAGAGCATGAGCATGGGAGGGGCAGACACAGAATCCGAAGCAGGCTCCAGGCTCTGAGCTGTTAGCACAGAGCCCGACGTGGGGCTCAAACTCACAAACTACGAGATCATGAGCCGAAGTTGGATGCTTAACCGACTGAGCCACCCAGGCGCTCCAAGATTTTTAAAAATTTTTAAGTAATCTCTACACCCAATGTGGGGCTCGAACTTATAACCCCAAGATCAAGAGTTGTATGCTCTACAGACTAAGCCAGCGAGGCGCCCCAAGGAACTTACTTTCTAAAGGGAGAATCAGACAGCAAACTAACTAATAATAAGAGGGAATGGTATAGTCTGCAATGACAGTAAGGGTGATGTAATAGTGAGTGACTGGGGTCGGGGTGGGGAGGGTTGGAAGCTACCCAGGTGGAGTGGTCAGCAAAGGTATCACTGAGGAGCTGACCTTCCCGGCAAGAAGTTAAGCCATGGGCAGATCTGGGGGTAGAGCGGCCAGAGAAGGGAAGGGCCAGTGCAGAGACCCGAAGTCAGGAACAAGCTTCGAGTCACGAGGAATAGAAAGAGAGAAAGCCAGTGTGGCCTCATATGGTGATCAAAGGGCAGGAAGGTCTGTGATGTGGTGGGAAGGAGGCAGGGTCTTTTAGGTTAGAGTGAGGAGCTGGGGTTTTGTTCAGTGTCGAGCAGGGGCAGGACATTCTCTGCGTGTTTCGAGAGTCACTCTGACCGCTTTGTGGCCAGTGGGCTGCGGGTGACGGACGAGGGTGGGAACAGAGTGACCGTAAGGAGGCAGTGGAGGCAGGGAGTGGAGTGACAGCAGGAAGGTTGACTGGCCTCGCTGAGGCGTTGAATGTGAGGGGCTGAGAGGAAGAGAGGAAGCAGGCCGAATGCCAGGTTGGGGGCTTGAATGACTGAAGGGACCGTTGGCGCCATTTACGGAGAGGAGAAGCCTGGGGGCTTTGGGGTGGCGGTTGCCGAGTAGGTATTGGTTGCTGCCGTGCCTTGTGAGGAGGCGCAGAAGTGTGACCGTCCCTTGGGGAGCAAGTGACACAATTCTAATTCCGTATTCAATTTTGTTAAACATAACATGGTACCTGCATATTGTAATACATGAACAAAAACACCGTATCGCTCCAGTAGGACTACAGAAAGGAACGCTGCGCCCAGAGTTTCCAGCTGGTGGCTGTGATTCTCCAGGTGGGGGTGGGGACACATGACTCCTAAGGGACGTGCCATAGCTTAGAGTCTCTGGCCTGGGAGGTGGCCAGGGGTGTGATATAAAGGAGAAGAAAATGGATGTTGAGATTTTTTCAATTGGGTATGTGTGGGGGGGGGTGGGGGGTGGGGGTGTGCACTGGGGATGCGTGTGTTTGTGCGGCTACGGGTGTGTGTGGGTAGGTGTGGGGGTTACGTGAGGGGTATGTGTGGGTGTGGGTGGCGAGGTGGCGGGGGGGAGCGATCCTTGTGCTTGTGTTTTTATTTTATGCATGCTCTTCCGTCCCGTGGCTTTTTGGGGGTGTGTGGGGGGGAGTATGAAGAATAATTTGAGGTAGAAACATTTGGGAATTTGAAAAAGTCAGGGGAAGGCACACTTGAACGCTGGCCGTATCAGCCAGGCCATCTGCCACTGGGCCCACGGCTGCTGGGGAGGCCTCTCCGGAGAGTGAAGTAATTCAAGATGGCCAACTCCAATCTCCAGAGAGTCTTGGAGGACGTGGTTGCAGTTACATTCCCAGGGGAACAACCTTTGGCCTCTGAAGATATCTACTTGTTTTCAGTTTCGAAAAGAGGCCCTGTAGTGAGGGGGTATTTTTTCAGAGTCTGAGGTGGTCGAGGGTCAGGAACACAGACGTTGGAGGAACGGTGAAGACGCAGGCAGTGTTAGCCCAGAGGCAAGAAAACTCGGGTGCAGGGTCACTGCCTGAAAAGTTTGGAAGGGATCCCGTGGAGGGGGTGGCTTACGTGCTCAAGGATCAATCATTTATTAAGCACTCGATACGGTGCATCACCAGATACAGCAGGCGCTTCCCTACCTTATCCCCTTTCGACATCCCGACAACCCTTTGAGGCAGGACCATTTCCTGATTTGCCCACAGAGAGGAAAGTGAGGTTTTAGAGAGATGGACCAACTTGCTCGCTGAGGTCACACAGTGGGTAAGTGTCGAGCCGGGGTTTGAACTCGAGCATTTTGCAGCACGAAGCCCGGGCTCCTGACTACCACCACCTCTGTGTCTTTGATCCGGTCCACTGTACCCACCAGGTTCAACTCTGCCCTCGTACGGGATGGGAGCGGGTGGGTTCCAAGCAGCTCTAGGTCCCAGGGCTCAGCATGAAGTCCCTTGTGCTGGAACCTCCTAACCTGGTGCCCAGTTCTCAATTCTGCCTCCTGCCAGGATCTCTGTGTCCTTATTGAGCCTGATCCCCGGGTCCTCAGGGCCTGGGACTTGAACTTCAACCCAAAGACTGGGCCCCTACTGCTCACTCTCTGACCTGGCCTCGATCTCTTCCTTCCTGGACACTAGGAGAGAGCTGTCCTCAAGTGCCCCATGGGGGCTCTGACCGCCTGCTGGACACCTGCCACCTCCCCCACATCCCTAGGGAGTGTGCCCTCCCAAGCTCACAACTCCTTCACCTGACCCAACCCCCTTCCTTGCCCTGGCCGCTGGATCTGTGCTCCCAGCCTTGGCTGTGTCCCAGGGGAGAGGCCCGGGGCTCAATCCTAACTAGGACACCGGCATGGCTCGTGAAATGCTTGCAGAATGAGTTCCACAGTGCTGGGCTGCTGGTGAGATTTGTGTTTGTGTTTGTATTTGTTTGTTTGTTTGTTTGTTTGTTTTTTAGCCTGCAGCCCTTGAGAGCTTGCTATGTGCCAGGTACTGAATTAATCATGTCAAGTGGATTCCCTCATGTCACCCTCAAGCAGCCCCGTGAGCTGTGACAAGACGCTGTGGTGATCACTGTTAATGCACTGGTCCTTCCCCAGGTCAGAGGCTCTGCTGATACGCCCAGAAACCCTGAGACCCCAGAATCAAGACAAGCAGCCTCCTCCTTGGCCAAAAGCCCCACCTCCACTCCCTATCTCCCTGACCTGGGGCTCACTGCCCCTCCTGAGCTAGGACCAGACTCCAGGCACTATGGCTGGAAGGAAGTGACCCCGTCCTCCTGTCCACAGCCTGGCTTTGTTCTCATACAGCTGCCTTTGGGCCTCTGCCTGCTTAGAGCCCTGCAGGCACAGCCTCAGCTGGCCAAGACTAGGGGCCGCTCAGATTCTCACAGCCACTGACCCCGGGGTGTGACCCACTCAGCTGCTATCTGCTGCTGAAGACACTTCCAAGAGCTCCAGTTGGGAGGGCTGGACAGTCCCCTGCCCCAGGGAAGGTGCAGCAGACCTGGCGATGGTCCCAATCTTCCCTGAGGGTTGGGCAGCCTCATGCAGGGGCACCTGGGAGCCCCATATTTCCACTGCCTGGTCTCTCCCTGCACCCTAGCTACTGAGCAACCTATCAGTCACTGTCTGGTCGGAAAGAGAACCACCCGATGCATTTTGAACAGAAAAACTTAATATAGGGAGGAGGTTACGCAGAGGATAGAAGATCCAAGGAGCACCCCAGAGGTTAACAACAGCAAAAAAGACACTCCAGTCCTTTGGCTGGAGGGACGCAGGGAAGAGGCAGTGTTATTAGTGTCCAGTGTTGGAAGCTACTGACAGAAACGGGGAAGCATAGCCAGGTCTATTCAATGAGACTTGAGTCCACGGGGAGAGAGAGGCTGTCCCTTAGGGGCTGGAACCATGGAGAAGACCAGCCACAAGGAGTGATGGAGAGAGAGAGGGAGAAATACCTTGCGTTCTCCCCACCTCGCCCCTGCCAGGAAAGCAGAGGGTGGGAGGCCTGGGAAATGTAGTTCCCCGCAGCACAGAGCAGAGCAGGGCCGAGGATGAAGGCGAGGGCGAGCAAGCCAACAGCCAACCTCTGGAGGTGCGAGCTGCCCAGAGGGGATGGCTGCGGCCCCAACACTCGCTCTGGCTTAAACTTCCCGTGGCCCAGGGCTGTCCCAAATCTGGGGCTACTGTTTAGAGCCCCCTTTCCGCTCACAGGCTCCAAGGATGCCCCGTCCCCTGAGGATAGGCGGATCGGCCCAAGATGGGGAACCCAGAACCACCTGAGATGTGCTAGAAACACGGGGGCCGCCTGGGGCCTCGGTAGGGACCGGACAGCAGCAGCCAGTGCTTCTGAGCCCAGCCAGAAGTCAGAGCCGGGGAGGACAAACCTTTGCTCCCTAATCTGCTACGGGAGCCCCAGCAAGCTCTGGTTCCAGGGAATACGCCGAGAAGACGCCCCCGGGTGCAGAAGGCCCCAAGCCTGTGACCGGAGTTGCTGCTCCGGCAGAATCAGGATGCTGATTGCTGCCTGGGTGCCTGTCCCACTTGTCCGGGCGCAGGACAGCAGAAAGGATACCGTTGGAGAGAAGCAGCAGAATCCGGGCCACTGGTGCCCTCGAGCGTGGCCCTGGACGGGAAACCTGCCCACCCTGGCCACACCACAGAGGGCAGAAGAGGGAAGATTCCAGGGATGCCTTTGGGGCGTGACGGCAGCCTCTGAGGGAAGGGCTGTGCCCAACTACAGCCAGGCTCTCAGGAGCCAGGATCAGGGGCTTCCTCCCCGTAGGGAAGTAGCAGGCCTCATCACCCTCCCACGTACAAGGGAGAAAGACAGGCCCTACGAACCTGTCCCCCCATGTCATGCCGTCTCTGCTGAGGTCCCCATAATGATGATAATTGTGTTTGTTGAGCACTAATGTGCTGGGTGCCCAGCACTAATGTGCTGGGTGCTGGGTGTTATAGCAGTATCTCATTTAATCCTTAAAAGAATTTTGCGGGAGGGGTGCCTGGCTGGCTCAGTCGGTTAAGCATCTGACTCTCGGTTTTCACTCAGGTCATGATCTCATGGTTTCATGATTCCAAGCCCCGAGCTGGGCTCTTCGCTGGCAGCGTGGGGCCTGTGGTCTCCCTCTCTCTCTCTCTCTGCCCCTCTCCCAGTGGCACTTTCTCTCTCTCCCTCCAATAAATAAATAAAATTAAAAGAAATCTGTGGGATAGGGACCGTGGAGATCCTCATGGGTGGGTCAGAAAACATGGGACACCATCCAGTAAGTTTGAAGATGGCAATAGTAACAGGAGTATGAAAGGAATCAGCACTCCCAGAGATCCAAGGAAGGGGGATTAATGTCTGGGTAAAGTGGGGACACATGAAGGCACTTCAGAGGAACTATAAAGAAATGACGCTCATTCTCCAGAGGAGACTCTCCACCCACACTCAGGCAGAAGATGCAAAGCAGGGCTTGTTGTGGCCCATACAATCTCCACACGGATTTCACACAAAAAAAATAAAAACAGACACAACCCTGGTTTCTGGCTCCTCTTGAAAAATCAGAACGTCTGGCATCGCTGGGCCCTCATTCTGTGGAACATTGGTTGCAGCCGAGAAGCTGCCAGCAAATCTGGGGGAGTGCTCTGGTCCAACACAGTCCCCACCACTCCCTAAGCTCTCACCTGGTCCTTCCTCTCAACTGCACCATCTGCCCAGCCCGAGGGCATTTCGGGAGGACCCGCAGCGGACGGGTAGAGCCCTGCTGCCACCTGGTGGCCAGAGCTCACCATTTCCTTCAGGGCACAGCAGTGAGGCTCCTGGATGTGCGACCCATGAGCCGTCACACTGTTCCATTTACTACTCCCACCCACCACCCTGTGAGACCAGGAGTTGCGCCCATGTTACAGATGAGAAGACAGAAAAGACAAGTTCAGAAGTTACGATAAGAACACACGAGGGGCTGGGGCGCCTGGGTGGCGCAGTCGGTTAAGCGTCCGACTTCAGCCAGGTCACGATCTCGCGGTCCGTGAGTTCGAGCCCCGCGTCGGGCTCTGGGCTGATGGCTCAGAGTCTGGAGCCTGTTTCCGATTCTGTGTCTCCCTCTCTCTCTGCCCCTCCCCCGTTCATGCTCTGTCTCTCTCTGTCCCAAAAATAAATAAACGTTGAAAAAAAAAAAAAAAAAAAAAAAAAAAAAAGAACACACGAGGGGCGTCTGGCCGGCTCAGTTGGTTGAGCGTCCAACTTCCGCTCAGGTCATGATCTCACGGTTTGTGGGTTCAAGTCCCATGTCAGGCTTTGTGTTGACAGTGTGGAGCCCGCTTCGGATTCTGTCTCCTCTGCGCCTCCCCCACTCTCTCTCTCTCTCTCAAAAATAAATGTTTAAAAACTAAAAAACAAACAAACAAACAAAACAGACAAGCAAGGTGAGATGAATGGACTGTTCGGGTTACCTGCTCTTCCTGATTGATGTTGCCAAAGTGGAATCCAATTTTTTCCGTAACCCCTGTCCAGGGTACTTTAGGCTCTGCCCTGTCGTAACAGGCCCTACAGTGACCTCCATGCTGGAAGCTAGGTCCCGGTGGAGGGAGCCAGGGACTCCTTGGGATAAACCAGGGCTCAACAATGAGTACTTCTGGGGCTGAGTGGAGAGGACAGGGCAGGCTGGGGGGCCTCACCAAATTTCTTCACATGCAGAAACCATGATAAGTGCACTTGCTACTTGCCTGTGGTCAAGGAGACCTTGAACTCAGGAGTCCTGAGGCCGAGCAAAAGGGAAAGAGAGGCCTTCTCAGGCCCAGGAGCTTTTCACACCACCACGCTAGCTCCCCAGGCCTGAGTGGGTCTCTCTTTCCCTTTCGCGTCCCCCAATCCCACTCATCCCACAGAACCCGGCCCCTGCCCTGCATCCTCCAGGAAGCCTCCCTGAGCACCTCAGCCCCCCACTCCCCCAGAACTCCCTCCTATCTGAACACCTGCAAGCCTGGTCCATAGGACCCGTCTGGGGCTGACGGCATCCTGCCCTGTCCTGCTTCTCCAGCTGGCCGGGAGATTGAGTCCCTGGAGGCAGGGCCTCCCAGCCCCTCTGGGATGTTTATGTAAGCAGTACGCATGGAAAATCTATTTCTTGAGCAGTGTGACAGGACCTTGGGGAAATTCCAGAATGCACTAGAGCTTGTATCCTTAAATACAACCCTGGGTATGTCACTCCTCTACTTCAATCCGGTCGGTGGCTCCCCATTGCCTTCAGAACACAACCCAGAGCTCCTTCTCACGCTGCCCTCTCTCAGCCGTCTCCCACGACACCTACCACGCCTCCACACACGCTGTATCCTAGCTCTACAGCCTTTCAGGTCCCTGATGAAACATGCTCATGCTTGCCCCTGGGCCTTGGCATGTGCCCTCCCTCCCACCTTCACCCAAGTTACCCATCAAGCCTCAGCTCGGACAGCGCTTCTTTCAGGAAGCCTTCCTGAGCTGCCAAGTCTCGGGGGTGACCCCTCCGCTGGCACTTGCTACTGCCCCACCCGAACGCTTACACTGCACGGTAACTGACTACTGATTTGTCTGTCTCCTTCCCCAGACCGTGGGCTTTGGGAGGACGGGTCCCCCATCCGTCTGACTTCTCGCCGGATCCCAGCAGCTGAGGCCAACTCCTGGAGGCACCAAGGGGTGGGTGTTAGACACTCATTAAACGAACCCAGGAGCAGATGAGGCGCCATTTTTATGAACAGCAGGTATCCAGTGAGCACAGGTCAAACTGTGGCATCCGACTATCCAATGGGTAGAGTCCCACAAACCCCAGAGACATTTTCATCGGTGAAGTCCTTTATTCTCAGCAGGTCACATCATTGATTATCACCAGGCTAGACCTCCATATCGTACGCGAGAATTCATTCATCTTCCCTTGACCTTGTAATCTTATCCTCATGCTCAAAACTGGGTTTGGGCCCAAAAGGTTAAGGAGGATCCACTCTGTCGCAGGGAGCGAGGGCTACCCTCGTGAATCAGTCTTGTTTGGTTCACAGGCAAGTAACCTTAGCCAGTTTAATAGGTGAGAGCCCACCATGAAATAAGTAAGACACAGTGTAATGGATCTAGGCATTTCGGGGGGAAAAGGCACATTACCCAGAGTCCCCTGGAGAAAGTTCAGGCCGTTCTCTCTCTCTCGACATGCAATTTCTTACCTGTCAGTGACTTTTAATCTCATCCTCTTATCTACAAGACACCACAACCCATGTGCTACTGAACACATTTTCGCGAGATAGATTTGGTTCCAAGTGTATTTCAGGTTTCTCCCTTACGCCTTCAAGAACACCCACTTTTGTTCAGGTCCCTGTTAATGGCACTTAATAAATATACATTCTGGGACCCGACAGAACAGGCTGTCCTATTTCAAGCCACCTCTACAGCCGCCCATTCCAAACATCTGAGCTAGGACAAAGCTCCGATGGGGTACATCCTAGCTTATAGCCTGTGGCCACTTCTGACTGCACACCCCTCTCGTCCACCCCTGAGTGTCTCGTCCAGCCCCGATGGCACACCAGAAGCACCTCGGGAGCTTTCTGAGTTCCTGAGGCCCTGGCCACACCCCAGAAGAATTCCATTAGAATCTCTGGGTGAGATCCTGGCATCAGTCACAGCTGAAAGTTGCCCAGGGACCACAGCAAGTAGCCAAGTTGAGAAGCCCTGAGCTAGGATTCCAGCCCACGGCAGATGCTCGGCAGTGACGAACACACAAATGCATTTTCTATTTTATTATCTGCTCCCCTAGGCTTCCTGTTGGTACTAGAAACCTGAGCAGGAAAGAGAAAGGAAAATGAGCCGAGAGCATCTTACAGAGTGAATTTCGTGCTGGGAAAGGGCCAGCGGGGACTGAGTTTCTCTTGCATTATGCATCTTCTGCTTTCACAAGCCGAGGAGTGAGGTGCAGACTCTCACACAGGCATGCATATTTCTCAAATGCCCTCCCCAAACCAGAGCTAACGGCGTTAGGCCCTACAGTTATAATAACATGGAGATGTTCTTGGAAATAGGCCAAAACTGCCACCAGTTTTTACACACACTCTAACTTGGGTTCGTTCCAAAATTGATCATTTTCATTAAAGATCACGCTGGACCATCCCCTTCTTTGGACCTTGAGATTTATCTTAGCCAAAGTGACAACCCAGAGATGATGATTCAACAGTGGCTGCACCCCAAATTGCCCCAGTGGGCCAGTCTTCCTTGAACAGGAACTGTTTTTCAATTTCCAGGTTCGAGAAAGGGTTGACAATGGGTTTGATCTCACCAAGTTCAAGAGACTGGCTGCCTAGAATGCAGTGTTGAGAAGGATCCTGAAGTAGACCCTAGGTTTATGGGAAAGGCCGCCACATTGATTGACAATGTCTGGCCTGGGGACTGGGGAATGGGGAGCGGAACGCTCCTGGCTGCAGCTGGGTCAGGTGATGCTGGGCACATCCTGCTACCAAAGGCAATTTACATTTATACCACACTTCGCGATTTACAAGCAGATTCCCAACCTTAGCCTCAGCTCATTCTCACCACAACCCTGTGAGTTGGATCTTTGTGGCGGGGAGGGAAAAACAGGTTGTGTCCTGTGTCTAAGGCTCCACGGCCAACTGACTTCACATTCACTGCTGCCTCCAGGCCCTGAAACCACCGGGGATTCCCCCTGGCTCCCAACTTCCAGAAACTGGAAACCAAGCCATGCCTAAGCTCCCCCACCCACCAGGCTTTTGACCACTTGCTGCATAGAGTTGCCTCTGCCATTTGCATAGCCTTTCGCTCCCTAATCCAGCGAACACAACGGCAGTGTGCAACAGCCTCACAGGCCCCACCTAACACGCATTCAAAGTCCCTCCCTTCCCAGAAACAGTCTCTCAATTTGCCTAAACACATTCCAGAACTGTGACGTGGCCATGCCCATTCCCAGGCCGGGCCAACGGTCTCCTGAGAACCTTTCCACGGGCCCCACACGGCCTGGCTTCCCTGCTCAAGAGGGCTCCCAGGGGTTCGATGCCCAGGATAGTTCAGCTCCCAGCGTGGAGAAATAAAAGACGACCAGTCGGCTGTGGTGTCTCCTGATGCCACATGAAGGAAGCGAACCATCAGGGCAGGTAGTCCTGGACCTCTCCAGTGTGTCCCCGTAACCCCATCGCACGCAGGTACCCTTCACCTGGGTGACCCACTCCCATGGGCAGGGCTGGATGAAAGCACAGGTAAGATTGGCCATAAGCTACAGCAAGTCCTTATCAATCTGACCTGCCATCCAGGCTGTTGTGACTTCAGATGGGAACCACCTTCTTTGCAGGCATACCAGTGGTTCTGCCTGGAGCCTTCCAAGCTCACTCAAGCCAAGCCGGGTACTCTGCAAGGTCCACCCACCTCTTCTGGCTGCCCTTCACCCAACCTTGGCCTGATCCCCCCCTTCCAGCCCCGCCTTCTCTTGGCTTCTGTTCCTTCGCAGGATCACGGCATCTAAGCCTCCCCATCCCTTGGCAACATGGGCTCCAAGGAGGGCACCCTAAGAGGGCAGACTCCAGCCCCACGGAGCTGGGCTTGGGGCCCTGGCCAGGAAGCTGGAAGGCACATATCCCCTCTGCCCGTTCACTTCCACGAGGCTCCATTCTGGGTTCCCCTTCTTGTCCTGGGCCTCCAGGACAGTCACCAGCTGGCCTGCCTGCAGACTCACTTCATGGCTGCTTCTGGCCACAAAGGGGTACACTGCCACCACCTGAAACACATGGAAAGTGACACAGAAATGGTCGGGGGGTGGGGGAAGGGGAGGAGACAGACAGACTCCACCCAGAGAGGCTGTCCGTCCTGCTCCCTCCCACCTGCCTCAGTCCCCACTGCTGGGCTGTCACCACCTCCCAAGGACATCCTGTATGCTACAGATGAAGGCTACCTCTGCTACTTCCGCCACCAATACCCACTATGTGGCAGGTTCCGTCCCAGCACTTTACCTCGTGTTGATGCTCACAATTATATAATCCCAGTTGGCCCATTTTTCAGATATGGAAGTTGAGACTCCGAGGGGTCAAACAACTTATTCAGAGATCACATGGCAATGAAGCCAGGCCTGTCTGGCCTCAGCCCACTGCTGCTATCTCACTGACTAGAAGGCATGGCCTTCTCTGCCTCATCACCTCCCCCCCACCCCGCCCTGTCTAAAGGTGTCATCTGCTCAGGCCCATTTCCCAGCTTGGAGTACAGAAAAGAGGTTGGGTGACTTGGTCATGTTTTCGGGAAAAGCACTGAGCTGGAGGAAAAATTGGAGGGAAGGGCATTTATCAGGCTCATATTTCACCTCCCTGGCCTCAGTTTCATCATCTGCAAAATGGACGTGATATTATCCTCCCCCCCAGGTGACTGTGGGAATTTAATGAATGATGAAGGCCTGTGCCTGGTACACAGTAAGGGCTCAGTAAATGCAGGCTGCTCTGATTATTTTTACCGTTCCTACTGTTATTGTGGCCAAGCCTCAGGAACAATCAGGAGCAAGGGAAGACTGGGAGGACCCCACATGTGTGGACCCAGGAACAGGGGAGGCAGCTGATGTGTCTGGGAAGATGGACCTAGAGACACTGCCCACCCTGGGTGGAGCAGGGGCTCAACTGGGGGGCCAGGCCCTCTCGTGAGATCCTCGTGGGTCCTTTGCTGATAGGTGGGAACGTCCTGCAGGAGGCAGGCTTGATGCACTAATTGTGGCTGGTACTCCAGGCACTGGCCCTTGGAGCCTTCCCAGGGACGCGCCACAAGCCACAAACGTCAGATTCCACAGGCTTCCATGCAGCCCCCACGCGGCCGACTTCAGGCTCGTCTCTGGCCTGAGACACCGCCTGGCTATTCACTGCAAGCCTCTGGGTTCCCACCCCTTGTCCCCCCGGGCCCTTTCTGCTGCTCAACTGTCACCTGTGAAGCTCCTCCTTTCTAACTGGGAGCGTGGCCTCCCTTTACTGAGGTTCACATATGCCCGCCCGGCTTTCCTATCCCATCCAGCCCTCACGGCGACCCCACTGAGCTGCTCTCCCTCCAGAACTCTGTCCCAGCAAAGTCAAACCCTTCCGTGGCTTCCCATCACTGCCTTGTGTTTTGAGATATAAGTCAAATACCGTGACAGTCATCTTTCTAAAGCGTACAATGCAATCGTTTTTAATACGTTCAGAGGCTGAGCAACCCTCACTACTGATTCCAGAACATTTTCATCACCTCAAAAACAAACCCCATGCCAGACAGCAGCACGTCCCATCCCCCAACCGCAGCCCCTGCCAGCCACTGATCCACTTTGTGTCTCTGCATTTGCCGGTTCTGGACTCTGGACTTTTCATATAAGCGGAATCACACAGCACGTGGCCTCTCGTATCACACTGAATGTGGAGGCAGGTATTGGCACCTCCTTTTTTATGGCTGAGTAATAATTAACTGGACGGATACGCCATATTGTGTTTACCCATTCATCTACTGGTGGACATTTCACTTGTTTCTAATTTTGGGCAGTTATGGATAGTGCTGCAGTGAACGTGCATGTACGTTTCCCATTGCTTTTAAGTAAGGGCTGACACCCTCACCGAGACCACCAGGCCCTGCTGGCCTGGCCCTGCCCACCTCGCTAGCAGCGCCTCACCCCTGCCCTCCTCTTCCCGGACCACACCTGCTTTAGTCAGTTCCTCACGAGCCCCTGTCTGGGCCTCTGCATTCCCAGAGCACGCTTTCTGGGGAGCTCTTCCCCTCCACATCCCAGCACACCCCCTTCAGCCAATCAGTCTCTGCTCACCCTTCAAATCTGAGAAAAAGCCATCATTTTTCTGAGAAAAGCCTTTCCTGAACCTCTCCCACACCTGGGGCCCTGGCATGTATCACTGCTCTAACTTTACAATTATCCACATGATTATTTTATTACTTGCTCAGATTATAAATCTGAGGAAGGCGAGGACCAGGATTTACTTGTGCTCATCATTAGGTCTGTCCTCTAGCACACTGCCTGGCAAATATTGAATGAATGAACGAACGAACGAATGAATGAATCCCACTTGTCCTGCTGATAGGGAGCAAGGGGTTGCTGATGTGGCAGGGATGGGGGTTTCCTTCTTCCAGGTCCACTCCTGACCAGGACACCGGTGTGGCCACTGACCAAGGCCCTGGCCTCATGGGACGGTAGCCTCTTGGAACAGGAGGAAAATGAAAGCCCCACTCCAGGTGGCCATGCAGAGACAGATCCCACCCCTCTCCCAGACTCACCTGGGTCACTGTTGGGACGGAGGGGACTGGGGCTGGGCTGGGCTCTGGTGTTAGATGATGGGAGTCCTTGGGAGGCTGCACCTGCTCTTTGACCTCCTCCTGACCGGGGATGACACGGTACAGCTCCAGCTTCCCAGCTGGCACGTAGCCTCGATGCCCTACAGGACATACAGAACGTTATCGGGCTGCGGACCGCCCTCCCCACCCTTCAGGGGTAGAGGAAGTTACCACCATTTCACGGAAGTGAATACCTCCGACACAGCTCTCCAGCCCAAAAGAGGACCTGAAAAGGTCATGGCAGGAACCTCACAAAGCCACCCCCAACCCACTCCCACTCACTGTTTCTAGCCTCTACTTGCACACCCTCACTGACAGGGAGCTCATTCCCTACTGAGGCAGCCTACTCTGTTTTGAACAGCTTTGACAGAGATTAAAAAGTTCTTCCTGGGGCTGGTATGAAAACTGCTTTTCTGGTGCTGGGCCCACGGGTCCCCTCCCCCTCTAGCAGAGGCCCAGAGCAGGGCTGCTTCCTCACCCCACGACGGCCTTTTCCAGGAGGCAGAAACTGCCTTTCCCTTCTCCAAGTGCCCCCAGTTCCTGCTCAGGAACAACTACTCCAGTGCCGTTCCGGCTGCTATGGCTGTGCACGGTCAGCACTTCCCAAGGGCCCACGGGGTGCCAGAACTGGCATTCGATTGTCTAGCTTTCACATCCACCCTCCGGGTCAGGACTCTTGTCTCCATCTGATGGCTGAGCCAACACAGCTTAAGAGGCTCCGTAACTTCTCTGGGGTCACGCAGTTAGTAGGGTGGCAGGCTGGGGATCCCGGCTCCGTCCTCTTGACCCCAGGGGCCAGCTTGAACACCCAGGCAGCTGGGTCACGAAGAGTGCCCTTTCACGATTTCCGCTCGATTGTATCGTTTTCTTAAGTTTTTGATAGACTCACTTTTTAAACCTTAGACCTGTTCTATCAATAATTTGAAGAAAATATCGGCTTCTGTACTGGTTCTAGTTTTTCTCAAACGCAGAAAAACATTTCAGTAACAATTACAATAAACAATCTGAAGGGGAAAAGCTGTCTGTGGATCCCCACCGGGTCCTGTGTCACCCTCACCTCGTGGGTCACGTGCCCCTTTTTGGAAGACATTGCAGGCCATCCTGTCCTGGGTTCCAAGTGCCCCTCGCCTCCTGCCCAGTTACACTGGGGCGCCCAGACCTGAGCAGCACACCCGAGGGTGGGACCAGTGCGCAGGAGACAGGACAACATCTCCCTCATTCTGGATGTCAGATGTCTCCCATGTGGCTGGGATCCAAGCGCCCCCTCTCTGCGAATCTACATCTTTCAGAGCGAGGCTGGAGTTCTCTCCATACATCTCTGTCTACCCCGGTGGTCTGTGAAGTCCCCAGGCAGGGTCCTTGTCTTCTCTGCACAGCGCTCAGCACACAGTAGGTGCTTGATAATGCACGCAGCAACATGAGACTGCCTGCCTCTTGTTGGCATACCATACCAGCTGGCTGTGCCCCAAGCCCTGCATTTTCCCCTGTGCCAATCCCCATCCTGGGTTTGCACAGCCAGGCTCTGGCCCACACTAGTGCCCGGATCTCCCCGCTGGTTCCTGTTGGGTGGTTTTCCCAGAGGAAGGGGAAGAGCCCACGAAGTCCCACGTACCCCCAGTGTCCACCAGCCAGCGGCTGCTGTTGCCTTTGGTGTCCTTGTTTTGAAGGAGAGCCACAATCTGGCCCCGCAGCAGCGTCAGGTCCAGAGTCCCAACCCCACTGATGTTGCTTGTCACCTGGTACAGCTTCTCCGGGCCATATCTGCTTAGCAGCGCCTGCACCTGGCGTTCAGCCCCTGGAAGGAGCGGCTGGGGGGCGGGAGGGAGGGACAGACAGAGACACGGGGGCCTGAGTTGGCGTGTCAAAGCCAGTGCAGTGTTTACCCACGTGCCGACGGCCAGGGGACCTGGGCTGATCCAACCTCTGCTGCCGACAGGCATCCCAGCCGGGCAACAGTCTCCTCGCCAACAGATGGCTGGACCACAGGAAGAACACACACTCTTAGCAGCCGAAGGGATCTCAGAAAAAACAACAACAACAACAAAAAAAACCCTCTAATTTAACCCCTAAAACCCCTCTAGGTCTACACTTCTGGGATTTTCTAAAATCCTAATTTGGGTCCTGAAATTTCTCAGTTCCAGCACTCTAGGACTGGGCCCTAAACTCTGGCCCCAGCCTCAAGCTGAATCATCCCACAGGAAAAAGCCCGGCAGGGCTCTTAGCGGGGCTGTGAGCTTCCCACGGCCACCTGGCCTTCCTCGTGTGGCTGCTGTGACAGCCAGCACAGGGTGACACGCACAGACCCTCCCTCACGTGCGAAGGAAGGGAGTGCTATCTTTTATTCCACAACTGTTCATTGAGCACCTACTGTTTCCAAGGCCCGGGAAGCCTTGTGAATGGGGTAGTGGAAACACAGAAGACAGCTTTGCCCTGATGCGAACTGCCACCCAGCTGGGAAGAATGACTCAGTGGCACTGTCCACCCATCCAACGACCTCCTGGCATTGCCTTTGTTTTCTTGCTCATGGTTTCCAGAAGTATCACCAAGAAGGGACTCGGGGACGACTGTCCCCTTTTTGTAAAACAAAGGAGAAATTTAAGATGTTCAATATAGATCTACCATACACTCTCTGACTATGCATCATATTCTATATGGTTATTTCTGGGAGAAGAGGTGTTGGTGTAGGGAAAACAGGCAGAGGTGCCGTTCAGGGGCATTTGGGCACAGACTCTGCCATTAGCCCTACTCCAGAGGGTTCGCTAGTCAGGATCGAGAACCAGGAGGACCTGGTGTTTCTAAATAGGCCCTTAAATGGAAGTGGAGACAGGGTGGCTTTCCCCGCCGTGCCCTCCCCCCCACCCCCCCGCCCCAGAATGCTGGTGTTAACCCGAGTATAAAAGCCAGTGGTGTAGAAACATTTGCCTCCTTTCTCAAGTCTGAGAGAGGCCCTAGGAAGAGAACAGCAGTATTCCCTGGAGGAGCCGAGGGGAGCCAGGGAAAAATATCACCAGGAGTGATGGGACGGAAGCACTCCTGGGTGACCACCTCGCTTCTGTGGGTTCTGCACCCTCAGGCAGAGAAGTCTGGAATGGATAGGGGGAGTGTGGGCGGTGGGGCAGAAACAAAGGTGGAAAAGAAGGTGCTTCCCTTCTCTTCTACTGACTTGCAACACATACTGGGGTTATGATGTTCCCATTTGTTTTCTCTTTTTTGTTTCTCTGTGTCTCCTTTCTACAATCAGCTTGGGATGCTTTTCCGATAAGAACGTTATTGTGTCTTAAGTAGAAAGAGAGAGGAGGCTCCCACGCCCCGGGACCCATACGAGTGCCTGCTCTGTGATTTTCTGCACCTTCCTCTCCCCGCATAGCAGGGCCCCTGCCACACCCCCCATGAGACCTCTGCTGGGGCAGTGTCAGCGTAGGGGAGGAGGTGGGGATGGCTGTGGCCCAAGCAGGAGTCAGCACCCCTCGGAACGGCCATGCATCTCTGATGGTCTTTGACCTTCTCTGCACTCCAGCCACGTGCCCAGGCCACTTGTATGGGCGCGCTCTGCTGGGCTCCTTTACTTGTCCCTCTGTGTCCCCTTCCCCCTTCTGGGGAATCCTGGTACTGTCTCCTGACCCTTAATTTCGCAATTCCACGTACGACTGAACACCCAGTTTCAATTTCCTCAAATCCAGGCCCGTCCTCCTCTGGGGACTCTTTCTCCTTTAGCTACTTCAGCTCTGTTTACAAAACAGACTACCTAGGGGCACCTGGATGGCTTAGTCGGTTAAGCATCTGACTTCGGCTCAGGTCATGATCTCATGGTTTGTGAGTTCGAGCCCCTTGTTGGGCTCTGTGCTGACAGCTCAGAGCCTGGAGCCTGCTTCCGATTCCGTCTCTGTCTCTCTGCCCCTCCCCTACTCGCTCTCTGTCTCTCTCTCTCTCAACTATAAAACATAAACAAAAAAAATTTTTTTTAAACAAAACAGATTATCTGTGTATCTCCTTCAAGTGGACTGGAAGGTACCCTTTCCTTATATTTTAGAGAAAAATATTTTACAAAAAAAAAAAAAAAGCTGCACCCCATTGGCAGGTGAAGGACCGAACGGTCTACGGGACAAGGAGGGACACTTACCTGTACGGTGGGAGGTGGCAGCACTTTCTCAAAGTTCTCTTGAAAGGAGCGAAGCTGGTGACCAGTCTGGCCCAGCACATCTTCCACCAGCTTCCTGAAGGCTGGCTCGGAGAGGTGGTGGTGAGGCAGCTGGGTGGGGCAGACACTGTCATCAGAACACGCTCTGGAGAAAGGGGACAGAAGGACTCTGGCAGCCTACGCTCCAGCCCCGATGTGTTACGATGGGTCTTTCTGTCTTTGTCGGCTGCCATTTTTGCCTGCCGACTGCCCCACTCTCTGTCCTTCAAGAAAGCATCCCTCTGGGAGGGTCTCGCGGGATTGCCCACTGTGGTGCTGTAGCCACACGGCTGGCAGGCACGGCCACCCTTCTCCCATCCACCGTGATCAGCCCACGGACTGGACAAGCAGCCCGCGCAAGGCTCAGAGTCGTCCTCCCGCAGATTTAGTATGTGAAGGCTGAGAACGACAGAATAACGTTTCCCCTAGCTTCTGAGATGTGAAGCTGTCTCTCCCACCGTGCAGAAAAAGGGTCTGCCTGAGAATGAAGCCAACCCGGAGAGGGACACAGAGCCAGGAGGGGGAGCGAGAGTCAGAGCCCCGACAACACTATCTGTACTGAATGCAGCCTGCCCGGGGCTCATCCCCTCCGGAGCCTCCCAGTTATGCAAGTCACGACGCTATTCTTTATGCCTAAACTGGGTTGGAGCCCAAGGAGTTCTGAGTAATGCTCCACGCTGAGCCCCTGGCCCTGCTAGCCATCTCCAGCATTCTTACCACACGACCTAGGAATGAGTTAGACCCCACAGCTAACAGAGACATGTCCTCTCTCTGCTTGTCACCAAACTCACTGCTCTTGGCTCTGACTCAGAGCCCTTCCCCCGCCCTCCAGGATGCGGACAGACTGAGGCTCCACCGTGCAGGCCTTTCTTGGGCTCCACAGGACCGGTCCAGGGGGAGGGGCCATGGGCCACAGACAGGAAGCGGGCACCAATCACTGACAGGCCCAACCAGGAAATGTCCCCTTTCAGCTTTTATAAAGCTGACCTTCCCGCTATTGGCACCCTGTAACACTCCCCAGCCCCGCACATCCCGGTCTGAACACCAGGGGCCTGGCAGCCTTGGAGGGAAAACTAGAGGGCGGGAAGAGAGTGACAAGATCATCTAATCAGATTTACCCTCTGCCTTCAGGAAAGAGAAATGCTCCTTTTTGCAGACGGTTCAGGCTTAATTGAATTCAAAAAGAGTGTCTGAGATAGAACTCTGTATTAAATGCTTGGAAGGCCAAAAAGAATAAAGCCTACAGTCCCAGCCCTCCTCAATAAGGGGAAACAGCTTCATCCAGCAGCCCAACAGAAGGCAGTCTCTGCTAAGTGCTTCACAGAGCACATCCGAAGGGCTGGTGGAGGACAGAGGGCGGTGAGATGGGCTCTCCCAGCCGGGAGAGGGGATCCGGAGGGCTTCATGGAGAGACTTGTTCATCTTTCACATGTTTGGGGAGTTCCCGCCATACGCCAGGCACTGTGGAAGGCATGGGGGACAATGGGGTAGGGGTGTTCCGGGCCAAGGAAGGAGTCGGTGCAAAGGGCCATGGTCACACTCAGAAGAGGTGTGCTGGAAGGGGCTGCGGGGGTGCAGTGAGGCACAGAGCCTCCACGGAGGTGGAGCATGTGTGATTTAGAGGAAATCTCATGCAACAAACTGCATGGGGGCAGCTGAGCTGGAGACCATGAGGCAGAGGAGACAGCATGTGGTATGGGGAGTGCTGGAAATGTCCGGGGGGCCAGACCCACAAGCCCCTCAGCTCGGATGCTGACATCAGAGAGAGACTGGAAAGCAGCAGAGTCTGCCTTCCTGTGTCAACCCCAGTTTTCAAGAATCAAAGTTTGCCCTTGGAAGTTTGTCCAAACCTCTTTGCAAGCTCTTTATGCTTTCAGCAGACAGCTCTTCTAACAGGCTGTCAAGCATTGTTCAGAGCCTGGGCTCCAGGGTTGAACTGCAAGGGTTCAAATCCTGCTATCAGCAGGGGGGTGGCCTTGGGCAAGCCGTTTAACCCCTCTGTGCCCGGGGCTTCCTTTTGGAATGATGACAATAACACCACCTACTCTACAGGGTCACTGTGAAGATTAGGTGAGACAATTCACGGAAGGTACTCACTAAGTGCTCACAAGGAGGCGGCTGCTAGAAGAATAGTAGCAGCAGAACGAGGCTTGGGACATTCACTCCTGATTGTGTAGAAGGGTCCTGGCCTCTGTCACCAATGTCCAATACACCCCAAGGCCTGGCCCCAAGGTCTGCTATTTTCCCAGCAGAGCCTCTTCCGCTTCTGAATCCCAGAGCCCAGGAATGGCCTGAAGTCCCAGTTCTACCCTTGCTTACATGATCTGATTCCATTAATGGAAGGAGAACCGGCATCAGAGAGATCCAGAAGGTCCCCGTGGGCTCCTCCCAAGCACCTGATGGCCTGTTTGGAAGGCCCCCCATCCCAGCCCCCGCAAACAGCTGACTGAAGGGGCCAAGAGGCCTTGCCTGGCTATCCTACAGAGGCCTTACCTGGGCCAAGCTGCCCTCTGCCCTCTGCAGCACTTGCTTTGCAAGGTCCCTCTGGAGGTCCACGAACGTGTGCAAGATCTGGCCCAGCCACCGCATGGCCAGCTGGTTAAGCTGGGGGAGTTCAGCCACCAACAGGGAGTTGAGGGCCTGGTACGTGTGCCGGGCCTCCTGCTCCTCGTACGTCACGCTGCCCACCTCCAACAGCTTCTCTTCCACCCTCTCGAAGTCCAGTAGTTTGTCCAGACGCTTCTTGACCAGGTTCTGAGGGCCGCTCAGGGCTTTAGCGAGGCTGCACAATGGCTGCCATACCAGGCCTTCCAGCCGCTGCTTCTGTGGGGAGAGGTGAGCTGGGGGCTGGGCAAGGAAGTGGCAGAGGACAGGCACCTGGGAGAAGGGGTTTTGGAGGCAGGTAGGACTGGGCTCTAGTCCCGCCCCCACAGACTAGCCGTGGCCTCTTGCGTGTTATGGAACCTTTCTGGGCCTCCACATGCCCATCTGAAAAACGGGGACGGTGCACATACGAGCTTAGCAGAGTGCCTGGCGCTTCCCAGCATCTGTGCACAGGTCTGAAAAGATCTTGTATAGAGTGGTGATCGCAAACACAATCTTTGGGGGCTCAGATCCCAACTTGCCATTGACCATCTGAGTCACTGGGGAAGTCACCCTCTCTGAGCCTCCAACTCTCATCTGCAGAATGGGGCTCTTGATAGCATCGACCCCGTGAGCCACGTTGTGAAGATTAAATGAGATGAAGACTGTAAAGGGTTCAGCAGCTTATGTGCCTGGCAGACAGCAAGGCACAACAAACATTAGTGGGGGCTATTTTTATCAGTAAAATGCATTAATAATAATCCCTGCCCTGCTGACAACTCTGGGCGGTTGCGGATGTGACAATCGTGTAAAGGTCCTGACTTCTAAATATTCTTCTTTTTCTCCTTCTTTTTTTTTTTTTTTTTTTTAAGTAATCTCTACACCCAATGTGGAGCTCGAACTCCCAACCGCGAGATCAAGAGCTGCATGTTCTACCGACGGAGCCTGCGAGGTGTCCCCTAAATATCGTTCCTAATAGGCTCTGCCGCCTGCCTGAAAAGCAAGGGGAAAGGAGAGGCTGCACTTACAAAGTCTGGGAAGGCCTGGAGCTGGAGGTCTCCCATCAGGCTGCAGTACTGCACCACCGGCCCCCCAGGGATGTCCAGCTCGGATTCCTGCGGCCTGAAGCGGAGGAAAGCCTGGACCCCGAGCAAAGGAGAGACAGTCAGTCATGGCCCATCACAGCCATCTCACGCCTGTATCCCCACCCCCCAACTCTACCCTCAAAGAGACTGTCCAGGCTCTCTGCACACCCACCGTGACAGGGAAGCACACAGCCTAGTCAATCCTTGCACAACTTGGGTGATTAGAAAGTTCTTCCTTGGACTGAACCAACATCTCTCTCCCTATTCCAGCGCTTTCCAAACTTCATGCCTTTGCCGATCACCTTTGTGGTTTTACTGCCACGTCCATGTTCCACACATTCTATTAACACTTGAAATCAACTAACCATGCCTATTTGTATCAAAGAATTAAAAAAAAAAAAAACAACAACAACCCACTGATGACACTACCATAAGAGGAAAACCAGCAATCACTGTCATAAATAGGCATGTAAGAGTAATTGCAATAAAAACGTCGTTAAGTTCTGTCTGGACATCATTGCCTACTGAAGGCTCCCAGCCCGAGACTCGCCCTGCCCGTCTTTGTTTGTTTTTTTTAATGTTTATTTTTGAGAGAGACAGAGACAGAGCTTGAGCGGGGAATGGGCAGAGAGAGAGGGAGACACAGAATCGGAAGCAGGCTCCAGGCTCCGAGCTTTCAGCACAGAGCCCGACGCAGGGCTCAAACTCACAGACTATAAGATCATGACCCGAGCCGAAGTCGGACGCCCAACCGACTGAGCCACCCAGGCGCCCCTCGCTCTGCCTGTGTTAAAGACACACAGGCAAAAGAAGGTTCTCCTGGACTGGGGATTACAAGAGGGAGTTGCGTGCTTGTTATGGGATTGCATGTCAATGCTGTGTCTGTCACATAAGCCTGAGTCTGGGGAAATGCGGCCAAATGCTTCCAAATATCTGTCCTACCTGCAGAGCCACATGTGTCTCTCATATGCCTCTGGTTTCTCTCTCATGGCCTCTCCATCCTTTTTCTTGAGAGCCTTCCCCGCCCAGCTCGTTGTCCTGTGACAGGATCCTGCTGCCGGATCCTTCCGCCGGGGGGCCCGGGATGGAGCAGGAATGAGCAGGGGGATCTGCCCCACACAGAGGGAACTGTGGCCTCCCTCATTTTACACGCTTCCCGTAAGGCCACCCCACACCCCACTGTACGAAGAGCCTGTGATCATCTGACCAGACTGCTTTGCACCAATGGACACGACTGAGAGCGAAACCACAGGAAAGGGACACAGTGGATGGAATGAGTCAGCATCCATCACAAAAGTGAAGGACGCTTTGGGCACGAGGCAAATGACGTGTCGGAAGGCATGCAAACTGGGGTTCCTGCAGGCTGAATTCAGCCTCTAGAAATATTTTTTCTTGGGCCTGTACAGCATTTAAATTTTCATTTGTCGTTCACATGGACACATCAGGGGATTTTGTCTAAAAGTCTGAATTTTCAGTTGTTGTCTTTTTTTCCCCCCTAAAATCAGAACTGGCTACTCTGGGTCCACACTCCCAAACAGCAACAGCTTCCCCGAGCCAAGTAACAGCTGCCCCTTTAGCTTGGAACCATCCGCCCATCCAGTCAGTCAAATTCTAAATATTGTTATGTATTTAACGCTCCTGGAAAGTCTTGTAAATAGCCTGTTAGATATTAAGCCTTGAACACCTGCACATTTCACTCGGTAATATTACCTGCCTGACTCCTTCAGGCACCTGAGTCTGTCACCTGCTCTAGGTGCCAGAATGGCAGGGTCCCTCTAGAGGGCTCGGACGCCAGTGAATTTTAACCAAGCTCATTCCCTACCAGCTCAATGGGCTTGGAAGCTAAGGGTTGGGGAGTGCTTGCCCAGGGCCTTCTTCTGACCTACAGCCAGTGACTAGGTGACCTCTTCCGTTTGGTTCCCGCAGCTGCTGCCTCTGCCAGCTTGTCAGATTAGCCCAGCGTGCCTCCTGCCTGGGGGGCCCAGCCCAGCCCACCCATCATTAACTGCAAGATCCTCACCTCCAGATTAGCCAGGTAAACAGCCACGTTGTTCTTCGTCTCGGTCACACACAGCGACACCCAGTGCAACCTCTCTTCTAAGTAATCGAATTCCTTGTCTTCTGTCTGAGAGGAGAGTTTGTGAGAGCTGAGAATATCCCTGGGGGAGGCAGTGAGGCAGTGTAGACCCACACCCGCATCCCAAATCCTCACGGGGGACCACCTCGCCCAGCCCTGCCCCTCAGAGCCACTTCCTACGGCCCCAAAGCGGAGTGGGACGGTTAGAGGCAGTGAGTGCGGCCTAATGGATTTGTACTCAGACCATGAACTCCGATACACGAGCGAGCGTATGAGTCCTGGTTCACTTGCTTCCTAGCTGTGGGACCTTGGGCAAGTGTTTTACCCTCTTTGAGCCTGTTCTGTCAACTGCAAATGGGGTAATCAAAACACCTACTTCACTGGGTGGATCAAACCATGCCTGGTTCAGAGGAGGTATTCGATCAGCCTGAGCTGCTGATAGTTATTCAGAGCTGGTTCCTTACCCAAACCCAGAGATCAGCTCTCCTGTCTGCATACAAAAAAATACTCAGAGAAAGAGAAGCACAGGAGGCAGAGGAGAAAGCCCTACCCTGGCTCTTCAGAATCACGTGAGGGGACCACCTCTGCCACCTCCTGGCTATGCCGTGTTGGGCACTCCCTTCACCCGCTTAGCCTCAGCTTCCTCATCTCCGAAAGGGGTCTAAGCCTGCCCCACCCACTGCATAGTCCTGCTCCTTGGGATGGCTGGGATGCAACCCTTCCTCCGTCGCCCCCGCCCTGGGAGCTCACCCTGGGCACAAGCCCAGCTTCCTGCTTCAGCAGCTGGCTCAGCCGGGTGGTCTTCTTGGAGAGGGTGTGCGTGTTGATCCGGGCCAGCCTCTCCCGGAGCGTCAGCTGCCCCACTTTGGTATACTTGGAGGCTGCACCAACAGAGGACAGAGAAGGCATGGGAACCAAAGCGGACCCAGGAAAGCAGGCATCCCTGACACACCTGGTCCGGCACCCACCCAGAGCCCTCTTCTCAGACATCAGCGTCACGTCCATTAGGATGGCAGGCTGCCAAGGAAGAGCACAGGGCTCGGCACCCCTCGCTCCAAGGTGTGAGCCCCGGCTCAGGAGCTGTGGGACTTTGGCAAGTCGCCACTTCTTGGGCCCATTTCTTCATTTGCACACGAGACCAGCCCCCTCGTGTGATTGCTGGGAGGGTCACATAAGATAGTGGGTCTGAAGGCACTTTCTAAAGAAGAGGGAGGTGATTTGCCTGGGGCCCCGTGGCCAGTGCTAGCCAGGCCAGGCTGGGGCGCACACATCCCCGGTCCTGGTGTAGGACCGGTCTGCCACCCAGCCCCGGGGCCTGAGTTTGACACCCAGCTCTGCCTCTTCCCAGCTCTGTCAGCTCTCATTTTACCTGGAGTGTAGATTGTAAGGCTCAGCCCAGATAAGGAATGAAAGACGTGTCACGGTCAGCCCCGGGAAACGTGAGCTGGCTAAACTAGCACCTCTGTACCATCTAGGTCGTGCGGTTGCGTTTTCTCCCTGCTTGGGACACGGCTTCCTTTTCCAAGTCCTTCCGTTCCAACAACCTGAGAGATAGAGTTCCCCACCCACTAGCTGCTCTTCCCAAGGTATATATACACGGCTCCTGGCCTCCCCCTATTCATGTCCCCTCCGCAGTAGAGCAGCCTCCTGGTTCGGATGGGACTGATCTCACTTTAGTTCAAGGGGTGGGGGCTCACGGGCATAAGCCAGTTCGTGTAATCCCAAACCCCTGGCCACAGTGATTGGTCTCAAGAATGAAACCTAAACCAGGCCCAAGCCAATCAGCTCATGGCATTCTCCAAAGCGTGGCGATTGGTTCAGGGGGAGCACATGACCCAAGTGGATCCTATCAGCATGAAGCTCCAATTTAATTTTATGACTAAGGGGAGAAAGGCCCCGTCTTCTCCTAGAGGCTTTGCTGTGCAGATGTGAGTCTTGGAACTACTATCATGAGGGAGGCCAGCCTGAAGATGACGCTGACACACAGTAAAGACCAGAGATAAGAGAATTATGGGAAATGGAGCCAGCCCCCTGATTAAATCCTACCGAAAGCCCATATTATCTCTGGACTTGTGGTTACATGAGCTGCTACATTCCCTTTATTAATGAAGACAGTCTGAGATTGAGTTTTGGATCCGGAAGCATTCTCACTGATAACAGCCCCTAAATCCCCCCAGTCCTTACCCACTTCCTTGCGCCTCTTGTACTCATTGATGTTGGCGTTCACGTCTTGGAGGGCAGAGGCAGCCCTCTGAAGTACAGGGTAGGCACTGGCATCAGGATCTGTGTTCTCCAGGATTTTCTGCAGCAGCAACGGGTACTTGGTAATCCTCTGCAGAGGGATTACCAGTAAGAAACTGAGGCCTGAGGGCCCAGCTTGTGGCCTGGGGGAGAAGGCTGGCGTTAGGTAGGTAAAGCCCACCCTTTCGGGCACCAGGAGGAGTGGGCTCTGGTCCCAGAGCTGCCGTTGAACTCGCCGTGGGCTCTCAGGTAAGTCACCCTCCTTCCATGGCCCTCGGTTTCCTCATCTGTAACGCGTGAGGTCTAGATGTTAGATAGGCAGTGCTACTTCTCACTGTACCTCTTTCTGGGCCCTGAGTCCCCATCTGTACTAAATGCTACGGTTAGTTCTTTGTCCTCGGCTTCCTTGGCCTCTCAGCAGCAGACACAGCTGACTGCTCCCTGCTCTTATTTTTTTTTTTTTTAATGTTTATTAATTTTTGAAGGAGAGAGAGACAGAGCGTGAGCGGGGGAGAGGCAGAGAGAGAGAGGGAGACACAGAATCAGAAATGGGCTCCAGGCTCCGAGCTGTCAGCACAGAGCCCGACGAGCGGCTCTAACTCACGAACCGTGAGATCATGACCTGAGCCGAAGTCGGTCGCTTAACCGACTGAGCCACCCAGGCGCCCCTGCTCCCTGCTCTTAAAACAGTTTCTTCTTTTGGCCCCATAGATGCCCATTGTCCTGCTTCTCCTTCTCCATGGGCCATTTTCTTGGCCTGTGGCTTTAAGCACATCCCAAACCCAGATCTCCATTTCCAGCTTCTGTCCAGAGCTCCAGACTCACACAGTCAACTGCCTGCTTGACACGTCCACTTGGCAATATCTCAAGCACAACTCCGTATGCGGGACATCCATTTTATATTTCATTCATTAAAATGGTTCTGTTGCTTTAAAAATCAAAAGTTTTAGGGGCGCCTGGGTGGCGCAGTCGGTTGAGCGTCCGACTTCAGCCAGGTCACGATCTCGCGGTCCGTGAGTTCGAGCCCCGCGTCGGGCTCTGGGCTGATGGCTCAGAGCCTGGAGCCTGTTTCCGATTCTGTGTCTCCCTCTCTCTCTGCCCCTCACCCGTTCATGCTCTGTCTCTCTCTGTCCCAAAAATAAATAAACGTTGAAAAAAAAAATTAAAAAAAAAAATCAAAAGTTTTCTGTGTCTCCCTCTCTTTCTGCCCCCCCCCACCAGTACTCTGTCTCTCTCTCTTTCTCTCTCAAAAATAAATAAAACATTTAAAACAATTTTTAAATCAAAAGTTTTAGGGGCGCCTGGGGGGCTCATTCGGTTAGGCATCTGACTCTTGATTTCGGCTCAACTCATGATCTCACAGTTTATGAATCTGAGCCCTCGTCGAGCTCCACGCTGACAGTGGGGAGCCTGCTTGGGACTCTCTCTCTTTCTGCCCCAACCCTGCTTGTGCACATGCACACACTCTCTCTCAAAATAAATAAATGAAAACTAAAAAAAAATAAAACTCGGGGGAAAATGGGTGATGGGCATTGAGGAGGGCAGTTCTTGGGATGAGCACCGGGTGTTGTATGTAAGCTATGAATCACGGGAATCGATCTCTGAAGTCAAGAGCACACTGTATACACCGTATGTTACCTAACTTGGCAATAAACTATATTTTAAAAAAATCAAATCAAATCAATCAATCAAGAAATAAATATTTTTTAAAAATGAACTGCTAAAAAGACTCGCTTGCCCAAACTCTAGACCTCAGCCTCAAGATCTCTTCCAAGGACAAATACAAATCTCAAAAACCCTCTTCACAAATACTAATAACAAGAAAATCTCCGGATCTGTCTGTATATTTATATACGTTGCATCTATTTTGAATATATGGCACTTTCTACCTCTAAGGTATTGCTAAAATTACTTAGCAAAACAATTCTCTTTAACCAGCTTAAAGAAAATGAAGCACTTACATAATCCTAGTATTCTTAAAAATTCTCAAAAATGGGGGTGCCTGGCTGGCTCAGTTGGTAAGCATGCAACTGTTGATCTTAGGGTTATGAGTTCCAGCTCCATGTTGGGTGTAGAGATTACTTAAGTAAAACTTCTTTAAAATTTCTCAAAAACAGAATAAAAACAACCAAAGTGAATTTCAGGTTTATGTGATCTGGGACAAGATTTGGTAATAAAGCTAGTTTATCAGTTTAGTTAAAACAGGCTTGTCTTGGGGCACCTGGGTGGCTCATTCAGTTAAGCATCCGACTTCAGCTCAGGTCATGATCTCACAGTTTGTGAGTTCAAGCCCCACATCGGGCTCTGTGCAGACACTTCAGAGCCTGGAGCCTGCTCTAGATTCTGTGTCTCCCTCTCTGTCTGCCCCTCCCTCCCTCTCTCTCTCAAAAATAAATAAACATTTTTTAAAAAGGCCTATCTCTACAGTCATCAACATTAAATATGAAATACTTATTCTACCCAGGTTTACTAAAATAAGCTCATGTTATCGCTGTTACAAAATTTGTCAATAAAAACTTGGTAGATAAAACTTAAAAAAATAAAAAATCAAAGTCAAAAGATTTTTAAAAAATCACAGGCACTTTATGTTTAGGATGCATTTAAAGTATTTAAGGGTAAAAAGTCATAATGTCTACATTTGTCTTTAAATAGTTTAGTATAAAGACAGATGAAACAAAATGTTAACACTGGTTAATTTTAGGAAGTGGCATACGTTTATTACATTCTTCCATTTTTCTACAGGTGTGAAAATTTTCACTAAAAAGCTAAAAAATAAAACAAAACACATGAACAACTAGCGTCAAGACCTCTTCCAGATGCACTATTTGATGAATGGATGACCATTTCTAGTCCCTTTCTTGATGATGTCTGGCATTTGCAGAAAGAATGCTCAAGTCAATGGCATCTGGGAAGAGGTTCCAACAGTCTTCCCTTGATCGTGACCAGCAGCCTTTAGACCTGCCTTTCAAGAAGCTCGCGAGGATTTCAAGCCTCAGTGTCTACACATGCCTCCTCCAAGAAGACTCACAGACGCTGCTCACAGCCATTCTCTGCCCCCCTCTCCATGGTACCCGTGCCTCTTGCTCTTCCTCCAAAGGAAATATTTCCAGACCAAATGTCCAGCAAAGATCAGTCATGAGGCTAAGAATAGGCAGAGCAGGTGGGTGCCCCTTCATTAGCTGCAGGGGGTTGGGGGGGTGGGTAGGGGTAGAATTACCTGTCAGGACATGCCTACGCTAACCATCTGCTCTCGCCACGGGTTTCCTAGCACTTGGCTGACCACGAGCAAGGGAGATGGAGAAAGTCACCAGATATTTGCAATACTCTATCCTCTGAGCTTACTTTCTATGGGAAAGGGCCAACTGCCTCCTGGGGACAGTTGTCACTCCACAAATAAGGGGATGGGGGGGGTCTTCAAAGAAATGATCACAGCTCTTCTCCAGAATTATCAAGCACTCATGACCGAATCACAGCAGCCTTTTATGTTTATGGCTTTTCTAAGGTAATCTGGAGAAAATGTTTAAGTAGCCTTTCAGACAGGCAACAAAAACTGAAAGATAATCCAAAGGGAGGGAGGGAGGGAAGGAGGGAGGGAGGGAGGGAGGGAGGGAGGGAGGGAGGAAGGAAGGAAGAAAAAGAAAGGAAGAAAAAGGGTGTGGGAAGGGGAAACAGGCCCGCTTACATTCTCTTGGTGGTAGCAGCAATTGGTAACATCATTTTGAAGAACAGTTTGGCAATTTGTGAAATGTACAAACCTTGTTCCATCGATCCTACTCCAGATATCTGCCCACAGAAATGTCAACTCAAGCGAGCAAAGATAAAGGTGGGAGCTACCAACAACTCTATTTATCGCAGTAAAAAATTGGAAACAAGCCAGATATCCATCAGTAGGGGCTTGGTTAAATAAACCACAGTCTGAGCTGCCCTGGAAAGGAACTCTGTGGGGCCATTAACAAGAACATGCTAGAAGTATTCCTAGTGTTGTGAAAAGATATTCATGACCGTGGTTAAGTGAAAAAGTAAGTTCTAGAAAAGCAGGTAAGTCAGAGCCCCTTTAAATTTCTCCTTCCTTCATTACTTTTCTTTCCATCCATCCATCCATCCATCCATCCATCCATCCAACACTTAGACTTCTGCGTGTAAAGTCTGTCTGCCTGTCTTTAAATGAACAGAAGAAAACCTGGATAGAAAAGGTTAACTATGAGGTGGAGAGATGGGGAAATGTGAGACCAATGGGGAATGGACTTTTACCTTTTACTTTATATATCTGTGTATTGTTTAAATATTCCTTTTTTTTTTTTAGTAAGCATACATTACTTTTATATTTATTTATTTGTTAAAGTTTATTTATTTACAGGGAGAAAGAGAGAGCATAAGTGCATGCACCTGTGCCTACAAGCAAGGGAGGGGCACAGAGAGAGGGAGAGAGAGAGAATGAGTAGGGGAGGGGCAGAGAGAGAGAGAGAGAAAATGAGTAGGGGAGGGACAGAGAGAGAAGGGGACAGAGAATCTGAAGTGGGCTCCCTGCTGTCAGCAGTGAGCCTGGGGCTTGAACTCACAAACTGTGGGATCATGACCTGAGTCGAAGTTGGGCACTTCACTGACTGAGCCATCTGTCAGCTCAGGTCATGATTTCACAGTCATGGGATTGAGCCCTGCATCAGGCTCTGCCCTGAGCGTGGAGCCTGCTTAAGATTCTCTCTTTCCCTCTGCCCCTCCCCAGCTCACGTGCTCTCTCTCTGTCTAAAATAAAAATTAAAATAGACAAATAAATAAAAATAAAACAAACCAAGATTGCCAATAAAGGAAAACAAAGAAGGTTTATCTGCCTTCTGCAAACTGCCTCCGCCATCATTCTGAGTGCTTCATGCCTCTGCAAGGCAGCCTCCCCGGCTGACAGCTGTACAATCAGAGGCAGAACTTCCTGCATACGGCAAGGGCGAGCCTTTGATCCCCTTGGCCCTCAAGGTGGGAGCTTCATTAAGAGACAGGATAGGGGCGCCTGGGTGGCGCAGTCGGTTAAGCGTCCGACTTCAGCCAGGTCACGATCTCGCGGTCCGTGAGTTCGAGCCCCGCGTCAGGCTCTGGGCTGATGGCTCAGAGCCTGGAGCCTGTTTCCGATTCTGTGTCTCCCTCTCTCTCTGCCCCTCCCCCGTTCATGCTCTGTCTCTCTCTGTCCCAAAAATAAATAAAAAAATGTTGAAAAAAAAATTAAAAAAAAAAAAAAAGAGACAGGATAAACTGAACACCTCACCCACTCACCCACCCAAATAAAGGGCGGGAGGCAGCATGCATTTTGGGATCACAAAGAATCTGATCAGATGGTCCATCCTATCCGGACAAGAAAGAACCACTTACGGTCGGTGTGGGGATTCTGGTTGGCTAAGCTCTGGAAAGAGTCCCATGATCATAAGCACAAGAAAGCCAAGAGCAGGTATAGCTCATTGGTAGAGCATTTGACTGCAGAAGCACAAGAAAGCCAGGATTATTGTTTCAAGAGAGAGGAGACAGCAATGCTGACAGGAAGAACGGCATCCCTGGTGCAACACTGGACCAGAGGCTCTCCCCGAGGGGCACTGTGGAAACCTTCGGGCACCAGGCAGGCAGCTACAGGCACTTAGTGGGCAGGGACCAGGAAAGCGGGACATCTGCAACGACAGTCCCACACTGTGCAGAATAGTGCTATGTCTCCTACGTCCCTCTGAACACTCAGAGACTGAATGAATGCCTCAAAATGTGCTGTGATTTCAAGAACTGAGATCTGAACTCCACGTAGTCACTTACCAGAACACTGGAAATTATTATGATGCTTCCCTTCATAAACAAGACCCAGATCATCTGCAAGAACATCATTACTTCCTCACTTCCACTGCCCCCCTACCCCCGCCCAGATGTGATGTTATCCCTACATCACCTATGTCGTTTCCTTCTTTTTCATATCATACACAGGGAAGTCCGATTTGCTATCATTGCTACTTGTCATTCTAGGGGACGCACATTCTCTGCTCTCTCCTTTTTCCCTACTTCTTTCTCATGCAGAATGGCTTCTGACTTTCCTTTCCTTGAATCCAAACTTATTTTATTGTAAGTAGGTGCCAGCATCTGATTGCTTCATTAGATTTTCTAGGGTAGTGGTGCCCAAGTATTTGCACACCGAAATACATATAACTTGATTAGACATTATTTTCCTTTTACTTCTCCTTTTTATTTTGAGCCATTATATTGATTTTTTTTTAAGTTCTGTATATAGGTAGTATATGTAGATTTCAAGAATATATTTCAGGATATTAATGGGGGGGAGGGGCAGAGGGAGAGGGAGAATCTTAAGCAGGCTCCACGCTCAGTGTGGAACCCAACATGGGGCTCGATCCCATGACCCTGGGATCATGACCTGACCTGACATCAAGAGTCAGATGCTCAACGGACTGAGCCACCCGGGCACCCCTCAGGATAATAATTTAATGTCTGTTATAAAAAAGGAGCATTGGAACCATTAGATCTGAGAGCCATGCTGTGGTTTCAAGGGACAAGGATAGCCAAGACAAGGATGAGAGCTGGGGTTCATAGAGTGTCACTTGGGTACAATGAGTCCGTGTCCCCATGAGGTGTAGTTATTACTCCCCCATTAAGTAAGGAAACTAGGTTCTGATTCATGAAATGGCTTCACCAAGGTGAGTTAGGGGCAGAGCCAGGTCCGCTACTGGGCAGTGTGGCACTGGAGCCCATGAGAAAAGTCTGGACTGGCCTGGCTGGGAAAGACCAGAGTGTGCAAGGCACGACAAACAGCAGCCTCTGTACCAACCACGGCCCCCCAACAGCGCTTCTAACATGTCAGAGCTAGATGCCAGCATTTGGCGCCTGGGAGACGTTATATCAAAGTTTCTGACTTCTCTGGAAAAATCAGAGGATCTCATTCCTACATGGCATTTGAGGCAGATGGTTTGTAAAATAGGGCTGTAATCATTCTACTCTCTGTGTTCGCACCCTTTGTTGTGGTGGTGGTGGTTGTATCCACACCCTCTGAATATGACCTTGAAGCTCCTCTATTCTATTTTTCCACCCCTTGGGTCTGTCGCAGCATGCCAATTCCCAGCCAAGACCTCTAAAGGCCTGCCCTGCCCTCTCACCGTCCTTCTCCCTCCCCCCTGCTCTCTCCCTCTCTCTATCCTGTGACCACCGTGTGAACGAGCCTGGGCCACCTGCCAGATGATGAGAGGCTGTACCGCCAGAGCTGAGTCAGCTCACGTGTCTCAGATGCACGACAGAGCCCCGCCAAGATCAGCAAAGCTGACCTTCGGTCGATCACAGGCACGTGAAGGCGCTCGGCCAGGGCTGGCAGAACGGTTTACTGAGCCCGGCCACATTGCTAACAGGCAACAACGTGAGCCAAACAAATGTTTGTCTTAAGCCATTCCATTCTGGGGTGGTCTGCTACATAGCAAAAGCTACTTGATAGAGCAACAATCAGTGGAAGGTGGGCTGCAACCACTCTCTCCACAGGGTCTGTTGGCTCCGGTTGGCCTCAGTCTCCACTGCTCCCTTTCGCCTCGCACCGGGCACCTTGCTTCCCTCATTTCTGTTATCTGCCTCTCTCCTACTGAAATGTATTTAGTGACTGTTGCAAAAGCCTAAATTTGTTAAGACCCGTGGAAGGATGAATCAAAGGAGGAAGTGAATGTAGGTTTTGAGGGGCAGGGAGGGGCTAGGACATGGGTACTTGAAAAGAAGGCTTCAGGGGGGTTGAGGGCATAAGGTAAGAGAGAGGAGGAGGGGAGGTAGCAGGAGGTTCCACATGAGATACCGTCATCTTCAAAGACCTAAATCGAGGCGCCTGGGTGGCTCAGTCGGATAAGCATCCGACTCCAGACTCTGGCTCGGGTCATGATCTCATAGTCCGTGAGTTCGAGGGCTGCGTTGGGCTCTGCGCTGACCAGGTGGAGACTGCTTGGGATTCTCTCTCTCCCTCTCTCTCTACCCATCCCTATTGCTTGCTCTCTATCTCTCAAAAAAAAAAAAAGAGAGAGAGAGAAAGATCTAAATCTATATACTGTGTTTCTCTTGGGTGTAAAGGGAATGTCTAAGTAAGATGAAATGGTAATAACCTTTGTTCTTCCTGCACTATTCTGATTTCCAGAAAATAACCTTCATCTCTCTCCATTTGGTGAGCTTGTCCTGGGGAAGACATAAGCCTTTATAAAACAGAAAAGAAGCAGGATAATCCCAGGCAAGGAAATATAAACAAGTCTTAAATATACAAAGGGATGACCAACTTTAATCACAAGAAACAAATGCAACATGAAACTACACTGAGACACCATTTGTCACCTGTCTCAGAGGCAAATATTCTAAAGTTTAATAACATAGTCTGGTGAGGCTATGAGGAAACAGACACCCCTACCTTGGTCATGGGAATGCAACTTGGTGTAGCCTCTACAGAAGGAAATTTTGCAATAGTATCAAAATTATCCATACATAATATCTTTGACCTAGCAACCCATGTCTGGAATTTACCTCACAGAAATACCTGTACCTGAGTAAAATGACATATGCTCATAAATAATTACTCAACACTACCTGTAACATCAAAAGAAAAGAAGTGAACCAATGTGCGTTAATAAGAGACCAGTTAGGGGTGCCTGGGTGGCTCAGTCAGTTAAATGTCTGAATCTTTATTTCAGCTCAGGTCATGATCTCACAGTTTGTGAGATCAAGCCCAGTGTCGGGCTCTGTGCTGACGGAGCAAAGCCTGCCTGGGATTCATTCTCTCTCTCTTTCTCTCTCTCTTTCTGCCTTTCCCCCTCTCAGAGCTCTCTCACTCCATCTCTCTCTCTCACTCAACATAGATAAACATAAAAAAAACAAAACAGAGACCAGTTAAATAAACTGGGAAACAGCCATGTGGTGAAGGATATGCCATTCACAGGATCACACGTGTATGTGTTGAAATGGAAAGATATTGGGGCGCCCGGGTGGCCCGGTTGGTTAAGCATCTGACTTTGGCTCAGGTCATGATCTCACAGTTCGTGAGTTCGAGGCCCGCGTCTGGCTCTGTGCTGACAGCTCAGAGCCTGGAGCCTGCTTCGGATTCTGTGTCTCCCTCTCGCTCTCTGCCGCTCTCCCACTTGCACTCTCTCTCTCTCTCTGTCTCTCAAAAATAAATAAACAAAAAGAAAAAAATTTAAACAAATAAATGGAAAGCTATCCAAGACACAGTGTAAGTGAAAAAAAATACAAACGTTCTTTAAAAAGGCAGTAAAATGATAGTATATATTTGTATTTGCTTGTATTCGCACATAAGAACTTTGCCAAGATCCATAAGCAATTTCAAAGTGGCTACCTTAACGCTGGGGCTGGGAGTAGGACTTGGGTAGAGGAAGGGACAGGGTTGGGAAGAATTTTTGGCTGCCTAAATGTGGATGCTTTTAAGTTTCTGAACCATAACTGCTATCCATTCAAAATTTTAATTAAAAAAAAAAAAATTTGTTCTCTACGTATTTCCTTCTAGAGCTTCCACCCGCTGGGGCCAGCTCTGGGCAGTGAAGCCACCCAGGGCAGTTCTGATCCTGTTTCGTGGGACAGTCTTCAGCTATCTGGAGAGAGGCCCTCCCGGGTGATACAAACCAGCTTTGTGCCACTGCCGTCCTGTCCCACAGCCCGTAATTCCAACCGCCTCACTGCCCTTCCTACGGTAGACATGAGTGCTGTTCACCACATGTTTCTGTTCTTCCACCTCTGGACACATGGCAGGGTAGAAGCCCTGGCCTCCTGGTGGTCGGATGAAGCCACGTGATTAGTTCTGGCCCACGGATCACGAGAGCTGATAGAGACCATTTCTGGTCGGGAGCATTTAATTACCAGCATTAGACCCTGCAGAGCTCTTTTCCCTTTGTCACAGTTACTGGCAATAATCCAGAGAGTGGCTCCCAATCCAGAGTCAAGCTTGGGCCCCAGTGTGAGCATGACACAGACAAGGGCCTCAAGTCAACCGCAGTGGCGCATAAGGAAGGCATAAACCTTTGCTGTTTGAAGCCGCCAAGAGCGGGGGGGGGGGGGGGGGGGGGATGTTTGTCTCTGCAGCCTCGCCTGACTGAGACACTCCTGAAGCAGCGTGAGCGGCACCAAGGAGGGGTGAGACCTTAACGGCTCCTGACCTCGGAGTCAAGGGCAGCGGAAACGAGTGCTCACTGGTCATACTACTTACACCACTGCCTCAATGATGCCCTGGATCTCTCGCTGAAGCTCTGGCTCCTTCCGGTAGGTCTCCACCAGCAGCAAGGCCTGGTCGTAGCTGGCACAGTAGACCTTATAGACTCGCTCCAGCTCCTCTTGGAATTCCAGGAATAAGTTGCCTGGTGATGAAAGAGCGACAAGAAACCCTCAGAGGCATGTCTGTCCGTACCCTTGCTTGGGACACGGAGGTGTTGAGAGAGACAGCTAAGCCCTCGGCTCGGGAGTGAGGCTGCCAGGCCTAACCCGCTTTGTCACTTTGGGCACGTTCACGCTTCTTCCTGAGCTTCCGTTTTTTCATCTCACGTTCAAAAGGCTGCTAGAAGGATTAAGTGACAGGGTGATACAGGGCTCAGGCTGGTGCACTGTGAGTCTTAATAAATGGTAGGTATAATTATGGCAACGATATTAATAATTCCCCTACCTGTACAGTGCTTTACAGTTCATAAAACACACTCGTGTTATAGCTTTTTCGTGTATCTTGACAATTACTGTGTGTGGCTGTAAGGGTTAAATTGTACTGTAGGGCTAACGCTTAGCTTGAAAGATAACAACTTTGTTCTGACACTGAAGGTCAAGAGATAACAACCTTGCTTTTACTCTTGTACATCATACTTCATACTCTTGTGAATCAGGCTTTACCAATGAAGGATACAAAAGCTCAAAAAAGAGCATCAGAGACAAGGTCAAGGAGATCCACTGGTTGCAACTTAGCGGCAGAAAGTCTAAAATAATCACCTCATTCGATAACTGTTTCTGACTCATCTGGCAACTGTTTCTAACTCATCTGGGAACCGTTTCTCTGTTCTGTTCCCAGTTAACGATAAAACGATGTGATCGGCTTTAAAAACTCTGTACCCCGGCTGTTCGGGGCCACACTCTTATCAAGAGTGTTGGTCCCGATCGGTCGGCCTTGCCTCTCATTGTAATAAACTTTGTTGCAACTGTCACTGGTGCCCGTAGCATTCTGTTTCAGGAGTCGCGTGGATGCAACATGGCAAGTACAAGTTCAAACCCCCAGTTTACAAAGACACACTATAGCAAGCAGAGCATACGCATGGACTCTGGAGTCAGAGAGAACGAGGGCCAGATCTCCGGTCAATCCTTCCCCAAGGGCATACCCTAGGGCAAGTACTTGACCTCCTGGACCCTCCATTTTTTCACCGATAGATTGGAATAAAAATAGTATTCACTTCCAATTGTCTTTTTATGAGGATTAAATCAAATAACACATGTAAAAACACCTGACACAAACTCCTCACCAAATATTTACCGACTGCTTATTTATGGACTATATGCCAGGCACTCTTCTAAGCTCTGTGAACAAAACAAAGCCCCTGCCTCATGGAGCTTATATTCTAGTGGGGAAGAGAGACAGTAAATAAATGTATTATATTGGTCAAATTGAATATATGACGTTATACTGATTCTTGTTACCAAAAATCAAAACAAAACATTAGAAAGTAGTAGGAGAGCTATTTAAGGAAGGCCTCCATGAAGATGTGCATGCTTATCAGAGACCAGAAGCACATGGCCCTGGGAGTGTGTGGTGGGAACAGCAATCCAGGTTTAGGGGGAAAAAATCCAAAGGGCTTAAGGCAGGAGAGCACTTGGCATAAGGGCAGGAGCAAGAGGGGGAAGAATAGCCAGAGCAGAGTGAACGAGAGCAGAAAGCAGAGAAAATAAACAGAAAACACAAGTCAGATCCCAAAGGGCCTCAAAGTAAGTAGGTAAGGTGGAATAAGGGGTTTGGATTTTATTCTAATTCTAATGGTGGTAAGAAGCAACCAGAGGGGTCTGAACAGGGGCGATCTGCTTTCTGTTTTAAATAGATTACTCTAGTGCTCAATTTCAGCAGCACATATACCAAAGTTGGAATAACATGGAGAAGGTTAATGCACAAAAATAAAAGGCAAGTCTGTGGAGCATTCCAAATTTTTAAATCAGAAATTTATGTGATTGGTTACTGCAGCAGGTGGATGGAATGGGGTGGAAAGAATGAGGGAATAGGATAGGATAGTAGGGATGAGAGGGAGCATGGACTGGATGGACTGGAATTGTAGGTATCAGTACGAACTCATGGTCTTAAATATATAAAGATAGATAGATAGATAGATAGATAGATAGATAAGATAGAGATAGAAAGAAATGTAGATAAGTGCATATGCACACATTAGTATACACACATATATTTCCCAGCTCTATTAGTTGAGAGGGTAATGACACCCCAGGGGCAATGAGCATACCTAGAGCCTAGAACTTGGTGTCTAAATACCATTCTGCCAAAATAGGAACCAGAGCTCCTAGGAGAAATGGCTGATTCCAAGGATGGGACAGGGAAGTACAAGATGAACTTGGAACGTCTTGTGGTGTCTGAAAGTAAGGGTGTGCTCAAAAATTGTGGGAGGCATACAGAAAGGACACAGGAGCCAATGTGAAGGAGCTCTCAATGGCCAGCACTGGCATAATCTGAGCAAGAATATATATATAATATATATAATATATATATATAATATATATAATATAAAACATATAGTCCATATATAAATAAATAAAATATATATAAAAAGCCCAAGAGTCCATACTGATATAAATAACTGAATAAATGAATGGGCAAGAAAGGACAGTTCGTGCTTATAGAAAAATTGCAATTAATAAATGTAGAAGGAATAAGGGAAATAGAAAATTACCACAAGAACACCAGGAATAATTAATGCAGGGCAGAATCACTGATGGATGCTAAAATTAATGCTTACTTAAAATTAAGTTTGAAATGAAATAGAACGTTTGTATAATCTAAAAGTTTTTCTCCATATTTACTAATTGTAAGGGAAAAATAGTAACTTTGTAGAGGAAAAACACAGAAGACACTATCTTCTATCAATCATGTGATCAAAATTAACAATATTTTAAGTAATAACATATAGAAACAACATGTGCCCCTGTTCTGAGCCACTAAAAAGGACAGGACGTTAACCATGATCTTATTGCCAAAAATGTCCAACCTCAATTTAAGAATGAAATATAAAGTGTTTATAAAATATTTATAATTTATAAAATATAAATGATACATATATAAAATTTTACAAAATCTATAAAATCTTTTTAGTTTTAACAACTGAAAACCTCAAACTGAGGGATATACTATAAATCTGGCTTGGACTTTCCGAAGTGTTATGGTCCCAAAAGACAGACAGACTAAAGAAGTCTAAGGGAACATCACAATAAAACGAAATGTGGTACCCTAGGTTAGATCCCAGGCCAGAAAAAGGACGTTTATAGGTATGCTGTCAAAATGTGAGTGAGGTCAGGAGAGTCAATAGTGTTACAATGCTGTTAATTTCCTGGTTTACTGTGACTGTCTGAGATGTTAAAATTAGGGGATGCTGTATCGAGGGTTATTTAGGACCTCTGCATTATTTTTGCCACTTTTCTATAAGTCTAAGCTGATTTTAAGATTCATTTTTTAAGATTTAAAAAGTTTAAAAAGAATTCTGAAGACATTATGCTGAAGGCCAAACACGACAGGACAAATTATTGTAGGATCCCCCTTTTGTGAGTTACCTAGAGTAGTCAAATTCACAGAGACAGAAAGTAAACTAGAAGTGACCAGGGGCTGGTTATTATTTGATGGGGACAGAGTTTCAGTTCAGGGTGAGGAAGTAGTTCCAGAGAAGGGCAGTACTTATGGTTGCACAACAATGTGAAGGTAGTTAACGCCATTGGACTCATACTTAAATATGCGTAAAATGGTACATTTCATGCTATGTGTATTTTACCACTATAGAAAAAAGTTTAAAAGTGAGTTTTAAAAAGGGGCACCTGGGTGGCTCAGTCGGTTCAGCGTCCGACTTCAGCTCAGGTCATGATCTCGCGGTCTGTGAGTTCGAGCCCCGCGTCGGGCTCTGTGCTGACAGCTCAGAGCCTGGAGCCTGTTTCAGATTCTGTGTCTCCCTCTCTCTCTGCCCCTTCCCTGTTTATGCTCTGTCTCTCTCTGTGTCTCTCAAAAATGAATAAACGTTAAAAAAACATTTTTTTAATACAAAATAAAAAAGTGATTTTTAAAAAACCCTGCACACAAAGGCTTATAACGGTTTTATTTATAACTGCCTAGACTTGGAAGTTACTAAAAATGTACTTCGGGAAGTAAATGCATAAACTGTGCTATGTCCATACAATGGAATATCATTCAGTGATTAAAAAAAGAAAAAGGAAAGAAATGAGCTATCTAAGCAGGAAAAGGAGAAAGCTTAAATGCACATTGCTAAGTGAAAAGAGCCACTCTGTGAAGGCTGTGTACTGCACGACTCCAGCCATAGGACACTCTGGAAAAGGCAAAACTATGGAGACAGCAAAAAGATCAGTGTTTTCCCCAGGGGGGAGGGGAGGGAGAGGGATGAATAGGAAGATTTTTAGAGCAGGGAAACTACAAAATTCTGGGGTTGGGGGAACGGGACTATATGAGAATTCTCTGTACGTTCCACTTAATTTTTCTGCAAACCTGAAGGTACTCCAAAAAGTAAAGTCTAGTCATTAAAAAAAAGATCTATACTAGCTGTAGTATGTTGAGACTAAACTAGGAGTTAAAAGCGGTAATAGGAGTGGCTGTGAGAACGCTAGCTACCTCAAGTACCCAGAAGAGTCTTTGGTTGTCCATCTAGGGGGAAGTGGCGAGGATGAAGACAAATATATTAGCCACGAAAGTGAGTGGGGAGCCGTGGACCACAGGAAGCCCAGCTGACCCCACTGTCTGCTGAAGGTACAGGTTGGGCCCCTGACCTCGACCAAGCCCCCCACGGGGTCACATGGGGACACACGGGCTGGTGCCCAGCCCAGCGTGGTCCAGCCCTCGGCAAAGACGCCCACGGTGAGACTGCCACCCAGGACCGGTCCTCCTCTCCAATGCTGGTCCAGCCAATCTCCAGAGAGAACTCCCTCAGGAGAACCCCCAGAAGGGGGGGGGAACAGGGAAAAGAGTACACAAAGCTGCAGCCAGGGAGAATCTGCATGCCGGGAGGTCAGCCAACTGCAGAGATCATCCCTGCTAAGAGACAGCCTGGGCGTAGCCTTAAAATCCAGGGCGGTTCCCACATTCTCCTGAACCTGGGTGCGTCGGCAGGCATGTGACTGAGAGCAAAGAAACTGTATCAGAGCCAGTGTGACCAGGACAGGGGCATTCCAGTAACTGAATGGCAGAGGAAGGCAAACTCCCAGAAAGCAGAGCTAGCCAAAGGAGCAGGAATGCCAGGAATAGGACAGTAAAGACTTAACTTCTTTCCCTCTTGTCCTGTGGTCACAGATTGCAAAGAAGTCACAGTAGTGAAAAAGTTCCTCCCAGTATCAAAAGACTACTCTGCCGAGACCTAGGATCAGTCAGAAAGGAAAAAAAAAAAAAAAAGGGAGGCAGGATGGTCAAGAGTTAGGACTCTTGTTCAGCCTTGACAAGCCCTGCCACTCGGGTCTCAGGTTCTTTAGTAAGATGGGGACAGTAAAAATAGTCATCAGCAAGTAACAGCATCGTGAAATGAAAGAGCTCGTATATGTTAGGTACTCAGAGTCGCGGCTGGCACATTTCAAAGAGGCAAAAACTGAGGCTCAGAGACATGAAGGGACTTGTGGGTGACACAGCCTTGCCAGTCAAGACTCCAAACTGTTAGACCTGCACTGCCCAGATACAGCAGTCACCATCCACATGTGGCTTTTGGGCACTTGAAATTTCAGGATCCCAATTGAGATGTGCTGTCATTGTAAAAGACACCGATTTCAAAGGCTTAGTACCAAAAAAAAAAAAAAAAAAAAAAAAAAAAAAGTAAAATATGTCATGAATAATTTTTATATTGATTGTATGTTGAAATGTTAGTCTACAGACATACTGGGATAAAATCAAATATATCGTTAAAAGTAACTGCACCTGCTTCTTCAAGTTTTTTCAAATGTAGCTTCTCAAAAGTTTTCAAATAAATGTGTGGCTGGAATGACATTTCTATGGGACTGCACTGAGCTACAGCATGGTGCCCTGTCGTGAGACCACCCTGGGAGGGCCCCCTGGGAACGTCGGAGTTGCGTTGGAATCGTTCGTAATGACAGGGGACCTAAGTCATCTGGGAGGAAAAAAGCCTGTTAAAGACAGTCATGCTTGAGGCCCAAACTCTCTTAAAATGCCGTGGCCCCAGGATTGCGAGAAAGGCGATCCTAGCATAGCAAGGCGTGGGGGCTGGACTGGGAATAAAGAGCTGGCAGGAGCCAGGGCAGTCTTGACCCAGCACAGAATGCACCAAAGAGAAGAAAAGCCACATGGATTCTTTGTGCCTCTTTTTTTGCTAACCACAATGGGCAGCGGACGAGGAGGCTATTCTGTGTAGACTCTACAGTCAGGAAATAGGACTGCCAAATTAGACGGGGAAAAATATAGGATTACATTTCAGTGGAATTTAAATTTCAGGTAAACAATGAATAAATTTTTGGTATAAGTATATCCCGAAGGTTGCATGGGACATCCTGATACTAAAAAAAATTACTCACTGGTTACCTGAAGTTCAAATGTAATTGGGCACCTGTAGGGGTGCCGGGTGAGTGCCCAACTCTTGATTTCGGCTCGGGTTGTCGTCTCACGGTTCATGGGTCCGAGCCCTGCGTCAGGCTCTGCACTGGCAGCATGGAGCCTGCGTGGGATTCTCTCTCTCTCTCCCTCTCTGCCCTTCCCCTTGCTTGAGTGTGCTCTCTTTCTCTCTCTCTTTCTCAAATATATAAATATGTAAGTATAAAAAAAAAGATATGTTAATTGGGCACATGTATTTCATCTGGCAACTCTACTAGGAAGGCAGGGAATGGAGTTGTCACCAGGTGTGGTCGGGAAACAAAGTGACATCCTGACTCTGACTCTTTGCTGCCAGTCAAGCAGGAAGGCAGAGACTGGCAGGCAAGGACCCTTAAACAAGGCACCACATGAAACCTCAAGCCCATAGCAATAGAAGAACCTAACCTCAGTGTCTGCAGCCCCTTAAGAGTGTCTTTGGCCTGAGGCTATACTGATTCCCACTCAAGCAGGTGGTGATTAGTAACAGAAACAAGGACAAAATGATAAAAGTTGAGAATAGCTTCCCAGGTACTTAAAAAAAAAAATCTTGTTCTTTAATTTTGTATTCATCCGTCTTTTTGAGGAAATAGTAACTCATTCACATTGCTGTTTTAATAAGGAACTCTATTTTTTTTAATTTTCTTTTTTTTTTAATTTTTTTTTTAATGTTTATTTATTTTTGAGACAGAGAGAGACAGAGCATGAATGGGGGAAGGTCAGAGAGAGAGAGAAACACAGAATCCAAAGCAGGCTCCAGGCTCCGAGCTGTCAGCACAGAGCCCGACGCGGGGCTCGAACTCACGGACCGTGAGATCATAACCTGAGCCGAAGTCGGACGCTTAACCGACTGAGCCACCCAGGCGCCCCAGGAACTCTATTTTCAAGGGAAGAATAAACACGCGACACACAGGCTTTAATCCCATATCTGCTACATTGAAGCTATTAAGGGCAGTAGTTGAGAGCACTGGCTCTGGAGACCAACTGCCCGAATTCAAATCGTGGCTCCATCATTAGCCAAATGACCTTGAGCAGGTTAGTTCCTCTCTCTGTGCCTCTGTTTCCTCAACTGCACAATGAGATAACAGCAGCTACCTTTCGGGTGGTTGTGAAGATTAAATGAGTTAATACATGTACATCAGGACAATGCTAAGCATTTAGTAAACACTCAGAAACTAGGATTTCTACAAAATTTGTATATTTGTGGGGTGCCTGGGTGGCTCAGTCAGTTAAGCATCTGACTCTTGGTTTCGGCTCAGGTCATGATCTCGCGGTTTGTGAGTTCGGGCCCCGTACTGGGCTCTCCGTGCTTCGGATCCTGAGTCCCCACCACCCTCTCTCTGCCCCTTCCCCCTCATACTCTCTCTCTAAAATAAACATTTACAAAAATAATTATAAACACATTTTTAAAAAATTGGATGTTTGTTATTTATTTTTTTTTTTTATTTTTTTTTTCAACGTTTATTTATTTTTGGGACAGAGAGAGACAGAGCATGAACGGGGGAGGGGCAGAGAGAGAGGGAGACACAGAATCGGAAACAGGCTCCAGGCTCTGAGCCATCAGCCCAGAGCCCGACGCGGGGCTCGAACCCACGAACTGCGAGATCGTGACCTGGCCGAAGTCGGACGCTTAACCGACTGCGCCACCCAGGCGCCCCTGGATGTTTGTTATTTTTAAGCCCCATCATGTCTAGGAAAGGGCAGAAGATTGGGGATGTAAAAGGCCACTAGGGTGGTCACGGTGCTGGGTGTCCCCCCCTCCTCCTCTCCTCTGCCTTCCCCCACCTCCACTCAAAAACCCCTGACCTACAAGTTTTGTCAAGTGACCCCAGGGCAGCAGATGAGAAGAGAATGAGGGACACGGGTGTGAGGTTTATACCCCCTTGTCCCTCCTTCTTCATGCCCTACAGTCATCCTAACCATTCCAGAATGAGTACACTCCCACCATCTCTCAGCTGGGCGACAGGAAGGCTCCCGCTGGTCTCATGGTTCTACTGTCACCACCCCCTCACAACCCACTGTCCACAAGGGCCAAAGAGGTCTTTGAAAAGCGTGAATCGGACCATATCACTTTCCCGCTCAAAACTGGCCAATGGTTTCTCATCACACTCGGAGTAAAATCCAAACTCCTTACCATGGCCTAGAAGGCCCTACGTGATTTGGTCCTTCTCTGCCTCTTCCACCTTATCCCCTAACACACTCTCCTCACTAATTCCCCTGGAGCCACGCCAGCCTTCCTTCCGTCCGTCCTCCCAACATTCTAGGCTCATCCCTGTCTCAGGGCCTTTGCACAGCCACTCTCTCTGCTCTCCCTCCAGATCTCAGAGCTGTCTCCTTCCCAATAGTCAGGTCTCAGCTCAAATGTCCCCTTCTCAGGAGGACTGCTCTCATGCCCCAAAGTTACTACAACTGTTTCTTTTCTTCAAATTACAAATTGTTACCTAAAATTCTCTTATTTATCTGTTTATCTTCCGTCACTCTAACTTGCCAGACCTTTCAGAGTGGGAACGTGGACTCGCTTGTTGATACTGTGATGCCAGCACACAGCACAGGGATCGGCAGGTGCTCAGTAAATAACTGCGTCTAGTAAATAATGAAAAGCTCAGCCAGGCCACTGACCCATTAGTTCCTCCCTGTCTCTGGGCCCCGGTCTTCTCTTCTGTAAAGTGATGGGACTGGGCTGGATATTATCTGAGAGTCCTACCAGCTCTGACATGCTGTGTTTCAGGAATCCCCAAAAGAAGCTCCCATTGATTTGCATTTCCCTGGAATTCTGGAGGCGGTTCAGCAATGCCCACATGCTGAGGACAATTCCGTGGGAATCTGAGGCTGACAGCTGCCTCGTCTTTTGCTTACCAATTGAGTGCACTTGTTCATCTTCCCTGGATGCTGTCTCTTGGAGATCGTGAAGAAATTTGCTGTTCACTTCAATGACATCATCGATGTTTGAGAACAGGACATCCAGGTCTCCCTGGGGCAGCTAGAAGAAACAAAGGAGCCATAGGAGTATCTGGGATTTGGGTTGAGTGGCTCTATTCACGGGCTTTGGAGAGCCATCCAGAACATTCACACCATCAGGGGCCTATGACTCTTGGGGAGACCGCCCCAGTGGAATGTCTGCAAGGCTTAGAAAAATTTTATAAATTAGGTATAAATTAGGTACTCTTATCACTCTGGGGAAACAGGAAGGGATGGAGTGCTCAGCATGGAATGAAAGCTGCACTGGGTTTTTTTTCCCCTAGATTTGCTGGAAGCTATCATTTTTCTCCTCTCAGTTTCCCCATCTGTCATATAAGGGTGGGAAGCTGGACTTCCTTCGAGCTCTGATATACTTGGCCCCCACCACCATTACCTTGAAATGTATTCTGAACTCCAGCCACTATTAACTGGTGGTACCACCGTGAGACAGAATGCAGGACATCTATATATGTGCACAGGCACATACAGGACATTGTGTGTGTGTGTGCGTGTGTGTGTCTATCCTGAAGGCAAAATCAAGTAGGAAAAGCTAACTGTAGAAAAATATCTAGAGTAGGTTCTTATTTTTTTTAGAGTAAGTAACAATCTATGTTTTTTGTTTAATGCCTACAGAGAAAAATCCTCATTTCTGGAGGGTAAAATACGAGAGGCCTTTCACCTTCCACATTTCCTACTTGAGTATTTCATTCATTCAAGAAAAAATGAACCGAAGCCTATTATTTATGTGTCCAGAACTGGGGGATATATTGAACTAAACAGGCATTGCCCTAACTGAGCTTACATGCTAAGGGATTCTTAAAATCTTATAAAGAGAGCCTGTATTATTTCTGAAATCAGGAGAAAAAAAGATGTAAAAACCCATCATAGTGAAAACTTCTCCAGGTTACCATCTCCTAAATGAGACAATTAGAATATAGGTCAGTTTTGGGAGCGCCTGGTGGGGCACGGTCAGATAACCATCCAACTCTCGATTTCAGCTCAGGTCATGATCTCACAGTTCATGAGTTCGAGCCCGTTGTCAGGCTCTGCACTGACAGCAAGGAGCCTGTTTGGGATTCTCTCTGCCACTCCACCTTCCCCCCCCACCCCCACCCCACCCCCTCTCTCTGCCCTCTCCCCTCTGCTCACATGCACACACACTCTCTCTCAAAAATAAACACATAAACATTTTTTTAAAAATAGTATAGGTCACTTTAAGCAATCTGTTCTAAATCTGATAAAGGGCTATTTTATCCATTAGCTCATTTAATTCTCTGAGGCGATTACTCCTCTCCATTCAGCAGATGAATACACGGAGGCTTCAATGTGTTAAAGGCTTTGCTGGAGGTGGCATGGCCAATAAAGGGAAGTACCCGGGCTTACATCCAGGTGACTTCACGCCCGCCACGCCTTCCCCTCCATCAAGCCTGCCCCGGGAACAGACGTGCGGTCTCAGAAGCCAGGACCCACGTTTGCCCCTGTAAAGGGAGGCTGTGCGCAGCCCCACCCAGGTACCTGCTGCAGGCGGCTCCTGATGTCTGAGGCACAGAGCTGGAGCATGTGCAGGTAGGAGGCCTCCGTGTCAATGAGCTCTCTGACAGCCAGCCTCTGATGCAGCAACAATCTGTCCCCAGAGTCCCGACCTTCTCCGTCGGGACTCCCTGTACTGGAGGACGGCTCATCAGTCCCATGTTCAGCCATGTCAGCAGGTTCTAGGAAAGGCAAACATATCCCAACTCACTTCCGGGAGCTCTGCTGGAACATGCTGTCTCTCATCCAAAGACGACTATTCATCAAGTGGCCTAAAAACATCTCTAGCTTACATACTGCAAGATGAACTATGTGTTAGCATTTGTGGGCAGTATCTGAATAATCTTAAAAGGCAGAACGCAGCTCAGATCATTGTTGACATTTTGCAGGATCCAGATAATGTGCTTGCCTAGCTTTTCTTCTATTCCACCCCCCACCACCCCCAGCTCTTGACCTAGATTTATTTATCTGGTTCAGCCAAGTCTATCGCACCCTCTATCCCAGGGATTGCCTCCTTTCTACCCCCACTACCTCATTCAGGCCTCACAACCCATCCCCTGGGCTATCTCCACAGCCTCCAGGAGTACCTTTCCAAGTCCAAACCCCTCTCCCTCCTGCTGCTCCCCACACCCATTCATCCTGGATGTGCTTCCAGTTTAAACTTCCTGAATCGAAGCTTGTGATCACGGCGTTCCATGCTGTGAGGCTTTAACAGCTCCCTGCTGCTCTGGGGTCCGGCTCCAACCTCATTTTTCCCTTCCACGGACATTCTCAGCAAAAGAGAGCTACGTGCTTTCCTCCATGCATGCACACTCACTTCCTGCCTCTGTGCTTTTGCACCTGCCGTGCCCCCCTCCCAGGACACTATCCTTGGACATTCATCTTCCCTAGATCCTCCCAGCCAGATGGAATTTCCCTCACTGAAACTCCCATGACCCCTTTATCTCTAGGTTTAAAAGTACAAATGGCAATACTATGGACCAACACGGCCTACTACAAAACACCCAGAAATGCTGGATCAGGTATAACCAACTTCCTTTTCACAGCCTGGTGGGGCTTGCAAGAGAATAAAGGGAATAGCAGGGCCCCCAAATAGAGGGAACTAGAAACCAGAGCAGGAGAAGCTGGGGCCCAAAGTGGAGAGGTGGGCAGGGAAGAGGACATAGCCAAACTCAGCGAACCAGGGACTTAGGTGCTGGTGTTCAGGCCAGAGCAGGAGACGAGCTTCTTCACAGAACTGGGACACCAAAAGACTCCAATGAAATGGTGCATCAAAAAAAAAAAAAAAAAAAAAAGTCTCCCACTCACACAGAAGATAAGGTCATCTTGGTCTGGGTCCAACAGAGGACCAAAAAAATCCCCTCTGAAAATTCATAAAAGTAGCCCTGCCTTCACTGGGCTTTAGGTTCAAAGTGATATTACACATGTGGTCCAAGTAACCCAAAGCTGTGAAATTAACAGAAACAGTTGTAGACCAATGCTATTCTGAGTGCCCATGGAAAGATAATGTCTCCATGGGAATGCAAACTGGTGCAGCCACTCTGGAAAACAGTATGGAGGTTCCTCAAAAAATTAAAAATAGAACTATCCTAGGACCTAGCAATTGCACTACTAGGTATTTATCCAAGGGATACAGGTGTGCTGTTTCAAAGGGGCACATGCACCCCCATGTTTATAGCAGCACTATCAACAATAGCCAAAGTATGGAAAGAGCCCAAATGTCCATCGATGGATGAATGGATAAAGAAGATATGGTATATCTACACAATGGAGTATTACTCGGCAATCAAAAAGAATGAAATCTTGCCATTTGCAACTACGTGGATGGGAACTAGAGGGTATTATGCTAGGCGAAATTAGTTGGTCCAAGAAAGACAAATATCATATGACTTCACTCATATGAGGACTTTAAGACACAGAACAGATGAACATAAGGAAAGGGAAACAAAAATAATATAAAAACAGGGAAGGGAACAAAACATAAGAGACTCTTAAATAGACAGAACAAACTGAGGGTTACTGGAGGGGTTGTGGGAGGGGGGATGGGCTAAATGGGTGAGGGGCATTAAGGAATCTATTCCTGAAATCAGTGTTGCACTATATGCTAACTAACTTGGATATAAATTTTTTTAATTAAAAAATTTAAATTTAATTAAAAAAAAAAAAGAAATATAATGTTTCCAGAAGAATATATCCTTAGCCTAGCCCATGTGGTACGCCAGTAGATAACCCTGTCCTGAAGATGAGTTGAGAATCCAAAATTATAAGAACTCCATGAAAATGAGCAGAATTAGACCCCAAGAACATCAGAGAGTCAAACTATCACATACAAAGTATAAAATAAGCAGGAAAAAAACCCCATATTATAAAAAAAAACAAAAGACCTGTATGATTTTTTAATTAATTTTTTTAAGTTTATTTATTATTCTTGAGAGATAGAGACAGAGCATGAGCAGGAGAGGGGCAGAGAGAGAGAGGAGGAGACACAGAATCTGAAGCAGGGTCCAGGCTCTGAGCTGTCAGCACAGAGCCCCCGACGCGGGGCTTGAACTCACGAACTGCGAGATCATGACCTGAGCTGAAGTCAGCCGCCTAACCGACTGAGCCACCCCGGCGCCCCGACCTGTATGATTTTTTAAAGCACCAAATAAAACTTACAGTAGTTAAAATTTTAGCCTTTGAAATTAAAAACTGAATGGGCAGATTTTTTTTTTAATTTTTTAATGTTTATTCATTTTTGAGAGAGACAGAGTGCAAGCAGGGGAGGGGCAGAGACAGAAAGAGAGAGGGAGACACAGAATCCAAAGCAGACTCTGGAAGCTAGCACAGAGCCAGATGCAGGGCTTGAACTTGTGAACCCTGAGATCATGACCTGAGCCACTTAACTGACTGAGCCACCCCGGCACCCCCTGAATGGGCAGATTTAACAGACATCTAGAAAAGAGAAATCGCAAAAGGGCATATAGATCTGAAGAAATTATCTAGACTGCTAAAGAGAGAGAAAAACATGGAAAATATAAAAGAATTTAAGGGATGTGGATATTGAAATAAGAAGGTTCATGCATCAAATCTGAGTTCCAGAAGGCAAGAATAAAGAGAATGAGAGCAGGCAATATTCAAAGAGATGAGAGTAAGAATTGTCCAGAATTTATTTAAAAAAATATAAATTCTTGGGGCGCCTGAGTGGCTCAGTCAGTTAAGCGTCTGACTTCAGCTCAGGTAATGATCTCTCAGTTCATGAGTTTGAGCTCCTCATCAGGTTCTCTGCTGTTAGCACAGAGCCCGGTTCAGATCCTCTGTCTCCCTCTCTCACCGCCCCTCCCCAGCTTGCACTCTTTCTCCCTCTCTCAAAAATAAATAAACATTTTTTTAAAAAATGAATTATTAGATCCAGGAAGTACAAGTCCCTCTCAGGAGAAGTTTTTTTTAAAATTCACATCCATGGGCGCCTGGGTGGCTCAGTTGGTTAAGTGACCGACTTCAGCTCAAGTCATGATCTCGCAGTTTGTAAGTTGGAGCCCTGCGCCGGGTTCTGTGCTGACAGCTCAGAGCCTGGACCCTGCTTCAGATTCTGTGTCTCCCCATCTCTCGGCCCCTCCCTTGCTCACGCTCTGTGTCTCTCTGTCTCTCAATAATAAATAAATGTTAAAAAAAAAAAACTTAAAATTCACATCTAAACACATTGAAGAGAAACTGCAGAAGCTCGAAGGCCTAGAGAATTTATCTTTTTATGTTCCTGTTCTCAGGAAACTATGGGAGAATGTGCTCCACCAAAATAAATAGAAAAAAAAAGACATGGGGTACAGGGGACTGGTGATCAAACGTTGAGAGCAGCCAAGGAAATCCCCAGACAGGTGAAGGAAAATCCTAAGATGGACCGTTGGCTACAGGCAGATGGCAAACAGTTCAAATTAGAGTATTTCAGAAAGTAATAGAGTATCTTGAGAATAGATGTATTGAATTGGTAGAGAGTATGGTGTTTCTTTAGGGGATAATCACATAGATCATACATACAAAACTAAGAGGCAAACCAAAGAACAAATACAACACAGTTGTTAAAGAAAAAAACTGTGCAGAAAAAATGAAAGTAATTGTATGTTACCGCCTGGTTCAGTTATAAATACAATTTACACACATTATAATACAAGTGATGTAATTAATATCATGTATAACTGTACTGGGAGAATACGATAATGGGAGGGGTATACATGCATAGTGGCAGGGGAGTAAAAACAAAACCCAAAAACCTAAATCCTCATCTTCCATAGCAGAAAGTCAAAGAACAATACCTAAATCAAAAGCTCAAGAATTAACAGTACATACATGCTATTTAAAAACAAGGAAGTACAAAGACAAAACAAAACAAAACAAAAAAACAAGGAAATAAAGTTTTAAATAATCAGTGAAAAATGATAGAAGGAATTGCCTGGTCAGGCCTGGGTCAGGAAGGAAATAGAATAAGCTGTTTTTCATAATAAACATTGGAGAATCATCTGTTTCTGTTTCTCATAACAAATATACAACCACCCATCTCTTTAGATTATATGCTTTCATCGCTTTAATATGAACTAAAAAGTAAATGTAAAAAAACGTGAGAGTTCCTCAATTTTGCTGGATATTAATATTCAAAAATAAAGCATATTACTGTATATACCAACAATATATTTTAAATGCAATTTAAAGATAAAAAGGTTTGATCATATAATAAAGACAAATATTATTTATTCCTTCTGAAATATCTTAATTTAACAAAAGATATATAAGATCTTTATAAAAAATTATAAAACTTTATTGAACTTACTGAATTGAAGAAACAATTACAGGTAGGGATACACTATGTTCATAGATAGGAAGACTCAATATCATAAAGAAAAAAAAAATTTTCCCCAACCAGATTCAATTCCAGTTCCAGTGAAACTCCCAACAGAGTTTTACTTTTTGCTTTTTTTTTTTGCTAAAACACAACAAGATAATTCTAAAACATATACAGAAGAGTAAAAGGCTAAGACTGGCTAAGGCAATCCTGAAGAACAAGGTGGCGGGACCTGTCCTATGATATATCTAGAACTACTTGAAAGCCAATAGTAATTAAAAAGGATGGTGTTGATACAGGGCAAACACATTAGTAGGACAGATTAGACAGCCCAGAAATAGACCACAATAAAAATGGAAACGTTTTATATGACATAAGTATAAGCCACCGAGAAAAGGATGGTCATAGGATAAGTGGCCTCCCATATAGAAAAATAAACAAATGTAATCCCATATCACACTCAAATAAACTCCAGATGGTTAAAGACCTAAAGGTCAAATATGAAACTCTAAAATTCTTAGAAGAAAACATAGAAAAAATATTTTTATATTTTTGTTTATTTATTTTGAGAGAGGGAGAGAGTACATGTGTGCCCGGTGAGGAGGGACACAGAGAAAGGGAGAGAGAGAATCCCAAGCAGGCTCCACCTCAGCTTAGAGCCCAGTGCGGGGCTGGATCCCACAACTCTGGGACCATGACCTGAGCTGAAATCAAGAGTCAGACACTTAACAGACTGAGCCACCTAGGCGCTCCCATAGGAAAATATTTTTATGCTCTCTGAGGATTTCTTTGACAAGACATAAAAGAAACCCCAAAAGAAAAGATTGGACAAGACTGATAAATCTGATGACAGTAATATTGAAATGTTCTGTTCATCAAACAATTCTACAATCAAAAGGAAAAGAGACGCCTCCAACCAGAAGATATTTGTGATGAATGTAACCTGCAAAAAGTTTAATTATCTACACTACATAAAGAACCTTCTATGAATCACTAAAGCCAGGCAATTTAAAAGAAAAACAAAGCATACTGTTGCACATACAATATATTGGTTCATTCAATGTCAATGTTAACCTCCTCCTATTAAGTCATCCCGTAATACTGAAATTGGACAGCTAAACCCCAGCTTCCTTGCAGCTAACATTCCAACACGCGTTTTCAGCCCCACCAATCAGATGGTCTCACGTGAGCACTGAGTTTAGAACTGAGCTAAGTAGGAAGAGAGGTGATGCTTGAGATATCCATTTAATGGGGCAGGTACTGCACGGTTTAAAGTCATCAATTCTGCAAAAGATTGTGACTAAAGTCATGGAATTCTGAAGCCAGCAGTAGGGCCAGCAGCATCCCAATTCTCTAATTTCCTGATTGTTGCAGAGGGTAGCAATGCCTCCGGAGGGGCGTTCCTGTAGCATGGCCTTGGGATTCGTTCCTAGTGGCCTATTCTGTGGTCTGCTTGTCCAGCCGCTCTGCTGCTATGGTAAGCACCTAATACACTCTTAAATACCCGACTGGTTAAAACAGAATGACTTGTGTTCTCTCCAACTAAACTGCAGATGATAGAGGTGTGAATAGGTATTGACAAAAGAAGAAATTAAAATGCCTAATACACGGGGCAACTGGGTGACTCAGTCGTTTAGCATCCGACTGTGGCTCAGGTCACGATCTCACAGTTCATGAGTTTGAGCCCCACATCAGGCTCTGTATTGACAGCTCAGAGCCCGAAGCCTGCTTCGGATTCTGTGTCTCCCTCTCTCTCTGCCCCTCCCAACTCATGCTCTGTCTGTCTCTCTCCCTTTCTCTCTCTCTCTCTCTCTCTCAAGAATAAACATTAAAAAAACATTTTTTTAATGCCTAGTACACGAATGAAAAGACTCACTTGTGGGGCGCCTGAGTGGCTCAGTCAGTTAAGCATCCAACTCTTGATTTCAGCTCAGGTCAGGGTCTCACAGTCCTGAGATCCATCCCCAAGTCGGGCTCTGTGCTGAGAGTGGAGCCTGCTTGGGAATCTCTTTCTCTCTCTCTCTCAAAATAAATAAATAAACATTTTAAAAAGAAGAAAAGATTCCCTAGTAACTAGGCAAATATGAATAATTAAAACTGCCATGAGATACCATTTCATGCTCATCAGATTGGCAAAATATAAAAATGGTGAGACTATAGGTGAATGGGGAAGTCTCATGTACTGATACGGTAATGTAAATTATTACAACCACTGCACAGAGCAATTTGGCAATGACTAGAAAAGTTAAAAATGCTCACAGCGTCAGGCCAATCAGTTCTACTCCTAGATATATCCTGTCTTCAAGAAACTTCTTCACATATACACAAGAAATGGACACAAGAATGTTCACTCCAGCACTGCTGATAATGACTGGAAATTAGAAACAATCTCAATGTCCATCAACAGGAAAGTGGGTAAATAACTTGTAATATATACATATCATGGAATTCTGAACAACAGTGAAAATGAACAAACTATAAATTCATGTATCAACATGGATAGCCTCACAAACACTGTAAAGAAAGGGAAAAAAAAGAAAGTTCTAGAAGGGGGGGGTTGAAAGAAAGTTCCAGAAGGGCACATAGATTATAATACTATTTTCTAAAATTTAAAATACGTAAAACAATGCTAGATAGTGTTTAGAGATATATACATATGGAACACCAGTATTAAAAATTTTGTGGAAGTGGGGCACCGGCGTGGCTCAGTCGGTTAAACATCTGACTTCCGATCAGGTCATGATCTCACAGTTCGTGGGTTCCCAGTGGGCTCTCTGTGAACAGAGCCCACTTCAGCTCCTCTGTCTCCCTCTCTCACTGCCCCTCCTCGGCTCACATTCTCTCTCATTTCTCAAAAATAAATAAACATTTAAAAAAATTTTTTAAATGTTTGTGGAAGTGATTAGCAATAAATTCAAATGGTAGTAACCTCTGGAAAGGGAAGCAGAGAAACAGAATTTAAGACAGTATCAAAAATGACTTAATGGCATCTGAGGGGTTGGGGTTTTTTAAGTTAAACTTTTAATTTGGAGATAGAGATTCACATGCAGTTGTAGTAATACATTGGTTCCATGTACCCTTTACCCAGTTTCCTCAATGGTAACATTTTGCAACACAATCTCACAGCCAGGATACTGGCATTGATACAAGGGTCCCTTTTCACCCAACCCCATCCCATTCTTAAACCCTCGCCCCCAAGAAATCAGTTCTCTTGGGGCGCCTGGGTGGCTCAGTCGACTGGGTTAAGCGTCCAACTTCGGCTCAGGTCATGATCTTACGGTTCTTGAGTTCGAGCCCCACGTCGGGCACTGTGCTGACAGCTCAGAGCCTGCAGCCTGCTTCCGATTCTGTGTCTCCCTCTCTCTCTGCCCCTCCCCCGCTCATGCTCTGCCTCTCTCTCTCTCTCTGTCAAAAATAAACATCAAAAAAAAAAAAAAAGATTAAAAGAAATCACTTCTCCATTTCTATAATCCTGTCATTTTAAGAATGTATGTAAACAAAATCATTACAGCGTGTAAGCTTTTTAGGACTGACTTTATTCAATCAGCACAATTCCCTGGAGATTCCTGTAAACCGTTGAATGTATCAACAGTTCCTTCCTTTTTATTGCTGAGGACCTGAGAGGTTCTAGTTGCTTAAAAATAATGAAACACATATGGGAAAAACGTTAAAATTAAACATAGATGGTAAGAACATGGTATTTGTTGCACTGTTCTTTGTTTTTTTTTTTTTTTTCTGGATGGTTAAAATATTTCCTAATATTTAAAATGGCACACATCCCATTCAAACTTGCACTTGGTTATTTAGGGTCATTTAGGACCAGGCCTCATCTTCCTGGCCAGACACTAAGCACTTAGAGACAACATAAACACCCATTCACCTCGTGTCCCGCCCCCGTGCCTCACAATACTGAAGACACTTGCGGATGTCAGTGGTCCTTTGGGAGGCATGAGTAGCAGCAGAAATTTCTGTCCTGGGCCATCAGATATTATGCAAACTGGCTGCGGAGAGCAATGGGTCTAGAAAGCTCTCGGAATGCATCTGTCTGATGCACAGTTCTGTTCCAGCTTCTGAACACTGCCTGTGGCCTGCTGACCTGTCCCCGGCCTGATCCGCTGACACTCACTACCCAGAGCATAGGTTCTCTAGAAAGATCCCAATAGGATTTCAGGAGAACTACTCAGGTTCCACTACTCAGAACTCTTGCTAAATAAACAAAAAGCACAAATAATACTTTATAGAGAACTGCTAACTATTTAAAATGGCATTAATTTGCACTTAGGTTAATTGAAATCTAGACCTCCAAGCAGGCCTGGCAAAACCTCTCTGTAACAGCATTTTGTTATCTCTTATAGTCTGTGTAATGGAAAGGAACACACTTTTATTTCTTTAAAAATATATTACTTGGCAATGAAAAGGAAGGAAGTACTCCTGATACGTGCTCCAACATGGATGAATCTTGAAAACATTATGCTAGAAGTCAGGCAAAGAAATCAGTCATAAAGGACCACCATTTTATGATTTGGTTTATGTGAAATGTCCAGAACAGGCGAATCTGTAGAAACAGAAAGCAGATGATTGATTTCCTAGGCTGAAGGGATAGGGGTATTGGTGGCTATGGGGTACAGGGTTTCTTTTAGGGATGATGAAAATGTTCTAAATTTATCGTGGTGATGGTTGCACAACTCAGTGAATATACTAAAAACCATTGATTTGTGCATCCTCGATGGGCGAATTATATGATACATATTATATCTCAATAAAGCTGTCACCAAAATAACATTAACTATTGGCAAGGATGTGGGCAAACTGGGTCTCTCATATATTACTGACAGGAATATAAAGGGGTACAGCCACTCTGGAAAATAGTTTGTCAGTTTCTTTAAACATGAAACATACACAGGGGCACCTGGATGGCTCAGCTGAGCGTCCAACTTCAGCTCAGGTCATGATCTCATGGTTCACGGGTTCAAGCCCCGAATCAGGCTCTGTGCTGACAGCTCAGAGCCTGGAGCCTGCTTCGGATTCTGTGTCTCCTTCTCTCTCTTCCCCTCCCCCACTTGTGCTCTGTCTCTCTCTGTCTCTCAAAAATAAATAAATGTAAAAAAAAGAAAGAAAGAAAGAAAAAGAAACACTTAGCAGCAATCATACCTCAGGACATCTATTCCAGAGAAAGAAAACTTAAGTCCATACAAAAACCTGTCCACAAATGCTCGTACAAGTTTGATTTGTAATAGTCAAACTGGAAACAATCAAAATGTTGTTTTAATAGGTGAATGCTTTAAAACAACAACAACTGTGGTAGATCCAATATCACTGATCACCCAGAAGGAACCGGGAATAAAATACTGATACATTGCAATAACTTGGATGGCTCTTGAAGGTATTATACTGTGTCTCAAAATGTCACACACTGTGTGATTCCACTTATGTAACAAATGAAATTATAAAGACAGAGGCCATACAGGGGTCACCTGGTTAGGGACAAGGGGGAAGGGCATGGGGGTGTTACTGTAAAGAAAGAACATGAGGAAGAACTGTGTGTCTTAATCGAAGTGATAGTTACACAAATTTGCCATGTGATATAATAACACAAAACAAGCATTCACAAATAGTGTGCCGATGCCAATTTCCTGGTTTTGATAGTGTGCTGTATTTCAATAAGAGAGAACCGGTGGAGGAACTTGGTCAAGGGCACACAGAAACCCTGGTACTGTCCTTGCAACTTGCCGTTAAACAAGCCTGTACGCCTTATTCCTGCCTGTACGTATTTCAAAATAAAAAGTTAAAAACAAACAAAATATTACATAGCTTACGTTTTCCACTATCATTGCAACTCTCTCTGGACAAGTGGAACTCAAAAGCCTGGGAGAGCAGGCTGGGTGTCCCTGTTCCATTTCCTGGTCTGGCCTGATAAGAACTCTGGTCTCAGAGAACATGCTCAGAAAACATGGCTTTTCTTACAGTCCAGTCATGCTCACTCCTGAGATCTCTTTCATGCCCTGTAATAGCCAATTAAGAACTAACATCAGTTTAGCATACAGGCGGCGCTAAAGAAAAAAAAAAAGTCTGTTCATGGGGCACTTGGGTGGCTCAGTTGGTTAAGCGTCCAACCCTCGATTTTGGCTCAGGTCATGATCTCACGGTCTGTGAGATCGAGCCCCACATTGGGCTCTGTGCTGACAGCGTGGAGCCCGCTTGGGATTCTCTCTCTCCCTCTCTCTGTGCCCCTCCCCCGCTCAGGCTCACTTTCTCTCTCTCTCTCTCAAAATAAATAAATAAACTAAAAAAACAAATTTTTTTTAAATGCCTGTTGAATGTTCTGTAGCCACAGCTTCAGACTCCAGGATGGTGTAAAACAGCTCTTTCTGTAGCACACGTTCATTCAATAAACATTTGGAGCAGCTACTTTATGCCAAGCACTTTCCTAGAGTCTGAGGATATAAAGATCAAGAAAAGAAACAGATCTACAATAAGGACAGGGTATTTAAAACATCTGGTTATTGGGGCGCCGGGGTGGCTCAGGCAGTTGAGCTTCCGACTTCGGCTCAGGTCATGATCTCACGGTCTGTGAGTTCGAGCCCCGCGTCGGGCTCTGTGCTGACGGCTCAGAGCCTGGAGCCTGTTTCAGATTCTGTGTCTCCCTCTCTCTGACCCTCCCCCATTCACGCTCTGTCTCTCTCTGTCTCAAAAATAAATAAACATTAAAAAAAAATTTTAAATGTTCAGACTCAAAGAAAATTGATTTAAAAAAAATAATTAAAAAAATAAAACATCTGGTTATTTGCCCCAAGTTTCTTTCCACTAAAAGCAGAAGGACTAACTCGGTAAATGTTATGGACATCCTGATTATTTCATCCCTTTCAAGACAGAAGAAGTGACAAGGGGAAATGATGCATCAAATCTAATTCTAACCAGGGACCCCCGGCTGGCTCGGTCGGTGGACCATATGACTCTTGATACCAGAGCTGTGAGTTCGAGCTCCACGTTTAGAGATTATTTAAAAAATAATTTAAAGAATATATAAGTCAGACCGGTCCAAAGAATTGAACAGAAGAAGTAGATCCCTGGGGAAAGGGAAACTGTCACCTTAAAGTTTTTTCAGAAGGTAAAATGTCACAGAAGAGAAAGTCCAACATCCCTGAGCCTCCCACCCCAGGTTTTAGACAGAGATCAATTTCAATACTTAAGATTAAAAAAAAAAGTAAGATGTGTGCATCTGGTCTGAGACTGTAAAAATGAGGGTTCATGGAAGATTGTCAAAGGTGCAGTTCAAGCATCATGATAGCAAAAGACTTTGTTGAAAAACAAAGGAAGGGGGCGCCTGGGTGGCGCAGTCGGTTAAGCGTCCGACTTCAGCCAGGTCACGATCTCGTGGTCCGTGAGTTTGAGCCCTGCGTCAGGCTCTGGGCTGATGGCTCGGAGCCTGGAGCCTGTTTCCGATTCTGTGTCTCCCTCTCTCTCTGCCCCTCCCCTGTTCATGCTCTGTCTCTCTCTGTCCCAAAAATAAATAAACGTTGAAAAAAAAATTAAAAAAAAAAAAAAAAGAAAAACAAAGGAAGGAAACACCTATAGAAACAAGAGTAGCCACGCTAGGATCCTGCCTAACCTGGTGCCTGGTTTATAAAAACATACACACACACACACAAAGTAAAAATTAAAGAAGGGGGGGAGGCGCCTGGGTGGCTCAGTCGGTTAAGCGTCCAACTTTGGCTCAGGTCATGATCTCACAGTTTGTGAGTTCGAGCCCTGCGTCGGGCTCTGTGCTGATAAGCCTGGAGCCTGCTTTAGATTCTATGTCTCCCTCTCTCTCTGTCCCCCCACTCACTCTCTCTCTCTCTAAAATAAATAAACATTAAAAAAAAACTTAAAAAAAAATTACAAAGACATACACGACAGTCAGAGAGGAAGGTCCTCTACAAAGAGCTTCCAAAACTCTAAACACCCAGAAGGAGCTGGGATTGATAAAATTATAAGAATAACGGGCGCTTGGGTGGCTCAGTCGGTTAAGCGGCTGACTTCGGCTCAGGTCACGATCTCACAGTCCCTGAGTTCAAGCCCCGCGTCGGGCTCTGTGCTGACCGCTCAGAGCCTGGAGCCTGTTTCAGATTCTGTGTCTCCCTCTCTCTCTGACCCTCCCCTGTTCATGCTCTGTCTCTCTCTGTCTCAAAAATAAATAAACATTAAAAAAATTTTTTTTTTAATTATAAGAATAACTTCCAAAGCTCTGCCCCTACTATGACTGCCACGTATATTTTAAGATGCATGTTCAGAAAAAGTAAGAAATAGGCACACTATTTGATGGCTTTGCTTTCCTCTTCTCAGCCCTAAAGAGGGACTTAGGAGGCAGTCAGTGTGAAAGCTTGGTGCCCAGACCCTGGAGCAGGGAAACCTGATTTCAAATTCTGATTCTGCAATCAACTGGCTGGCTTTTCTGGGATAATGATATAACTTTCTTTGTAGGGTGATTACAAGGTTTCATAAGATAACCCATGTAAAGTGTCTCAACAGAGTGCCTGGTATAAGGTAAGTTATCAGTAATTGTAGCAGTTGCTTTTGTTACTATTAATGTCAAACTGTAAAGGATAGCATCACCATGGATCCAGTGGATCAAGAAATGTCTAAGGACACTTGGATGGTCACATTCAAGCAGACGGCAAGAACAGTTGATTATGATGACAATACTAAGTAATAGGAACGATACACCAGAGCCTGACTCAGGATGTCGCTAACACCAAAGAAATGGAGCTGAGAATGGAGGGATCATGAGACTGAGCCTTGATGACATTACTCAGTCCAGCCGTGATGGACACCGATTGACTTTGGATTTTTTTATGAGCTAGTACATTTTCTTTCCCCATGCCTCTTCAGACTTGGCCACTCTGAGCTGGGTTTCTGCCACCTGAGTAAAACAGATGGCCTGCCAGCCATTAGAAAGGGAAACCGAGATCACTGGGAGCCAGCATAGGTGAAGAAAAAACAAAAACAGAGTAACAGGTCATGCCAGACTATCCTCATTCTCTTACTGCAAGGCAACTAGGCCAGTGGATCAAAGGAATGCTGTAAGCTAGGGTAACTGGCCCCACAAGGTGATGACGTCTTTCTAGAGAGTGTCTGTCTATCTCTCTCTCTTTTTTAAAGATTTATACATTTTTTAAGCTTATTTATTTATTTTGAGAGAGACAGAGAGAGAGACAGCACGAGCAGGGGAGAGGCAGTGAGAAAATCCCAAGCAGGCTCCTCACTGTCAGCAACTCAGGGCTTGAACTCACGAACTGTGCAATCGTGACCTGAGCTGAAACCAAGAGTCAGATGCTTCACTAACTGAGCTGCCCAAGTGCCCCTTTGAAGGAGTCTCTCTAGGGAGTAAGACAAGGGTGATGGAGGTTGGGACTGAAGGTGGGGGGAATCATAGGACAATAATATGAACTAAAAACTGATAAAACTACACAATTCAAAAATGTTGATCAGTGTCAACCTCTGGGATCTGCTCAGTTTGCTTAAGGCCATCTGTCAGTCCTTCCAGTGCTTTCCATCTCCAAGACCACCTGAATCTAAACCTCCACCACCTTTCTCCTGGAAGACTGCTAAGTCTCCTGACTGGATGCACAGCACCAGAGTGGAGCGTCTTTCAAAAACATGCAACTGACTGCTTGGAACCCAGACAAGCTTTCCCTTGATTCCCATCCTCCTTCCAAAAAACTCCTCCTTCCCCCCCCCTCCCCCCAGTAATTATTTTTCTTATTCTATTTGTTTTACAGGTTCATTCAATAAAGCGTAAGCCCCGCCAGGGGGGGGGAATCACATCTGTTTTCCAACACATCACCTAGTGCCAACTCCAGATCTAGCATATGGTAAGTGCTCAATTAACTGAATGAATGAATGATGCGGATGAACCAGCGGAATAATGATCAAATTGCCAATGGCACTGTAACAAATGGAGTCAGACTAGTATAATCATATACAACTCTCAGGGGCCACCAAAAAGCTCAAGGTCAGGTGAGAGATAGCAAACTCCCCTCGAATTTTATATCAGTGGAATTATAGAGTATGGGCTCTTTTTGGTCTGGCCTTTTTCTTCTCTTTTCAGCAAAATTCTTTTGAGATCTATCCATGTTGTGGCACGTATCAAGAGTTCATTACTTTTTAAATGCTGAGTGGTATTCGACTGCATGGATATAGCACAATGGTTGTTTTCTATTTATCACACTGGATAAACAATTGGTTGTTTTCCATTTATTACAACAGAGCTAGACGGAGAGATGTACTGTCTGGCTTACATGACTTACATTTCAATGTTTTAATGTTTATTATTTATTTTTGAGAGAGAGAGAGAGAGAGAGTATGTGCGCGCATGAGTGCGGGGGGCGGGGCGGGGGGGGTTGTGGAGCAGAGAGAGAGGGAGACACAGAATTGAGGCAGGCTCCAGGCTCTGAGCTGTCAGCACAGAGTCTGATGCGGGGCTCGAACTCGTGAACTGTGAGATCATGACCTGAGCGAAGCTGGATGCTTCACTGACTGAGCCACCCAGGCGCCCCTTTAACTTTTTAAGAAAATGTCAAACATTTTAAGAAAATGTCAAACTTTTCAAAAGTGGTGGTACCCCTTTACATTTCCACCAACAGTGTATGTGGCTTCTAGTTCCTCCACATCCTCATCACTTATCCTCTAGTCAGTCTTTTTAATTTTAGCCATCCTAATAGGTAGCAAGTGATATCTCATTATGGTTTTGACATGCATTTCCCTAATGATGAATTATCTGCAGCATCTTTTCGAGTGCTTACTTGCCACCCATATGTCCTCCTTGGACATTATGGTTTGTTCAAATTACAAAAGAGGCTCTCACTCCTTACATAATTTAGACAAACGATACGGAATGTTATAAAGAATATGTAGTCCCCTATTACCAATCCCCACCTCCAACACACACACTGATAACCTAAGGTGCATAAGAACCATCAGGAGCACTGGTCAGGCAGGCAAATTCTTGCCCCCATTCTTGAAGATTTTTTTTTAAAGTTTATTGTATATGTACGTATTTAATGTTCATTCGAGAAAGAGCAGGAGCAGGGGTGGGGGTGGGGGTGAGGCAGAGAGAGAGGAGAGAGACAAAGAATGCCAAGCAGGCTCTGTGCCATGAGATCATGACCTGCGCCGAAACCAAGAGCCCAACTAGACTGAGCCACCCTGGTGCCCTGTCCCCACTCTTGAAGATTCTGATTCAGGAGGTCAGGGATGGCTCGTTTTCAGCAAGTCCCTAAGTGATTCTGATGCAAGTAGTCTGTAGATTCTTTCTTGAGAAATTCTGCTTTTCCTACTAAAGAACTGTTTAAAGAATGAAGACAGCCAGTCTGGAAAGGCCTGCATGGGCTGTGTTCAAATAAGGAAGAACCTTGGCCTGAGGGAGTGAGCACATTTGCCTGATGTCGTCCTATGGGGCACCAAATGTTCGGAACCTCAAGGTCAAATTAGAAAAAACTTTCTAGGGGCACCTGGGTGGTTCAGTCGGTTGAGCATCCGACTTTGGCTCAAGTCATGATCTCAAGGTCCGTGAGTTCCAGCCCCGCATCGGGCTCTGTGCTGACAGCTCAGAGCCTGGAGCCTGTTTCAGATTCTGTGTCTCCCTCTCTCTGCCCTGCCCCTGCTCACAGTCTCTCTCTCTCTTGAAAAATAAACAAACGTTAAAAAAATATTTTTTAGAGAAAAAACTTTGTAAGAACGCCTGGCTGGTTCAGTTGGTAGAACAGGTGACTCTTGATCTTGGGGTTTTGAGTTCAAGCCTCGCCATGGGTGTACCACTTACTTTAAGAGAAAAAATAACTTTGTAACAGAGTTACTGTGAAACAAAATCAGGCCACAGAGCCGGGAAGGGAAGGAACTTGCTAAAGTCCCTGAGCTTGCAAAAAAAAAGGTTGAGAAATGACTGGCTGAAGGTGAGACAGAGAGGAGGCAAGAGGCATCCCAGATGCACACATACACATCCTCTGTTTCCAAGGAAAAACTCTCCTTTATAAATACCCAGAGAGGAATGTAAGCCACCAGACAGGTAGTGTGTGTCTTAATCCAAATTAAATAGCAGCTATTTGCCCTAAGCCATATTTCCCTGACTCTATTTGCAAGGCCTAAAATGGTAGAGAAAGGAGACCACACAGCCTTTTGTAAGAGCAGTTCTTTTTATAGGTAAGTAGGCCTGCCAGGCCCTGTCCTCACAATTTTGGATCCACAGACTTTAAAACTCCTAATGAACAACCAATAGGCTTTGGACAATCAAGCTCAACAAACGCCATTTTGCTTTGGTTACAGCGCTCAAACACCCGCCTCAGGAGTTAAATAAAAAGCCATTTATTTGATCTAGAATAGACTCAACGGAAGCACTGTTTACCATGGCAAGCTGCTGATTGAAGAGGGATGAGAGCCAGCTGCCGGCAACTCCTGTCCCCTGGCAGGGACTCAGCTGAGCCCCCATCACCTGGTAAGACTGTGTGTTGCCCAGGCCCCCATGTATGCTCTCCTCTATCCTCTCATGGAAAACCAAGCTATGCAGGTATTGGCTCCATCCGAAAAAGGCAAGCAAGGCCCATAAACCGTCCTTGTTAGAATGTCTGGTAGCTTCAGGGCACCCCAGGGGCTCAGTGGGTTGAGAGTCGAACTCTTGATTTAGCCTCAGGTCATCATCCTTGAGGGTTGATGGGATCAAGCCCTGAGTTGGGCTCCACACTGCGTGTGGAGCCTGCTTGGGGCTCTCTCTCTCTCTCAGAGGCACCTGGGTGGCTCAGTTGGTTGAGCATTGGACTTCGGCTCCGGTCATGATCTCGCGGTCTGTGAGTTCGAGCCCCGCGTCGGGCTCTGTGCTGACAGCTCAGAGCCTGGAGCCTGCTTTGGATTCTGTGTCTCCCTCTCTCTCTGCCCCTCCCCGACTCATGCTCTCTCTCTCTCCCTCTCTCCCTCTCTCTCTCTCTCTCTCAAAAATAAATAAACATTAAAAAATTAAAAAAAAAAAAAAAAAAGAATGTCTGGTAGCTTCTACCTTGGGCCAGCATTTCACCTTGGGCCAAATACTGATGCTAGGCATTGCTGTGGTTTTATTTAGGCTATCGTCATCACAACATGCGCTGCTGCTTCTAAGCCATAACAGGGTTCACTTTAGAGTTTCATGTTTATAGTTTTTTTAAATTATTTCAGACACAGCCCGATTTCTCCCAGGGCATCACCTTTCCTAACTGGCACAGCAGCGGGCCACTGGATTCTGTGCACCAGCACAGAAGGGCTCAGCCTTCATTCTTAAGTCTGAATATAACTTGAAGGATGAAGCAGACAATCTTATCCCTATTTCACAGGTAAAACTGGGCCCTGGAGAGGTTAAACTACTGGTCCAAGGTCGCACAGCTAGCAGGGTCAGGACACTGGACTGACTGTCCAATTGGACTCACTTCTTTCCCAGCTGCCTCCCTTTAAAGGAGCAAAAGAATGCTCCGAACAGCACAGCCTGAATGCCAGCCTTCAGTCACTTCTTACAGCAGAATTCTTCATTCAAACCTGAAACCGTGTGCAAGGTTATGCGTGAACCTTGGGGCGGGGAGAGACTCAGATTTCTAAGGGGTCGGGGATCCCCAGAAGGTTAAGCATGTGGGCAGGCTGCTGTCAAGTTTCTCTACTCCCCTCCAAGTTTTGAGCGCTCACTGTGCACGGAGCACTGTAGGGGGAGCGGGACAGCCCCGGCTCTGGGCTCTCGGTCCCAGCTTTGGCACAACCTTTCTGGGGATCCTTGGCCAAGGCAGCTCACCGCAGGGAGGCAAATTTCCTCTCCCTTTTCCCCTGGCCTGGACTGACTAGTCACAATTATATTTTCCTTCTCAAAGATTCTTTAATATTGTTTGCATTTTCCATTGTTTTAACCTATGGGTTCTTATTAAAAGTCACCCCAAATCCTACACTGAAGCAGGCAGGGGTTAAGTTTTTTTTTTGTTTGTTTGTTTGTTTTTTAGGCCACCTTACCTCTCTGGGCCTTAGTTTTCCACCTGTAAAAGGTCACATGGATCAGGTTGCCAGCATGCCCGTAAGACCCGTGACGCAAACAAAGCTCACCGCGCCACCTGGGACCGGGCGTCGCGGCTTCCGCGCTCCCCACCTCCCCACTTGAATCCGAGCGCCCCTCCTCTCCGCGCCCATCCCGCCCCAATAGCCGGCAGCCCTCACCTCGCGGATCTCTGCCTCCGGCGACGCAGCCGCGGGGGCGCCAGGGGCGCCCGGCTCCCCTGCCCCGCGCCGCGTCTGGGCGTCTGCGCCGCGGGTCCCACGGAGGGCGCGGGCGGGCGCGGCTCTGCCCACGCTGCGCGCGTGCGTGCGCCGCGGAAGGGCGGCCCGCTCTCGCGCCTTTGTCAATTGTCTGCGGCCAGGTTGTTTTCCACTCGCTGCGCCCGGGACCCGGCCGGGCCGGGCCGGGGTGGCCCTGGCCTTGGCCCGCCGCCAGCGCGGAGAGCTGCTGAGCGCCTAGCGCGCCCCGGGGCCCGCCCACCCTGCCTTCTAGTTCAGCCGTCTTCTCGCCGGGGGCGCGGCACCCCCAACACCCGGGCCAGCGCTTAGGCCACCCGGTGGGAATGTTGACCCCTGGATCACTGAATATCTGTATTATCTGTGCCCTGGCCCGAAGCACTGGACATTAGGGCTGGACCTCGATTTCATTCCGAGAGTTCGCTGCCTAGGACCTCTGGGTTCTTACCCAGGCCTCCCGTGAAGTCAGTCTTAGACAAATCTGCCAGTCTCCCTGCCCCCCTCCCCCGAGTCTCCTTTTCTGTAATGTGAAGGTGTTCTCCATTCTCTCCCTGCCGTGAAACGGGACGCTGTTCTAGGCACTAAGTATTCAGCAGTCCACGGGGCAGAAAAGGTCCCCGTCCTCTTAGGGGGGTGGTGGGTGAAGGTGGTCAGTGAACATTGAAATGATAATTGCAAGAAAAAAAAAATGTGATAATTGCTTTGAAAAAGGTTCCCATCAGGACAACCAAACCTTGTTTGTGGGGTTAGGAATCAACTAGATTAACTTTCTTCAATCTTCTCGGTCCTGATCCTTATTCTTATTCTCGTTATTAGGGCTTATTATTTTTTATTATTATTAATGACAGCAGTAGTAGCATTGCTTACTAAGTGCCAAGCACTATACTAAACATTTTACTTGTATTTTTTCATTAACCTCATTCACAACTTCTCTATGCAATAGGCATACTTCTCATTATTGTTAATATTACCCTCCTTTGAGAGAAACTGAGGCCAGAAATGAAAAGTAACTTGTCCACTATGGCATAGCTACAAAGCAGCAGAACCAGTATTCAAATTCAGACTGTCTGAGGCCTCAGGGTGCTTCGTCTCTACTCTACACCCATAAAAATATGAAGACCAAAATGAGGTTGTCTTCAATGTGATGGATGAGAAAAACGGAAGGGGAGAGGGTGGTTTATTCTGTAGACAAGAAAAACAGGGGACGGTGAGAGCTTTCTGAAAGAGCTGTCCATGGATTAGACTTGGCACGTATGACCTGAGAGGTCACTAGCATGGGGAAATCTATGAAGGACAGACACATTGCAACACATAAGGCAGAATTTCTCCAACAGAACATTTCACAAGTGGTATCAGCGCCTGGAGAAAGTGCCATTAAGGGTCAGCATTCAAAATATAACATTGTAGGGCACCTGGCTGGCTCAGTTGGAAGAGCATGTGACTCTTATCTCGGGGTTGTGAGTTTGAGCCCCACTTTGGGTGTAGAGATTATTAAAAATAAATACGTGAACTTTAAAACAACAACAAAAAATATAAAATTGCATGTCAACTATATTTCAATAATAAAAAGAATGTTTTAAAATAGTCAACATTCAAGCAGAGAGGCTTATCAGGAATGCTTCAAAGAAGAGTCCTGTAAAAGTTAAAGACTGGGTTAGGAATCTCTAAGTTTTCTTCCCATTCTGAAGGAATTCTGGAGGGAAATGGAATCCTAGAGTGCTTAAGTGACATACCCAAAGCCCCCCAGGAGTGAAGACCTGACCCCAAAGCAAGGCTGACTTCTAAATCAGACTTTCTGGGGCGCCTGGGTGGCTCAGTCGGTTGACCGTCCGACTTCAGCTCAGGTCATGATCTTGCAGCCTGTGAGTTCGAGCCCCATGTCGGGCTCTGTGCTGACAGCTCAGAGCCTGGAGCCTGCTTCCGATTCTGTGTCTCCCTCTCTCTCTGCCCCTCCCCCGCTCATGCTCTGTCTCTCTCTGTCTCAAAAATAAATTTAAAAAAAAATTTTTTAAAATAAAAAATAAATCAGACTTTCTGTTTGTGGGGAAAGTCTTGCATGCTCAACACCTCAGTTCTGCTTCTGTAAAGTGTGTGTATGTGTGTGTGTGTGTGTGTGTGTGTGTGCGTGTGACCAGTCTTTTCTTGGGAGTATGGAATCAGCTGCTCTCTCTGTTCCGCTTTATATTATTAATGCGCACCTTTCCTCCTTGCTTGTGTTGAATATTCTGTGATTTCAGACACAAGTGTCAACACTCCCCGGGCAACTGCTGTATCACTGGGGTCTCAGGGGTAGCGGGGTCCCAATTCCGCAAGAAGGACTTATTTGGTAATTTAAGGAAAAAGGAGACAAGCTGGATAGTATTTTCACTTGAAACTGATGTTTCTTAGATTCTGTTTGAGGACTCTGGATTTATCTTGAGTTAAATTCCTAAGGTACTAACACTAATATCCCATTTCTTACCCTAGGTCACAAATACTTTGAGGCGCAGCAATCTAGAACTGCCAACTTCGGAGGAGGCATTCTTTTCTCGGTGCTCTAGACAGCTACTTGTTTGTTTTCAAACTGGAAACCTCGAACGGAGGATTGGGACTGGTTTCTAGAAAATACACAAATGAATGGACATCACCTTGCCCCCAGTGACACTACTTCAAAGATTAAAAGTTCCTCTTCTCTTCTATCCTCAACAGTGATCAATTTTCAAATTTCTTCTTTGAAAGGAAAATGTATTTACCTAGCTCAAAATTCAAAAGTATACCGTTAGGGCTACAGCTTATTGATCTTTGGGTGCCTCTCAGTGCCCGCCGTGTTGCCTTGTATACAGTAGGTGCTGAATAAGTGTTGATCGACTGGGTGGATGAGTGTGATGAAGAAGTTGTGGGAGACAGAGGAAGAAGTGGTTTAGTTAGGATGGGGCAGCAAACATTTTGCCTGAGATGCGTGGGCTTCAAAGGAGCCAGTTGCAACAACTCCCAGACCAGTTGCAAATTTGACCATGACTTTATCTGGAGACCTGTATTAAAAGCGGTGGCCTCAGGGGCGCCTGGCTGGCTTAGTTAGATGAGCATGCGACTCTTGGTCTTGGGGTGATAAATTGAACCCCCACATTGAGTGCAGAGATTACTTAAATAAATAATCTTAAAAAAAAAATCTTTAGGGGTGCCTGGGTGGCTCAGTCGGTTGGGCATCCGACTTCGGCTCAGGTCACTATCTCATGGTCCATGAGTTTGAGCCCCCACGTCGGGCCCGGTGCTGACAGCTCAGAGCCTGGAGCCTGCTTCAGATTCTGTGTCTCCCTCTCTCTCTGACCCTCCCCTGTTCATGCTCTGTCTCTCTCTGTCTCAAAAATAAATAAACATTAGGGGCGCCTGGGTGGCGCAGTCGGTTAAGCGTCCGACTTCAGCCAGGTCACGATCTCTCGGTCCATGAGTTCAAGCCCCGCGTCAGGCTCTGGGCTGATGGCTCAGAGCCTGGAGCCTGTTTCCGATTCTGTGTCTCCCTCTCTCTCTGCCCCTCCCCCGTTCATGCTCTGTCTCTCTCTGTCCCCAAAATAAATAAACGTTGAAAAAAAATTAAAAATAAATAAATAAATAAACATTAAAAAAATTTTTTTTAATCTTTAAATAATCTTGAAAAAATATTATTTACTACTAAAATGAATAATCTTAAAAAAAAAAAAAAGCAGTGGCATTAGACCCTTTTGGATGGTGCACGATCTAAAGATTACGTACCAGCCAGAGTCTTTTTGCTGCAAGCGATACTCACTGCTTCTGGTTAACTGAAGCATCAAAGGAATTTGTTGAATAGTACTGAGCTCAGAGAATCAATGGACAGGCTGGAGAACCAGATAGGCGTGAAGGGAGGCTGGGGGGCCAGACCCGCAGAGGAAACCACACAACAGGAAAAACGCTGCTTCTGGACATCGGCAATGCACTGAGGATGGGCGCTACAACTGACCCAGCTGTCATTGCTGCCACCAGATATCGCGTGCCACCACTACCAGAATAAGTTTTGTACATTGTCTGCTTCTCTTGGCTCCTACCTCTAGAATCGTGATCCAGGTGAGATTGGCTGATTGGTCATGCCTGAGTCCCAAACAGTCAGCGATCAGGGAACACTTCTGGCTTCCTTGAGTGAGATGCAGGGCCCTGCTCTCCAAACTTACAAAGGCAGTTTGGAGGCTGGGCAATCAGGAAAATGATAAATGTCCACCATGTTATGCTCTAGTAATTTGTAGGCCCCAAAGGGAAAGAATTAAAGAGTATAATCTGTAATAAGTGCTGCATAATACAGCATCTGAGCTGAACTCGCAAAACCAGACGAGGTGGCTATTACAGTTATTACCGAACCTTCAATCTTTTTTAAATTTTATAAAAGTAAGCTCTACGCCCAATGTGTAGTTTAAACTCATGACCCCGTGATCGAGTCACATGCTCTACCGACTGAGCCAGCCAGGTGCCCATTTCCCAACCTTTTAAAATTTCATCCATCTAAGAACTTCTTTATAGCACTAGTATTTTCTTCCCAAGCCTTTCCAATTATGGAAAGGCTTATGAGTGGAATCACTCATAATTGCACGGCTGAGCAAAGAAAGGTTGAGAAGAGGTAAATTATGCCAAATGTGTACTTAGCAGCACAACACAGGCAGTGCCATGAGCCTATGAATCGGATTTGTTTTTCTGATAAGTTTGTGTTTTTGTTCAAACTGCTTCCCTCTTTTTAGAGCCTGGGTCTTGAGACCATATCGATTTTTTCATTCATCTTTTTTAAATCCACACTCTAATTTCTACACTGATACGACAAATAGGTGCAGGACACCTGGGTGGCTCAGTCAGTTAAGCATCCACTTTCGGCTCAGGTCGTGATCTCGTGGTTCGCGGGTTTGAGCCCCGAGTCAGGCTCTGTGCTGACAGCTCAGAGGCTGGAGCCTGCTTTGGATTCTGTGTGTGTGTGTCTCTCTCTCTGCCCCTCCCCCGCTAGCACTCTGTCTCTCTGTCTCTCTCTCTCAAAGATAAATAAACATTTAAAAAAATAATTTAAAAAATAGGTGCTATTTACTGAATGCCTGATACATGTCAGAAATTTCTCATGGATGATCTTTAATCCTGACAACCACCCTATATGATTTGCATTTTATAATTGTGGAAATGGAGGCTCAGGAAGATTAACCCATCCAAGGTTACATGGCTCATAGGTGACATCTGTAGCCAGGTCTATCCAGTACACAATTCTGTGTCTCAGATGGCTGCTTTCTCCAAAGATTCTCATTGCCATTTAGAAAAAAAAAAAAAATCATACTAAAGGAGCACCTGGGTGGCTCAGTCGGTTAAGCGTCTGACTTCACCTCAGGTCATGATCTTACAGTTCATAGGTTCGAGCCCTGCGTCAGGCTCTGTGCTGACAGTTCAGAGCCTGGATCCTGCTTCAGATTCTGTGTCTCCCTCTCTCTCTGCCCCTCCTTCACTCATGTTCTCTCTCTCAAAAATAAATAAATGTTAAAAAAAAATTTTTTTTTAATTCTACTAAGTCTGAATGTAATGATTTCCTCTATCTTCGGAGATCTTAAATCGTCGGAAAGACAAGCCAAGAAATTATCGGTTGCGTGTCCTTAGCAGAATTAAGCTTTTATCACATTAACAGGCTAGTTTAATAACCTCATTACTAATGTATAAAAATTTTTATAACAAGAGTGTCTGCTTTATTCAGCCCAAATTACAAGCCAGTTACTATGCTAGTTAGCCCTGAAAGATGAGTTGAACCATGTTCTTTTTTTATTAATGAGAAACCTGAGATTTTCAGCAACAGAAACTCGCCAGGGGCCTCACTGCTCCAAAGAGGCAAACCTAGGACCGCAGCCGCAGCAGCCGGGACTCTGAAGCCTCCTTTGGTCTGCGATGTCACACTCTTTCTGGGCCACTTCTATAATTCGTACTGAGAAACACCACTTAGCATCTCTTCTGTTTCTTTCTCCTCCTGGTTTCCAGTGGCTTCCATCTGTGTTCCCAACTTGTGGTGGGTATAATCACCATATAAAGACAGAGCTCTTCCTTGTTCCCTTCCAAGTTTCCCAGCTCCCTCTTCCCATAGTCAAGGGCACAACCTTCTCCTTCTCTTTCTCCTTCTCCTTCTCCTTCTCCTTCTTCTTGTTTATTTCTTTATTTTTGAGAGAGAGAGAGTGAGAGCATGTGGGGGAGGGGCAGAGGAAGGGGGGTGAGGGAAAGGGAGAGAGAATCTCAAGCAGGATCCATGCTCGGCACAGGAGCCCAGTGGGATGGGGGTGGGGTGGTGCTTCATCCTATAACCGTGAAATCATGACCTGAGCAGAAATCAAGAGTCCAACACTTAACCCACTGAGCCACCCAGGCGCCCCAAGGGCACAACCTTCTCACACAGACTCAGCCCTGAACTCTGTCATAGTCCTGTTCTTAATGTGCAGAAAGATGTGAAAACTTAGTTTTGAAGTTTAGGAGATACCCTCTAAATCTACTTTGCTGGAATCCCATCCCTGAATAAGTGCCTCAGTTCTAGAAACTGACTTTAACACATTACAATCATGATTTTTTAGCCCAGGTTTGGGAAACTTGCGTTTACCTTACCTTACTCCTCAGATTAGTCAGTACTCCTTTGGTCCCAGTGCCAGAAATCCAACCCATCTAGAAATCATAATGTCCATTAGAGACATCTCTAGAGAAAAGACCATCTCTGCCTATGTGTCTCTTCAAGAGAACAAGCTCTCCTGGGGCACCTGGGTGGCTCAGTCAGGTAAGTGCCCGACTCGTGATTTTGGCTCAGGTCATGATCTCACAGTTGCTGAGATGGAAAGCCCCGTGTTGGGTTCCTTACTGGCACTGGGCTCTGTGCTGACAGGGCGGAGACTGCTTGGGATTCTCTACCCCGCTCACTCCATCTCTCTCTCTCTCTCTCTCTCTCTCGCTATCAAAATAAATAATTAAATGTTAAAAAGAGAGAGAAAGAGAGAGAACAAGCCCCCCTAAAAGTTCTCCAGCAGACTTTTCCTCCCATCTCATTGAGTACAATAACATGTCCATACCAAACCATACCTAAACCAATCGCTGACTGGCTTAGATGGGTGAAGACCCAACACCGGGCCAGCCGCCTCTAACCCATTAGTTATGTAGCCTTAACACAACTGGAGTCTTTTGGGGAGGAGGAAGGACAAGGGGGAATGCCCTTGGGTAGGCATCCAACAGTGTCTGCTGCAGGAGGGAGTGGGCAATTCTACAAGGAAGATGAGAGCCAAAGATAAGGTGACCCTTCCTGCTGAGTCCTTAAAGAGAGAGTTCTTACCAACTAGATAGGCATGGAAAGTTATGCCAGGTAGAAAAAGCTGTATACATATCACTATGCAACTTCCTAGGGGTGCCTGGGTGGCTCAGTCGGTTAAGGGTCCGACTTCAGCTCAGGTCATGATCTCGCAGTTGTGGGTTTGAGCCCCATGCCCGCATAGGGCTCTGTGCTGACAACTCAGAGCCTAGAGCCTGCTTTGGATTCTGTGTCTCCCTCTCTCTCTGCCCTTCCCCCACTCACGCTCTGTCTCTCTCCCTCTCACAAAAATAAATGAACATTAAAAAAATATGCAACTGCCTTGTGTTTTCGGGAAATGCAATCACTTCATTATAGCTAGATTGAATGTTATACGTCGGAGTGTGCAGTGACAGCTGTAGGCAGGCACCGTGTTCTGGAAAGCACATATGTCCTGCTAAGGAATTTAAACCATGTCTGTAGGCAATGGGGGAGTCATCGGAGAATGGAGACAGCATCATATTATTTGAATTTTACAAACATCAGCTAGTGAAAAATGGATCCCGGAAAAATATAAAGCTGAAGGTGGGGAGACTAGTTTGAAAGTTGTGGTGTTCAGCCTGGGGTGAGATAATAAGGCCTCAGGTTAAGGCTGCAGTAATAGTGAAGTAGAGAATGAAAGGATAAGAGGAAAATGTTGAGGGAATATCTGATGACCTACAGGATGTGAGGGGATGGAGGGCCTAGGCCTACTCTGAGATTTTTGTCTTGGGCAGCTAGGTGTATGGTGGGAAACTTCGCTAAAGAAAGGGCATCCTAGGGGCGCCTGGGTGGCGCAGTCGGTTAAGCGTCCGACTTCAGCCAGGTCACGATCTCGCGGTCCGTGAGTTCGAGCCCCGCGTCGGGCTCTGGGCTGATGGCTCAGAGCCTGGAGCCTGTTTCTGATTCTGTGTCTCCCTCTCTCTCTGCCTCTCCCCCGTTCATGCTCTGTCTCTCTCTGTCCCAAAAATGAATAATAAAAACGTTGAAAAAAAAAATTTTTTTTAAAAAAAAGAAAGGGCATCCTAGAGAAGGAACAGGTTTGGGGCAAAGGTTGGGGGTGGGGGAAGTAGTGAGATCACTTTCAAACCAGCTGACACCCTGAGCATGTCCAAGTGAAGACGTCCAGTGGGAGGATGGAGGTAAGGTTCCGGAAGAGGGAAATCGAGATTGATAATCCAGCTTTGGAAGTCACTGGCAAACCGTTGTACATGAACCTATAAGAGTGAATGAGATCAGCCTGCGAAAACGGGAAGGACATGAAGAAAATAAGACCAAGGATAAAGACCTGTGAGCACAAGCAAGGGACAGACGGAGAAGCTGGCTAAAAAGCTAGGCTAGAGGAAGTCAGACAGAGTGGGGAGGTGAGCCAGCCTTTTATAAAACTTCCTTAGGGACAATTTCTTTCAACTGTTGTGCTTCAGTCTGGTCCCACACCACCAAGACAAACTATGGTTAAAATTCTTGGCCAGTATTGTTTGAATTATTTTAGTATCTGATTTTTATTTATTGGTTTCTAGTTGAAAGTCCGCTTGATCAATGCAATGCTTTGCTGCAGGAGAAAAAAAAGGTCTGGTGAGGAAGGGAAACTTCCTCAATGCAATATGCATTCCCTGTCCTGGAATACAGCCGCAAGGTCTTGTTGCTACACATTTAAGGATCTGCAATAATGTGGCCAAGGGTGTAAATAATTTGTAAGACTGGAAGTTGATACAACCTTTGTGACTCAGCAATTTCACCTGTTTCCTATAGAAATCCACACAGTGCACAAAGACACATGGGTAAGGTCGTTTATTGTGACTTAAGAAAAAAAAAATCAAAGTAGGGGCACCTGGGTGGCTTAGTCAGTTGAGCATCCACCTCTTGGTTTCTGCTCAGGTCATGATCCCCGGGTTGTGGGATCAAGCCCCGTAGGGCTCCAAGCTGAATGTGGAGCCTGCTTAAGATTCTCTCTCTCTCTCTCTCTCTCTCTCTCTCCCTTTGCCCTTCCCTTGCTTGCACTCTTTCTCCCTCTAAAAAATAAAAAAAAAAATTTGTTTTAAGTTAAAAAAAAAAATCAAAATAAAGAGCTAGAAATAGCCCAAATAACTGACAGCAGGAGATAGTTAAATAAATTCCAGAGCGTCTACACCAGGTACTGCTATGCAGCCAATACAAAAAGAATAAAGTTTTATTTATAGGCATGGACCTGTAAAGATGTCCGTGTTATAAATATTGTTATAGATGTTGTTATATTAACTGAGAAAAAAACAGGTTTCAGAGCCATATGCTTAACATGTCCACAGGTAAATCTATATAATGCATATATATAATCCATTAGTCATTCAATAAATGCTATTGAGTGAGGCACTGTTCTGGGGATACATTAGTGAACAAGACAGAAAAAAATCCTGTCTCAATGAGCAAACGTTCTAGGGAAGGAGGTTAAGTCAAAAAGAATAAAAGCATAAATATATAAATTTAGATACTAATAAGTGCTATGAAAGAAAATAAAGTAGAATAAAAACCTGAAGAGTAGCTAGGTATGGTGAGGGGATGTGGGTAAATGGTTATTTTAAATAATTTGGTCAGGAAACGTGTTGCTCAGGAGAGAACCTCTCAGCCGTGATCTGAACGAAGTATGTGTGTAAAGAGATTTATTTTAAGGAATTGATTTATGTGATTGTGGAAACTCAGTAAATCCAAACTCTGCAGTGGAGGTGGCAGGCTGGGGACCCAGGGATGAGTTGCAGTTTGAGACCAAAGGCTGTCTGCTGGCAGAATTCCTTCTTGCTTGGGGGAGGTCGGTCTTTGTTCCACGAAGGCCTTCAGTTCATTGGATGAAGCCCACCCGCATTGTGGAGGATATTCTGCGTTAGGCAAAGTTCACCTATTTAAATGCTAATCTTATGCAAAAAACATCTTCACAGAAACGTTCAGAATGATGTTTGACCAAATATCTGGGCACCAAGGCCCAGCCAGCTGAGTTGACACACACAACGAACCATCTCTGGGGCGCCTGGTTGGCTCAGTCAGTTAAGTGTTGGACTATTGACTTAGGCTCAGGTCATGATCTCACAGTTTGGGAGTTCCAGCCCCGAAGTCAGGCTCTGTGCGGCTCGTGCAGAGCCTGCTTGGGATTCTCTCTCCCTCTCTCTCTCTGTCCCTCCCCCTGCCCCAAAATAAATAAATGAACTTTAAAAAATTAAGCATCACAAGTCCATCCCTTGTCAACATGGCACCCAAATGCATCTCCTTAAGTCACACTTAGTCTCTGAATAGATAGTCACAAGGTCACACTTCCATCTCACATGCTACAACTATCTCGTGTACACCTGAAAACGAAAACACACTCTTTTCTCCAGAAGACGATACAAAATCCTTGGGTAATGTTGACACGTCTCCTTAATTACTGCTGTCTGCCATGTGACAATACAAGAAGGCTGCAACCCAGAAGAAGGTTCTCACCAGAACTTGACCATGTTGACACCCTCATCTCAGACTCTCAGTTCCCAGAACGGTGAGAAAATCAATTTCTGTTGTTTAAGCCGCCCAGTCTATAGGTCTTTTTGTTATTTATTATTTGGTATTTGTTACTATGGTATATTTGTTTCCTTCCCTTTCTTATCCCTTTATCATGTAACATAAGATGCATTGACTTAGGGGCGCCTGGGTGGCCCAGTTGGTTCAGCGGCTGCCTTCAGCTCAGGTCATGATCTCACAGTTCGTGGGTTCAAGCCCCAGATTGGGCTCTGTGCTCACAGCTCAGCTCAGAGCTTGGAGCCTGCTTCGGATTCTGTGTCTGCCTCTCCCCGGCTCATGCTCTGTCTCTCTCTCAAAAATAAATAAAAACATTAAAGAAAAGATACATTGACTTTATATTGTCATATTCAAGTATTGTTAATCAAAATGCAGTGTTTGATCTTGTTTAGAAAGCACCATAGGTTTGCTCAAACTCCTGGCAATTACTTAGCTCCTCAAGTGTTCTTCTAAGTTCCCTGACTCCAGCTCTTTTCTGGGCATTTAACATTTGACTGTTCAGATCCTGCTAGGTAATTCTGGTCAGGCATTATGCTAGGCTACAGAAGTCGGCTAAAGTAACAGAAAATAGCTAAATCCACAAGGTGGCAGTATTGTATAACTATTGAAAACCATGATGCAGTGTGGGCTCTTGAACATACCCTTCTGTGGCATGTTCTGTGATCTATTAAATGAATGTCTGTTTTTGTAACTTCACTTATTCTTGAAATAAATGAGCAGGGTCTTTTAAACCTTCCTAGGGTGTTTTATAGTTCTTAGATGTTTAGACTGGAGAAAAAAAAAAGCAGGATTCTTGGAATCAGAAAAGTCTGAGTTCAAGTACAAGATATACCCCTGGCTTACTTCGTGCACTTAGGCAAGTTAACTGAGATCTCTGTGCTTCAGCTGCCCTATCTAAAAATTTAAAATGGGGTGTGTGGGTGGTTCCGTTGGTTAACCTTCCAATTCTCGATTTCAGCTTAGGTCATGATCTCATGGGTTTGTGAGTTCAAGCCCCATGGCAGGCTACACACCATGCATAGACTGCTTGGGATCCTCTCTCTCTCCCCTTCTGTCTGCCTCTCAGCTGCTTGTGCTCTTTCTCTCTCAAAATAAACAAATAAACCTAAAAAAATACATAAAAATAAAAATTTAAAACATGGGGACACCTGGCTGGCTCAGTTGGTAAAGCATGTGACTCTTCATCTCAGGGTCCTTAGTTCAGGCCCCGTGTTGGGCATAGAGCTTATTTTTAAAAAATTAAAATTTAGGGGCACCTGCTCAGTCGGTTGAGCATCTGACTCTTGGTTTCAGCTCAGGGCATGATCTCATGGTTCGTGAGTTTGAGCCCCTTGTCAGGCTGTGTGCTGCCAGTGGGGAGCCTAATTGGGATTCTCTCTCTCTCTCTCTCTCTCTCTCTGCCCCTCCCCCTTTCTCACATGTGCACACAAGCACTCTCTCTCTCTCAAAAGAAATAAGCCTTTATTTTATTTATTTATTTTTTAATGTTTATTTTTGAGACAGAGAGAGAGAGAGGGAGAGAGACAGAGACAGAGCGTGAGTGGGGGAAGGGCAGAGAGCAAGGGAGACAGAATCTGAAGCAGGTTCCAGGCTCTGAGCTGTCAGCACAGAGCACAATGCCGGGCTCAAACCCACGAACCGTGAGATCATGGCCTGGGCTAAAGTCGGACGCTTAACCGACTGAGCCACCCAGGCGCCCCTAAATAAACCTTTAAAAAAAAAAACCCTCGTGCAAAATGTTTAAAATTAAAAAATAAAAATTTAATACAATGAAATTACTTTCCCCGTGAAATCTTTTTTACGACGTGAGATAATACAGGTAAGAATACTACTGTATAAAATTTATTATAAATGTTAAAAATAATTATTACCTTAGCATTGGAAAATCAATCAGGGTAGATGTCATCTGAAAGCTCAGTATCTTCAAGTTGATTAGAAGAAAGGTTCTGAGGCTTTCAGAATAGCCTAGAGTATCTGATTTCTGTTTCCTGTGACACATCTTAGCTTATGGTGACCTTGTCAGAAGGAATCATCTACATAAAGAGATCATTTGTGGTACTGTCACAGTTATTATAGTTTTCTTATTTTTGGCTTTGGACTATAACTGTGAAGTCCCTATTTCAGCTGACAGCCTATCTCCTTCCACCAGCAAGGTTAGAAAAAGTCACCTCTGGCTTGAATTACCTAATAATAACAGCAGCAGGGTATATTTGTATGAGGTTTATGGCTTAAACAAAGTGCTTTTACGTATCCTATTTCAACTAGGGCAGAAGCTATGGCAATCAATGATACAGTGTGAGACAAGAAAATATAAGCTAGGAAGGTCAATAGGATTTGAAATTCTTTTTTTTTTAAGTTTATTTAATTATTTTGAGAGGGGGTGGGGGAGGGGCAGAAAGAGAGGGAGAGAAAGAGAGAGAGAGAGAGAGAGAGAGAGAGAGAGAATCCCAAGTAGGCTCCGTGCTCAGCAAGAAGACAATCTCAAGACTGTGAGATCACGACCGGAGCTGAAATAGAGAGTCAGACGCTTAACCAACTGACCCACCCAGGCGCCCCAGGATTTGAAATTCTAAGCAGTGAAAGAAAATATAAAATATTTGAGTCTGAGTTGGAAGAGCATATAGAGATTGATCTCGGGGGTGTGAATTGGAGCCCCATGTCAGATGTAGAAATTATTTAAACAAATATATATATATATATATATATATGCATATATATATACACACACACATATGTATATATACGTATATATGTGTGTATATATATGTATATACGTGTATGTGTATATGTATAAATATGTACGTATACATATATATACATATATTGTATGTATGTCGTACATATATTGTATGTATGTCGTACATATATACACATATATCGTATGTATGTGTGCACATATACATATATACATATGCATGCATATATACATGCATGTACACGTACGTACATATATATACATATATACACATACATATATACATATACATATATATACATACATACGTATATATAAGTCTCATGTGGGTTATAAGGAGGCGGAAGGTGAGTAGAAAGGGTCTTATATCTATCACTATCCCAGCATAGAGAACACTGAAAAGAAACAGTCATAGGAGTTCAGATCAGGTTCAGGGTCCAACAGGAAGTAAGGAGGGGCTGGAAAGTCTGGTAGATAGCTAAGATTTAAATAGGTTTGTTGGCTTGAGAATCTGAAAGGGAAAGAGGCAGAAGAAATTAACACTGGCTAGGCAGGAATAAACAGTGTTGTCTAAGAGGAATCGCTGGTGGGGACGGGAAGATAGAGGTAAATAACTGAGGTCAGGTAGCTAGGACCAAGGAATCAGCTAGAGAGCCAGGGACTACTAAGCATGGAGGAGATGAGTGCAGTCCTCAAAAGTGTGGGAGTTCGGGCTCAGCTGGAAGTCAGAACCCAGACCCAAGCTACAGAACTTCAGCGCTGCGAGATCAGTTGAGCTGCAGATGGCCAGGGGCCGGCTAGCTGCAGGGGGATGATTTAAGTCAAACTTAGATCTACTGAGGTAGTGACTGCTAACTGCTCCCCATTTAGATGTAGAGCAGGCTCCAAGGTCTGGACAGGACATGCTAACTGTAAGAGTGAACAGTTACATCCCAGAACGGTGGTATTGATTGTGAGGAGTTTTCAAAGGCTGGTGGTGTTGGATAAGTCGCCATACCTCTCCAGATGAATATAACAATAGATGCCCTAATACAGGTCATGAAAAGCACGAGTTGATGCATCACCAAATACTTGATGAACTGTAAAGGGCTATATAAAGATATTTTGACTTGTTTTGCTTTGTGGATTAGGGCCCTACAATCCAGAGTTCTTTTTTTCACCTATCAGGCCCCTGACTCTGCTCACTGCAAGAAGACTTTTCCTGGCAGCATTGAGCTTGGCCAAGATCAAAGGGCACAGCTACCCATTTTGTGTGATCGGTATCAGTACATCCTGGCATTAGCGTGGGGAGTTGAGAGTTAACAGGATGTGCTTCAAGACCCGCTCTCCTCAGGAATGGCAACTCAAGCATCTTCCAAATTTAGTCTCACAAAGAAGAGTAGATTACTATAGTGAGTAATAATGAGTCACTGGGAGCACAGTTTCATGCCCTTGCCGATGAACAACGTGGAGGAAGAGAAGAGGGGCTGAGAAAGGGAAGGGACCTACAAATGGCAGAAACTGCAAAACACAAAATTCTTTCAAATAAAAATGGCCAACACGAATATCCCCAAATGTGGTGTATAACAGCACATTTCCAGGAGTTAATGGTTCGTGTGATTAAAAAAAGAAAATGTAAGATATAATTTGATTATCAAAATATCGACAGGTCAGACCAACTGACCCAAACAATATAACCTGGGTATAAGGGGGAACCCAGGAGAAATTCAGACATTTCATCTTTTCAAGTTCTGCTGTTAGCATGGTTTTCAATGAGTATCAGGGAACATCACTGATTTGAATTCCCTCCCTGTCAGGACATATCTCTAACATTTAAATATGACACTGCAGAATGTTCATTGCAGACAAATGAGTTAAAGCCTCAGGCATTATTTCAAAGCAACTCTGAGAGGAAGGGGAGGGGCTAGTGGAAACAGTATTTTAAGAAGACAGGAAGCAAGCTTTGCTTGATTTTCACTGGTGAATCTCATTCCTTGCCAAGAATAAGACTATGTTGAAGAGTCAAATCATTTCATGATTTCCTTCTATGAGAATCTAAGCAAGGATTTTTTTCAGACGAGAAAAAGAAAAACTGCCAGAGGTCATTTCACTGAGGCCCCGCCCCCACCTCTAGGAAGAGCCATACCTAAAACTAAGATTCAATTATTGCCTTTCTTAAAATACTTTTTTTTTTTAATTTTTTTTCAACGTTTATTTATTTTTGGGACAGAGAGAGACAGAACATGAACAGGGGAGGGGCAGAGAGAGAGGGAGACACAGAATCGGAAACAGGCTCCAGGCTCTGAGCCATCAGCCCAGAGCCCGATGTGGGGCTCGAACTCACCGGACCGCGAGATCGTGACCTGGCTGAAGTCGGACGCTTAACCGACTGCGCCACCCAGGCTCCCCTTAAAATACTTAAAAAAAAAAAAAAGATATTTCCCAGTCCGTGATTTGGGAGTCTCCTCTAATTTCTGGCTACTGTATATATTGATTGCTGTGTTTCACTGTTAAAAGAGTCTGCTTTTCCTGACAAGTGTTAAGGGGCACGGGTAAGGACCTTCCCGTGAGAATTTGATCTATTATCTGAATTTTAAGAAGCTGTAAAAGAGAAACAGCATGTTTATTTCCTTTTTCTACTTCAAAATATAGAAGGCATTTTCAGTATATAGCACAATGCTCAAAGCTAGAAAAACCCTTAGAATCTGACTTCTCTTTTAAAAGATTACAACCTTGAAGCCTAGAAAATATTTAAGGTAGAGTTACAACAAAAATTCAGATTTTAATGACTACTGAGGTCCGGATACATTTCCCTGCATCATTTAACCTAGTCCTCAAATACCCAAGTAAAAGGGCACTTTGTTTCTCCACTCCCACCCCAAGGTTTTTGACAACATATTTTGTTTGTTATCTATTTCTTAAAATTCTTTAAAACTTTTTTTTTATTATTATTTAGAGAGAGAGAGAGAGAGAACGAGCAAGCCAGCAAGTGTGAATGGGGGAGAGGGAGGGACAGGATCTCTGGGCTGAGCTCAGAGCCTGACGCGGGGCTCAATCCCACGACATGGGTATCACGGCCTGAAGGGAAATCCGGAGTGGGATGCTCAACCAACTGAGCCACCCAGGAGCCTCAACTACTTCTTAAGAATAAAATTAGTTTCCATTACTCTAGTATTGTTTCCATGGGTTTTTGCTTAAAGTTAGGAAAACTTCCAGGTCCTCGGCTACTCTAAACGTAGGTGGCAGCAATTTACCGACATAGGTGAAAAAGGACATGTTCTCATTTAACAAAATACCCTGAGATGCCTAATTCAAGCATTCAAAAATGTCTGTAGTAAACTCTGGGTCAATCTAAGTTTTAGAACACTGATAAGTTCAATTCTCCCCCATCCCTAACACTTTGCACACTTAGTTTTGTGGGAATACTTGAGCTCGTGCAAAATATGAGAGATTTGAACACATAAGAGATTATCCTGTTTTTCCTCTTTTGTTTACTGCAGGCAGTCTTGGTTTTGAGAGGTCTTTGACCTCATTCTTTCTTACCGGAAATTAATTGTCCCCTCCTCTCCTTCAACTAAATCTAAATATCTGTAGAACGCAATTGCTTCACTAATGGCCAACAGAAGTGTCTTGCTAGCTGCGTCCATAATAGGGTCATTTTCAATTGCATGAGTACATCCTTGTAAACCACAGACTTGCAACATTCTTGAGATTTTGAAAGGGGTGGGGAAGTGAATAGGACAGCTGCAAAGAAATCTTCTAATTAAGTTTATTAGGCTTTACAACAACAGGTCGTCAGGGAAAAAAAAAAAAAACCCTAACAAACTTTTTTAAGGTAGACAGAAAAAAATTAAGATTTAATTGTAGATAAATTTAAGAAATGAGAGGATAGCCCATGAAGATGGGTTTAATCATCACAGACTGTACTGAAACAATTAGAAGTGGTTATTCATGACACGGTTTTTTTTTTTCAAGTTTATTTATTTTGAGAGAAAGAGAGAGAGAGAGAGAGAGCAGGAGACGGGCAGAGAGAGAGGGAGAGAGAGAAAGAATTCCCAAGCAGGCTCTGCCCTAACAGCACAGGGCCCGACACAGGACTTGATCCCACGAATCACGAGATCATGACCTGAGCTGAAATCGAGAGTCAGACACTCAACCGACTGAGCCACCCAGGTGCCCTCATTCAAGAGGTTTTAAAACTCGTAGCATTTCTGGAAATATACTCTAACCAATTAATTTTGGATGTGAGCAAAGATATAGCTGTACAAATGCTCATTAAAACATTGTTTATACTAGAAAAAATTTGGAAATAACCAAAATACTCAGTTGGGTCTGGTCAAGTGCTGTTCCATCAACACAACACATATTTATAGGTAGACAATGAAAATGATTCTTTGGGGGCACCTGGGTGGCTCAGTTGGTTAAGCGTCCAACTTCAGCTCAGGTCATGATCTCGCAGTCTGTGAGTTCGAGCCCCGCGTCGGGCTCTGTGCTGACAGCTCAGAGCCTGGAGCCTGCTTCGGATTCTGTGTCTCCCTCTCTCTCTGCCCCTCCCCTGCTCATGCTCTGTCTCTCTGTGTCTCAAAAATAAATAAAAACATTAAAAAAAATTTTTTAATGATTCTTTGGAAGATTACTTAGCTATGTGTTAAAAAAAAAATTCCCAGTAAATTTGAAGATCTAATTGGCTTTATTAAATGATTCATAAATTGGGCAGCATCTCATGTAGCAAGTAGAGGGCAGCTCTGAGGAGTTGTACAAAACGGAAGTTTTTTATAGGAAGGAGGGTGGGGCAAGAAAATTACAAGCAAAAGCAAGGAAAGGACTGTCTCCACGAACATCACCTTCCCCGAGGGAGAAGGGCAAGGGGTCTTATTATACAGATTACCTCATCTTCCTTTGGGAGGTAGAGGAGGTCCAAGAGACAGATGATCTCATTGGCACTTATCAGAAAATTCCTGACTGACGGGTTAAGACTTACATTTCTGAGGGAGGTTGAAACTACAATTAGATTAGGTATTAAGCCCTGGTCTACTGACTTGGGGCCTTAAGTGAGGCTACTTTGGGCCTGTGGTTTTCTTTTTAACCTCAGGAAACATGTCTCCAATAAATTATGAAGTGAAAAAAAATAGGTGTCAAAACTGAATGTGTCCTATGGTTACTTGTTGTAAATATTAAGAGATAAAATTTACAAAAAAATAAAATTAAATATACGTATATATGCACATATTTGATAGCTATACATACACCTAACACACACACACACAAACACACAATATGCAGAGAAAAAGACTGGACATTTATACACAGCAACATGTTAACATTTGGTGATTGTCTCTTAAGAGATTTTTGTTTTCTTTTTTTTCTGATTTATCTAAATTTTCTAAAATTTTCAAATAAAATTGACATAAGAAGAAGAACAGTGAACATTTATAGGTGTATATAATTAGGGGCGCCTGGGTGACTCAGTCGGCTGAGTGTCCGACTTCGGCTCAGGGCATGATCTCGAAGTTCGTGAGTTCGAGTCCCGCGTCGGGCTCTGTGCTGACAGCTCAGAGCCTGGAGCCTGCTTCGGATTCCATGTCTCCCCTTCTCTCTGCCCCTCCCCTGCTCATGCTCTGTCTCTCCCTCTCTCTCAAAAATAAACAAACAAAAATACTTATATAGGTGTATATGATTATTAAAAAGTCATTGGGTCGCATACATAAGAACTTATCAATCTTCAGAATCTTGAAGCCATATGGGTCAAAAGCGTAAATGGGCTCAAAGAATGAAATTAATTGAAATTATGGCTAATGACTCCATAGAAAGTAAGAAATGTTCACGATAAGAATGTGTCAAATGTGTTTGAAGTAGCTACCATAGAAGCAGCAATCCATTTTTACAAAGCCTCCTGAACAATGCAGAGGGGGGGAAAAGGGACCTGAGATAAAAAGGGACACAGAAATTGCTGTCACTGTCAAAGAGTGGAAAAGAGACTAAATGGATTATCACTCTGACCTAACAGGACGTTTCTGATGGTCTCTTTTTCTTTTTCTTTTTTTAATTTTTCTTTTAATGTTTTATTTATTTTTGAGACAGACAGAGACAGAGCATGAACGGGGGAGGGGCAGAGAGAGAGGGAGACACAGAATCGGAAGCAGGCTCCAGGCTCTGAGCCATCGGCCCAGAGCCCGATGCGGGGCTCGAACTCACGGACCGCGAGAGATCGTGACCTGAGCTGACATCAGACGCTTAACTGACTGAGCCACCCAGGCACCCCGATGGTCTCTTTTTCAATCACTCCACTAACTCATCTGATACTGATTGTGCACAAGGCAGTTTAACAGTTAAACAACACCTGAGACAGTGTTTGACGTCTTCTAAGACATTTCATTTTTTTTTTTTCCTGTTTATTTGTACCAAACACCCCGGAGATAGGCAGACCACTCTTGTTTTTAATTTCCTCCCTACGGCATCCATCTATAATTGTTGTGCTTGTCTTTAACATTTTACTCAAAATGCTCTCTGGTTACCAGTGCCCTTTCCTTGGGTAAACACTGGGGCTTTACAAAAAAAGGTTTTCAATTCATCTTGACCCATGAACATAAAAGTAATCACTGGGGCACAACTGTTCCAATTCTCATTCTACCCCTCCTTTTTCTCTTTCCTTTGGTTAGACGTCCGGGTTCTAGTGCTTTCTTTGCCATTGAGAGCTGTGTGATCTTGGACAAGCCACTTTTGTCCTAGTGCGACACAAGTGATACGTGTGAAGCTACAGTCCATGGCAAAGCATTTAACAATATGATTACTGAACTAGATGATCTCTAAATTTCTCTGAAGCTCTCAAATTTTTTTTTAGTCTATATTTTTCGTTATATTTTTAGTGAATTCATGTGATCCAGGAATTGCATTTTGGCACATTTTGGAAGTCTCCCTCCATTATACCAGAGCTGCTGCTGATTCAGTAAGTACAGAATGATTTGTAACTCTAATAGTAGCACTAAAAACAGGTAATTCTTCAGTTGCTCAGGTTGAAAATTACCACAAATGATGCATGATTTTAAGGAAAAGGCTGAGTCATAGCCAACACCTAAAAACTTTTATTTTCTACATTAACCCCCCCCCCCAGCTTTTGCCTTCTTAAATCTGACACATTTAAAGCTTTAGATGGAATCAACTGAAATCACATTTGAAAAGGCTACAGCTACTCCTACGGCATTTTAGAGCATTTTGCTGGAAATTGTCAGTGCTGGAATAGTGACTACGACAGGCAGGAGACAAATCAGGAGGCTCACCAAATATATACATAAAATCATCATCACATCTCAGAGTGGGAAGGTCGTCTAAAAGTCATTTAGACTAGTGAGTACTGGAGTGTTTGATTTTGAAAGCCTATAAAAATTCAAAATAAATAGCAACAACAAAAAAGGAGGGCAAGCATAAACAGGTCGACTTTTAACTTTGATAAGTAAGGGTATGATCAAAAGAACAAAACAACCATCCCCTATTAGGGCCATTTTATAAAAGGTCACTTTGTTTTTTAAAAACTGTTAGCTTTTTTTTTCTTAATGTTTTATTCATTTTATCTATTCACACCCCATGTGGGGCTCAAACTCACCACCTCAAGATCAAGAGTTGCATGCTCTTATGACTGAGCCAGCCAGGTGCTCCTATAAAAGGGCACTTCACTTTTTTAAAATTTATTTTTAATGTTTATTTATTTTTGAGGAAGAGAGAGACAGAGCGCAAGCTGAGGAGGGGCAGAGAAGGAGACACAGAATCTGAAGCAGGTTCCAGGCTCTGAGCTGTCAGCACAGAGCCTGATGTGGGGCTCAAACCCATGAATGGTGAGATCATGAGAGCCGAAGCCGGATGCTTAACCAACGGAGCCATCCAGGCACCTAACAGGGCACTTTAATGACATGTGTAGGAAGACAAATATCTAAGAATAAAGTACAACTTGAAATTAAATAAAATCAAAGAAAAATGCGTTATACTGCTCTTATGTTCCTAATATCTTTATGGAAAACTGTTAGTCTTGCCCTTGTCCCTACACCGACCTTTGGAAATCCCTAATCTAGTCCATTCCATGCACACCTCTGCCTCCATCCCATCCCATCTCCCATTCCACAATGGAGTTGTATCCTCACCAGACCCCCTCCCCCCTCCAAAAAAAAAAAAATCCTTCTAAATGTATGCCCCATCTGCCCTGTGGGGATCTCCTCAAGGTGTGGAATCCATTAAATTTTGGATGTCTGTGGTAGAAAATCAGCAGAATAGTAGCTATCTCTGGGAACTTCAAGATGCTTACACCTGACTTTTCTTTTTTTTTAAAGACCAGAATCTAATAGCAAGGAATTTTAAGTAGGCCAACCGTGCTTTAGAGTCACTAAAGGAAAACGTCTAGTAGTGCTGATTTGGGAGACAGGCAGCAGGAGTTTAGGTAGCGCATCAAAACTTCATTCTAAACCTTAGGGGATCTGTTTTCACATTCAACATATTTGGACTAGAGCTTTATGAATACAAGTATTTAAGTAGGAATCAGAATCACATGGAGGAATTTTAGTTATCTTTCAGGATGAACCCCATTACTAATTACTTAATCAGCTTTCAAGGTTGCAGTCGGGTCTACATTTTTTTTCCATTTCCATTTTAATGAAACTATTTTGAGAGATTTCGCTTAAACTTCTACAAGTGGGGTTTGATTCATATTACAGTTGATAGCATCAGCTTGCGGAGCTTTCTTTTGTGATCATTACTACTAAGCCGTTTTCTCGGGTCAAATTTTATAAACCAAAATGTGGTCAACATTTTTTAAAATCAACTTATAGTAAAAAGTTTTCCTCTATACACGTTAACAGTAACATTACAGTTTGCTGTTTTAAACGTTATCAATTTTATTTTTGTGATAGTTATTTCCACCCTATGTTTTTTGGATCAGTACTACAGTTTTGAATATGACCAGTCACTACAGAGTTGTTTTGGAGGCGGGTGGGGGCGGTGGAATAATAACTTCTATATGCAGTTTTCCCACAGTTGTAAATTTTATTCTGTTGACTGATCTGCCACTAAAATTGAGTCGGGTATTGGTTTTTTCCCTGGGGACCAACTGTATCAGTGGAGAAACAACACAAAGACATAGGGCGGCAGGATAACTCCTGCTTCCTTCTTTTCCCTTCCTGTAATATGAGTTTCTCCAACACTCCATAAAGCGCAGAACTCTAATTCTTAAGACTAAAGAGCTAGATAGACTCAGCCAAAACCGGGAACCCTGAACAATCGCAGCCCAGCTACGTCTGCTTTGCTCTTCTTCTCCACCAGAGGTGACAGCCTCTCGCAAAACAGAACTGGGCTGGAATAAGCCGGTCTGAGGGAGTGGCCGGAGGAAAGATCGAAGGTTAAAAAAGGGCCTCAGATAAGGAGCAAAGGTCAGCACCCAACTCCCAAGGAGGCCAGAAGTTCCCATCTTCCACGAAAAACGAAGGTGACTCCTCCCTAACAAGCTCTCGAGGCCGCGGGCCACGGGACCTTTCAGACACCAGGCAGGTTCGACGTGACTGTTTAACAGGTAGCAAGGTTGGAAGAGCCAACAACCGGAAGTGGAAGTGAGCCCCGGGCGGGGGTGAGGAGAGCCCGTTGCACGCCTGCGCAAGCAGCAGGATTGCATTACGCAGGCGCAGTTGGGCGGTGACGGGGTGACGCTCGAAGCGTGGGCCGCGACTCTCACGGATCCGGTTCCGCCCTCCCTCTGGTTGCCGACCCTCCGGGGCTAGCGCCTGAGATCCCTTTCCCAGAGTGCTCTGCGCTGTGAAGAAGCGGCTCCCGGGGACTGGGGGCATTTTGTGTTGGCTGGAGCCGGAGTAACAAGATGGCGGCGTCGGCGGAGTGACAGGAGTCCCTCCGGGCGGGAGCCGGCGGCAGTGGTGGCAGCGGTATCGCCGCCCTAAACCACCGCGCCCCTTTTCCAGCCCGCGACGTCGCCGTGAAAGCGAGGCAGCGGCGGCCGCCCAGGAACAAGTGGCCCAGCCTGGTAACCGCGAGAACCCCCTCATAAACTGCGGCCTGGCAAAAAGAAGCCGGACTGAGCGGCGGTGATCAGGTTCCCCTTGACCGAGTCTGGGCCCTGTAACGCCTGGAAAGAGCCAGCGCTTGCCGTTTCCTGCCGCCCTCCTCCGCAGCCTGCTCAGTGGACGAGCCCCAGAGGCCTCTGTTCTCCCCTCAGAGGTGTCGGGGCTTGGCCCCAGCCTCCATCTTCGTCTCTCAGGATGGCGAGCAGCAGCGGCTCCAAGGCCGAATTCATTGTCGGAGGGAAATATAAACTGGTACGGAAGATCGGGTCTGGCTCCTTCGGGGACATTTATCTGGCGATCAACATTACCAACGGCGAGGTAATCACCTGGGGTGGGGTTCACGACCACGCTGCGCCAGCCCTCACTCCCCACCCCAACCCCCAAAGTGCTCAGGCCTTTCCCCACCGCACGCACGTACTGGGGAGGGGAGTCCAGAGGGAGCCAGTTTTCCCGGCTTAGGAACCTCCCCCGCTCTCTTTCCCTAAAAGGCAAAGAACCCGATAGAAAGGTTGGGAGAACTATGAAGTTTCCCAGCTTGTTGAAAATGCACCTTAATCGAACTTTTTTAAGCCGTCGTTTAAGGTGAGAACGGCAAAACCGTATTTCTGGGATCCCCGTGTTTTTCTCTCTATATGGAATTATTTTGTTGGGGTTCTTGCTTGCGATCGTCAGTTTCCTTCTAAACCTTTCATTACGTTTTCTGGGTGAATCATTTTCCTGCACCTTCGAGGACGTGCCGATTTCGTCACTATCCCCCGAAGAGGCCTTTGAGGCCGGTTGCCTCGTTTTATAATTTGAAAGAGAGCTTTCTCTCTGGGCCTCGTACTTCCCCTTGTAGTCTCGAGTCGGAGCTTTCCTAATGTCTCCCCTCCTTTCCCAAGTGACATTGAATCCTTAGGGATGTTGATGCCATCGTCCCCTCTCTCCCCTGCAGGAAGTGGCAGTGAAGCTAGAATCTCAGAAGGCCAGGCATCCCCAGTTGCTGTACGAGAGCAAACTCTATAAGATCCTTCAAGGTGGGGTGGGCATCCCCCACATACGGTAAGAACCCCTAAGCAAACAGGCGGCGCACGGAGGGAAGTACGGAAATGGGGGAAATGGGTAGAGGCAGGTAGGAGCACCGGCTGGATCCGGGCCTTGGTGTTTGAGTTTCCTGGGTTTACTGTAGCCGGTGGTTTCCTGTGAACCGTGAGACGCCACAATCACTGAGTAAATTTTCAGTTTGCCAACTTCGCGTAGGATTTCACTTTGTTACACTGTGCTCCATTTAGCTTCCGTCATTCTTCCCGAGGCTTTCATTTGCAGTTAAGTGTGCGGGTCGTCTTTGATCCCTACGCGGAAGGGTTGTCTGCTGCTTTCTTTGCGCCGGCACCTCTGATGTTCTTAGGTTTATCCAGGGAAGTGGATTTGAAGCTGCCAAGTGACCGGGTTCGGCCAGTTCGGGTTGCTATTGGAGCTGGCTTGGGAAATGGCTGCTCTTTTGTTGTGTTTTTGTTCCAACATGTCTTCCTCCTCCGCTTAGAAAATGGCGGAACGACGTGACTCAACCACATATTCCTGCCCTTTTCTATGCTGGGGTTCACAAGTGACCCTTCCTTGATTCCCCCTTTAGCAGCCCTGAGTGGATTAAACCTTTGAAAAGCCAAGAATAAAGCTGCAGGCGGCGGTGGGGTCCAAGGAAGCGGATGGCATAATGACAGTCTGTTTGTGATCTCTGCAGCAGATGCGACGTGAAATTGTTCAATTATACTATGCGGAATCCCTCATAGTCCCTTTAAAAGTGTTAATTATTCTTTCACGAAGGATAATGTTAGCCGCGTTTCAGTTTGTGCACTAAATTTTTATGAGTAATGGCAAAGGCAGTTTGAGCACTACTGTATTGAAATTGACTCAGATCAGTTGTATTAAAAGGAAGATTAATCACATAACCACAGTGCGGTAAGTAGCTTTAACCTGTTGAGTTACTTGGTCGGTAACTCCTCACATCGAGGAAATTGTAGTCTTTTGGGGGATAGGATACTGGCGAAGGCAAATGGTAATAGTGATCATGATACGAGATGACTAGGCATTGGGTTTTTTTTTTAAATGGTTAACTTTAAAGGTTGTTAATTTGACTTTGAGATTAAAGAGTATCTACCTAGAACAGAGGCCAGATTGTTTAAAGCCAAGCCATTTTTCAGCAATTACTCAAAAATAACATTTGCAAAAAGAACCAGAGAGAGCTAAAAACTGAGTGGAATCATAGTCACTGTAACCTCTTTTTCTATTCCACTTTATATTTCTTATGAATTAAGGACTGGATTGCATACATTAATTCAGATGTGGAAACAATCAGAGTAATGAGGATAGTATTATATCCTTAAAAATCTCCAATGCTGGTAGATATTTTTGGTTGTAAGTGATAAATCATTTATTTTATAAGGTAGATAATGTGAAATCCAACATGATGGAAGATTTTAAGTGATTCCTATTCCCCACCCTCCCTCCCTTTTTTTAAAGAATTTTATTACATTGTCTAGTTTTTTTCTCCCTCAAAATAAAAAGTCAATTGCATTAGCCCCAAAGTTTTAAACTCCTTTCCTTTTGCCTTTAAACACACCTCTCCACTCCTGGCCCCCACTGATTTGCTTTCCATCCCTGTAGTTTAACCTAGAATTTCACATACACGTAGTCATACAGTAGTATGAGGTCGTTTGTGTCTGACATCTCTCATTTAGCATAATGCTCTTTAGATTCATCCATGTTGGGAGGTTTTATAAATTTCACAAATCAGGTTGGATTTAACATCTTCAAAATAATTTTCAAAAAGCATTAAGCATCTGGCATTTTCAGTACTAAACCCTTTTATCTGGTAGCCTTTATTTAAGAACAGTGCTGGGGCACCTGGGTGGCTCAGTCGGCTGAGCGTCCGACTTCGGCTCAGGTCATGATCTCAGGGTTCATGGGTTCGAGCCCTGCTTTGGGCCCTGTGCTGACAGCTGAGCCTGGAGCCTGCTTTGGATTCTGTGTCTCCCTCTCTCTGCCCCTCCCCCACGTGTGCTCTGTCTCTGTCTCTCTTTCTCTCTCAAAAATAAATAAAATGTAAAAAAAATTTTTTTAAGAACAGTACTGATCTAGACCAACAAGAGCAATGCTTAATATACTGAATAAGCACATGAATAAATGAAATTGTGAGCAAAATAATAGGCATCTATTATAAGATGTTGAGTGCAGAGAGAGTTGTAGTTATAAACTGGGTGGAGCTAAAGAGAGATTAACCTGGCTTTCAAATTAACGCTTCCTGGGAGAGGTGATGGTATTTCAGGATCTGGCTTTAAGGAAGAAAGCTTGGTTGAACTGGTTGGGGAGGGCATCCAAGAATACCGGGTGGCTTGTGGGAGTAGTCTCTAATGCAGAAAGTAGTAATTGGATGAGGGTGGGGAAAGAGTAAATTTGTTTTAGGAGTGGTAGACTCTGGTACATAGGAACAGTAGTGGTTCATTAGCTATAAAGTGTGAGAGAACTGTTTTTCTGCTGAAGTGAAAAGGGTAAGAAAGACTTACATAAATTCTTTTTTTGGGTGGTTATAACTTCCCACCCCTTCATTTTGTTCCCCACTGTTTCCATGTTACCTATATATAGCATATATACAATAAATATTTACTTGGTAAATATTAAAGTAAATTGACATTAGTTTATTGAGATGAAATAAAGTAGTCTGTGTGTTATCCTGTTAGGATAGGATATATGTTAGGTTAGGTAAATATAAAACATTTAGATTTTGGGTGCCTGGCTGGCTCAGTCAGTAGAGCATGTGACTCTTGATCTCGAGGTCATGAGTTCAAGTCCCATGTTGCACATAGAGCTTACTTTTAAAAAATTTGGAATTTGCTGCAATTACATGTAACTCATTTTCTTCCCAGCCTCCCCACCAATTTATTTTAAGATACTTCGGGATATCCTAAAACAAGGGCTCAAAATTACCTGGCCCACATAGCAGACCTAATTAAAAAATAGTAAGGGAACTGTTGTTCTACCGAAGCATAGCATCCAGTGCTGGTGTAAAGACCAGGAATGAGGGTGGTGTTCACTCTCCATATTTTTAAGAAACTAGGGTCATTCTTTAGTTGAGAAACTAAAATCGTTAATTGACTTCTGGAAGCTCGTTAAAAATTACTGTATTTTTCTCTCCCTCCGTCTCTGCCCCTCCCTCTCTCAAAATAAACAAACATCTAAAACATTATTTAACAATTACTGCATTTCTTTTACAACCTTCTGTTTGTGCCCCTCAATTTGAATTGAATTAACATGATCTTTAAAGAAGGATTTATGCTATCAAGCTCTAGATTTGTCATGGGATATTGACAGAGTGGTCTGGGGTCAGTCAATCCTTTAACCTCTTTGGGCCTACCAGTTAGTTTCCTCATCTAGGACATGCAAAGAGGATTTTACCAAGTTAGTAATTTTCTAATTCTGTTGGAATAGGAAAGGAAAATAGTGGACAGAAAGGTTTAGGGTTTCCTACTCTTCTAGAAAAACAATTTTGCAAATTGAGCTTTTGGGTAGGATTTTATTTGAACAAGGTACCCAACCTAAATAGAAGTTGTTGACCTAGTTGATCTCAGAACTTCCAGCTCTGAAATTTTAGGATGACTTTTCAGTCATGTAGGTTTTACCTTTGAATCTTAATTTAGTATAGAAACCCCACTCAAGACTATTAAAAATGCCATCTGCATCAGATAAACTATCAGTACCATTTAGAAGGAAGTAAATTAATGGAATATATATTTTTTTTTATTGGAAAATAAAGAAGATGGGAAGGGGCATGGGAGAATTGTTACCTTATTTTTTTTAACCATTTTGTTTTTTTGCTCTCTCTGAATCTTAAGAATTATAGAAGATATTTATAAAGTACTAGTTAATCCTTACTCTTCAGTGTTAAAAGCAGCTTAAATTTTAATCTTAGCTTTTTTGGCACTTAGCTTTTTGGCTCTATATGCAAGAGCATATATCTTGCAAATAAGTTCTAATGCTGTTATCCGAGAACAAAGATGCCATCTGTACTGGATAGGTCTTTATTTGTTACAGATCACTGGATGCATGAAAAATGTGATTTTTAACTCAGGATAACTGAATCCACAATATACTAAACATGCTTTATGGTGGCTTATAATGGGTTTCTAGTTATGGAATAATGTAATGATGCTTAAGTAGCATTAAGTAGCAGCATTTGTGAGCTGCATGAAACCTGAGAGATATAGCCTGATACCTCAATGCAAATTAGACTACTGATTCTCAGAAAGGTTACTAGAGTGTCCTAACTCCTAATTTTTCTGAGCCATTTTTACCTTTATGTCAAGGTCAAATCATGCCTGTTCACATACTTCATTCACACCTTTTCATGTGATGCTACAGAGCCATGCTCTGCCTCCTTCTGTTTATGGCATTTGGTCTCAGAGAAGCTGAAAATCTTTTCTGTAAATACAAGTTACTTATTGTTTGTATTATTTAACTAGATGCTAATAATTTTTATTGCCTTCTTTGGCTCCATGGATTGCAGGATGAGAACTTTTGTTGGACAGTATTGATTTGTAGCTTAAATAGAAGTAAATACTTGTGAGCCCATGTATAGAATATGTACTTTGCCTTGGCTTTAATCATTTTTAGAGCTAGATCATTTTGTTTCAGAGTACCTAAAGTATCAGTTAATGAGGTTTTTCTCCTGATTTGTCAGTGTTCAGTAAGGAACTTTAAATTTTTTTTTTAATGTTTATTCATTTTTGAGAGAGAGAGAGAGAGCGCGAGCAAGCAGGGGAGGGGCAGAGAGAGAGGGAGTCACAGAATCGGAAGCAGGCTCCAGGCTCTGAGTTGTCAGCATAGAGCCCAATGCAGGCTCGAACTCATGAACCTCAAGATCATGACCTGAGCTGAAGTCGGACGCTTAGCCGACTGAGCCACTCAGGCGCCCCGCCCCATAAGAAGCTTTAATGTCCAGAAGTCTATAAATGTTATAAATTGAATTTGAAACAAATGTTACGAATGGAATAGTTTAAGCTTATTTTGGTATGTTATTATCCGTCCTTAACTTTAACAGTTTTTCTGAGGTTAGGTGAGTAGCTTTCAAACTAAAAATGACTACTTAGTTAAAATGATGGGTTTTGTCACTGTTTTTGTTTCCAAAACAATGTCAGGTGGCTTGAAATTTAAATGATCAGTAATCACATAACATGGACTAATGAATGTTTTAATGATTTTTTTAAAAACTGAGATGTAACTTAAAATGAAATGTAACTTATATACAGTAAAATGCATAGCTTTTAATGTGCCATCAAATGAGTTTTGACAAATGTATACACTGGTATAACCCACACTCTCTATTGAGATAAAGCATATTTGATTTTTTTAAAACATTTGTTTAATGTTTATTTATTTTGAGAGAGGGAGAGTGGGGGGAAGGGCAGAGAGAGGAGAGAGAGAATCCCAAGCAGGCTCTGTACTGACAGCACGGAGCCTGAGCCAGGGCTTGATCTCACAAACCATGAGATCATGACTTGAGCCAACAAAACCAAGAGTTGGACACGTAACCCACTGAGCCACCCAGACACCCCTGATTTATTTTTATTTTTATTTTTTTTAAATACTGCTAATCCTTGGTAAACTACATTTTGTGACAGGGTAGGTTTGTTGTTTTTTTTTTTTAAGTTGGTCTTTTGGATTATTTCTACATAGTTTTTTTCTGAATATGATGTTGATTTGTCCACATGCAAGACTACAGGTTAGTAATCTTTAGCACCACAAAGTATGCTGTACAACTTGTCTAATGAAATAATCAGGTGGGAGTGATGAACACTGAGTGGCAATTGAGATCTTAGCCTTATTCTCCTTAGACGAACCAGAATACTGCCTCTTCCTTTTCTGAAAGTCCTCGGTGGGATATGTTTTAATGGGGACCTTGGAAGTATTGTACAAAAAGATTTGGCTGTAGAGTACATTCTGACCCTCAATGTAAAGGGAAATGGAAAGAGCACTATATGAGAGTCAAGAGTTAGAGATCTGTCTGTGATGTCATCTAGGTTTAAACCTAGAATGAATTCTAAAATTTGTAATGTCAGCTTTCATTTATAAAAGGGATTTTGTAGGATTAACTAGGTCTTAAGTTTTCTAATGCATTGTATAAATTGATGGGATTAGTAGGCTAAAATACGGCTCTTCTATTCTCTGATGCAATAATTTTCTCTAACTTTAATATGTAGTTGTCTTAATTTATGATGTTGATACATACTACTGAAACAACTGGGTAGTTTGTTGAATTCAGTTTGGCTAAACATTCCTTTTCCATCTGTGTGCAAGAAAGAAAAGTAGAATCGACTGTTTGGACATTGTACATGGTCTATGTCATTACAACAGTCCTGTAATGGGGGTTTCGTACAAAGTGTGAGAGTGAGGGGTTAATTTGCCTAAAGTCACACAGCTAATGTGTTGTTTAAATAGATCTTAACTGCCTCTTCAGACTGTGCCATTGGTTCCCAAACTTTGCTGCACGTTGGAGTTACATGGAGAGCTTTAAAAAAAAAATTGACACTTGGCTCCTAACCTTACATATTTTGTTTAAATAGATCTTAACTGCCTCTTCAGACTATGCCATTGGTTCCCAAACTTTGCTGCACGTTGGAGTTACATGGAGAGCTTTAAAAAAAAATTGACACTTGGCTCCTAACCTTACATATTTTGTTTTATTTCTTTATTTTTAAAATTTTTTAAGTTTATTTATTTTGAGAGAGAGAGAATCCCAAGCGGGCTGTATACTACCAGTGCAGAGCCTAATGCGGCGCTCACACTCTTGAACTGTGAAATCATGACCTGAGCTGAAATCTTAAAAGTCCGATGCTTAGTGGACTGAGCCACCCAGGCACCACTTACATGTTTTGATTTATTGGGTTTGGGGGTATGCCTTAAGCATCAAGAGTTATAAAAGCTCCCCAGGTGATTCTAATGTGCAACAGAGTTTTTGGAACCATTTTACTGCACCATATTTCAAGGTTATAGTGCTTCCCTGCTCACAACCCACCAAGTCCCATCTTTCTAGAACTACAATTTGATAAGACTTATTTACCTCCTCCTGTGAATTGGGTTAATTCAGGAAATCCTATACTAAGAAACATGGCACTGGAAAATACACTATAATCCCATACAATCAAACGCTCTGATTTCTGAAAAGTACCTAACACCAGTATTTGAAATCATTTTTGTACTCACATGTCTCAGATACATTCCACAAGAAAGCATTCTAGAAATTTCTGGAGGGAAAGAACCATGTCTCGCTGAGGTATCTTTTACGTTTCTTAGAATAGTGTTGGGTAAAAAAGGCACTAATGATTCATAATAATGAAATTCTGCTTTTATTTATGTGCATTTCCTTTTTTAATGGAACCCTGTAGAAAGTTTGCTTCTACACATTTATAAAACTTCAGGAATACCTGATGCATGCATAGCTCCTAGTGGGAGTATTTATCATCTCTGTAGTACTTAGTATTTCTTAAGTATTCAGCTGAACTCCGTAGCTGGCTGCCAATTTACAAATGGAAATGTGATTGTACTAGTTCCTTCAGCTTTGAATGGTGTGTAAAACTACTACCATGTTATTAAATGCTAATGTCCGTGAATTTCACAGTGAAGTCTTGCTGTTGTGGACATTTATCAAGTTAAGTATCTATTAACATCTCTTAGTATTTCTTAGTGGTGTTGGCCTTTTGCAATTTCTTTTGGTTCTAGATCAACATAAGGACCTTGCAACTTTTGTACTGGAGGATTTTTAAGGGGGACAAGATGGTGACAGTGGCTAAGCACACATCGTATAGGTCATCCATACGTTTCATTTGTTCATTTGTGCCTTCATTAAGTGTATAGTGGAGAGATGTGCAAATTAACCTGAAATTGAGGTTTACTATATTTCACCTCACCTGGAAGCTACTCTAAGTATTTAATCTGTTGTATTTGCCTAGACTGCCAGACTATTCTGTCCTTAATGTGACTTTCACAGAAAGGAGAGTGTAAGATCTGATTATAAGCTGCTTGTTGGAAGGTAATAGCATGAAATTATTGTAAGTTTTAAGTGTCAATTTCCAGGTCTTTTAGTTGTATTAGAAGTGTCTAATACATTGTTCTTGGTAACAACTAAATTAATGAAATTCTCCTAAGCAGACTGGAGTTTATACCTTTACATAAATACCCTTCTTTTCCTTTCCTTTACTCTGCTGTTCGTTATGTATTGACGTCAGATTGTTTCCTTTTTGGCTGTTTGCACTTGATTACAATTATTCTTTTTTGTTGTTGTTTGTTTAAGAGCAAGTGGGCGGGGGGACAGAGGGAGAGAGAGAGAGAGAATCTTTGTAGTTTATTTATTTTGAGAGAGCGAGTGGGGGAGAGGGGGGGTGGGGGGGGAGGGGGGAGAGAATCCCAAGCAAGCTCCACATCGGTAAGTGCAGAGCCCGATGGTGGGGCTCGAACCCACGAACCATGAGATCATGACCTGAGCCCGAATCAGGAGTCCAGCTCTTAACTGACTCAGTCACCCAGGCACCCAGTTATAATTATTCTTACCAGAGAGTTCCACTTACTGAAATCCTGGTGTTCCCATTTGGAACCTCCATGATACTAATACTTTGTATCCCTCTTAAAGAACAGAGTAACGTTGTATCCCTCTTAAAGAACAGAGTAAGGTTAGCTTCTACTCTTCTAATGAAAGCTCAAATGTTCAAAAGTGTCTTGGTGAACTGAATAAATTTCACAACACCTCCTACAGTATTTTGTAGAGGATAAGCAAGAATTTCTTTCAGTCAAGAAACATATGAGTACCTACTATGTGCCAGGCATAGTTTAAAATACTGGGCACATTTCAGTTAGAGACAAATTTTGTGAGACTTCCATTCTTTTTGAGCATATGCCATGCATTTGGCATATTGTTGTGAATTTGTCTCTCTTGCTGAAAATTAAGAGGAAATGTATAAATCTCAGTGTGGATATGTTTCCTTAACATCAAAGGGATGGTATCTTGAGTATTAGCCCACAATAGTACCCTGAACCATACATAATTATTACTTACAGAGCTTGTTAAAGATGCCTGCAGTTTCAGATACATAGTAGGTGCTTAATAAGTATTGAATCAGACATTGGAGGAACAGATTTGGGGGAAAAACTTTTTTTTAAAAGATTTTAAGTAATTTCTACACCCAGTGTGGGGACCTGAACCCACAGCCTGGAGATCAAGAGTCTCATTCTCTACTGACTGAGCCAGCCGGATACCCCTGGAGAAAGAACCTTTAAGGAGGTAATTTACATACATAAACCACCTATTTCAAGTGTACAGTCGATTGGTTTTTAGTGTATGTACAGAGTTGTGCAACCATCACCATAACCTGATTTTAGAATATTTTCATCATCCCCAAAAGAAACTTGAACCCATTAACTAACAATCACTGTTCATATCCTGTCAGCCCTAGACAACCACTGATCCACTTTGTTTCTACTTAGAATGCTCTTTTAAAAATTTGATAAAGCCTTTATAATTGGTATTGTGAAAGCTGTAGGTATATTTATTGTCCACTTCTCCACATGCTGTCTTCCAGTAATACTACTACCGATATTAGAGTAGTGACAGTAAGGACTGACAGAAATCAGATCATTTGTGATCTTTTTTTTCTTTAAGTTCATTTATTTATTTAGAGTGAGAGAGAGAGTGAGCAAGTATGAGTAGGAGAGGGGCAGAGAGAGAGGGAGAGAAAGAATCCCAAGCAGGCTCTGCCAGCCTAGAACCCAGCGTGGGGCTTCAACCCATGAACCCATGAGATCATGACCTGAGCCAAAACCAAGAGTCAGATATCCAACCAACTGAGCCACCCAGGCCACCCCCATTTGTGATCTTTGAAATATAATTCTGGGTAGTATGGTGAGAATGATAACTATTTTGCTGGGAATCGAGAAAAAAAATGAGAGTGAGATGGCAGATGGAAACTAGGTTTTCAACAAGTTAAGTGGTAAGCAAGAAAAAAGGTGACCTTGTTTCACTGTGTCCCAACCATGCTGGCTACTTCCAGTTTGTTGTGAATACCAAACTTCAGGCACCCTCCTAACTCCCATCCATCTCTTTACCTGGCCATCAGCCATTTTACACTTCAGGGATCAACCATGCTTGTCGGAAAATGCTTGTCAGAAAAGATAGATTGGGTTGCCATAATTGGAGCCCTCTCGGCACTGGGCTCTCCATCAGATGTGTTACTTATTTGCATACACACACTGCTGTAAGCTATGAAAGCAGGAATTATTTGGTTTTGTCTTGTTAGATACCATAAATACTGCTTGTATCAGTAAATGGTGCCTTTAGTACTGGGTAATGAATAATATGTACCAAAGCACATTTTTTGGTTTTGTGTTTTTATAATTTTTTGGGTTAAGGAACATTTATGCATCTTTGAAGGCAAAGGGCAGGGAACAAGGAGACTGAGAAATACGAAAATTTTATAGCATTAATTCAAGGATCTTGGGGACGATATTGTCTGCAAGGGATTAGTAGTAGCAATTAGAAGGGTTAGGATGGAGAACAAAAGCGTCTTAGTTGACAGTAGTATTGCTGAGCACAACATACATTTCATGCCCAACTTTTCAGATCTTACTCTGCGGTGTCTTTACCTTAAAAATTGGGTTTTGAGGGGCGCCTGGGTGGCGCAGTCGGTTAAGCGTCCGACTTCAGCCAGGTCACGATCTCGCGGTCCGTGAGTTCGAGCCCCGCGTCGCGCTCTGGGCTGATGGCTCAGAGCCTGGAGCCTGTTTCTGATTCTGTGTCTCCCTCTCTCTCTGCCCCTCCCCCGTTCATGCTCTGTCTCTCTCTGTCCCAAAAATAAATAAACATTGAAAAATTGGGTTTTGAGGAAGAGGGGAACAGGTGGAACAAGTGATGGGAATTAAAGAGTACACTTACGATGAGCATTGACAGTGTATAGAATTGTTGAATCACTGTATTGTACACCTGAACCAACTAAAACACTGCATGTTAACTATACTAGAATTAAAATAAAAAACCTAATAAAATTTAAAAGAACCCAAAATGGTTTTGAAACAGGGATTCTTGATCTGGTACAGATATTCCTCATTCTACCCTCTCAAGTGGTAGCTAGGGGAAACAATGACATCTTTATTCTCATGAACTTCTAACCGAATCTAGTAAGATGGTCCCAGACTTCAGATCGTTTGACTGACTTACGATTTTTGGACTTTATGGTAGTGTGAGAGTGATACTCATTCAATAGAAACCATACTTTGAATTTTTGAGTTTTGATCTTTCCCCAAGCTCGCAGTATGTGGTATGACTCTCTCGGGAGGTTGCTGGGCAGCAGCAATGAGGTAGCTCCAAGTCAGCTAGGTGCTCATGAGGATAAACACCTGGTACATTTACAACTGTTTATACTCCTGCAACCGTTCTGTTTCCCCTTTCCATACGGTACTTAACAAATTACGTGAGCTGTTGAATACTTTATTGTAAAATAGGTTTTGTGTTAGAGGATTTTGCCCAGCTCTAGGCTAAACTTAAGCATTCTAAGTACGTTTAAGGTAGGCTAGGCTAAGTTATGGTATTCGGTATATTATGTGTATTAGGTGTATTTTTGACGTAGGATGTTTTCTTTTTCTTTTTTTTCAACGTTTATTTTTATTTTGGGGACAGAGAGAGAGACAGAGCATGAACGGGGGAGGGGCAGAGAGAGAGGGAGATACAGAATCAGAAACAGGCTCCAGGCTCCGAGCCATCAGCCCAGAGCCTGACGCGGGGCTCGAACTCCCGGACCGCGAGATCGTGACCTGGCTGAAGTCGGACGCTTAACCGACTGCGCCACCCAGGCGCCCCTGACGTAGGATATTTTCAACTTGTGATGGGTTTATCAGGACATAACCCCATGGTAAATTGGGGAAGATCTATTTCTATTATAAATGTAGGCAAGAAATCTCCACTATCTTTAGCAGTGCCTTACGGCTTTATCACCATATTTCCATAACACGTTATTGTTGCAGAAATCTCAGAATATTGTTTACAGTCATTGCTGCTTCAGAATTACAGTATTAATTAGATTTGCCTGTGTATCATTATTTAATGCATTAATAAAGATACATTACGGTATCAAATTTAAGTACTTTCATTGTAGTGAGATTTCCCCGTAATTTTCCTTTTTAATGCTGTGTATTTTCTGCATTTAAAGTATTCTGAGGGGGCGCCTGGGTGGCGCAGTCGGTTAAGCGTCCGACTTCAGCCAGGTCACAATCTCGCGGTCCGTGAGTTCGAGCCCCGAGTCGGGCTCTGGGCTGATGGCTCGGAGCCTGGAGCCTGTTTCCGATTCTGTGTCTCCCTCTCTCTCTGCCCCTCCCCCGTTCATGCTCTCTCTCTGTCCCAAAAAAATAAATAAAAATGTTGAGAAAAATAAATAAATAAATAAATAAAATATTCTGAGGAGTCCATAGACTGTCAGACGAGCAAAGGTGGGAGCTCCGCAGCACCAAAAAGTTTTAAAAATTTTGGTATAGAACGAGTTGTTCCACCTCCATTCTCCAACTTGTTTGGACAAGTTCTTTGTCATTGTGGCTGAATAACATTTAATGCAAGGTTGGTCATTCATTTGGTAGATTTCCAGTATTTCCTTTTTTTCCCCCCAATATTTATTTTCTTTTCTCTTTTTAGCCTTGTGTAATTCCCAGTTAGTTCCATGTTTATTAATGCCCTCCCCAGGCTTGTGAGACTGTAAAGGTGGGAAAATCAGCCAGTTAAAAAAGGTTGAACAGTTCTAAGAAAGAATTGAAAGATTGAATTAATATCTAAAATTTCTTGGGATCATCATATTATCAGTTACTACTTTGATTGCCATCCCTATAGCTAAAACTTCAGTTACTTCATGTCTAAGTAAGTTGCCAGTATGGAGAAATCCATCTAATCTGTGTGTGTGTTTGTAGTTCTGTGTATTTCGAGTGTTTTCTTTCTTAAACCTGATTCTTCAGTTTCCTACAGTAGCCAAATGGTATTGAGTGTCTTTTCTCTAGTGAAAATGCCCTGGATCTCAAACCATTTTAGAGGTATTTCTGCAAGTTATAAATCCAAAGGATTATGGATAAAAATTACATGTTGCTAGCCTTTTAAAATCTGGATTGCATTTTAAATGTGAAATTTCAAGAGAAGGAATAGATGGATGCTCTTACATTTTTGGTGGCAGGTCATTAAATTCTAGGTGTCTTGTATTAAAAATAAAATAAAGGCTACAAATCTACAGAGCATTTATGGCCAGGGAAGCTTAAGGAGAATGAGAATTATACAGCAATCTTGTTTATTGCGAATTAATAGAAAACCAAGAGGTAACCAGTATTTAGTTCTGTGTCTAGTTCTGTTTCAGAAAGGGCTGAAGAGTTACCATGAATGAGAATGTAGTCGAACCTGTCTTGCATTATTGGTTCTGTTTTCGTGATGAATGCCATTAGTAAGATGGAGCTTAATAAGTACTGACAGTTTTAGGTTAGAAGTTACAGCATCTGACTCAAGTTCACAGATGCCTGCAGCTTCCAGAAGTAATCAAATGAACACACTACCAGAAGGATTTGAGACTCTTGTATTTAAATGGAGAATAGCGGGGTTGTGTTGTGGTTGAGAGTGCCCCTCTGTTAGAGTCTGGTAATTTAGGGTTGTGGGGAGGAGAATCAGAAAGATTGTACTAGACCAGATCCATCCATCCATCCTTCCCTCCTTCCCTCCTTCCTTCCTTCCTTCCTTCCTCTCTCTCTCTCTCTCTCTCTCTTTCTTAACTTTTTTAATGTTTGTTTATTTTCGAGAGAGAGAGTATGAGCAGGGAAGGGGCAGAGAGAGAGGGAAACACAGAATCTGATGCAGGCACCGGGCTCTGAGCTGTCAGCACAGAACCCGATGCGGGGCTGGAACCCATGAACCGTGAAATATGACCTGAGCCAAAGTCGGATGCTTAACCAACTGAGCAAGCACCCAGGTATACCATCCGTAGATTAGATCTTACTTTCTACCCTCACAAAAAGGAACATAAAGATTGGATGATGGTAAGTTGGCAAGAAAATAAGTTTGATAGACCATATCTTGAGACTGGAGATGCTATCTTACAGCACTGATTCGACACTCATACTTTTTAGTGTTCAGTAAAGACTTTGAGACCTTGAGATTATTGACCTGAAGATGGGAAGGTAAAAGGCACAGGAACAGACTTGTACCAGTTAAGAACATCACCTTTAAATATCTATTTATGTATATATATATTTTTTATTTTAATTTTTATTTTTTAAGTTTATTTATTTTGAGAGAGGGATAGAGAGTGAGAGCTGGAGAGAAGGGGAGAGAGATGCAGGTTTCAACATTCTTAGTGTGGAGCCCGATGTGGGGCTTGAACTCCTGAACCATGAGATCATGACCTGGGTCGAAACCAAGAGTCGGAAACTTAACTGAGCCACACCAGGGCCCCTATTTATTTTGGGGGTGGGGGGGGAGAGAGAACGTGTGCACAAGAGACCCGCCTCCAAGTGGGGAAAGAAGAGGGGCGAAGAAAGCCTGAGAGCGAGAATTCCAAGCAGGCTCCACGCTCAGCTGAAATGGGGCTAGAACTCCCAAACTGAGTTCATGACCTGAGCTGGAATCAAGAGTTGGACGCTTAACTGACTGAGCCACCCAGGCGCCCTGAATGTAACTTTTAAACTTTTGTAATTACTTGGTTAATTTGAATCAAAGATGAGTAGAGTCTTCCTGATGATTTTATACTTGCAGTACAGAGTGTTTTTGTATTCCTTGTTTTGTTTTCCTCATCTGCCACATCAAGCACTCCTTAGCCTGTTAGAGCCTGTAATATGGCTTTTCATTCTTTAGTTCAGCAAATATTACTGAGCATTCCCTGCGGGGAAGGCATTGTGCTGGATACTGGAAATGTAGAGTTCTGAACAGAACACATACAGTGGCTGCCCATGTTGTATTAGTCTGGATTCTCCAGAAAAGAGAACCACTGGATTATATATAGATATACAGAAATATTTATTATGAGGCATTGGCTCACACCTGTGGAAGCAAAGAAGTACCATAGTTTGCGGTGTGCAAGCTGGGAGGCCCAGGAAAACCAGCGGTGTAGTTTGGTCCCAAGCCTAAAGGCCCAAGAACCAGAGGCATGGACATCCAAGGACGTCCAAGGCATGGACATAGAAGTCCCAGCTCTGACAGAGTGAATTTTCCCTTCCTCTGCCTTAGTTTTATTCCCTTTTTTATTCAAGCCTTCCACTTTAGGAAAGGTGATCTCTACTTATTCTATTATTCAAATGCTAATCTTGATTCAGATGCTAATCTCTGGAGACACCCTCACCGACACCCCAAAATAATGTTTTACCAGCTATTCCAGCATCCCTTAGTCCAGTCAATTTGATGCATAAGATTAACCATCACACCAATCAAACTAATAGTCTAAAGGGGAAGACCTACATGAAACAAGTTTTCTGTTATTAACTATCCTAGGCGTAGAGATAGAACGTATTTGGTTGCTTTAAGCTGAACTGAATACTTATGATAGTTATACTGATTTATAGTTCTTGGAAGTCCTTAGGTATTGTAGCAATACCTATTTCATGGGGCACCTGGGTGGCTCAGTTGGTTAAAGCGTCAGACTCTTGACTTTGGCTCAGGTAATGATCTCATGGTTCGAGTGGGTTTGAGCCCCATGTCAGGTTCCATGCTGACAGTGCAGAGCCTGCTTAGGATTGTCTTTCTCTCTCTCTCTCCCTCTCTCCCTCTCTCCCTCTCTCCCTCTCTTCCTCTCTCTCTCTCTCTCTCTAAATAAACTTAAAAAAAATGTTCGTCATTTTATTTTCTAAGGGTTTTTTTATTTTCATAAAGAGATTTCTCAGAGAAAAGAAAACCCTAGCTTCAACCCTCCAACTATAACACTTCTAACTGGTCGCCATGTCCTTGTCTCTCTTCTTGCCCATGCCTAGGATGCCCTTTTCTACCTTCCCTATCAAAATATTATCCCTTTGTCAGGATCTAACTGGTAACAGACTATTTCACAAGGTTTCTTTGGAAGGATTTAATTCTTATTGATTTTTTGGTTTTCTGAATTATTTAGGCATTTTTTTTTTGTCAGCCTCAGTGACTTGTGCATGTATTTTCTTACATTTCTGCTTTTTATTGTCTTAATTTTTTAACTAGGTTTAGTTTAGATATTGGTTTTGGAGGAAGGGACATGAGAGCAAAGAGGTGGACTTTGCCTTCTCTAAGCATCTTCTTCAGACCTTAAGGTAGATTTTTTTTGTGCTCTAAATGGTTATATACCTTCAGTCTACTTCATTGATTGTTCAGGTAACACTGAGTCTGAAGGCATTGATTTGAAACAAATGGAAAATGAGACTCCTGCACTTTTTTTTTTTTAACTTTTCATCTATTATATTGCTTGGTTTTTTTTTTTCATGTTTTGAAACTTAGTAAGAATAAGGTCCAAATCAAATCAGTTCTTTTTTTTAATCTAATAGGTATTTGAGTACCTACGTTGTTTTGTGTACATCACTTTATCATAGTGTACTGACTGGCAACGTATATTATACTCACATAAAAAAGGCACCAGGAGGTGCGCCTGGGTGGCGCAGTCGGTTAAGCGTCCGACTTCAGCCAGGTCACGATCTCACGGTCCGTGAGTTCGAGCCCCGCGTCGGGCTCTGGGCTGATGGCTCAGAGCCTGGAGCCTGTTTCTGATTCTGTGTCTCCCTCTCTCTCTGCCCCTCCCCCGTTCATGCTCTGTCTCTCTCTGTCCCAAAAATAAATAAACGTTGAAAAAAAAATTTAAAAAAAAAAGGCACCAGGATATTGTATTGTCAAAGGGTTTGATTGTGGATATAAGTAGTATCCCAGTGGCTATGGGAATTCTGTGAAATAGGAGACCAGTGTGGAACAGACTACTTAAGGAAGACTTCTTTGGTATCTGGGTATTAAGATTTTGAAATTGAAAGTAGAGAGTTAGAAGCTAGTTTAGAATAGAAGTGGAGGGGCGCCTGGGTGGCTCAGTTGGTTAAGCGTCCCGACTTCCATTCAGGTCATGATCTCATGGTTCGGTTCTGTTCGTGAGTTTGAGCTCAGCATCAAGCTTTGTGCTGACAGCATGGAGCCTGCTTGGATTCTTTGTCTCCCTCTCTCTGCCCCTCCCCCCCCACCTCTCTTTCTTTCAAAAATAAATAAACATTAAAAAAAGATAGAAGTGGGAAACATGGAGGTGACGGTAGGAACTGAGTAAGTAGCTTTTAGATAAGTAGTAGACTGTTCCGGGCTCCTTATCCGTGTGGTATCAGTTTTTATTGGAGTTAACGAAGAAATTATTCCAGTGTAGTTGTAAAATAACTTGTTCTTAAAAAATTTTCTTTTATACTGGCCAATTTTCTTTTCAAGCAGAATTAATAATCTAGAGAAGTTTAAAATTTAAATGGTAGTGCTTATTTTTAGGAAGGTACCCTTACCAGAAATACAGGAATATAGGAACTTGAAATCATTTATTATAGTGATTCCTAGCCCTTGGAATCTCTAAAATTAAAAGTAGATATTCCTGGAGTTTTTGGAGACAAATTGTATATTTATCCACAGTAATAAAGCATTGGATAATTAAAACAGGGCTCCAATTAAAAGCAAATGTCATCTTTGTTGTAATACTGGTTATTTTCTGTAATTAAGCAAAAATGTGACTACTTTTTTAAAAAAAGAGCAAGTAATTATTGATTAAATACAACATGGTAGCAAATGGGACAGGAGTTCTAAAATAAAAGAGATCTTTGCTTTGTAAGACCAGTATAGTTTCCTTTATTTCTTCAAATAGGAAGTAGTATCAGATGAGATTAAGGAATTTGCTAAAGGTCATAGGAATCAGTGGCAGATAGGTATAGAATTCAAATGGTTAAGGTTACCTGCAAATTCTTTTTTTCCCAAAGTTTTTATTAAATCTCAGTTAACATATAGTATAATACTGGTTTCAGGAGTAGAATTTAATGATTCATCACTTACATGTAATACCCAGTGCTCATTACAAGTGACCTCCATTAATACCCATCATCCGTTTATCCCATCCAACCTCAGTTATCTGTAGTTAAGGGTTTCTTATGGCTTGTCTTCCCCTCTCCCCTCTTTGCCCCCTTCCCCCATGTTCATCTGTTTTATTTCTTAAATTCTGCATATGAATGAAATCATACTTGTCTTTCTCTGAGTCATTTGCTTATTATTAGCACAGTACACTCTAACTCCGTCCACATCATTGCAAGTGGCAAGCTTTCATTCTTTTTGATGGCTGAGTAATATTCCATTGTGTGTGAGAGAGAGTGTGCATGTGTGTATATGTACATAACACACACACACACATCTTCTTTATCAGTCAGTGGACATTTGGGCTCTTTCCATAATTTGGCTATTGTTGATAATGGTGCTATAAACATTGGGGTGCAGGTGTTTCCCCCATGAATCAGTATTTTTGTGTCCTTTGGGTAAATACCTAGTTGTGCAATTGTTGGGTCATAGGGCAGTTCTATTTTTAACTTTTTGAGGAACCTAACTAGAAAAGTAAAGCCATCTTTTTTTTTTTTTTTTAAATGTTTACTTATTTTTGAGAGAGATAGCATGCACATGAAGGGGAGGGGCAGAGAGAGAGAGAAGGAGAGAGAGAAACCCAAGCAGGCTCTGCACTGCAGCCCCAATGTGGGGCTCTAACCATGAACTGCAAGATCATGACCTGAGCCATAATCAGTCACCCGGGCATCCGGAGAAGTAAAAACTATCCTATTATTCGGGCTTAAGAATTTTGAAAATTTAGTGATATTAAATGATAATCAGCTTTTCATAAAGCCCTCTCTTTTCCCCTTTTGTTAGGTGGTATGGTCAGGAAAAAGACTACAATGTGCTAGTCATGGATCTTCTCGGACCCAGCCTTGAAGACCTCTTCAATTTCTGTTCAAGAAGGTTCACAATGAAAACTGTACTTATGTTAGCTGACCAGGTATGTGAAATGTGGATGAAAATAAAAATTGAGAATACTACTATTTAACTGTAATGTAAATTTTCATAAACCAGGGTGTGTATAATCCTGTGTGTCAATCTTATGTTCAGCAAAATATATATATATATATATATAGGTTGTGCGCACTCAAGTGTACTTTTCTCTAACACAACTTAAAGATGTTTTCCTGTGGTCATAGGATAGAAATGGATTATATTCGTTTGTTATTCACCTGTAGAAAAGTACTTTTCAAGCTGTTACATCAGATGCAGTCTGTTTCAGTGTAGAATATAGCAGGTTTCTTTATAAGATTTTTGAAAGGGCTCAGTATATATGGAGGGAAATATAAATATGTAGAAGTTTTGGATAAGTGAATTGGATGTTGTACATTATGTGTGGGGCCCTTAGGAAAGCTACATATATATTTTTTTAATTTTTAATACTTTTTTTTAATGTTTATTTTTGAGAGTGAGTATGAGCAGGGGAGGGACACAGAGAGGGGGGGACAGGATCTGAAACAGGCTCTGCTGACAAGGGCTCGAGTTCACAAACCTGTGAGATCATGACCTAAGCCGAAGTTGGACACTTAACCGACTGAGCCACCCAGGCGCCCCCTGAAAGCTATAGTTTTGAGGAAAACAGTACTGAAATAATTTATGGAAGAATTTTTGACCAAGTAAATGTTTCTTGAAGTAATGAATTCTCAGCCATTGCTAGTATTTAAGCAAAACCGGGGAAATTTTGAAAATGTCATGAATTAAATTCATGCACTGGCTGAAGGTTAAATTGTTTTAAAGCCAGGGTGCCTGGGTAGCTCAGTAGATTAAGCATCCGACTTCAGCTCAGGTCATGAATGATCTCATGGTCTGGGAGTTTGAGCCCCCAAATGGGCTCTCTGCTGTCAGCACAGAGCCTGCTTTGGATCCTTTGTCTCCCACTCTGTTTGCCCCTCCACTCTGGTTCTCTCTTCTCTCAAAATACATAAACTTTGTTAAAAAAAAATATATATATAATATATATATACACATATATAGTATATATATTACATATTGTATATATATGTTATGTATGTGTAATATATATATAATATATATAAAGCCAGAACTTTTATTTTTTTGTCTTAACAAAATAAGAAAAATGATTTTAAAGAGTTTTAAGATGGGGGAATGATATCAGGAACAAGCCTTCAGGTAGTGGATAATATGGTTAAAGATGATAGGTAAATGTCAAGGAATTTGTAATTTTAAGTAGTTTTTTTAAGTTTATCTTTTTGAGAGAGAGCGCGCGTGTACACATGTAAGTAGAGGAGGGGTGGGGGTGGGGCGGGGAGAGGGAGAGAATGGAAAGCAGGCTTCAGGCTGTCAGGGGAAAGCCCAACATGGGGCTCAGTCTCAACGGAACCGTAAGATCATGGTCTGAGCCGAAATCAAGAGTTGGACGCTCAACCGACTGAGCCACCCTGGCGCCCCAAGGAACTTATGATTTTAAATTTTGGTCAAGAAACAAGGGCAGGAAAATGATGGAAATGTTTCAGGTTAAACTCAGTGCTGTGGAAGAGAATATTTTTAAAATTTAGATTGGATGTTGAAGTAAAATGAGATGGTAAGAGTATAAAACCAAAGGATTAGAAAATAGTGTTCAGTCTCTGTAATCAGCATCGACATTTCCAGTAAGGTTAACATAAAAACTGAGGGGCTCAACCAATATTAGCAAATTACATTGTTTTATTTGTGGTATGGTAAGAATTCAAACATTGAAAGGTAAAAATCCTTCTATGTTTTAAGTAACATGAGTGAATCCTAGTAAAAGAGTTTATATGCTGTAGGTTCAGTAACACAGAGGTATTCATACAGAGAACATTTATTCGGGGCTGCTGCTTTACTTAGCACTGGAGGATGCAAAGAAGAATAAGAACTCTAGTCCCTTTCTTCTAGGAGTGTAGAAGTTAGAGAAACAAAAAATACGATGTTCAAGATTTCTGTGATAGAAGTCTATATGGGGTACACTGTTAACAGAAAAAAAGTAGTTCAAGGAAGGGTGTCGTGAGAAAGCAGTGGTTTAAGGAGGTAACTGCTAAGTCTTGCTGTGTATATGATACATTAATAACACTTGAAGGTAAGTAGTTGGTGCCATTTATTATCTTTGCCGAACCTTTTCCCAACAAGTTAATGATCCTGATTTAATGATGGGTATCACTTAGTTAGGACAAATAAGTACATTAAGTGGGCTGAATGTTTTGTTTTAGTTCCGTTAATAAAGTACAAGTTGCTGCTATAACTAAAAGTACTGTTTGGACATTGTATACAGCTACTTCCTTGAGTATAAATAGTTTAAGCTAGAGATTACAAATTTGGCTTCAAGAGACACTTGTCAAGGTTCACAATCTGTATGGTAATAAAAGCTCTAGGAAAAATGGGGACAAATAAAAAATAGAATCCTGACACATACTACTGAGAAGAGCAAGAACATATGGGTAGAAAGGTAATAGTCTTTGGATATTGAAAACATTTTCAGATGCTTCTAAGTATCTTATAGACACTTAGACATATTTGATAATTTGAAAATTAAGACACAGAAGGGATTAAAAGTGATGCCATAAAGTTACAAGACAGTTTTTTTAAAATTAAAATGTATTTACATAACAAACGTAAATAAAAAGATTGTTATGTGCAAAGAATTCTTAAAATTGACAAGACTAGGACAAGCCAAAAAAATAATGGACAGAGTATAGATTGATAGTTCATAAGATAGTAAATGAGAAGACTTTTTTTTTTTTTTTAATTTTTTTTTCAACGTTTATTTATTTTTGGGACAGAGAGAGACAGAGCATGAACGGGGGAGGGGCAGAGAGAGAGGGAGACACAGAATCAGAAACAGGCTCCAGGCTCTGAGCCATCAGCCCAGAGCCCGACGCGGGGCTCGAACTCACGGACCGTGAGATCGTGACCTGGCTGAAGTCGGACGCTTAACCGACTGCGCCACCCAGGCGCCCCAATGAGAAGACTTTTAAACCAAGTGTTAGGGAAGTAGAAGTGAGGTCAATACCTGCCATTGACAGAATTTAGAAAGAATTAAAGTTTGCCAGTGGGAAGAAGAATATTCTTAAGTACTGCTGGGAAATGAATTGTTAGAGCCTGTGTTGAAAGACATTCTGATGCCACCTATCAAAATGATAGCTGCTTCAACCGACTCTCCCTACAATTAATTGTATGGGGTTTATAGTCCATAGGAATAAAAGCACCAGTAGGTAAGAATTGATTGATTGGTTTAAATCAATTGGTTTAATCAATTGGTTTGAGAGAGAGAATGAGCAGAGGAGGGGCAGGGAGAGGCGGGGACAGAGAATCCAAAGCAGGCTCTGCATGCTGACAGCACTGACCCCGACGCAGGCTCCTACTCAAAAACCATGAGATCATGACCTGAGCCGAAGTCGGGTGCTTAACTGACGGAGGCACCCAGATGCCCAGATAAGGATATATTTAAATATATTAATAGCATTATTGTTTACAGTGGGAAGATACTGGGAACAATGGAAATAATTTAAGTTGGGATGATCGGGGAGAACCTAATGCCAAAGACCTATACCGTTCAACTTGGCAGAATGTCCAAGCAATTAAGAAGAGGTTGTTGGAATGACAGGCTTCCTATTCAGTTTTTGAATGTGATTTGAATGTTATTACTGAAGTGTGGAGAAAAAACATGGGAGAGTTCAAAAAGCATCTAAGAAGTAAAACCCAGCATGTATATGTCCCCATGTGTTATGTTTATGTTGTATATGCTACTGACTTCTGGGAATGTTTGGGTTGTTTAGTTAAAAACAAGCCAACAAGAATAAAATGAATAGGATGCTCCCATTCCAATTTAAAACAGTAGCAACTTCTATCTTTCAGTTGGTCAACACCTTCTGTTCCCAATTATATGTGTGTCTTGAGTTCGTGAATGTATGTATGTTTAAGATCACAGAAATGGATAATGCCAGGCTATTCTAACATAGGTTACCTCAGGTGGCATAGAATTGGGGTGGAAAGTTGATGATTTAGCTTTTCCTAACTGAAACAATTCTAAACTTACTATTTTATAATTTAAAAATTGCAAACATCAGTTCTTTCTGTCAGGTTAGATGATTGTCATATTTATAATCGTTAATACTAGAACATGCCAAAGAATGGGGCGGGTTTATGCTTAGATATTCATCAGTCTAGAGATATATGGGGAGCCTGGTTGCCCTTTACATTTAATTTTGTCTAGCACTGTTTTTGTGAATTTAATGCCTGGGATCTTGAAAAATAATTGAGATACTGAAATAATTGAGAAATAATGTGTTGCTTTCTTTTTTCACAATTCAAATCACATGATTATCTCTCCCCCCCTCCTTTTTTCCAGATGATCAGTAGAATTGAATATGTGCATACAAAGAATTTTATACACAGAGACATTAAACCAGATAACTTCCTAATGGGTATTGGGCGTCACTGTAATAAGGTTAGTCAAATGTTCTCTGCATGAAAGAGCAAAGAGTAAAAACTCCAAGAATTGCTTTGGTAAACTTTGAATCTTTAAAAAGTCATAGGAAATTGTATTTGCTGTTGATGATTGCTTTAAAAGATTGTGCTAAAGGATAATCAGCTAACTCTTATTAACTTAGTAACTTGAAATAAATTTTCTTCCAACTTACCCAACCCAGGTTAATTATCTGTATGGAAATATAAAATTCCCAAGGGCTTTCTAATGAAATGTAATCATCTGTTATTTAACTATTCAAAAGTTGTATCTATTTTTCATTCGTTGAAATAGTAAAAAACCCCATATACATTTTTTCCTGAATGCTAAAATCAGATTTTAACCTTTGTCACTGAAGCGTGGGTTTTTGCAATATATGTGCTTGTGCCAGCGTGGGGACCACTGACCCATCTGTCACCATGGCGTTAACATTTGCTGACTGAGCATGATCATAATGAGAATTCTTCAGTCCTTGGATTTGTGTATTCAAAAGGTTAACTTTTGGGCCTGCTTCAAAAGTAGTTGACAGTTTCTTACTTGGGTGCCAAGTTGGGTGGATTCTCTACCCCTTCTCCCCCTTTTAAAGGAAAATATAGTCAAGTGAAATGAATGTTCATACAACAAAATTAGTATTCATTGGGGTCTCAGAATGGTTGAACGTATGGGGTGATTGGGTTTGAGCTAGTGACGCATGATTGCAGTTAGAAACTAATTGTGTTGAAATTTTTCTGCAATGATTAGTTTTATTGAGTGAATTGCTTTATTTATCGATTCAATGTTGAGCTCGGGCAGACAGGCAGCATTGGCAATGCACTAAGCATGTTGTGATCTGATGATCTGATAGAAATTCTCAACTTCAGGACAACATGGGGCTTTTTGGTTTTTGTGGGGGTTTTTGTTTTGTTTTTGGAAGGAAGATTCCCATTTGTTTTATTAAGTCATTAGGAAGTGTTTGGTGTTTTTTAGGTCTGGCTATAAATGTTTACCTTTGTTTGCCTGTATGAATGCCAACTTGTAGCCATTACCATTAGAACTGGTGTTATTTGCTAATGCGTGAGACATTGATGTTGGTCTGACCAAGTTTTAGGAATTTAAATTTTTTTGTAAGCTAACCTTTAAATAATGAAAGGTGTGTATATCTACATATAACTTACCTTGCCATTCCCAAATTGCATCTTTGTTTATTTTTAAATATTATGTAGCTTCTCTCTCTGAAGCATCCAGGTTCTTAATTGTTATTGTAAAACCTGGTGGTTTAATTGAAAAAAATTTTACTGGTCTTAATTTTTGGGGCATGTCTGTTAGTTTGACCCTGATCTTTGGCCATTTCCCAGCCCCCCCCCTTCCCTATTTTCTTCCTGATAAAAGACCCACTATCCTCATGTGATCTTGTGTTCTGCATGTTGACATTGCAGTACATGGTTTTTGTCTTAAAATTAAATGATGACCTAGATAATAACTCTTTGCTCCCTGCCCCCCTTTTAAAAATAGCTTTGTTAATTACATAGTTGTGTTAGGATGTCCAGTTTGCCCCATGATGAAAACCTTTTTAGGCTCTTGTGTCCTCTTTAGAGATACTAAAAAATATTGTGGAGCTGCTTGCTGTTAATAGATTCAGAGAGTCCCTAGGGTAGAAGTGCAGTGTTTCACTTAACTAAGATTCAAATTCTAAATGTTGTTCTTGAACATTTTAGATTAGTGTTTTGTTTCTGTAGTTGGTTTTTAGTGTTTTCTTTCTGTATTGTAGTTTGAAAAACATGCCAGTTTTATGAGACTGGAGTCTTTGGTTAGTTTGTTCTAGTAGTTTTCTATTCGTGGGAACAAATGGGGGGCTTTTGAGGTTGATTTTTTTTTTTTTAAGTCAAATTTCTTACTTGGAAAATTGTTCTGAATTTGATATTTAGGAGTGACCACTCCGATCTTAGTGAATTTATTCATCTCTTCCAGTAATCAGCCCTGCATGCTTATGAAAACCAATTTTGAGGTGACTAAATGCCTTCTACCTCTTCCTTACTGAAGATTTTTTTCCCCTGTACAATCTTTTTTGGGGGAAGGGCAGATTGTGGTACCAAATATTGCAGAGCCAAATTCCCCATTTTTGATGAAACTATTAAAGAGCCAAATGTCACCATTGCTATCCCTGATTCAGGCAGTGACACAATATAGTGGCATTAAAAACTTGAGTATTTTCCAGAATTCAAATGTTCTCGAGCATGTGATTCTTATTTGGAAAACTGAGAAGCTACAGTGCTTGGTGGAAGAAGGATGGCATTTGGCTACCCTGTTCTTTCTCTAATGCCTCGGTGTTGCCTGTCTGCGCCGGCCATTGTTGCAATGTAAGCAATACTGTTTGATGCACTGCCACCCTCTATTGTCTGTTTAGTGTTTAGAATCTCCAGTGGGGAAGAGGAAAAGAAGCATGACTGTTAGTACTTCTCAGGACCCATCTTTCTCAGGATTAAACCAGGTCTGAAACTGTCTCCTATTCCAACCTCAATCCCAAATTCATGTGCTTTTCTTTTTTATTGTTTTCTTTTGATTATTTTTGTTTTGTTTTAATTCTGGAGAATGTAGATCTTGCTCAAGCATCTCTTACGTTGGCATTATTCAGACATACTTGGCAAACATATAACATTACTAAGATGTTTTTTTGTGGCTTTTGCTTAAAGCTTGTAAAGTGTAGAGAAAACCTAAATGAAAACAGGATTATGTTTAGATCTGTAACATCCACATGAGGAAATGATATGTTGGTCTAGTATTGAAATTCTTTATCTAATGGTAAACTTGAGCTAGACTTTAGTTTTTAAGAATGTATTTGGAGTTGCAGAACTTTTAATGCATGAAATATATCTAAATTCAGTTGCATCAGTGCTGTATGATGAATATATTCTGCCTCAATTCTCTTCCCCTTCCCTAGTGAACTTCAGGTAAGTGTAGACCAGATTTCAGATCTAGTGTGTCTAGAATTGATTTTACCTAAATATGTGAATTCTCCGACTTCAGCCAAATGGCATTAAATGCTCAAAGAGCATCATGTGCTCTGGAACTAGGAGACATTGCAGTCTAACAATGTAACAGTAACATAATTGAAGCACTTAGCAAACAATTACCATTAATAACATGCAAGATAAATTAATGCATAACCTGATGATTGAGTGTTTGACAGGCTAAGTAATAAACACCCCAGTACTTTTCTTAAAAAAATTTTTTTATGTAAGTGGAAGTCTCCACTTCTTTTTTTCATAGAAGTTGGCCAACTTTGTTAAGCTCTTGAGCAAAGAAGTGAATGTTAATCAGTCAATTTAGTATACACTGAGAAGGAAGTATTGGCATGAGTAATCAAAAAAGATAAGTTGAATTTGGTATAGTTTCAAAGTATGTTCCATACTTTGTACCACATGCATCATCTGAGTAATCATTTAATCCTTCTCTGTACTGCCCAGCATTATTCCAGGGATCATCTTCTGCTGTTACTGGTTTCTGAAACTCAAACTTATTTTTATTCACGGAGAAATAGTAACTGTTGTGACTAGATCTGAGGTGGGGAGAGAGAGAGGATGGTGGGTAATTAGGCACTTTGTAAAGCATCTAGTTCCCCATTTTTGCTTATCCATTCATTCACACGACTTCTATTTTATAACATAATCATTTAGTAACTTCCATAAAATGACATTGAATCGATTATATTTTCTACATACAGATTAGCTGGGTTGTGAGGAAAAGTGATCCTGTGAATGTTTTGAAAGGGCAAGGAAATGTGACCCTCGTTAGGTGAAAAATTGCCAGATTAAACTAAAAACTAAAATTATCGATAGTGTTTCTAAAAACACCTCTGCTAAAATAAAATGCACCTCTGCTGAATGAAGTTATCCCACTATGCCCAACATTAATTCACTCCCACATGCCTTTGAAGAATAGACTGCATTCTGTAAAACAGGCACAAATTTTACTTAGAACACAAAATAAAAATTCACAGAAAAGCAGCTTGACCCACCAGAGAAATTAGACTTCTTTTGCATATGCAAATGTATAAAAATATATTATCTTATGACTTACTGAACATTGACTTTTCCTTGTTTGGTTCTCCCTTTACATATTTGCGGCTGTTTGGTTGTATCCTTGGAAACATGGTGTCACGTAAACACTTCCATTTTGTGTATATTCATTTTTTAAATTCAAAGCAGAGAACTACTAAAGAAGCTTGATAGGTACCAGAAGATCATGAACTACCAAGAGATTAAAAAATTTTTTTTATGTTAAGTAGCTTTCTTTTTCAGTTATTTGTTCTTACTTTCACCTTTGCTTAGCAGTGAAATTATTTTTCCTGACTTACTTTCAGTTTTTATAAGAGGAGAAAATTTAAGTTGTTTTATTTCCTTTGTAGTTTTTTGTTTTGATATTAAAGATTGAAATATTTGAGAAGACAGTGTTTGTATTTATTTTTTGTTTTCTAAAACTACATTTCATCCTTTAGCATTGTGGAAAGAAAGAACACTAGAGAACATTGAGCTTTCATGGAACAATCTTTTAAAAAGTTGTGAGAAAATGTCTGGTCATTGAGTTGCAAATGGAGCAACTGAATGTAGACTTGGACATGAAGGACACTATCAGATCTAATTTGTCAGAGTTATTCTTATTTTCTCCTCCATTTTGAAGTACTAAAAGAAGCAATCCTAGGAAATGTCCTTTAGAGGAGAGTCTTTGTCTTAATTGCCTTTTGTTTAAAACTCACGTAATTCTTATGGGCATTTAAAAAAATACTGTGAAGCTGGATGTCTTTTTGTGTTTGTTTTTGCCTTGTTTTCTTTTCAGTGTGAATCTGCAGAACTTAAGTCATGCTTTTTGGTTTGCTTAACAGAAATGTATTTTGCTTATTTTAATATTTGTGTACTGAACCCATTCTCATATCAAGAGAAAAGTAGGAGTGTGAGCTTTATTTCTCTTTGTGTGTTCTAAGACTTTCTCTTGGTCGTATAATAATGCGATTGCCGAGGAAGTGAATTTAATCTTACTAGATAGGTCTCATGATCCAGTTAAATTTTACTAAAAATTTGCTCTTCATTCTTTCATAGTAGACCAGGGGAAAATAGGTATGTCCTTGTTACCTTGGTGACAATAAGCTCAAACCTCAATGTCTTTTCCCATCCAGTGTATAAAAAAGGCCTGCCTTTTTTTTTTTTTTAAAGATTTTTCTTAAAGTAATATCTACCCCCAACGTGGGACTCGAACTCAAAACCCCAAGGTTACAAGTTGCATGCTCCACCAACTGAGCCAGCCAGGTGCCCTTCCATAGAAGTGTTTTTTACCCTCCTAAGAGAGGCACTTGATCAGATTTTTTTTTCACCCAAATCAATCACTTTATTTTTTGTTTGTTTTTAATTTTTTTTAATGTTTATTTATTTTTGAGAGAGAGACAGAGCATGAGTGGGAGAGGGGCAAAGAGAGAGGGAGACAGAATCTAATCTGAAGCAGGCTCCAGGCTCTGAGCTGTCAACCCAGAGCCCGACGTGGGGCTCCAACTCACAAACCATGAGATCATGACCTGAGCTGAAGTGAGATGTTTAACCAACTGAGCCACGCAGGCCCCCTCAATTACTTTATTCTTACACACACCCTAAGAGGCTAGGTGATGGGTTTCTTAGGATGTCATAGATTGTAAACTGGACAGAAGGGAGCCAAAGTCTGCCTAATGGAAAGAAAAACTAGAAAACGTAGGCACAACTAGGGAAAAAAAGGTCTAGGGCTAGGTACTAAAAGGGCACCTAGACCTGCCTGTTGGATAATCTTTGTAGACATAACTTTAATAAGAGAATTTATGATAAAGACTAAAATTTGAAATAAAGATTATTTATTTTGCTTTAGAAGGTACGTAAATAAATACTGGATTTTTTTTTCTTTTTTGTCAAAAATAGGGGTTTTTTTTCCTTCAAAAATTAGCTACATTAGAAACATATCTTACTCCCATGTGTCCCATATAAACATGATAGCACTAAACATTATTTTGTTCTAAAATACTAGTCTTGTTTTTAGTTAGCTCCTTTAAACTGCTAATTGTAAGTTATCTTGGTGTAAATAGATACTAAGTGCTTTTTTTAAGATTTTAGATCCATATTTATATTTCCCAGAAGTTTAACCTGATGAATGGATAAATATCAGTGGGAAGCAGTAGAATGTAATGCATGCTTGTTTTAAAAATGCTTATTTTTTTTGTTAATAAAAATATTGGTTTTGTTGTCAATATCAAACTTTTCCAAGTTGTCTTATTTTAGATAATGAACATTCTGTTGCTATACTGAAGGAAGAATAGCCTTTGCAAAATGGAAGAATTCCAGATAGCTTACGTTCAGTTTTTGAAACCTCATGCTTGTTTACCAACAGTAACAGGATGTCAGGTTTCATTATGGCACACAGCACGCTTTTCAACTCTGCTATGAAGCATGTATATATTTCTTCACTACTTTTCTAAAGACAGGCTCCCGAGTATGTAATAAACTGGGCCTGTGAAGTTGGTTCAGCTGACAAGGATCAACCATTTAACTGTATTTGCTTTAACTTGATTTATTGATGAGAACTAGAAAAAACTTACTGGAATGTTAAGTTTGTTCATTATCTGTTTCGCTTACGATACTTTATTTTGATATAATTGAACAAGATAGAATAGATGCTGTTGAATGAGTAAGCAGCAGTTCAACTGAGCAAGGTTGGAAACCTAATATCCCTTTATTTTCTTTTAAAGTTATTCCTTATTGATTTTGGTTTGGCCAAAAAGTACAGAGACAACAGGACAAGGCAACACATACCATACAGAGAAGATAAAAATCTCACTGGCACCGCCCGATATGCTAGCATCAATGCACATCTCGGTATTGAACAGAGGTAAGTTTGAAAAATGAATGTGTTTCTCAGATCCATAGCAAAAGCCACTAATGGGTTTTGGAAATATTTTAACTAGTTTCTTATGATGCCTAAAGATGTCTCTTGGCTGAAGATTTGAAGGACGCTTATTAATTCTTTTACCTGTTGAGCTTTAGTCAGTGCTGTGATGCCAGTTAAACGAGAGACCTTTTGTTTCTTTGTTGAAGGTTGTCTCTTGGGGAGAAAATACTCCGTGATGGAAAATTAGAAGCATAAATGTAATTTTATCTTGATGTTTGTTTGTTTACTTGCAACTGAAGACAGTAGTACTTATTTTCTTCATGCTGATCTTGAATTTTTATATTTTAGTGATGCAAGTTGAGTTTGGAAAATAATGTTTTAGTTATTTAGTTTTACAAGGAAAATGTTACCTGAGTCCTAATGAACTAAGAGGGGGTTGGTGGGCCGTCTCATGTTCTGCTTTTCACTCCTACATAAATTAATAGGATCTGATTTGAAGTAAACATTGTCATGATCTCGGTGCTTTTTCTATTTCTTCTATCTTCTATTTTTTTCTGGTCTTTCATCTTCCCTTCCTCTTTTATCGATCAATTTTTATTCCTTAAAACAAGCATAGAAATGATAAATGATATGCTTCTAGGTTCGGGAACCTCAAGAGAAGGATCTTAAGCTTAGGAAATGTTCAGTGTGTATGTATATATATATATTCACATGCATCATTAATTGGCTTTAAAATGTTAATTGGGGAGCTTGGGTGGCTCAGTCAGTTAAGCATCTGACTCTTGATTTTGGCCCCGGTCATGATCTCATGGTTCATAAGTTTGAGCCCCATCACCACGCTGTTGGTGCGCAAGGAACCTGTTTGGGATTCCCTCTCTCTTTGCCCCTACTCTGCTGTGTTCTCTCTCTGTCTCTCTCTCTCTCTCTCTGTCTCTCTCTCTCTCTGTCTCTCTGTGTGTGTGTGTGTGTGTGTGTGTGTCTCAAAAATAAACTTAAAAAAATGAAATGCTAATTTATTTCAGCATCCCCCAAGTTAGTTTTTAGGAGCTTCTGCAAAACTTAAAAGTGTCCTGCTACTTTGTACTTTGTTCTATCTTCTTCATTAACCTCATTTAGAAAGTTGTCTCGCTAAATCCTTTTTGCTCTTTAGAAATTAAATTGCAGGACTGTGTTGGATTTTATAATTTTGTATTCTGTGAGAAAATTTTGTTTAGAAGTAACTCGTTATGAACTTTCTTATTACTCTAAGTACCTTCTTTCACAAGCCACCAAATTGCTCTTTCTCTTCGCTTGGGAAAACTTCTTGTGTACCTGGCTTTTTTTTTCCAGATGCTTTCCATAATAATTCCAGCTCGTAAATTTACATTTTCTTTTCTAGTCGCCGAGATGACATGGAATCATTAGGATATGTTTTGATGTATTTTAATAGAACCAGCCTGCCCTGGCAAGGACTAAAGGTAAACCAGACTTCCATTACCAGTCTTTTTGTTTTGTTTTAAGAATAAAAATACACATTGGAGATGAACTTTAAGGTCCCTTTGAAACCTAAAGCTTTCTGAGAGTGAATTAACTTTATTTTAACCTTTTATTGGGAGAATAAAATCTGATCGCTTCAGCAAGAATTAATAGAATCCCATTGTCAGGCCTGAAGAACAATTTCCTTTGGGACAGTAAGCAGATACCACTGGTAACCAGTAGCTTTATCCGAATGGAAATTGACGTGGGCTAATTAAAGGTGGAGGCTTTCTGATTTTGATGTGTTGCCAGTGTGTTGAAAAGGAAGACTTTTATGTGTAGTAAAACTGGTTCGTCTAGTAATACTACTAGCTATATTATTTAATTATCCTAACATTTGCTCCTATTAATTAGGAGTTTCACCTTGATTTTTGTGAGTGTCTGTTAATGATAAAATCACTGTGTCCTAGAATTTAATGGCTATTCTGATACTTTATTGTTCCTTTAAAGGAAAATGGTCCCTGTGTTTATTTAGCATCTGTGAATTAGATAAATTGCTCAGTGCTTGTGTGGATAGCTCTATCAAAAATGAGTCAATTTTACACTGGAGAAGTATTTTGACATAACGTAACTTACTAATGTTACTAAATGATGAGCGCTTTTGTTGGTATTGAGCTGCCTTTACTTTTGCCCTTGTGTTGACTATTGATTATGAAAACACATTTCAGATTTGACTTCACCCATTTTTACTTAAATCATGTTCCTATTAGACTTACCCTTTCCTAATAGCTAAAAATGTTCTTGAGGTAGAAACACCGGTAAAGAGCTATGAGTTTGGGTGGGGGTTGGGTATGTTTTATTTACTTTGATTTGGTTTTAATTCTAAGGTATGATTTCTCCTGAATCTCATGTTGACATTTATGTCTAGTGGGTTAAACTAACACGGTTCTTCTCGATAGTATTGACTATGTCTATGTGGTTTGATTCTTATTTTCCACAGGCTGCGACAAAAAAGCAAAAATATGAAAAGATAAGTGAAAAGAAGATGTCCACTCCTGTTGAAGTTTTATGTAAGGCAAGTGTGCTTGAGGCCTTTTTTTTTTTTTTTTTTTTTTTAAAATAATAAATAATCCAAGAAGAGGGAGCATTTTATTTGCCTGTCCTGGAACTTAAACATCCTATGAGGTAGCTAGCTACTACCGTTTTTAATTTACTTTTTGATGATTCTAAGTATCTTTAAGAGTAGCTTGAATATATGAACCATTTTATTTTTTAAAAATGTCTACTTATTTTGAGAGATTGGAAGAGGGAGAATCCCACGCAAGCTCCACACTAAGTACAGAGCCCTATGCGGGACTCCATCCCGCAACCTCAAGATCACAACCCAAGCTGATACCCAAGCTTAACTAGCTAAGCCATCCAGGCATCCCTTTAGGAATCATTTCAAATAAATATTTTATGTTTCTCATTTGTTTGGGTTCTGTAATCTGTTAAAAACTAGAGGGGGAAACAAAGGGCATGTAAAGTTGTCTAGTGGAACCTCACTAGTTCGTGAGAGAATAAATATTCTCATCCCTAAACTGGTGCCAGAAAATAATGGATATCGGCAGTTGGCAGGCATATCAAGCAGTAGGGAGACAAAGGCATATCACAGTATTCCAAAAATAGCCAGTGGTGGACAATATAGGCGACAGTTGGAATCAGGCTCATTTCTCTTAAATCTCAAGCTTTGTAGAGAAGCCTAGGAGTTGAGAATGGAGAGCTGTCGGTTTCATGTTGGATAACCGTGGTCTCTTACATAGAAAGAAAACCACCTGGTCATCTTTGAGACAACAGTGGCGTAACCGACATAATTAGAAGACCGTATATAATTATATAGTTGGGTGTTGGGAAGTCAACATGGAGTTGAAATAGTACTTTGTGGAAGGGGGAAAGTGGTGTTTTTATGTCTCCCTATCCGCAAATTTCCTTTTTCCTTCTCCAGATCTACAGTTAAAGGAGGGATTGGGGTGGGTAAGAGACTATGTTCTTTTCTGAGATTCGGGATTTGTTTTAAATTAATAAATATATTGTAGGTCCATGAATAAAATGTTCTTGTCTTAATGGTGCCCCCAGATAACTTTTTTTTGTTTTAAGTTTGTTTTTGAGAGGGAGACAAAAGAATCCCAAGCAGGCTCCGTGCTGTCAGGGCAGAGCCTGATGCAGGGCTTGATCTCACGGACCATGAGATCATGACCTAAGCCAAGATCAAGAATCAGATGGATGCTTAACCCTGAGTCACCCAGGCGCACTCTCCCCTCCCCCCCCCAACTTTAAAATCTGTATACTTCAGGAAGCAAAACATATTTTCTGTACACTACTATTTCTGTGCAGCAGAATGATTCATTTGGCTTACCGGGAAAGTCAGCCATGTTTCAGGAAGAGAAAGGGAGTGTTAGCACATCGTCTGCTTCTGGGTTACGTATAATTTTGATCTAGAAATTGTGAACTAGGTCTCACTTTCTGGATTAGCCACATATAATTGTCAGGGTGCAGTGAACACAGAGTATTAGTATTATTAAAAAGTAGTGAGATTGTTTTCAGTCTTGTTACAGTGGTAACTACTTCATATCTGTATTAGTTACGGCATTGGTAGTTTTCTTTTGTGAAGGTTTTGCCTGCTGTCATAAGATAGCAGTGCATGAAGAACAACAACTTCTGGTTGTTTAGCTCTATTTGGAATACATAAATGCAGGCTCATCTGGTATGTGCTGTTTAATGTCTTGTTAAGAATTTAAATAAAATGTATAATATACTGATTAGTTTCAGCTGTCCATTCTCGAACAGTGAAATAATATAAGAATGAAAGCTGTTTACATAAATGCAGTCAATAAAGATGAATGTTACAGGTATATCCATTTTATCCTACCTTAGTTTTCTGGATACGAGAAATTTCTCAAAATTGGAAGGTTGTGGGAAGAGACTGTCTCTTTTAACGTAAAGCTCTTCACATACATTTGAGGGGAAGGATGCAGGGATTTTTGTTTTAATATTTTGCATTTCTACATTGGTGATGGCAAAATCTTTTTGGTGATTAATATCTATAGGCTCAGGGACGCCTGGGTGGCTCAATCGGTTAAGCATCAGACTACAGCCCAGGTCACAATCTCATGGTTTGTGGCTTCAAGACCCACACTGGGCTCTGTGCAGATAGCTCACAGCCTGGAGCTGTTTCTGATTGCATCTCCCTCCCTCTCTCTCTCTCTCTCTCTCTCTCTCTCTCTCTCTCTCTCTCTCTCTCTGCCCCTCCCTCCCTCCCTCTCAAAAATCAGTAAACAACAACAACAACAACAAATACAGGCTTAGAGATGTTTATATACATTTTGGAGAATCTTTCCTAAGAAACTGAAAATGGAAAAAGTTTATGCCCACAGGTGTTCTTACTAGTATTGTTTAGAAAAGAGAAAGATTTTAATTGCCTAAATGGCCAGTTACAGGGAACTAGTTAAGTATGATGTATTCACTCGTTTGGATATTGTACAGCCATTCAGAAGCTTATGAAGAGGTTGGAAAATGACACAGAAAGATACTTGGAATATAATGTTGGTGGCAAAACAGTAATATGTAAATTATGTAAATAAAATAACAGTTGTGGAAAAAAGAAAAGGCAATCCCAGTCTTCGTAGGACAAAGCATTGGATTGATCCGTATCACAATAGTGGTTGCTTTGTATGATTGCACTCTCGGTGATTTTACTTTTCTGTTTATGTAAGTATATTCTAGTACAAAAAAGAAAGTAATTTCAGAGTCTGAGAGAAAGTGCCTGTTCACTGTGCCTTTGTGGCAAATAACATTACCGGCCTCGATTTTGTCATTTGTTCATTGTTTTCCATTGAGTTGTTAGACGTTGATAAAGTAATAAATTAACAAGTGGGTTCTCCAAGTTATTTAAGGACATAATACTGTAGGGAAAGGAACCATATTTTCTCTGTACATGATGAAGTGGTCAGAACAATGAAATTTTATTAAATTTATGAGGATACCAAGTCATATTAGTTGCGTTCTCAGATCTTATGGCAAAGTAGTAGTAAAGCACTGTCCTCAAAAACAAGTTTTACTTGCATTTTTAAATGCATTTATTTTTCTGTCTTAAATAAGTTGTTTTTTTACTTTGTGTTTTAACTCTTGAACTTGTAGGGGTTTCCTGCAGAATTTGCCATGTACTTAAACTATTGTCGTGGGCTGCGCTTTGAGGAAGCCCCGGATTACATGTATCTGAGGCAGCTATTCCGCATTCTTTTCAGGTCAGTTTTTAAGGTGTTTTTAAGACTAGTGACTCCAGGGAAGGAAATTAATCAAATCCACCCAAGACATGTGTTCTGACAAGTAGCAAAATAAAGTGACTCTAACCAATATGAATAAAATATTAAGAAATTTGAGTTCATTTGGCATGTTTCCATTGTGATGCAAACGTGCTTGAAATTATTTTAGCTTGGGATGGAGAAACAGTTGACTCAAACTCAAAGAATCTAATCTTTCCATGATAATGGTAACTCATGTTGCAATTCAAGTGACTGTTGGTGGTCCTTGGAACACTAACTTTGCTATGGAACCCTATTTAATATCAAAATTAACAGCAATTTACATACGAGATAGTTAGGGGGTGTGTGATGGTGTGGGACCAGGCCTCATACTCTAGGGTTCCCTGGTGCAACCCAGAAATGGTCTTGAGCGGATGGGGGAGGGAGATAGAGTGCATGTGGCTGGAAATCTTAGTTGGAAGAGAAGAAGAATTGGGGTAATTCTCTAAGTCCAGGAAAGTCTACTTTCCAAGCCACCAGCATACACATCTACACACACACGCGCACACACACACACACACCCACCAAGCTTACATTCTCATACCTACTCTGATTTGTTCTTAGAAGGTGCTTCCTATTTGGATGTTTCCCTAGATAATTGATAGCTTGAGTGCTGTTCATTACCACTCCCCTGCCTCTTTCAAGAAAGTTTAAAAGTCAGCTTCTTTTTGAAAAAGATTTATTCTTATTGAATACATCAGACTGAAGTGTGGTGACATCATTTTCCTTCAGTTGTGACTTGTAAGAAGTGGAACTGAAGAGTTAAAAAGTCATGTATATGGAAAGAATTCTTTTAGGAGCTACCATAATTAGAGAAAATACTACCATTTTTCTAAAAAGTGCCCTCCCTGTTTTGCAGGTTCAGTAGAGTGTTTAGCCAGACTCTATTATTAAAGGATTAACACATCATTTTCTGTTTTCCAGGACTCTGAACCACCAGTATGACTACACATTTGATTGGACAATGTTAAAGCAGAAAGCAGCACAGCAGGCAGCCTCTTCAAGTGGGCAGGGTCAGCAGGCCCAAACCCCCACAGGCAAGCAAACTGACAAAACCAAGAGTAACATGAAAGGTTAGTAGCCAAGAACCAAGTGACGTGACAGGGAACAAATTGAACACAAAATTGGGTAATTCCTTCATTTCTAACAGTGTTAGATCGAGGAAGTGGTTTTGAAAGAAGTAAAAATTTGGCTCTGTGTTTTTACAAAGAGACGTCCTTGGAAAATTTGACTACTAACTTTAAACCCAAATGTCCTTGTTCATATATATATGTATATGTATTTGTATATACATATATGTGTGTATATATTATATCATTTCTCTTGGGATTTTGGGTCATTTTTAACAACTGCATCTTTTTTACTCATTCATTAACCCTTTCCAAAATAAACATTTGGTGTTGGGAATATGGTATACTCAATCAATCCAAAATCCTAGACCTAACACTTGTTGATTTTTAATAATGAATCTGGTTAGCCGTGGTATTTTGACTTTCAGACTAACAGTGTTAAGAATTTTTCTGCATGTTAATGCTGTAGCATTTAAAATGAAAAATGGTGAACATGGTCCGATTTCCAGAGGTGGTGCGTCTGGCATTGACCCCAAAGTGTCTATCTTCTCGGTTGCGGAGCATCTCATTTATGTTCTTAAATGCTCAAATAACTGAAAAGCTCGACACATCTTTCCTACTCAAGAACCAGATCTCTCTTTTGGTTGCTATTTAACTACCTAGGTTCTTAATTTTAAAACGCTTGTTTTGTTTTGGGCTTTCTTTTATGGAACCTTGCAAATACTCAGGGTCTGGGAATTCATTATGGAATTGAACTCTGCAGTTAGGCCTTGCAAATTGGAAAAAACTGGGGCAAATGCCACTGAACTGCTAGTCTCTTTCCTTTCTGTCTCTGGCACTCTTGGTGCTACTAAGGAGTAGAACTGTTGGGGCACATTCTTGTCACTGTTGCCATACAGTTCGACTCCCGAGTTTCATGGTTTTTGTTTGCTTTTCTTTACCCCCGTTGTTCCCTTTCTGGGGCTTACCTCCTGATACCTGCCTACTTTCTGGAAGGGGTGGGCAGGTAAGGTTTGGTTTTTGTGGTTTCTAATTATTTCATTTCTGAATGACTGCTTTAGTCTGAACCTAGCCTTCTTTGGGCTATATTTTTAGTATTGTATCTGAACAATTTGGTAATTTAAAAACAGATTCCGATCTGAGGTTACTTTTCAAGAAGGAGAATTCACTGGTGTCATCCTCATCCCAGCAGCTCATCTGTTAGGAATGAAGTTGAGATTCTTTTCTTCAACATTTCTGTATTGGGGGAGGATTCACAGCTGAAAGCTTAGCGTAACGGGGGTTCTTAGATGATGAAATTTCCGCTCAGGATAACAAACACTGATGCTTGCCTCTGCATCTCAGTTGGGACCTAATTGTCCCTTTTGAGTGTTTTAATCATGATATAGCTAATCAGAGTGCCAAACTCTTGATGCACTAGGTAGCTAGCTGGTATCACTGAGAAATGGTCCTACCAGTGTAACGTCTCTAAACTTAAGACTTGTTATGCCTAACATCTATTAAGGTATTTGCTTTTTTTCATAAAATGAAACCAATTTTTGCCTAAAGCTAGCTGGGATAATAGGATCATCACGAGTTGCAGTTTCTAGAACTAAAATTAGATTGAAATCTCATCTGACCTAGAACATTTCACTTCAGGCATTCAGCAGCCTTCAGAAAGAATTCCCTTATTTTGAGTTAGTTCCATTGTTAGTTTACTGTGTGTCTCTTTCTCAATAAACAAGCAGAATTTTTGTCCTGCCTCATCTAGGTCTTAAAGATGAGAAGTTGGATCCAGTGAGTTAGTATGTTTCCTTGGAAAAAAAATTGTAATTAAACTTAAGTTTAATCCTTAATTTTGTATTGTAACTATTTTTCATAAAAGCAACTTTAAATATCTTACACAGTTTTCGGGGCACTTGGCTGGCTCAGTAGAGCATATGGCTCTTGATCTCAGGGCCTGAGTTTTAGCCCCACTTTGAGGGTAGAGTTCACCTAAAAAAAATAAAAAATCTTACAAAATTTTCACGGCAATCATAGACACAGGGTTTATATAAATTACTACATAAACATTAACTTGTAAAATATTGAAAAATTGGATTTTTCATAAAATGCATCATTTACCATTGACTGCTTTCAGAGAGACATTTTCAGGTGGTATATTTTGATTCCAAGCAAAGTACTGCTTGCTACTAAAATGTGCCAGGCCCCGGAGTACAAACAACAAAATTGTGTTTGATCTTTGGCTTCTCGAAACGTTTGTTTTGTCTTGGATCTAGAACTTAGTGCCCCAGACAGATCTCATGTGAAATCCCCTCAGTATAAAGCCATGAATGTGTACGGCAGGTTTGAAGGTGGCATGAAATAAGTTTGGGGAGCCTACTTCCCTAACCCCAGCCGTATTTATCCAGACCATCTATTGAGAAATCTCCTATGAAGTCTGGACTTTGAAGAGAGTCCCTTTAGGTGACTTACTCCTTATTCAATCTCTATGTAATTAGGGTGTTTAAAAGCATGTTATTCTCTTAGGGTCCACTACAGTCATTTTTTTATTCAAGGAAGAGCTCCCCTGCAGCTCAACTCTTCACTAATTCCGAGAAATCCTTTCAGTGACGATAACATCATATAATACATTTTTCTGGTTAAAACTTTAGAAGGCACTTACCTAATACATCCTATCAGTTTTTGTTCACGGAATTATACGCTGAGGTTTTCCAAAGCAGAGAATTTGGTTTCTTAAATGTATCTTCAGCACATGAAACTGTATACTGCAGGGATATCTATTCCTGGAAAAATCCCCGGAACTGGTTGACATATTAATATATTTTACGTTATTAGTTTTAGTTTTTGAAAATTGTATATGGGATGTTTCTTCCATGGAAAGGTGTGTGTGTGATAAGTTGTTTCAGCAGTTCACTGTGAATGTCCAAAAAGTCTTTTAAAGTCTGACTTACTCAGCTAAGATGGGTTTATTATGTGTAATAGACTTCTATCCTAATTACTTTTCTAAAGAAAAGATCTTTTGAAGTACTCCATTCCAAGGCCCATCAAAAGACTAAGAAATAAGGTGTTTCTTGTTTCTTGTAAAGCCCACTATGATGTGTACTAATTTTCGGTGCTCTTACGCCACAAGATTATAATTAGTTTTTATACATGTTAAAGAGGAAAATAAAAGATTCACATCTGAGACACTTCCAAATTCATTTCGCTTCCTTTTATTCAACTGTATGTGATTATCAGGAAAGTAGTTTTTAAGACATTTAGGAAGTACTAAAGGGAAAAGGAAATCTTTTTAGGACATTCAGAATCCAGTTGAGTTCACCATTTCTTTAGTTGAGGTCAGAGATGGGGAGAATTTCAGAAGGTAGTGAAGCCAAAGGTGGATCCTTACATAATTCTGTTATCATCTTAGTCCCTCTGTTCACTACTCCAAGCCGTTGATATTAAGCATAGTTTTATCATAATCACATACGTGGATGTCAGATTGTTGACAGTCAAAAAATAGAAATTTTTTTCTATCACATTCTCCTACCATGTCCATGGTCTTCCTTGAATTACCTTCCAGTGTTTACTGGAATTCACCTACCATTTATGTCTAGCTTAACTTTTTCTGACTTCACCAATTGCTGCTAGGAACGTGGCTGGTCACTCAGCAACGTAACCCAAATCACAGGGGAAGACCTTGAAATAATCTGGAGACTGATCTTCTCTGAATACACTCAATCTAAAGAAGTGCCAGGGAGCTGCATCTGCTTGCTGAAATTTTTGTCAGCTTTTTTCATTGTGGACACTACCACTGGAGAGAAAAGAGCTCAGTAACCCAACAGGAAATGAAGACGAGTGTGCAAGAATTGATTTGTGGTCATCTGAATGAATCTCACATCTCCAAGGCTGGCTGGACTTACCAAACATGAACTTGTCAGAAAATCTGGACGATACCACAGCAGTCAGAAGACCTAGAGGAGTACAGTGTTGCTGTGACTCAGTGGTGTATAATGCAGACCATCTACCAGTTGGGGAAGGAATCAATTGTAACAGGTATTTCAAGTTCAACAACCTCAGAATTCTGTAATAGGGAAGACAAAAAAAAAAAAGAGATACCCAGTCTGGTTTTTTTTTTTTTTTTTAAAGGCAGTTGAAGGGGTAATGTGTGTACTAAGTCGTCATTTATCTTATTTGTAGTGATAAAAAATCTCTTTCCCAACTTTTATTTTTTTTTTAGTTTAGCATAGGAAAACTTATTGTAGCTGTTTGTGTTTTTATTCTTGAGCTTTTATAGTGCCAATCTGATTCAAAATTCTCCAAGATTGATTATGATTTCTGTGCAGCCAAAAAAAAAAAAAAAAAAAAAAAACCAAAAAAGAAAAAACACAGACATGTTAACTAATAATAAATGGCATTACATCATGAATGTGAATACTGCATTCAGACTACTTTTAAAAAGTTATGTCTTCCACTAGGAAAGGATACTGAAATTTAAAAAGCCCATCACAAACTTCAAGCCTTACTATTATATAAATATCCCTTTGAACTAATTTGTGGTTCTATTTAAAAAAAAAAAAAATCAGGGACATCAGAAATGCATTCATAAATAAGAGCCAATGTATACTTTTCAGATTTTGGATTAAGGGGTAGAATCTCACTAGTTACATAAACATTTTTTTCCTTTTGCAGATTTGAAAAGAAACTTAAATGTAGCTATTAACTCAGTAGTTACAGTGATGGTCCAACTCAATTTTGACTTTGCTTTTTGCTCCCTTTTTTTTGTTTTGTTTTTTTTTGTTTTTAGGAGCAAAGGGATCCCTTCCTTATTTTAACTGTTGTTGCAGTGAAGATGGGTGTTTGGACTTTTAGAAGCCAGGAGACACCACCTAAATTACAAGATAAAAACCAAGGAATCAATGCACACTGGAAAAAGGAATGCACTTGAAGATTGAATGTTGAATACTTGCTGAATGCTCCCATTGAGATTTTTCTTACATAAACTTGAGTAACATCTTAGGACAATTCTCTGGAGAAACATTGATCCCTGGGTGGAGTATCCTACCATTGGCCAATCTGAAGAGTTACATCTGGATCTGACTGCTCTATTCCTTCAGGAATATTTTTAGGCTAGCCTCTGTCTGATTCCTAAGCAATTGTAATCATTAACTGACCCAGTAATTTCTCAAATATCAGATGAACAGATACAATTCTTACCTAGATCTAATTTTTATCCCTATTAAAGACACAAGAGTGTTCTAATATTTTGACATTGTAACTTACGTTTTGTTTTTAGTTAGTGATAGCGGTTTCTATTTTAAAGCTGTTTGGATATTCAACATAGTAATTAGATTATTCAGTATAACGTAATCACATAGCAAGGTGTGTTAAACAGTTTTAGTAGCTGTGTAAACATTTTTCTTTATCATATTTAAGAATAATTGCAGGACTTGAAATCAAATGCTCATCAGGGTAAGGGTCACCTCTAATTAGCTAATTCATAGTTTTAATTTGCTTCACAGTATTCTGTATTTTAACATTGGAATTACGTTACAGAATATGGTCTTAATTTTAAGGGTTTTAATTCAGGTTTGATCTGACAGCCTTTTCTTTTTGTGCTTACCTTGCTAATTCTCTTTAGTAATATATACCAAATAGAATATTCCTTGTGATGAAGTTCATTTTCAGAAATCTTCATAAAATTTTTCATTTTGGCATTTACTTTATGAATTTAGTACTTGGGCAGGCAACAGAGGTTTATTTTATTTATTTTTTTTAACAGAGGTTTATTTTGTGTCTACTCTGTTAGTCGGCGTAGAGAGCGAAAGAATGTGTACAGCACTGTCCTCACAGTGTTAGCACAATATGTTTTTAAACGAATTAAGATGACTTTCAGCCCTCAAATGAACAAATTCCTAATTAACAAGTGAGCCCATATTTCCCCCAAAATGATATATAAATGTTTGGTGTTATCTTTCCGGGGGGCGGGGGTGGGGTGTGTGGGGAGGCATAGATTTTAGAAGCATATTATTTGTCCCACAGAGCCCATTGGAAATGGTCCAGCGAATGTTTGAGAAGCACAAAGAAGGGAGAAGTTTATGATGAATAAAAACATGGTTTCCATGCTGAATTTAGAAGTGAGAGATCAGAGTGGGCTAGAAAGAGCTATAATGAGGCCAGCTATAGGGGTTTGGAAGGGGATGAACCAAGGGGCATGGTCACCTCAAGGGAAGGCTTTTGGTGAGAAGAGGTGGACTGATGGGGTTTTCGTGTTTTGGCTGAGGAATGGGCATACTTCCTTTCTGCCTTAGATAAAGCTTGTAGGTAATAGAGATAAGCACTTGCTCTAGTGGTCTTTTGCCACAGATGGAACATGCAGCTGTTACTACCCGAGGCTGGTTTCTATTCAAACCTGCCTATGTGTGGAAGTCTTAAGAGTCTAATTGTGGCAGAGGGAGGTAGTGTTTACAGGGTGGGAAGGCTTGCAAAGTAAATAAAGCCAAAACAAAAAAGCCTCACTTGTTTAGGTTTTCAAATCCAGGGCAAAACTTTTTAATGTATTATTGGTGGAAGTACAATGTTTTTAAAGGTTTAAGGTTTCTGTGATGAAAATCATACCAGGTTTGTGTTCTATGGAATAACTCAATTATGTCTTGAATACATTTATTATTAAAGCTTATTGCTCCTTGTTTGGATCAGAAATAATGTGCAGAAAAGTTCCTGCATATAGTATGATTAAGACTATAGTTTGTAATTTTTAAGTCAAAACCATCTTATTTTTCATTCGTTTGATAAATATTTGAACACATTCTATGCTCTAGGTGCTAGAAGTCTAGAAATAAATAAAACAGGCTCATTGGAATTCCCAGTAATTCTCGGGCCTGAAAAGTGTATGCTGACTGGGAAGGCTTTGATTCACTGTGTACCGCTCCTACGTAAAGGCACCTAGAACAGAAAAGTTTTTGTATGTAGTTTTAAGATGAGCTGTGATTTTCAAATAGATGAAAATATTCTGAGTCACCATTCTAACAAAGTAATTATTGGCCCAGTTCCACCCAATTTCCCAGTTTTGGGTGTGGTTTTTAAAAATCTTTTGTAACTTGGAATTGTAACATTCTTTTTTTGTTTCGATTTTTTTTTTTTTTTTAAACAGGTTTCTAAGCATGAATCAAGGAACAGAAGAAGCAGAGCAGATGATCGGAGCAGCATTTGTTTCTCCCCAAATCTAGGAATTTTAGTTCATATGTACACTAGACAGTGGTTGTGAACAACCATTTACTTGGTGTAAAGAACTTAATTTCAGTATAAACTGGCTCTGGGCAGCATTGGTGATGCCGTGTCCTGAGTTGTAGCCGCTGTAATTGTGAATATTAACTGAGATAGTGAAACATGGTGTCCAGTTTTCTATTGCATTTTTTCAAGTGGAAAAGTTAACTCTAAATGGTTGACACACAAATTGGTGGAGAAATTGTGCATATGCCAATTTTTGTTAAAATCTTTTATTTTGAACTATACTGCTTTGAGATCTCATTTCAGAAGAACGGCATGAACAGTCTTCAGCCACAGTTGTGATGGTTGTAAATGCTCACAATTGTGCGTTCTTAGGGTTTATCCACCCCTGGGGTTTGCAAGTTGTTCACTTAAAACATTCTTAAAATGGTTGGCTTCTTGTTTGCAAGCCAGCTTGATACGGTAGCAACCAAAGATTCCAGTGTTTGAGCATTCGGAAGACTGCCTGCTTACCTGTGCTAGAAATAACAGCATCTAAAGTGAAGACTTAAGAAAAACTTAGTGACTACTAGATTATCCTTAGGACTCTGCATTAACTCTATAATGTTCTTGGTATTAAAAAAAAAAAGCATATTTGTCACAGAAATTTAGTTAACATCTTACAACTGAACATGTATGTATGTTGCTTAGATAAATGTAATCACTGTAAACATCTATATGATCTGGGATTTTGTTTTTATTTTGAAATGGGAGCTTTTTTGTTTACAAGTTCATTAAAAACTAAAAACTGTTTCTGTAAGGAAATGAGATTTTTTTTAAACAACAAAAATGCCTTGCTGACTCACTATGAAATCAAAATCTCCCCAATTTTTTAATAGACTACTTCAAGCCATTTGTTACATACAGTTCCTTTGCGAATCATTTTAGATTTAGTGTTACAACTTTTCCTCAGATTTTTTTATTTAAAAAAAAATTTTTTTTTTTTTTTTGGTCTGAAGGGGAAAGGCATTCTTTATTTTTCCTTTTATAATGACTTACAGGCACAGTACCTAGTGCCGCAGCAGCCGGGACTCCGAGTTCTAACTCCTGCGGCCTCGCACTAACCGCTGGACTGATTGTGCATAAGAATGAAAGCGTTAAAGGGTTTAACTACCATTTTGTAGCTTTTCTTTAAATTCCTGGTTAATTTGGCTTTGAGCAGATTGATTCTTAACTTTGAAGAGCATCCCGCCAGGTGGCCAGGTGAGGTTCCTATGATTCCTGACCCTCCCTAAGCCCCCATTCTTTCCCCTAAGTTCTCTGTGCGCTTCCTCTTAATCTTAAATGCGCTCTTCTCTTTCCTCTTTCTGACCCAATAGAAAGAAAAATTTATTGACAGTAATTCTTTAAATAGCGTAATTTATTCATTTATAGCATGTCAGGATTAATTAAAAGAACCTTTGTCTGAATGCTGCCAGGAGCCTGTTGTAAATGTAGGTATTTTGTAAAATAACCTTGAAACTGTAAATTGACAGGTTTGTTCAGATTGTGTCAGGTTTAATTTGTTTTATTTTTTTTCTCTTTCTTTTTTAAATCTACTTTAGCAATAATTAATTCCATGATCACCACATTCTGCTATTACAGAATATATTAGCACCCTCCCACTGCAGAAATCTTAATGAGTGCGAACTTTTGGGGTAGGCAGCTTACTTGTTTCTTTTCTATCCACCCATGTGAGTTAAGGTATTTGTTTCTTGACTAATAAACCCTTTGATACTTTTAGCCAGAAATCAGTCTCATAAAGCTATTTTTGAGTATAGTTTGTGTAAAATAAAAATGTTTAGCTTTGGTAATAACTTTTCCGAGCTGAACTCCCTCTAGCAAGATATTTTTCAGTGCTTTTATTTACTATGCACTTAGACTATGCACTTTTTCTGAAATATTTTTGTAACACTTAACTTTTTTGTATTTTTGCCATTTGAAAAGGTTGTGGTGTAGTTGGTCTGTAATTAAGTTGCAGATTTCAAACTGCTGTTAGCTTTGTAAATCAAAATATAGGTGTTTCTGTCCTGGTATATCTTCATTCCATCTGCAGCTGGAGCTGGAATCCCATTGATCTTCTAGCTACCATTCATTTTCTTCACAGTTCACAAAAGAAGAATGTGAAATTCAGTGAATGCTGTTCCTAATCCTGTCGGGAGATGAATCTCATTTCACCAAAATTAAATTATGTTTTTCCACTAAAATGATGATACAAGTTGAAGACACATCACTCTGAAATTGGAAGACCTCACCACTTAAGGCTCCGCAGTGGCTTACTCAGCTGAACTCTAGGTTACTACTCTACTTTGTTCACCCATTGGGGGGTGCAGTTTTTTTTAAATGTCGGGAGATGGCCATTCTAACTACTGTTGAATGTCTCTGTTTTGGGAAGGTATAACAAGAAAATAAAAAAGAATATATATGAAGGGAGAGACTGGTTATCTCCTCCCATACGGTTGTGCTCATGCTCCTATGGCCTACAAATGGAATTTGGGAGGTTTGCGTTTTCTATTATTTTCCATCAAGAAATAGCAAGAGATTTTCCTATTAGTGCTTGCAGTGCTATTAAAATGTTTCAAGCGGAGAATACTGTAATGGCTATAAACTGAATTCCATTATAATAAACATAGCAGTCAAGATTTTAGAAACCAAGCCAGTAAGCTAGTTCTCCCTACCATTTGCTGAAATACAGAGAATGGGTTCTTCTGACTTGAGTAGAATGAACTGTAGGACTTCTAAGAAGGGTGCCCCTGGACTTCATCTCCGCTTCCGAAAATTCAGTGGTCTGACAAGGGCTCTTCCTGAGCCAGATGGATATGTAGCCATGTTTTACGTTTTCTTGTTAGTTTTTCAACGGATAAGCATGTGATCAAAATGTGAGTGGGTCTCTACGAGGTATATAGCAAAGCGTCATGAACAAAAATTTATCTCAGATCTGCCGTCCCCTTTAAAGTGAGACCTTGTGAGACTGTACCTTGACAGGGTTGTTTTCGTGCTCTTCTCATCTTTTAAAATGGCCAAAGATGGTGATGAATCAAGAGTAAGTTGATCTCATCGGTCTTTGAATCATCAAACAGTACCTTGTTGAAGTAAGATGACTTGATTTCTGAAATGACTGTTAGACCCGTTATGAGGACATAATGCAAAAGTAGTGAAAATGTTGAACAGTAGGAGAGCTGTCAGACTAGCCGTCCATGGCCACGGTCACGTTGTTGGTCAGATGGCATTGTGTCTGTTGCTTGAGGCTGTGGACCCACGGTGACTAGAAGTCCACAATGAGAAGGAAGATTCTCCTCCTTGTGAGTTGGGAGAGCCCTCCTGGGACTTCACACTTCATTCTGTTGTTTGGTCTCTGCTATTTGTCAGCCTGGCATGGTGACTTGGTTCATTCTGCCTCTGCCTGTACCAGATCAGATCCCTTAAAGAAGTGTTTCGGGGAACTGCTACCATTGGCTACTGTGTACACCCGTCGGGATCAAAATCGCAAAGAAATGTTTGTAATGGCGATTTGAGTGCTGGGGCAGTGTTGAGTTCATTGGTGTCCGTACCACCGTAGACCTGAGCCACAGCACCTGACTCCCTAAAGAACTTCTGACTCCCTAAATAACTCCCTAAATGGGAGGAACAGTAAAGTGGAGGTGGAGAGAGTGTTGAAGTGGCCAGTAGATTAGATCAGTGTCATTCATAGTGAGGAGGCCAAGCAGGACATGTAGGGGTTGTAGTGACTCATCTTGTGTTTAAATTCAGGATTTCTTATTCTACTTGGCCATTTGTCACTCCAGCCATGTATGTTTTTATAGGTGAATATTTGGATACAGAAGGGTTTGAAAAAATGAACTGTTTTGGCATTGTAGCGCACATTCCAAGTCGATTTTAGACTGTCCGGGACTATGCCAAGCTACAGGGAATTCAGAAGTGACCCAAGACCATCCCCGCCCCCCCCCCCCCAAGCCTTGTTTTAAATGTTTATTTATTTTAGGGAGAGAGAGACTGGGCAAGCAGGGGAGGGGCAGAGAGAGGGAGACACAGAATCTGAAACACGCTCCAGGCTCCAGTTGTCCGTGTGGAGCCTGATGTGGGGCTCAAACTCTGAACAGTGAGAACATGACCTGAGCCGAAATCAGACGCTTAACCGACTGAGCTACCCCGGTGCCCCAAGACCATCCCTTTTTAACAGCTCAGTATAAGAGAAGAAATAGTAATTTTGTATCACTGTAACCATTGCTAAAGAGTAAGCATTTGGGTGTTATGAGAGCACCTAAAATAGAGACGTCGAACTGTCTTAGGGTTTTAAGGCGTTTAGCAAAGAAATGTAGACAAATGGAGCAGCACATGAAAAATCTGAAATAAAGATGGGACTAATTATGAAAGGTAGTAAGTAGCTGCAGGACCATTAAAGGTACGGATAAAATTCAGGTGCCCTTTGGAAGGATCACAAAGTATGGAAGCTGTTGTAGGGAGACCATTGAAGCTGTTGTAGGGAGACCAGGGCCATTCCAAGAAAGCAAAAAAGTGTGGAAAACTTGTGACTGAGGCTCCCGACTGAAGAGACCTTTACAGTTCTACATTTTAGCATAGACCCAAAAGCTGTGGAAAGGATTAGATCATCCAGTGGCAGTGGGAAAAGGACTGTGGAATCTGCAGAGTATGCCCTATTTGTCAAAATCCTGAAAAATACTGAAGCATCTTATTTACTGAAGGAGACATTTTAGAGGAATTTATGGTTCAGGTCCAAATCTCAGTCTTCCAGCATGGTATCTTATTTGGAAGAAGTGGGGAGAGATTCCATATTAGGATGAAATTTAACAGCTGTATGAAACTACTTTCGTTTATTAACCCTCAAAAATCCCTTGGCCTATAGCAAAATTTAGGTGTTTATATATACGTTTCTTTGATGCCATGAAGCTCTTGATCTTGGGGTTGTGAAGTTAAGTCCCATGCTGGACATAAAACTTGTTTTTGTTTTTTGATGTTTATTTTTGAGAAAGAGCACCAGCAGGGCAAGTGCAGAGAGGGGGACAGGATCTGAAGCGGCCTGTCTGCTGACAACAGAGGGCCTGAAGCGGGTTCGAACTCACAAACTGTGAGTTAATTGACTTGAAGTCAGATGCTCAACCTACTGAGCCACCCACGTGCCCCCCGCCCCCGCGTAGTTTACTTCTTTAAAAAATCTGTTACATAGACTGTTTTAGCTTATTCTTAAGATAAAAAATTTATCCCCCTTTTCATCGATGACACAGTGACTTGTGCACGTTTATCTACTAAATCTCCTAGTTCAAACTTTTTTTTTTTTTAATTTTTTTTTCAATGTTTGTTTATTTTTGGGACAGAGAGAGACAGAGCATGAACGGGGGAGGGGCAGAGAGAGAGGGAGACACAGAACCGGAAACAGGCTCCAGGCTCCGAGCCATCAGCCCAGAGCCCGACGCGGGGCTCGAACTCCCGGACCGCGAGATCGTGACCTGGCTGAAGTCGGACGCTTAACCGACTGCGCCACCCAGGCGCCCCAGCCTAGTTCAAACTTTAACAAGGCCAGAGCTAGGTCATCTCTGAACTGAGCCGATACCTGTGGAAATAACGTCCTTCAGTCTGCGAGGTGCTTCTTACGCTTTGTCCTTTTGATACTTAAGGAGTGTCTGGCGGGCTGAGTCAGTGGAACATGTCAGTCTTGATCTCAGGGTCATGAGTTGGAGTCCCACATCAGGCATAGAGTTAGTTCACCTTAAATTACAAGAATGGTACAATGATTCTTCCTTATGCTCAGGAGATTCAACAGTTTACATTTTGCCCAATCTGTTTGCACATCTATTTTTCTTTTCATTTTTGAGAGAGAGTGAGCATGAGCGGGGTAGGGGCAGAGAACCCAATGCAGGACTCAAATCCACAAACTGCAAGATCATGACCTGAGTTGAAGTTGGACGCTCAACTGACTGAGCCACCCAGGTTCCCCTGCATATCGCTCTTTAAACATACACTTTTTAACCATTTGAGAGTAGGTTACGGAAGTATTTTAATTTTTCTGAGAACAAAGATAAACTATTAATCATGGTACAATTAATCAAGATCAGAACATTTTAAGATTGACCCAGTTTTCTAGTCCAATTCCGTCTGTAGTCCCAGTGTCTTTCATAACCCTTCTTTCAAATTGTCCAGGACAATTTGTGTTGTCCAACAAAAGAGCCATTTACCGTACTTACTTATGTTTTTAAGTTTGGAACAGTTCCTCACCCTTCCTCTTTCATGACCTTAATGTTGTGTGTGTGTTTGTGTGTGCGCATGTGCATGTGTATGGTTTCATTTTCCAGCTGTGTTCGCTGAGGGTCTGGAACTCATGCTACTAAAGTAGCAGTGAGCACACCGGGCGCCCAGGTCTTGATTTCTAAATACTAAGGAACCACGGCTTCTTGAAGTGTCTGACTTCAGGTCTGGGGTAGAGAAAATAAATACAAGGTGAACCTGGAATATTCTTGTGCCAGAAAGAAAGGAAATCACAAAAAAAGGATGAGTATGTGTCAGGACGCTGGAGCCACTTGAAAGGTTCTTATTGGCCAAAAGTGTATCAGTTATATGAAAATGCTGATGACAATGTAACTTAAATACCCATGGTTTCCATATTTGTATATAAGGAGGAGAAAGGAAAGCTCTTAAAAGAATGCTGATAAGAGTAATGTTGCATTTGAAAAGTCAATATTTTACTAAAGGGAGCAAGTGCAAGTTTGATAAGCACGAACATTTACGTTGTCAAAAGTATTACCAAGTAGAAATACGCATTACTTGCCAAGGAGCATTCTAAAAAATACCTGGCCCGGATCCTCCATTGGAAAGGTGGTGCGATCATCTCCATTTTAAAGACAAATTCTAGGTTTCATAGCGTATCTTGCAGAATTAGAATTTGAATCCATCTAGAACTTAACAGCTGTCCAACAGACATCATGTCAGTCCTTAGTCATGACAGTTACTGTTGTTCCCGATAGAAAAGAGTTTAGAAAGGTGGGACTACCCAAGATGTGACAGCTGTTAGGTTTTATAAAGCCAAGACCTAAACCTGGTTTCCTTTAGTTTTTATATGGTTAGACCTGGTGCCCTTTTAAAATTTCATCGCCATTTGAAACCCAGAGGTTAGTAATATTAACCATTTATTGAATGCTGTATGCCAGGCGCCTTTCTAATATAATTTGCCTGATTGTCACAGCTTCCCATGAGGTAAGTCCTGTCTCCTGTTTACTTTTGGAGATCCTGAGGCACAGGGCTGTAGGAGGTACTTTATGTTCTCGTAGTTTCTCAGGAACTTCGCTTTCCTCCTTTAATTTACATAGTCAATGTATCTTTTTTTTTTTAATGTTTGTTTATTTTTGAGAGAAAAAGACCGTGCAAGTGGAGGAGGGGCAGGGGGGGGGGGGGGAGACACAGAATCCGAAGCAGGCTCCAGGCTCCGAGCCATCAGCACAGAGTGCGACACGGAGCACGAAGTCATGAGCCACAAGATCGTGACCTGAGCCAAAGTTGGACACTTAACCAACTGAGCCACCCAGGTGCCCCTAGTCTATGTATCTTTAAATGCATATCGAATAGGATGGCAGTCTAAGAGTTTCAAAGTGCAAAACAGTGCCATAAAAGGTTCCTCATAAACCTAGCTCAATTTTGGCTGTTCATATACTTGAGTCCCGCATTTAGGACCAAATTCTACATCTTGGTGTTTTGTTTTTGTTTTTAGTCTCTTGGAAGTTGATTGAAATGAAGCCCCAAAAGGGCCTCCTGGGTGGCTCAACACGGGTGGCTCAGTCGGTTGAGCCTCCGACTCGGCTCAGGTCATGATCTCATGGCTCGTGATTGGAGCCCCACGTCGGGCTCTGTGCTGACAGCTCAGATCCTGGAGCCCGCTTCAGATTCTGTGTCTCCTTCTCTCTCTGCCCCTCCCCACTCATGCTCTGTCTCTCTGCCAAAAATAAATAAAACATTGAAAAAATTTAAAAAATAATAAATTAAAAAAAAGAAAGAAAGAAATGAAGCCCAAAAAGACGTACAGATGTATTGAAATTACCACAACCAAGACTAGAACTCACACCAAGACATTCTTTTCCTAGTGTTAACTTGCTGTTAAGCCAGAGGAATTCTTCTATATAATGCATTTATCAGCCAACTTTTACCTAGTTAACCACCAAGTACCCATCTGTGTGCTAATAAAAGAAAATGTCAGCCAATTTTGCTATTAACCAGTCTTACTAGAAATTGAAATCCGTTTTTTGAAATCAGAATGATGAAGTACTAGTGTTGTAAGATAAGTTATTCATACCTAATCCAAGAATGGGATGCATTGATAAAATCGCATTCTGTTCGATGGTTGGTCAAGGTATTTTTCCTTGGGGGGAATGTTTCATTTACGGTTTTGGAGCATATTCATGTGGCCAGGTTTGTGTAGGTTATTCTAATATGCTAGTACATTCACTGAAGGGGTTTTCTTCCCCCCGCCCTGTACTGTACCAAGCCCGAGAGTGACATTTATATAAGGAGTATAATGTGTTAGGTAGAAAAAAATGTAGTCCATTCTCAACATGACCATATTAAGGCTGCAATGTTACTGATTCAGGGAAGTAAATAGTTTGAATAACCATTGGAAACAATTTCTGGGGGGTGTCAGGCAGCACACTTTGGTTTTCTGCCAGTGGACAGTTAACACAAATCATGGTGGTGATAAAGTGTTGCATTAGATATTTAGGTTTGGAAAAGGGGAGGTGGGTATTTTTAGAAGCTGCTCTCAACAGTTGCTAAGTAAATATTTTTTATTAATTGCAAAGCTGGTTTGCACTGTGGTAACATTGCAACTCCATTAAGAGTATAACGTTTTAGTCTAGATTTAGAAACACAGTAAAACTAATTAGCCTCTAGAGTGTGTGTGTGTGAGAAAAAGGGCGAATAAAGACACCAAAATTACGAAAATGTTCTTGACTGCCCTAACCCCTGCAAAATGAAGAATGTGTAACTTACTGCTTCTCTGTCTTGAATTTCATATGACAAGCATGCATGATTTTTTTTAAGCCTGTGTACAAAAAGTGCAAGTTCAGTAGTTAGAATAGATTATAGTTAAGTAGATTAGTAGCTAAAGAGCATTTACTGAGTCTCTTAAGTGCTAGGCCCTGTGCTACTCCCTGGGAATTCAGGAGTGACCGTACGAGACTATGCAATGTGGGATGTTACCAGAATGGGTGCAATATAGATGGAGGTCAGAGGAGATAATCTCTGAATTGCCTATTGAAGGAAGAGTAAGATTTCACCAAGCAGAGGAGACTCCTCACCTTGATGCTAATCCCGGAGGAATGGTAGCAGATCACACCCATGCGAAGAATTTAATCGGGCAGAATACCCACTCCTTCAGTTTAGAGCCAGATGAGTGCTTCAGGCAGTGAATGCTGGAGGTTCACACCTCTTATAATGAGATTATGTGAGTAATATGTAAGCCATACGGAAGTTTTTACAAAAAGCTGAAGTAATTTGGAAGTAAAGACAGTTTAGTTGGAATACAAGCCCTGGGATTTCAGTCTAGGAAGAGATCTGAGAACGGTCATGAGGTAAAATGACAAGTGGTGGGGGCGGGGGGGGGGAGGGGGGGAATGGGAAGGTGTGACAAAATCCAAGCAGCAAGCCTAAACTAATGAAACGTATTGGACCTTTGGTGGGGCCGGGTGGTGGCAGAGAGGTGCTTTTCAGAGCAGACAGCAGAATATCCTCATCTCGCACCAATTCCAACCCTTTCTAGCATGTCCACAGATTGCTAACAGTTGCATCAATAACCTCATAAATTAGGTACGGTAGTTAGGAGTCCTTGGATTCTATTACATATATCAAGGCAAGTCTTTTGTTGGGTTTTAAGGCTGATGATGTGCCCCTATGGGATAAATGTGTTCAATGTCTTTTTAAATGGCTCTTGTCAATCTTCAATTTCTATCTTTAGATAAAAATATCCTAATAATTGAACATCAGGAAGGACAATATCATACATTAATTTTACTCCGGGTGTGTATTGTCACCCAGGAGAATATTAAGCCTCATTGGGGGTTTTTGCTGCTTGCAGAATCTGGAGGTGCCCAATGCTCTGCTTTTTTGTCTTTGAATTCTATATATGGCACGTTAGCAGGCTAAGATGGATAAGCACAAGAACAGCATTACGTGAAAGTAAACAATAAGATCATTGAAACTTGAAGCTGTGGTCTCCCTTTGGAATAATAGCCTGCTCAAGGTCACAGAGCTGATGAGCAGCAGATCTAGGAAAGAATCCAGCTGGAGCCCTTTGCCACTAAACTGCTACTCTAGGCACAGGGCAATGATTCTAAGTACAGTTCAGCACCAATAGCCTGGGAACTTGTTAGAGATACAAACTCACGCCCTGCTCCAGACCTACTGAATTGAACTCAGGATGGGGCCCAGCGATCTGTGTGTTAGCACCCCTCAAATACTGCTCATGCTCGCTAAAGTTTGAGCAACACTGGCAAAAGAGAATGAGGCCAAAAGTAGTTGGTAAGTAGAAATTAGCTATAGTGGGAAATGGGGAAAACCTTGCATCTGGGGCTTTCCTCCCACACCCACACCATTCCCATCACCACCACCCCCATTGGTTTTTTAGCATATAAGGGTTCCAGATTGCAAAACTCATGTTTCTTTGTCCTAGTTTGTAATCCTCGGAACTTGAGTTAAAATTAAATGATTGACATACAGTCCCTTTAAGTTGCGAACTTTTGTTTTTTATTTTTTTAAAGCTTATTTATTTAGTTTGACAGAGAAAGAGGGTGAGTAGGGGAGGGGAATAGAGAATCCCAAGGACACCGTCAGCACAGATGCCCATGCGGGGCTCAAACTCATGAAATAGATCGTGACCTGAGCCAAAACCAAGAGTCTGACGCTTAACCGACTGAAGCCACCCAGGCACCCCTAAGTTGCTAGCTCTAAAAAAAAATGTAAACTTAGGGGGGGGAAACCCGATTTGTACATCTTAACAGGGCTCCGTTTTCAATCAAAACCACTTTTCTAGGAGCCCTGTGAAACCCCACATTTTGAATAACTAATGCTTAGGGTCAGACATGCCCCCAAGCCAGAGATGTAGATTTGGAAGCTGTCACCATAGGAGTGATAGTTGAAATCCCAGGACGAGGGGAGTTTTTCCAGACTGCATTTCCAGCTGGATGTGAAGAAGGTTGAACACAGAACCCCGGGACATACAAGGGCAAAGCAAAATGAACCAGCGAAGAAGATTGGGAATTGTCACAAAGGACGTCCGGGAACTCAGCTGTGCCATATGGAGAGGTCGAGAAGGAAGCTGAGTGGTTGATGAGTCAAGACGCTTCATGCTAGTTGCTGCAATGGCCAAACTCGAGACTAATGGCTTTATGCAACATGTATTTCTCCCTAGTGTGAGGGATTAGCCTTCCACCTCGGCCTTCCAGGCTGATGCTGCAGGGAAATGTGTCAGCAATGAACTGCCTGAGCGGGACAAACATGTATCACTTTTTTTTTTTTTTAAATAAACCGTCGGCCAGAACCAGTCAGGCCCATTCTATCTGCAAAGGAGGCTCACCGACGTGGGGGAGAGGATAGCTATTTAGGTACCTAGTTTTCTTGGTCACGGCTTGTTGGCAAGTGCTGCTGTACAGGAAGCTGGATGTCAGAAAACTGCCCCTGGCTGTTTGTACCCTCACGTATCCAGGCTAGGTTTTCCAGGAAGGCAAAGCCTGGAGCCAGTAAACTCCCATGGCCCTCTGGCACAGTCTCCTGGCCTCTCTTCCAGGGCTTGTCACATAGGAAAACAAGCCACGCAGTCGCTGTTGCTAGGAAACCCGTAAACACGGCAAGAAATAATCTGCCTATCTGCCCGAGGCCTTAGCGTTGCCACTCGCCCGTCGATGCCCCACAGCTGCTTGACCTTCGTGGGGGGCTGTATCTGTGTGTTGGCATAGTAATAAGGAAGAGAAGAGTGTGTGTCTCTCCTGCTGGGAGCAGAGTTTCTTTACAAGCAGAAGGCATCATTATTTTTGTCCTTTGTACACGGGAGCCTAACACAGGAAGGTGACCGGTTAAACTGCCATTAGAATCCGAATCCAGGATAGCGTTCGCTTTCTTTCAGCAGTGGTTCGCGTGCTGTTGATTCATCGGATGTCTGTTGCCAGGGCCACGTCTATCTTGAACCTATGCAAATAAATAAATAAAATAATAAATACGTTTTGGGGTCTATGTGCTGATTTTATGCGTATTTTTTAAGTAAGCTTTACGCCCAGCCTGGGGCTTGAGCCCCACACCTAGAGATCAAGAGTCACATGCTCCACCACAGGAGCCAGCCGGGTGCCCTGTCTACCTGCTGATTTTGGATTCAAAATGTGTGTGTGTTTGTTTGTTTGTTTGTTTACAGGGGGCGGGGGGCAGAGGGAGAGGGAGAAAGCGAGTCTTAAGCAGGCTGCACGCCCAGTGTGGACTCGATCCCATGAGAACATGAGTCAGACACTCAACAGACTGAGCCACCCAGGCGCCCCTAGATTCAGAGCTTTTAAATGGCTCCTCCATCAAATGTTACTGCCCCCTAAAGAGATCAGCAAAAGCTCCCCAGTTTCAGCTTTTTGAAAACAGAATTGTAGTTCTCTCCTTACTGCTTCAGATCCTCTGTCCCCCCCCTCCCCGCCCCTCTCCTGCTCACACTCTCTCTCTCAAACATAAAAATAAACATTAAAAAAAACAACGTGCTTTCAAAAGGTCAGTGTTGCAGGTCTACCTAAATCTGACCATTTTTTTTTATTTTTTTATTTTTTTCAACGTTTATTTTTGGGACAGAGAGAGACAGAGCATGAACGGGGGAGGGGCAGAGAGAGAGGGAGACACAGAATCAGAAACAGGCTTCCGGCTCTGAGCCATCAGCCCAGAGCCTGATGCTGGGCTCGAACTCACGGACCACGAGATCGTGACCTGGCTGAAGTCAGATGCTTAACCGACTGTGCCACCCAGGCGCCCCTAAATCTGACCATTTTAATTCTTCTTCTTCCTCCGTGCTGACCCTTCAAAAAGACTGAAACGGAAGGACTTTCTTACACTTCCCTAGTGCCTAAGAACCTGCCATCCCTTCTGCTTCCTAAAAACCCATGGAAGCTGACTTGAACACGTATTTGAATCTGCTTCCTAGCTGGCTCTAGAGCCCACGCTTGAGGTGGCTAATTACGCTGGTTTTGCTGTGTACCCCGGGATTTGAGATCCATGCGTTACAAGGGCCACCCAAGTATCAGAGTTGACTCACCATGTCTCCCAATGAATCTACTATTTTGCTTCCCCAAACCTGCTTTTCCTCCTATAGTTGATTCTCTCTTGGGGAATGGAAAGCAACTGTAAGCAGAACACCTGAGAGCCTCCTTGGCTCTCTTATCAAGCCCAATTACTCACTGTCCTCACTGGTTTTGCCTACACTGGGCCTTTGTCACCTCTTATCCGAACTCCTGCCTTACACTCTGCTCTAGTCTCCTTGCCTTGGGTCTAACCTCTCCAATCCATTCTCCACATCATTCTTCCTGAATGTGCCACACCCTTTCCCCCCTCCTTTCAAGACGCTGACCGAGCTCCAGGATCTGTCTCCTGCTTACCAACCTAACCCAGCTAATCTCTTGACTTCGATCCCGGCCCCAATCTCCTTCCCAACCCTCTACCCTCCAGATATGCACGCATTTCCCAGGACACATTATCCCATCGTGTTTCCATGTACTTTCCCTGTGCTTACAGATGACTTCCACTTTCCCCTCCAGTCTGCCCGCTAATTCAATTCGAGTATTTCTAGAAAGTTTCACCAATTCCAGCAGAAAGGTTGACCATTCCCTCCTGGGTGCCCTCACTGCAGCACTTTCCTAACTGTGTTTGCTGTTGTATTTCTGCAATTATTCAGACACACATTTCCCCTTTCTCTCTCTCTCTTTCTTTCTTTCTTTCTTTCTTTCTTTCCTTCCTTCCTTCTTTCCTTCCTTCCTCTTTCTGCCTATGTGTATTTATTTTGGGGAGAGAGGCAGAGAGAGAAGGAGACACAGAATCCCAAGCAGACTTCCTGCTGTCAGCCCAGAGCCCAATGTGGAGCTCAAACTCACAAACTGAGATCATGACCTGAGCTGAAACCAAAAGTCTGAGCCACCCAGGTGCCCCACTTTCTTTCTTTTTCTTTTCTTTTCTTTTCTTTTCTTTTCTTTTCTTTTCTTTTCTTTTCCTTTCTTTTCTTTTCTTTTCTTTCCTTTCCTTTCTTTTCTTTTCTTTTCTTTTCTTTTCTTTTCTTTTCTTTTCTTTTCTTTTCTTTTCTTTCTTTCTTTCTTTTTTTTTAAGTAATCTGTATGCCCAGCCTGGGGCTTAAACTCACAGCCCCCTGTAGGTAAGTTTCTTGTGAAAAGTGGAGTGTGGATGGTCACCTTGGCTGTCAGTGCTGATTTAGACTTTTTATCTTCATACTCTTTTGCTCCTATGTCTGCTAAAAGACATTTGAAAAGTGGTGCACCACCTTCAGGTATATATTAATGTATACTTTTAAGCGGACATCAATTTTTTTCCCCCTTTTTTCCCCCTATAACCTTAAGTAGTTGCAAAGGGTATGCTTGGAAGGTGTTGGCAGGGTGCAGCACATTGGCTTCTCTTTTCTGAACACCATTAGAATCCAGTTTTGAAATTTTGATCTTCAACTATATCCCCAAAGGCGGTCAATAAAAGGCATCTACAGCCTGGCCTCTTTCCAAGCAGCTATGTTGGGTTGGGGCACTTGTTGAGGAACTACAGACGCACCTTTTGGGGACAGCTCTGCCCACCTTCATCCTCTGAAAAAAGTTCACGGACACGTTCCAGCCAGAACGTTTACATCATTCTTTTCTCTCCCTCCAACTCCTCTTTTTCCATTTCACCTTCATCACAGAACTTTATCATACACTCTCTTCATTTTTATGCCCTACTGTCTCTTCATGGCCGCCCTATTGTGCTTTTTTTGAAACAAAAATACTCACTTAAATTCCAATTTTGATGTCTTTTAAGTAAGCTCTAAGCCCCACATGGGGCTCAAACTCATGACCCCGAGATCAAGAGCTGTAAGTTGCACTGACGGAGGCCCACCAGGTGCCTCCTCCAATTTTATTTTATTTTATTAAAAAAAAAATTTTTTTTTAACATTTATTTATTTTTGAGACAGAGAGCATGAACAGGGGAGGGTCAGAGGAAGAGGGAGACATAGAATCTGACACAGGCTCCAGGCTCTGAGCTGTCAGCACAGAGCCCGACACAGGGCTCGAACCCACGGACCGCGAGATCATGACCTGAGCTGAAGTCGGACGCTTAACCGACTGAGCCACCCAGGCGCCCCTCCAATTTTAATTTGCAATTTCTTGTGACTATAAACCTTGACGTGTCATTTCCTCTGGCTAGAGATGCCATTGCGGTTATGATACTTCCTTGATCAGAGCCACCCACGTGCATTAGAAATTTGGGTAGCGATTTGAATATGGAGCATTGAATTTTGTTTAATGAGATGGATTTTTTACAATGCATACTCGCGTATATATACATTGATCAACGCTATTTATTCCCGGGCTGAGATAGGCGCCGCCACCAGCCCTGCCCCCTGCTTTTCATTTTCATCCACGTCTGAGTTTTGAAGCCCTTTGCTCACACCATTATATGGGACTGGAAGGGGGTTGGTTATTACATTACAACTCGCTTCTTTGAATTCTTTCCAAGATACATGCCAAGAATTACTCGGGGAGCTTTTGTAAAAAATTAACGAACAATTCCATTAGACCTTCCTTCAGTGCTGTGCCATGGAAGCCTCTCTTTGCTAAGGCTGTTTCCCTGAAGGAGCTTCCAGAACGAGGTAGAGCGGTTTACAATATGACCCCTGGTTGGAGGCCCGTGAGAACAGAAGCCGACTTCTGCGGGCTCCGAGGCCCTCAGGAAGCCTCCAGTCATTCTCTGCCAGCTTGGGCCTATCCCTTTCCCTCTCCGGGTTGGAATCTCTGGATCTGGTGCCGGCCGGAGAGTCTCTCGAGCTGAAAATCGGGATTGTTCTCTGCCTCCCACTCTGTCAACTCCTCTCCTTGAGCTGTCTGTCTCCGCAGGACAAAGACTCACCCTGTGTCATCAGCCAATCAATCCAGTGATCTAAAGTGATGTTTTTGGGCCATTTACAATCAGCTCTTATACAACGTAGGCAACGAGCAGGCTCTGCCCAGTTCACTAAACCACTCTAGAAAATTGTGTGCCACTGGCCCCAACTCGCCTCCGTTAGCATTTTAGTTCAAGGCATCAACTTTGCTTTCGGACCTGGGCCTGCTTGGATCCTTGCCTCTTTCTGACCACATTAATTATCTCAGGTTTCACCAGGACCCTCTCCTCGGCTTGCTCCCGTTTCTAACGAGGATGGAGTCGCCACCTCAGAGCCGTGTAGATCGGTGACTTCTTGCATCGTTAGCCTTTCCTCTGAAACGGAAACAGAATCCTCTTTGCTCCTGGAAGGCAGCTTGATGCCTTGGAAATAGCACGGAAGCTGGTGGCGACAGACGCCAAGTTCATTAGGCTTCGCTCTGTCACCGACAGCGAGCCAGGTTAGCTCTGTTCTCTACCAGGGACACGCAGTCCTGCATCTAAACGACTGGATACGAATGTTTTCTCGGTCGTGTCCTCCTACCCAGGATCACGGGGAATTCAATAGAAGCTTTCTGTCTAGATAGTGCCAAGCATACAGTCAGCTGTTGACGAACCCGTTAGTGGCCATTGTGAATATCCGAGAGGAAGCTATTCCCCAGAATCCGAGGCCTGTCTTGGGAGGAAATCTTTCTCGTGATCTCAGGGCACATGGTGGATCCGGGAGATTCCGACGGAGGAAGACAGAACGCTAGGCGGTGAGCAGATCTGGAGGTCTGAAGCGTTGTCTCCTTAAGCGCCCCCCATCCCCGTCCAGGCAGGAAGAGCCAGGGCCTTCCTGGGGCCCGGGTGGGCAGGGGGAGGGGGCGGAAGGGCCATTCTGCCAGCTCGCAGCCACCCAGCTGCTTTCCACAGCTCTTCTCAAGGCGGGTGGGGCACCGCCCAGGCTGTGGGTGAGTCATGGTAGCTGCCTGTCTGGGCAGGAGTTGGCCCTACCTGCCTCGAGGATGGAGTGCTGGGGCACCTGGGAGGGCCAGCCCTGGCCTGTGGCGGCCGCCGGGAGGAGCCGGCTCCCCCAGCTCCGAGCTGGACAAGAGGAAAGGCTCCCGGGGGAGCAAGGAAAGAGCCTGCACCAGGCAGCCGAGGCCCACAGCTGGGAGGAGGCCCAGGCCCTGCCGGCAGATAGCCATGGTCCTCGGGGAGGCCGGGCGGGGGACAGGAGTCTCAGAGGATCTGGGTGTGGCTTCCGGGCCGCTCACCAGCTCTGTGACTCCAGGCCAATGACTCCCCTCAACTCCAGAGGAGGCGAGGGTGCCCGCCCCACGGGGCTTTCGGGAAACCTCAATGTTTCCTAAAACAAAGGTCCATATGAAGGACTCAGCAGAGGCCTAGCTGACGGAGGTGAGGGCACCTTAGGAGGTGAGGGCACTCTAGCCAGAGCCAAAAGGAGGGTCTGGGGCTAGAAAGTGAGGTCCTTCTGAGGACTGAGGTGGCTGCTGAGTAGTCAGTGCGGGCAGGAGAAGGGAGCGGCGAGCAGGGACGTGCCTCGACTGTGGGGGTCACGAAGACCAGATTATGGAGGCAGGCTTTGGCTCCATAAGTCACGGGGAGCCTGTGACTGTGTCTGCGGGAGGAGGGGTGACTTCAGGTCTCTGGAATGCAGAGCTATACCGTGTCTTCCAGCGTAAGGCCTGGCACGTTTCCTCGGTGAGGTGACATAGGCAATGAGGACAAGGCAAAACGTCAGCCTGCCTGGGACACGCTTGTGCTTCACCCTGAGAGAATTCAGGAGCCAGGGAGTGACCCGAGGCAGAGCTCTAGGAGCCCCCTGATCTGAGCTCCTCGAGGCCCAGGCCCCCGTGTAGAGAGAAGTCAGGGTGCAGCACTCGCTCTGGCTCCCGTTGTAGAATGAAAGAAAAATCAGGAGGTCAGTCGTTGGAACATGTGACTCTTGATCTTCGGGGTGTGGCTTGGAGCCCCAGCTTGAGTGTAGAGATTACTTAAATATAAAATTTTAAACGAAAACCAGGAGCCCCTGGGCCAGCCCCTTATTTCACAGGGAGGAGAAGAGCCCAGAGCTGGAGTTCCATGTGCACAAGCCACACGGCAGGTGGTGAGAGAGCAGGCCTACGGATGTGGGGTTCCTCCTTTCACTCCGTCCCTCCCCCTGAAGAAAGGGCCTTGTGGCAGGGAGGGACACCTCGGTCGTGCCCCAACAGGGCCCTGTGCACCTCCCCCAGGCCCAAGATGTGGGCTCTCACGTCAGGGAGAGGAGATGAGGTCAGCAGTTCTGGGAGCGCGAGAGGAGGCACCGCCCTGCCTGGGATGATCCGGTCTCTGCCTCACCTCTCCCTCCCTGGCTCCGGGCAGGAGTTTCTATTGAACCGGGCTGGGCAGGCTTTGCCTCCTTGGAAAGCCTCCAGAGGCATTGCAAGGAAGCAGTCCCTGTCTGCAGCTGCATTCTCCAAAGGCCCTGGCGCCCTGTCCAGAGGGGCTCGGGGCTGAGCCTCCCCCTCTCCCAGGGCACCGGGCCCCTTCCCCTTCTCTCCAGCGCAGAGGTGCTCAGGTGGGAGAGCAGAGGCGCAGTGCCCTGAGTGAGCTACGGGACTTGCTGAGTCATCCTTCACAAATATGCAGCCAGGTCCCAAACTCCTCCTCTTGTCCAGTAATGCCCAGGTCTGAACAAGTTCTGACTCTCATTCCCCCCCATCTTCCCATCACCTCCCAGACTGCAGTTCTGTGACTCCCCCTTAATCGCCCCTTCCGGCCAACCTGACCCCTCACTGCTTCCCTCTTGCCAAACGTGACCACCCACCGGTCTCAGGACATTTGCACTTGGGGCCATCCCCCAGAGTCTTCCTGATCTGTGCTGAAATGTCCCCCTCTCAGGGAGGGCTTCCTGGATCCCCCTGTTTGAAGATGCCACCTGCCCTTCAGTCCTCACCTCTTTCCCTGTTTTATTTTTCTCCAACTAACATACTATATACTTCACCTGTTACTTTAAAGTAACCGTCATCTCCACCCCACCAGGAAGGCAGCAACATGAGAGCAGATGTTTTTGTCGCTCTGTTCATTCACTGCTGGGTGCTCGGGATGTCACGTAGTGCCTGGCACATAGCAGGCCCCCCACGAACCCCTGGTGAACACTGAGTGGATAAATGAGGAAATGACTAAATAGATTAAGAGAGCAACAGAAGCTTCTTTGCTCTCCTGGGCAGAGGGTGTCCCCCCTCCCTGCTCAGGAACTCCTGAAAAGTGTGGGACTCTACAGACTTTGTAAGAGGGAATTGACCAAACGGTGGGGAGGGGAGAGGGGGGAGGAGCGCCGCCAGGCAATCACCACCTCCACCCCCTCTCCACCCCCCTCTTCCAATCCCGTCTTTTATTTTTCAGAGAACTGAGTCCACCCCTCTTGCCACAGTCAAAAACCTTCTGGTTTCTTCACATCTGTCTGATCCACTGGAGGTATAAATGAGATACAATAAAAGGCACAAGTCCGAAGCATGCAGCTTGATGACTTTTTACATAGTGGTAACCACCACCCAATCCAAGATGTGAGCCATTTCTACCCCCCCCACCCCGGGGGGCTTCCCAAAGGCAGCTACGCTCCTGACTTTATCGTCACAGAATTGGCTGTCTCTGTTTCAGAACCTCACCTAAGTGACTGGCACAGTATGTGTGCTTTTGTGGCTAGTTTTTTATTTTATTTTAGAGAGACAAAAGCAGGGGAGAGGGGCGGAGGGAGAGGGAGGGAGAATCCTAACCAGGCTCCAAGCTCAGGTCCCACGCCCCCGGGGATCATGACGGGAGCCGAAATCAAGAATTAGAGGCTCATCCGACTGAACCACCCAGGTGCCCCTGTGCCTGGCTTTTTTGGCCCAGCGTTGTGTTCATGAAGTTTCTCCACGTAGCACAGGAGTTTGCTCTTTTTTTTTTTTTACTGCCATACAGATTCCTCCTCACATCTTCTCGAGTCAGGATTACATGATGTGGGCCAGTTCTTTCGTTGGGCCTAACGGAGAACCTGGGGGAGCCCCCACACTCGCTCAGCCCTCCGGTCTCTGGCGTTTTGTGGACGCACAGGCTGGAGAGGAGCTCATTTGCCCCGCTCCAGACTTGGGGACCTCATCATAGTGCTTGGAAGGCCGACCAGCATCATGGGCGAGGGCTGGGCCCTAGAATCCGGCTCGGGCTCAAACTGCTCATCTGCTACTTCTTGGGAAGGTGACCGGGCAAGTCACTAAGCCTTTACTTCTTGTCTTCATCTATAGAATGCAGATATATTTATACTACTGACTATATGGCATTGCTCTGAATATCACAGAAAATGATCCGTGAGTCTGGTACTCAGGGCTGGCAGAGGTTGGACAAACGCTGGTTATTTTTGTGACGGCTTAGACCATCAGACACGCCTCCACAATTGTCTTTATTGGGATCTTTGCCCAATAGGCCAACCCATAGCTCTTTCCTGGTCATCTTCCCTCACCCCGCACAGTGCTGCCTGCTTAAGCCTCAATTTCCTCAACTCGCCTAACATTTTATGAATGAGCACGGAAGAAATACACGGAACACAGGGACCATTTACGAGCACCATAACGAAAGCCTTGTATCCTCATTGCAGAGGATTCCTTAAGAGACCTTCGTTCGGGACTTTGAACTTGAGCTTTACAAAGTGCTGAGTGAAGAAGTAGCTTAGGCACAGAAGGCAAGCACCAATTTGAGATTCAATCTGCTCTCCCAGATGGAAAAGCCTGAGCCACTCACACCCACTCCTCATGGTCTGTTGCCTCCCAGCAAGAAAGCTGCCATCCCCACGATGAGGCCACGCACGAGACACAGCCCCACTGCGGGGGCCTGGGCACGTTATGGGAACACCAATGTCACCCCATGACTCAGCCCCTCAGGACTACTGGCCGGGCCCCAGTGACGTGTCAGGTGTGGTGACTGTGTCAAGGGGCACCTGGGGAGCACTTAGCGACCCCGGTGGCAACCATCACCTCCCCTCAAACCGTCACGGAGGATTGATAACAGCAGGGGTAGTTTCGGATATGGGCGGGCGATGGACAGTTTGTGGGTCCCACGCTAAGTGGGACTCCGTGCCTCTGGGGAGCCACTGCCGCCTTTGTCGATGGGTGAGGTGAGGTGTGAGGCCCAGCAGTGAGTGCCAGCGTCTCTCCACCCGACCACACTGCAGGGATGCCCTGTCCCTGCGGCAGTCACCCCACAGGACGTGCTGCCACCACCTTGCAGTGAGATAACACTTTGCCCGTGAGGACATCTGTCGAGGGATTACTCTGCGGCCCACACTTGATGCATTAGCTCATTTAATCCGTTCAGCAGGTCCGCGGGGTGGTTTCGGGGGTTGAACTGCGTGCCATCCTGACGGAAGTTGAAGTCCCAACCCCGGGACCTGTGAGTGTGACCTTCTTGGAAACCGTCTCGTCTCCGCAGATGATCAAGTTCAGATGAGGTCGTGAGGGTGGGCCCTTATCCTGCAGGACTGGTGTCCTTACAGAAAGGGGAGATTTGGACACTGAGACACGCACCCGGGCCGCTGGGATGAGGGAGTAGCTGAGATGGGCCTAGGAGAGTCCCCGAGAAGGCTGCTTGCTCCCTGACAGGTGGGCGGGTGCCCTCCACCGCTGGGGACGTCCACATCCACTCCCACTCGCTGCAGCCTGGCGGCCTCCCCCGCTCCCTCCTTTCCTTAAAGGCCTAGGGAACTAAGTGCTGAGTCAGTGGCCCCTCCGGAAAGCAGGTGCAGCTACAGGCCCCAGACTGCAGAGGGGAGGGCAGGGGGCTGCGCCCGCACGTGCACATACACACACACACACACACGCACGCGCACACACACGCAGGGCTGGGGAGTGGCGGGGTGCTAGCTTGGGGATGGAAGAGTCCGGAGTGGTGCCCCCCTTCCCTCATGGGCCCTGCAGTACCCCCGGCAGAGGTGCAGACCCTGCCAAGGCCATAGGGTGGGTCAGCAGGGGGCCAGCAGGAAAGGAAGGGGTGGCCAGGGCAGAGGGTGTGGAGTGGGGGAGAGAGCTGGGGCACTGACATCAGGTGCGCCTGGGTTCCCGCTGCGTTTTCTTCACTTGCTGGCTGCTGAATTTGGTCTGTCCTCCCTCGGCCTCAGTCTCCCCATCTGTAAATCAGAAATAAACAATCGCGGGGCGCCCGGTTGGCTCAGTCGGTTAAGCGTCCAACTTTGGCTCAGGTCATGATCTCACAGTTCGTGGGTTCGAGGCCCACGTCGGGCTCTGTGCTGACAGCTCAGAGCCTAGAGCCTGCTTTGAAATCTGTGTGTCCCTCCCTCTTTCTCTCTCTGCCCTCCCCCCCACTCGCGCCCTGTCTCTCTCTCAAAAATAAACATTAAAGAAAAAAAAGAAAGCAATCATAGGGCCTTCTCTTAGAAAGCAGCGGCAATTTCTAAAAGCCCTCGCTTAGCACAGTCCCTGATGTGGAGTGAGGACACGATACGTGTCACTGGTCGTTGTCATTGTAGTTATGGGAATGCCCCTGGGCCATCCTGAGAAGAAACACGGTATGGAGGGAGTAAGGTCTTGTGTGCCCTGTACGGAGAGGCATCCGGGTCCCTGCCTGGCTCTGCACAGCTTCCTTGGGTGAACTTGGGGGAGTACACGGGAGCCAGTGTGTGCCTTTTGAAGCTTCTGCAGCAGGAGGCTGGGAGAAGAAGGGGAACTGGACTGGGGACGTGGTTTTAGCCAAGTGGGGGGACCCAATTAGCGACTCTCTTTTTTCTTTTTAGCTTTACTTTTGACTTTTTCTTTTCCTTTAGTTATTTTTTTAACAGCAGCAGGGCTCTTTGTCCAAAAACAATCTTGGGCAGAAACCCAGTAGATGACAGAGATACAGGCAGCATGCCAGGGGAATGTGGCCTAGGGCTCCAGAATCCTCCCCTCCCGGGCATTCCCCCCCACCCGATGCCCGCCACTCAACAGCCCCCCAGGACTTCTCGGGGCAACCCATGGACTGAGTGACCCCCTGATCCTAATGCCCCGTCTTCAGTCTAGAAATGCATTAGCCTTCTGTCTGGTCCCTTCCAACATGAAAGAAGTTTTGATGTTCTGCCTCTTTCCCTGAGTGCATACTGTGTGCATAGCCTGCTGTGTCCAGGAGCCAGGGCGCCCTGGGGTGGATGTGACGGAGAGGGGGGCCATCTTCCTCTCCTTCACGCGAAAATGAATTGGGGGTACGCCGCTGTGAAGGAGTCACCAAATTAAAGATGGAAGTAGTCCTCTGGCTTATTAACTGGACCACGCACCCTTTGCGTACTGACTTCCAAGAGCTGAAGGATGGTGTTCCAGCAAGTGTGTGTCCGGGGCAGGGACGGAGTCCCTTGGCTTGCTCTGCACCCGTCATATGCCAAGGGGAGCAGGGTCTTCAGTTCTGGGTCTACTGTGCTTGCCTTATGTCTGTGGCCAAGGTCATACTCTGATTTTTTTCCCTCACGCTCTCATAGGAGTTGCCAGACAGACACCAAGAGAAAGCGGCCCCTCAGAGATCCTCACTTTTCCTTTATTCCCATGGTCTGCAGGGCCAACAGCCAAGCAGGCATCGCCTTTGCACCTGCAGGTGGAATTCACCAGTGGTGAAGACCGACCTGCTGAGGTTCAGGGACTGTGGTGTGGGAGGGGTCCCAGGGCTCTGAGCTCAGGATCCCGGAGACCGCGGATCAGGGATGTGTCTTACTCATGGGCTTTCATGGGAATCCTACATATTGACCTCTTGCCGTTTTCGTGTATTAACCTTCTTTTTTAAAATTTTTAAAAAAATGTTTGAGAGAGAGAGAGACAGAGAGTGAGCAGGGCAGGGGCAGAGGGAGAGGGAGACACAGAATCCGAAGCAGACTCCAGTCTCGCTCCTAATGACCACCTCGAGAGATCATACACACCTCATCTGTGGAAGGGCAGGGCACCGGTCGCTTCTTGAATGTGCACCCCCTGTGCCAGGGCTACGTGGGCACCCGGGGCTCTGAATAGCGACGCGGCTGCTAGCCGCGTGTGATGCAGAGGCTTTCCTTTGGGTGCCGGAAGGTTTGGGCTTTTGGCTTGTTCTCCAGATGAGGTGCGGTGGGAAGGGCTGGGCTTGGCAGGCGACGCGGGCGCTGGGCCTGGCCCACCCTTGACTTGCTTGGGGATCCTTTGCCTCTCTGGCTATCCAGTGATAAAATTCCGGATTCTCTTTCCCACCTTCCTCCATGTCATTCCCCTGAGCACATTCTCCACAAGTGCTTCCTGTTCAACTGATTTCTGAACATGGTGATGGGAGCAAAGTGAACTTGTGCCAAAGCCAGACTGAGTCATGGAAGAAGGTGGTCAAGGGGGTGCATGCTGCCTCACCAAAGACCCCACCCCCCTCCTTCCCTTCCGCAGCCCCACCCTGCTGTGAGGACCTGGCCACAGCCCAGACCAGTGGGAAGGGACGCATCTCTGGCTGTAACCTGGGGCCGTCCCAGGACCGTGGTCAGCCCAATGCTCCATTTTCCCACGACCAGGCAGCCCAAGGAATGAGGCCCAGATGGGTCCCAAGCCCCCTCGCTTGCCACCTTCGCTGCCCGATGCCGGGTTCATCCACCAGGTTCTCCTGATACCCTCTGATGCCATCAGGTGTGGGCTTTCTGGAAGGGCCTGCCTGGCTCAGGGGTGTGCCCGGTATGTGGCCTTGCACCGGTCAGTCCGTCTGAAGCAGGTTTTCGGCAGTGGGTTCCACAGGTCGGCCAGAGCTGATTCCACAGTCCGTGTCTACAGCCAGCTTTTTTTTTTTTGTAAGTTTATTTAGAGAGAGAGAGAGAGAGAGAGAGAGCATGAACAGGGGAGGGGCAGAGAGAGAGGGAGAATCCCAAGCATGCTCTGCACTGTCAGCAGGGAGCCTGATGTGGGGCTTGAACCAGGAGGTTATGACCTGAGCTGAAGTCAGGAGTTGGAGGCTTAACTGACTGAGCCCTCCATGCGCCCCCAGGCTCCTGGGTGCTTGACTCACACCGTGACCTAGCAAACACTCTATGAAATACTTTAACTGACCAGCCCTGTCTGTGCTGGCCCCGTGTCACCCTCTTCCCGTGTCACTTCTTGGAGCCACTGACACAAGGGGATGTATGGGCATCCCAGCTGCTCACTCAGGGCTCTGAAAATTCAGAGGACAGAAGAGGCCCCTTGGGCTGGTCGGGAAATACCCGGTTTCTGTGGTGACAAACAGGTGGTATTGGCGACAGCGTGCACCGGGCAGGGCTCGGCTCAGGGAAAACCTCTCCGGTCCTCACCGTGGAAACGGAATGACAAGCAGCCCAGATGCCCTGCACAACTTGGAGGTCTGGGCAAAGGGTGTGAGTATCGGCCACCCTCCGGCAGTTTGGTTTCATGGAGCTGACAGCTTCCGCCCTCACCGTGAGGGAAGCTCATGGAAAACACTGGAAGGAAAAGCCTGGAATTCTTCCTCCCAGGATATGAAGCACGTGTACAAATCAACTGCCTCAAGCAAAAATGAATACGCTGACCGAGTTGCTACAATTTAAAAGTATTTCACATAGAAATCTGGATTTTTCTGTTGAAAACATCGGAAAGCCTGGCGGGACCGGGGCCTGTGTTCTTGGGTGGAAAAATTTGGCAGGAGCTGAGGGTCCTCGTGCTGACTTAGCCCTGAGCTCCTCATTCAGGATCCTTTTCACCATGACCCATTTTCCTCATGCCCAACCCCCTTCCCTCATTTCTTGTTAATAATATTTTTAATGCTTATTTTTGAGAGAGAGACAGAGTGCAAGTGGGGGAGGGGCAGAGAGAGAGGGAGACAGAATCCAAAGCAGGCTCCGGGCTCCCAGCTGTCAGCACAGAGTCGGACGTGGGGCTCGAATTCACAAACCATGAGAGATCATGACCTGAGCTGAAGCTGGACACTCAAGTGACTGAGCCATCCAGGCGCCCCTTCCCTTCCCTCATTTCTGTCCCCTTCCATGGGTGGATAAAGTTTTTTGGGTTTTTTTTTTTTTTTTTGGTCTTACATTCTTTTATTATATATATGCAAATCTATTTTATGTACAATAATTGATTCTATTGGATGAAGTTTTTTTACGCCTATATAGTCCATCGGTCAAAATAAGTCCTATGATTTGAGAAAGCCTGCACACTTTTCCCGTTCTTATTTTTTTTTTTAATAAAGTAGTTTTTTTTAAGTTTATTTATTTATTTTGGGAGAGAGAGAGAGAGCACGCGCACACAAGTGGGGGAGGGGCAGAGAGAGAGAGAGAGAGAGAGAAAGAGAGAAACCCAAGTAGGTTCCATGCTGTCAGCACAGAGCCCAACGTGGGGCTCAAACTCACAAACCGTGAGATCATGACCTGAGCCGAATTCAAGAGTTGGATGTTCAACCAGCTGAACCAGTTGGCATTCAACCAATGCCACCCAGGCGTCCCTGTCCTGCTCTTCATGACTCACAGACCACATGAACCACATGAAGACCATATGAAGGCTCTGAGAAGTCCAGTGATTTCCGGAGGCAAAATGGTCCCCATGTGATATAGCGGGTGCCTCCCCAGGCGGTTCCTGTGCCTTTGGTGCGGTTCCTGGGCTGATGCTTTGGGATCATCTCAAAGCACGGGGCAGGCCTCAGGGAACTGGTTGAGGAACACCTCTGTGATGTGGGGGAAGCTGCCTGTTTGACTCACAGAAGGGAAGACGATCAGGTGATGAACTTCAAACCAGGACCCGTGAATCAGTGTCCGGCCCCCAGCCTTGCCCTCTGCCTGGGTGTCCCCTCACCAGCCCGGCTGCGGCTCCTGTCCTCAGGTTTAAGTAATTAGAACCTCTGTCCGGGGACCACTGACCACGGGTCCCAGCCCCTCCCAGGCTGTGTGTCCTGCTGGGGCGGGAGTGCTGACTCAGATGGCCACACCAACGCCCGGAACAGCTCCGGAGATCAACCAGACTTGTCGAGTTCTTTCATGTCAGCTGGAATTGCTTGGCAATGGCTCCCTGGAGCACACTGCCGATTCTGAGTCTGATTCTGTGCTCAGCGAACGAAAGGGTGGCGTGGTACATGAGCGAGGCAATGGCTGCCATGGTTGGAAAGGAAGGAATAGTGGGTTTGTCCCCAAATGACATCCTGGCTTTAGTCGGTGGGTCAGTTCAGAGGCCCTTCCTGGGGTTGAGGGGGAGCCCATGAGAAGGAGCAGTTTGTAGAGGGAGTTGAGGCATGAAGGAAATAGTAGACATCTTGGTTGGGCTCCATCCAAGCCTACCTCAGCATGCCTCCTGCTGTCATGGTTTCCTCAGCAGCAGCCATGTTGGTACCATGTGACCCCCACCTCTCTGGTTGCATGGACCGTAGGTGGGGACCCAATTCGGAGGCTGATTCACCGGCCTTTGAGGTGACCTGGTGGGAATATTAACAGATCCTCTTGGGGAAGGAGAATGGAAGGCAAAGAGTAGAACAGTTGTTCATAAAAACAGAGGCGATAAGATCAATAAACAAGAGGAGAGAGAGAGAGGACAGGAGCTGAGTGGGGTTAATGATGCGAAAACCGCCAATTCCTGGCCCCAACACAGCACCTCCCAGGAGTCGCCTTGGCCCAGGGTGTGGGAGTGCAAAAGTCTGCTTGCTGATTTAACCAGTAATCGGTGCCCATGACCCTCTGATTCGGTTTCTGGTCAAAGGGATTTTTCCTGCGCTGAGGGCCTGGGTCCTCTAGGCCCTGCAGGGGTCTCAGCCACCAGCTGAGGATGTCAAGGTGGGCTCCTGGGGGCCTGCTGGCCAGATCGTGGCATGAGCCAGATTAAAGCGAGAGCCATCTTCAACTGGAACTCGTGCTGTGCCCGCTCCTGGGCCCCTTTGGGTAGAACATGGCGTCCTCCCTGGGGACTGGGCCTTCAGAGAACGAGCATGCATCCATCAGGGGCTGCAGCCGGCTTTAGCTTTTTGTTACTTCAATAACTATCGATGGTGAGGAGATAAAAGCCTGGGCTTGCCAGCCACACCAGCTGAGTTTGAGGCCTGGCTCTGCCATTTACCAATAGGGTGACTTTGGGCAAGTCACGTAAGCTCTGTGTGCCTCAGTTGCCTTGGCTGTGAAATGGGGGCGATGCCTGCACCTCAGAGGGTTGTTGTGAGGGATGAATAGAAGCACTTAGAACGGGGCGTGTCATATAGTGAGTGCTACTGTCAGGCCCGGTGCCAGGTGCTGAAGGGACAAAGGGGATCTGGCCCTTGCCCTCGCAGAGTCTAGAATTCAGAGACCACTGAGGGCCATTGCCCACCTCTGTCTTCCACGCTGTGGGGAAACTGGTCTTTTCTGGGCCCGATCTCAGCCGACCTCGGTCAGACGGACATCGGCCGCCACACGTCTAGACCTACCTCAAGCCTTCTGCCCAGCTAGGGTTGACACGTGCCGGCCAGGCGTGGCCGTGACAGAGCTTGTGCCCAAGGCGGGGGAGACAGTCAGGGCTGTGAGTCAGGAAGACCGCTGTGCTCAGGGGGGCACAGGGATGGAGGAGGGAGGCCAGGCACGAAACCAGGAGCGGTCGTGGGATGCCCCTACCGAGTGGCCGCCTGGGGGAAGACATTTCTCAGGTCTGCGGCAGCAAATCCCCACAAACTGAGTGGCTAAAAACAACAGAAATGTATTCTCTCGCCACTCCTGAGGCCAAAGTCCAAAATCAAGGCCAGCTGGACTGCCGCCTCCAAAGCCAGTGAAGGAGAATCATTCCTGGCTTCTTCCAGCTTCTGGCGGCTTCCGGCATACCTTCGCTTGTGGCAGCATTACTCCGGTCTCGGCTTCTGTCTTCACATGGCTTCTCTCTGTGGGGATCTCTATTTTGTCTCTGTGACCAAATTTCCCATGAGGATACCAGGCATGTTGGATTTAGGGGCCCCCCCCGACCCATCTTAACTTGGTTACACCCGCCAAGACCCTATTTTCCAAAGAGGGTCACATTTACAAGTTCCGGGTGGATATGAGTTTTGGGGCAGGGGGACACCATTCAACCCAGCAAAATTTCTTAGCCATCACCTATCAGAATAAATTCAGTGCTCTTTCTCCCATTTGACAGATGAGAAACTTCAAACGGCCTCTCTGACCTACTGAGGGCCTCAGAGTTCAACGCATGCCCAGACAATGTGGCGCTGGAGGAGGGCCGGGAGGCGCACTCCTGAGGGAGAAGGAGCAGAAACAGGAAATTCCCTCTCGGGGCAATGTCCAAGGCTGCTTATCGGGCCAGGACGGACTTCAGCCTCCCAGCCCTCCTCCTCTTCCTCCAGCCCGATTCTTCCTCGGCCCCTCCCAGCGGCAGGCAGGAAGCAGCTTAGCTGAATGTTCTGCAGAGGCCTGTGCTGTGCTGACCTGGCCAGAACAAGCCAGCAGCAGCTCGGGAAGAAAAGCAGTGGCTGGAACGTGCTAGAAAGAATGTTCATCTGGGGCCAACACGGGGGGGAAAGAACTGGAGCCCACAGCCAGAGGCCCACTTGCCCGGGAAGGGCCCTTATCTCCCCTGAGGTGCTGGGCTCTCTCCTGTGTGTGGTGACCAGAGGCCTGCAGTGCTTGGGGGTGTGGGGGAGGAGCATGGGGGGCCCTGTTGCCCGTCTTGGGGCCCTGCTGATTCAGGTCACGGGGGTATGTTTATCAGGGCAGGGAGGGCCCCAGAGACAGCCAGTCCCGGGGTACCAAATAAGTGGTGGGTCTACGACCAGACTCCCTCCCTCTGAATCCTCCTTAACACAGCATCCCACACAGGTGCACATCAGCCGGAGCTGGCCCAAGAGTTAACAACTGCCCTGTGCTTCTAGCTTCTAGCACCAGGACTCTGTGCCTGGATGATATCTCCCCGAGGGGTGGAAGGGCTCCCTCCAGGTCCCACGGCCTGGAGAGAGGCAGGTCAGGACCAGCTCTCCCAGTCCAGAGCCTAGGCACTTTTCATGACACACAGACTTTTTACACAGGGGGTGACACCCACGCCGTCCTGCCTGCTGCCGAGAGCTAAGTTACGCAGCTGCTGTGATTGTAGGAGGGGCTGGCACTGGCCTCCCGGGACAGCTGACGCTGCAGCTGCCGCTGGGGTGGTGGCGGGACCCACCCTCCCCCCAGGCTGTCTGGTCTGTTCGGTGGCAAAGCTCAGAATGGTTTTGAAGTACAGGTAGGAGTTTGCCTGGTCAAGAAAGTTCAAGGAGGGAATCCTGGGCAGAAGAATGAGCGTGTGCAGAGGCCCAGACAGGGCTGAAGGGAGAAGGGGGGGGGGGGGGTGGCGGTGAGAGCTGAAGGGGATGGGAGGTGGCAGGGACACACGAAGCCATGGTCCACAAGATCCGGGTTCTGGTCTTTGCTTCGTCACTATCTTGCTGTGCAGCTGGGGCAAGTCCCTGCCCTTCTGGGCCTCGTTTTCCTTATCTGTCCGGTAGGAAGCTATGGCCAGGTGCTGGCTATAAGCCGTTCCTGCCTTGTCAAAGGGTCCCCAGTGCTCTCCTCCTCACAGTCCTTGCCCAGTGGAGGAGACGAGATGCTGATCCTCAGGCCCAGCCTGGCTGGGAGCTAGCCCAACTGTCCCAGGCCCCTGAGCAGCCCAATCCGGGACTGGGGAGGGGAGACACCATGTCCTTTCTCACCTCTGTGCCCTGGGGCAGGAGGCGGCCCAGCAAAGCGTATTAGCCGCTCTGACCCTGAGCGAGTCATGTTCGCTCTCTGGGTCCTCCCTTCCAAAAGGCAACAGGCCGCTAGCCAGGGACCTGAGGCCCTGGCAGCTGGTGGGGTGGTGGGAGCCGGGGAATGCCTGCACAGCCTAGGAATGTGTTTACTTCCCCCTGTGCTGGGAGGAAACCGAGCAAGGCCCCCTGCTGGAATCCTTCCCAGCCAGGCCAACAGGCCTCTCCACCTCCTTCCTGGGCTGGCCACATTGTTTTCGGCAGCCCTTCCTCCCAGCCACATTCAGGGGCATCCCACCTTCCTTCATCCCTTCACAGATACAAACCTGACCCAGGAAGGGCCACCCACTGGTGTCAGGCCTTCGGCTTGGAGCCTGGACCCTGATCTCTGCTCCCCCCACTCCCCCAGCCCTGTGTCTAGCCACTGAGGGGCCCTGACAAGTCCCTTGTCTTCTCTGGCTTCTATTTCCCCTTTCTATGATGCAGGGATGGGGTGAAGTGAGCTCTGAGGGACCCTTTGGTCCTGGGAGTCAAAACCTCCATGAGGCCTCCCGGAAAGGCAGGGTGATGGCCATAAGCACAGGCTGTGGTTCATTCAACAAGGTTTCAGCACCGGAATGTGCCAACTCGGTTCTAGATGCTGCCGACCCAGCAGCAAACAAGACAGATGGGATCCCTGACCTCACGGGAGGGGGAGATAGGTGTCACACACGTAATTATAAACCGTGCTGTGTGCCGAGGAGAGTTTTGATGAATGAACTACCTGAGAGGAAGAGATCAGGGCTCAGGAGAGGACTCATCCGGGACGTGAGATGTGGAGGAGAAGGTGCCGGTCTCACCCAGAAAGGGGCAGGGAGGAGTGTTCCTGGCTGTGGTGCCAGTCTGCCTGAAGGGATGAGGAAAGACGGGGTAGGGAGCACGGAGATCGAGGTGCTGACTCCTCCTTTGGCACCCACGGAAGGGCCCTTAATCTCTCCGAGATTTATCGACACCTGCAAATTAGCAGTAATATTTAACTTGCAAGATACTTGTGAGAATTTAATCCCATAGCGCCCCCTGTTTATTTCAGGACCTTGGGAAGAAAAAGCACTCAATAAATGGCAGTAAAGTACCAGGCTGTGCTCTGTGCATATACGATTGAGATTCTCGGTCTGATTATATTTTATGGCAGTCCTCTTTCTTTATTCTTCTGCTTTTAATTTTTTTTTAAGATTTTATTTTTTATTTATTTATTTTTTTAACGTTTATTTATTTTTGAGACAGAGAGAGAGACAGAGCATGAACGGGGGAGGGGCAGAGAGAGAGGGAGACACAGAATCCGAAACAGGCTCCAGGCTCTGAGCGGTCAGCACAGAGCCCGACGCGGGGCTCGAACTCACGGACCGTGAGATCGTGCCCTGAGCCGAAGTCGGACGCCCAACCGACTGAGCCACCCAGGCGCCCCAAGATTTTATGTTTAAGTAATCTCTACACTCAATGCGGGCTTGAACTCACAACCCTGAGACTGAGGGTGACACACTCCCACATTGTATGTATTGTTTTAAATTTCTGTAAAGGGGATGTTAGTATTTCTATTTATTTTCCGATTTAAGGAAAGTATTTATTTCTTTATTTGTTTGTTTGTTTGAGAGAGAGAGAGCATATGAGCAGGGGAGGGGCAGAGGCAGGGAGGGAGAGAGAGAATCCCAAGCAGGCTCTGTGCAGTCAGTTCAGAGCCCGATATGGGGCTTGATCTCACGGACCATGATATCATGACCTGAGCTGAAATCAACAGTGGGACGCTTAACTCATTGAGCCACCCAGGCACCTTATACTATTGGTATTATTAATAATAATAGTAGTAAAATGAAAGTGTGGGAGGACGCTTTCAAGTGTGTTAATTTGCTGTGCAAAGGTGAGGAATTCTTATCACACATTCCAAGTGTCTCCAGCTGTACTGATTTCTAATATATTGCATCACAGCTCTCTGCAAGCCCAAAACCTCACCCATGGGCCGGGGAGCTGTGGACATGGGCATCTTTTCCCATGGGGCTCTGGGGAAATGGCACAAGGGATGCTCTGAAAGCAGGTAGGCCCTGTGAGGAAGGAAGGGAACCAGGGAAGAGAAGTCCTGGAAGTCTGTGAGCACCATCAGCAGGACTCTGGTTGGCCCTTCTGAGGGAGAGAACTTGGTTTTATGCAGACGGAATGAATGAAGAGGCGTAAGAATTTTCTAACACATCCCCAACAATTCTATTCCAAAGATGAGATGACCTTGAGAGGTAGTGTTGAGTGAGTTGTACAATGACGCGTTAAGCAATGGTTGGGAGAGGATTCTGTATATTTGGGGCATGGTGGTAAAGGACATGGGAAAGCCAGAAGAGGTAATGTCATCAACTAGGATTAGATTTGACTACAGGAAACATAAGTGCAAAACCAATAATGGCTTACAGAATATGGATGCTTATTTATCCCTCCAGAAAAGTGCAAAGATGGGTGGGCTATCGCTGATGCAGTGGCTATGCTTTAAATCCTTCTGGTTCACATCCGTCTTCGCTGTGGTGTGGTCCTATTCCTCATGGTACAAAATGGTGGCCATCATACCTACATTCCAGGAAGATGGAAGAAAGGACAGAATCAGAAAGATGAAAAGGAAGGAACATCTGGCTGGCTCAGCTGGTAGAGTGTATGACTCTTGACCTTGGGGTTGTGAGTTCGAGACCCACACTGGATGTACAGGTTACTTAAAGAAACTTGAAAAAAAAAAAACAGAAAAAAAGGAAAGAAAGATAAAGGGACTGGGATGAAAATAGGATGAAAAGGACAAAAGATCCTCAGAAGGTCCTGGGTGATGTTTATGCTTGCATCTCATTGGCCAGAACTAAGTCACCTGGCCATGACTGGTGGCAAAGGATGATGGGAAACGTAGTCTTTATTATGGGTAGCCACAGTTCAAGCTAATAAGTCCATCTCTGTGGAAGGAGAGAATGGAACCATCAGCATGACATTTCTGATCTTTTTCAGCTCTAAAAGTTCAGTAGTTTGTGATTCTTGACCCTCCATTACTATAGCCAAAGTCTGAACCCTTGCTCTTGATCCAAAGTGGGTATCTGGGTGGGGCAGGACACATCGAGATGGCTGAGGGAAGGCAGGGAAGGCTTGCAGAAATGCAAGAATGTCCCTGAGAGAGGGGACAGCCTCTCTGTTCTTCAGGCTGACTGAACGCCAACCTGATATTTGGAAGTTTCTCACTGGGAGCCCATGAGCTCAGCAGCCTACAAAATTGCCTTTCCTTGGGGCAATGAATTGTTCTGTCCTTGACTTTCACAGGTTGGGCAATTCATGAAATGCACACGTGAAGGGTATTTCCCTATCTATGCAAAAATGGAGGTGAAGCTGTTGTCTACTCTGTCAGGAAATGCCCTGGATTTAACTGCTGCAAAGAGATCTATTCTGGAATTCAGAATCAGGAAAATGCTTATCTTCAGCTGAGCTCATATGATTTTCTTTCTCTGTTAACAAAGTGCATAATGCAGTGGCACTCTGTTTGCCCTCTTGGCATTATAGCTCCGCCTCCCCCTATGGTAACATCACCTGCTTTTTTGTTGCTTTCAGTAGTCCATGGCGTTCTTCTGGTGCTTTCAGAAGCTTCTGGTGCTTTCAGTCCATGGCGTTCTTTCAGTCCACTCCTTCTTCTCCTCCAGGGGGAGGGCACAGTACCCAGGCATGGCTAATTGGAGCCATGGTGATTGGTTCCTGGATTGGATCATAGTGAAATCTGGGCCATTAAATGACATCCCTGGGACTTTTTTAAAAAATTTATTTATTGTATAATTTACATCTAACTTGGCTAGCATATAGTACAACAAGGGATTTCAGGAGTAGATTCCTAATGCCCCTTACCCATTTAGCCCATCACCCCTCTCACAACCCCTCCAGCAACCCTGTGTTTGTTCTCTATATTTAAGAGTCTCTTATGTTTTGTCTCCCTCCCTGTTTTTGTACTCTTTTTGCTTCCCTTCCCCTATGTTCATCTGTTTTGTCTCATAAAGTCCTCCTATGAGTGAAGTCATCTGATATTTGTCTTTCTCTGATGGACTAATTTCACTTAGCATCATACCCTCCAGCTCTATCCACATAGTTGCAAATGGCAAGATTTCATTCTTTTTGATTGCCGAGTAATACTCCATTGTGTGTGTATATATATATACCACATCTTCTTTATCCATTCATCCATCGATGGACATTTGAGCTCTTTCCATACTTTGGCTATTGTTGAGAGTGCTGCTGTAAACACTGGGATGTGTGTGCCCCTTCAAAACAGCACACCTGTATCGCCTGGATAAATACTTAGTAGTGCAATTGCTGGGTCGTAGGGTAGTTCTATTTTTAATTTTTGAGGAACCTCCATACTGTTTTCCAGAGTGGCTGCACCAGCTTGCATTGCCACCAACAATGCAAAGGAGATCCTCTTTCTCTGCATCCTCGCCAACATCTGTTGTTGCCTGAGCTGTTAATTTGAGCCATTCTGACAGGTGTAAGGTGGTATCTCATTGTGGTTTTGATTTGTATTTCCCTGATGATGAGTGATGTTGAGCATTTTTTCATGTATCTGTTCACCATCTGGGTGTCTTTTTTGGAGAGTGTCTATTCATGTCTTTTGCCCATTTCTTCACTGGATTATTTGTTTTTTGGGTGTTGAGTTTGATAGGTTCTTTATCGATTTTGGATACTAACCCTTTATCTGATATGTCATTTGCAAATATCTTCTCCCATTCTGTCAGTTGCCTTTTAGTTTTGCTGGTTGTTTCCTTCGCTGTGCAGAAGCTTTTTATTTTGATGAGATCCCAATAGTTCATTTTTTTGCTTTTGTTTCCTTTGTCTCCGGAGACGTGTTGGGTAAGAAGTTGCTGCGGCTGAGGTCAAAGAGGTTTTTGCCTGTTTTCTCCTCTAGGATTTTGGTGGCTTCCTGCCTTACATTTAGACATCCCTGGAACTTTTACTGAAATCATTGAGGGGTGAGGGAAATCATCTTTTCCATGGGAGGTATGAAGCTGATAAGATGCAGATCTGAAGTTGCTGGTGACATTTTATGTTATGTTATGATATATTATGTTATATATTTTTAAGTAAGCTCTACGCCCAATGTGGGACTTGAACTTATGACTCTGAGATCAAGAATTGCATGGTCCACTGACTGAACCAGCCAGGCACCACCCCCTTTTAAAAAATATTTATTGTTTTTTTTTAATGCTTATTTTTGAGAGAGCACAGTGGGGGAGGGGCAGAGAGAGGGGGACAGAGGGTCCAAAGGGGGATCCACGCTGACAGCAGTGAGCCAGGTATGGGGCTCAAACTCATGAACCTCGAGATCATGACTGGAGCCAAAGTCAGACACTCAACCAACTGAGTCACCCAGATGCCCCTGCTTTTTAAAAATTTGCCGGTGACCATCTTTACACCTTGTAGAATGAGTTTACTTGCGAATGAGGGAATGAGGCCAACACAGAGGACGGCGGAGCGGGAATGGAAAGTGTGATACATTTCTGATGACATTATCTGAGCCTCTGGATCCCGCCCTCTGCAGCCCTGAATTTCCCAGCATATGAGTCAATACATTCTCTTTTTTTGCTCAAGACGGCTGGAGCTGGGTTCCCATCCCTTGCCAAAGAAATAGTGCCCCAAATCCGCTAACCAAAAGAGAATTCCCCTTGGAAGTGGAGATAAGAATTTTGTGATTAGGGGTGCTAAGTCATCCCGGGTGCCTGATCGACCTGCTGCTCAGTTTCTTTCACAGGAAACATATCGGGAGCTCAATGAGCATGCCCACTGAGGCGGGGTGCCTGCGAAAGCGGTTGCCAATGACTTCTCTCATCTCCGTGCACGTGTCCCACTTCTCCCACTGTGTGCTCCAGTCCATTTTTCCTCCCCTTAAATCACGAATCTTGGCTTGCTTCGACCAGTGGAATGTGGCTTCAGTGGCACTGTGCTAGTTCCAAGCATAGGTCCTAAGGGGCTTGCGGGTTCTGCTTTTGCCCTCTTAGGTTCTGAGCCGCTGTGTAAAGAAGTCTGGCTACCCTGCTGGAGAGACCATATGAAACAGGAGGCCTGGGCAGCCTCTCGATATTGCAGTCACCACACTGAAAGCACGGAACGTGTGAGGGAAGCCCTCTTGGACATTCTGGTTCTAGCTAAGCAGAGCACGGACTGGAAAGTGGGGCACATTTCCTGATGATACCACTCGGACCGCCGGATCCAGCCATGCCCGAAGCCAGTCCAGCCGGGTGCAGCTGAGTGCAGCTGCCTGAGTGGTCTCGGCCAACACCATGTGGAGCACAACCACCAGGTGAGCCCAGCCAACCCACAGAATCACGAGCGAGACTAAATTGCTGTTTTAAGCCACTACGTTTTGAGTTGGTTTGTTACACAGCGGTAGCTGATGGAACTATCCACTTGAGCAACTTTGGAACATCAGGACGCGTCACTGGGTGGCTCATTTGAATTCCAGGAACTTATCGCCTCATTGAGAGATGGTGGTGGGCAGTCAGCGTTGGGACTCAGGGTCAGGAGAGCAGAGCATGAGGACTGAGACTCTAGAACAATGAGGGGGAGGCACTCTGCTTCGGCTCTGGGGGTCCTGGGTGGCGGGGAACTCACCTTGAGGAAGAGAGAGCTCAAAGCCCAGGTTTTGGCTCAGGAACGCACGGGATGGCAAACACCATTCGGGAGGTAGTTGTTCATTTGTCCTCCAGCCCAGCAGCCTTCAGGGCGTGGAGGGGAAGCAGAGCCTGGGAGCCCAGTGCTGGGCACGCTGGTGGGGGACAAGTCGGGGGAGAGAGAGTGGGGTGGGATGGTCAGACAGAGGCAGGGCTGGGTTGGTGGCTCTGTAATCACAGACCACTGGGTCCTTCCAAGGTTAGAAGGCCCTGGGCCTGGAGAAGCAAGCGTAGTGGGTTTATTTTGTTTTTGTAATGTTTTTTTTTTTTTAATTATTTTTTTTAACGTTTATTTATTTTTGAGACAGAGAGAGACAGAGCATGAACGGGGGAGGGTCAGAGAGAGGGAGACACAGAATCTGAAACAGGTTCCAGGCTCTGAGCGTCAGCACAGAGCCCAACGCGGGGCTCGAACTCACAGACCGTGAGATCATGACCTGAGCCGAAGTCGGCCGCTTAATGGACTGAGCCACCCAGGCGCCCCTGTTTTTGTAATGTTTATTGATTTTTGAGAAAAGGGGGGGGCATGAGCATGAGCAGGGGAGGGGCAGAGAGAGCGAGGGAGACACAGAATTTGAAGCAGGCTCCAGGCTCTGAGCTGTCAGCACAGAGCCCGACACGGGACTCGAACTCGTCAACCGTGAGATCGTGACCTGAGCGGAAGTCTGATGCTTAACGGACTGAGCCACCCAGGCGCCCCAAAGGTAGTGATTTTAATCCTCCTACCCGCCTGTTTGGGGGTGAGATTTAACCTTGGAAACCACCTCAGATCCTTTTAGGAAGTGGGTGGGAGGAGGCGGCGGGACATATATACAGGAGAGCTGGGACTAGCTCTGGAACCCCAGCAGGGGAGCAGAGCTGACCCCCACTTGGCTGCACCTGCTCACCTCCGGGCAGGCCCTCACGTGTGTGAACGTGTCTGTGACTGAACACATGTGCGTTGTGTACATGAGCCCTTGTGAGGGTTGGGTGAAGACGGGTGTGTGTTGGCATGTGTTGGAGAGTGTGAATGTGTGAGTTGAATGTGCATACAAGAGTGAGAACGAGGGGCGCCTGGGTGGCTCGGTTGGTTAAGCGGCCGACTTTGGCTCAGGTCATGATCTCAGGGTCCGTGAGTTCGAGCCCCACGTCGGGCTCTGTGCTGACAGCTCAGAGCCTGGAGCCTGTTTCAGATTCTGTATCTCCCTCTCTCTGACCCTCCCCTGTTCATGCTCTGTCTCAAAAATAAATAAACTTTAAAAAAAAAAAAAAGAGTGAGTACGAGAGGGCCCATGAGTGTTGTGTTCCTGGGCATGGGTGTGCTCGCGTGAGAGTGTAAGTGTGGTCATGGAATGTGTGTGACTGTGCACTTGGACGTGTCCGTGTGCTCGTGCATCTGAGTGGGAGAGAATGTATGTTAGCGTGAGCATGTCCGAATGTGCAGATGTGGGAACGAGGACACGAGTAAGCGTGTGCCGGCTGAGTGCGCACAGCATGGGCGTCATCTTTAGAAAACTAGTCACGGACCCTGCAGGCTGTCCAGTGCTCCCCGGACAAGTCCATGCCGGCGACGCGGTCACCCCGCCCACGGATCACCCCACTGGGCTGCCCTCCTCTGCCCCCTGCTGGGTTTGGTCACACCTGGGCACTCCTGCCTCCCCGGGACTGCCCGTCCCGAAGGCTACTGGGAGATGGCTCCCCCGCCGGACTGCAGCGTGTGGGGGTGTCGGCCCCCCGGGGCCGGAACCCAGAGAATGCTCCTGTGCCAGAGGCACCGGTGAAACATTTTCCTGACAGCAGTGAGGCTGAAAATCCCCAGGCCTCCGCCTTCGCAGACTGCCAAGGTCACGAGCTCCCTGCCTCTCGGATCCCGCTCTCTGCCGCCCTCTACTGGACGTCTGCCACGGCGGGTGCAGAGGGGAGCCACGGCCCCCCATCTCCACCCAAAGCACAGAGCTTCCCTCCAGGGTCCCCCCCCTTCCCCCCCCCCCCCCCGCACACCGGGCCGCAGCGGGGGGGTAGGCAGGCTGGACACTCCCCAAGGCCTGGGATCCGGGTTCACTGTCTCCTGGATGCTACTTGCCCATCTGACACTCATAGATGCCCCACATGGCAGAAAATGAATACACGGATTGGGTGAGTCGTCAAAGGGCAAACTGAGGCCCAGAAAGGGGAACCTCAGTAAGCTGTTCGCACATGAGGGACCCATACCGAAACCACTAAGTGACCAGGACGGGGCTTCTTCTGCCATGACTTCCTGGTGGGGTGAGTTTCCTGCTCAGTAGGAGCCAGGTTTTTTCATTCGACTGGACTGTCTCCAGATTGGGGCACCTGGACTAATTGGGGGCTGGGGAGGCAGGCAGCCAGGGGCTGGAACCCAGCCCGCCTCCGCCGGGCACCCTCGAGGACTGTGGCCAGCTGGCCCCTGCCTGGGCAGAAGATGACTTGGACACCGACACACCTGCAGCCAGAGGGTGTGGGGATTGCCCAGACACCTCTGCTCCGCCCACTGCCTCCACCAGGATGTCATCATCCCCAGGGACAGATAAGGATGCTGAGTTTCGGAGGCCAGAGCTGTTTGAGGCCACCGCTCTGGTGTCCGATGTCCTGCTTGCTTTCTCCAGCTACCCGAGAGCCACTGCCCTGCCCTCGGGTGAGACAGGCTGCCCGCCTCCCATCCTGGGGCTCCCAGACAGTGACAGCTTGCCCCCTCTCTTCTAGCTGCCCCATGTAGAAAAGGAGAGACACAGAAAGGTAGAACACTCTAGTGATCAGCCCCACTCCCCAGGGAGACCCAGTAATGCTGCCTTTGCTTGAGCCTAAATGGCTTCCTGCCCTGTTACTTTCTCCAGGACTGAACCTCTCCCTGACCTCTCCCTGTGGCCTCACCCCGTCCACCTGCAACCCTCAACGCAGCCAAGACTGTCCCCACCCCAGGGAAGGCCTCCATGCCCCACCCTCTTCCCACACAGTTCCTGCCTCGACAGCTCAGGAGCCCTGCAGGCCACAGGCACCGAGACTCCACTTCTAAATGAGGTGGCTGGGTAAGCCATTCCCTTGCTCTCAGACCCTCTGTGGCTCCCAGGCAGACAAGAGAAGGCCTGGCATTTGAGACCCCACACAGCGTGCCTAACACCACTCCGGCCGTTATTCCTCCACGCTGTAGGTCCACAGGAATGCTGGGTTTCCTTCTGGGCCAGCCTCCCCTGATAGCTGGTGAGGGGGGTGAGAGCAGCAGCTGTGTCTATCTTCTCTCTGTCTCCCCGGATCCTGGCACAGAGCGGGCTCTCAGTAAACGTTCACCAGAAGAAGAGAACTGGTTTGAGCCGACCAACTCACTCCTGTTAGTAACAGTAAGAAACGTTTTTTAGCATGGGTTATGTCCCAGCATCGTGCTGAATGCATTACAAGGAATCCTCACTTTGCCCTCAGAACTATTTTCTAAGGCGGTGCTATTATAATGCCCATTTTCCAGATGAGAGAACGGAGGCCCGTGTGATCAAAGTCATAGGCAGGATTCTGCCCCAGCCCGTGCCCTACCCGCTGTCCTCGGCGACAGAGTCGGCCTGCTCCTGTCTTGTAAGCATGCAGGCCGTCTGCCCCCTTTCCTATCTTTCCGCCCGACCCCTTCTCCACCCGGACCCAACGGCCCTCCGTTTTGTTCTCACTTCAGGATCAGCCCCAGGCCTGGGCTGTGCCAGGCAAGGCTCCGGCAGGTCTCAGGTGCCCGGCTGTGGCCGAGCCTGCCAGGGAGGCTGCAGGGACAGGCTCTTTAGAGAACAGGAGCGCGCCTGCTCTTTCCTGTGCCTAAACGAGACGCAACAGGTCTATTTCAGGTCCTGAAACTCAAGTTCCTCACAGGAGCTTGAACTGACGCAGCACTGGCGAGGCCTGGCCTGGGAATCGGGGCCCACGTACGATCACAGACTTACCGTGTGACTGCGGGCAAGGAGCTTAGTTTGCCGAGCCTCAGCTTCCATATCTGTGCAACGGGCATGAAAATCCCCACCACACACAGGGTCACTGGGAGCATGGAATGTGAGCTGGCATGGGAAGTTCCGTAAGACTGCAGATGAGGGGACGTCCTTGCCCTGTGGGATGGGGGTCGGCAGTGGCCTGGTGTAGAGGCCGTGAGGAGGAAAGGCAGGACAGATGCTACCCAGCTGGGCACAGGCTTTTGGGTAAGGGTGCGTGTGGTGGGGATGGAGGGGGCCCAGAGGAAAATGGGCTTGTGGAGTCAGGTGGGGCCTCTGCTGAAGCTGCTGGGGATCCCAGAAGAGCTGCTGAGTCACCTCTCCCTCTTTATTCTCCTTCTTCTTCTTCTTTTTTTTTTTTTTTTTGCAAGTCTTAACTGCTCTTTCTGCTTACAAAGGCAGGCTTTATTGATGCTCACTGCTTCAAGTTCAAACAACACGAAACTGTAATGCGTAAGGGTAGGCAGTTTCCCATGGTCACGTGCCCCAGATGCAACCGCCGTTGACATTTTGGTGTGTGTCCATCCAGAGTTTTGATGACTAGATACATATTTTTTAATTAAAGAAGCATGTTCCTTGAAGACGATTCAAAGCAATGCAGACTCTCTAATACCCACTCCCTCCCACACCCTTCTCAGAAGCAACCACTCTTAACAGCTTTGTAGGTATCTCCTTGCACTTTTAATGCGTGCTTCTGTCCCCAGGTGGGCCTACATGAGGAGGGGGCAGCGATGATTACAGACCCCAGGGACACGTAATTTGTCAGCAAGGATTCACAATCATTATATATACACATAAGGAGAGTTGTTTCTCCCTCCCACAAAAATGGGATCGTACTATGCATACTGCCCTGTCTGGTTTGGAGGGGGAATTATGTGCCAGATTAGTCACGGGGATCCTGAAATTCACATCGGAGATGGGAAGTCTTGCATTTAGATGAAACGAATCGGTTGCACAAGCGTAGGACGGGAGACACCTACATTTCCCAGGCTGAGTCACAGCCGCCTCGGTGATGTGGCTGCAGCCCAGGCTTGCATGAGGAGATGCTGAGCTTTCAAAACCAGGGAGGCGATGGAGTCTCTGTAGCCTGGGTCTGTTGTCGGTCCATCTGAGGTTTCTGTTCCCTGAAAGGCCACTGCAGCCCTCATCGCGCCCACATCCAGCCACCCACATGGTCCCTTGTCTCGTCTCCCTTGTCCTCCAGTCTTCTCAGCCTCAGTGAAGGCAGCAAAGTCTGCTCAAACCAGCCCCAGGGAGGGGTGGAGGGGGCGGAATGCAGCTCTCTGACCTTCCCTCCCTTCCTGCCTCTGATCCCTCTGGAGTCCCATGGGCCTTTGCTCCCACACATACCCACCTCTCCTCACATCCCCCCTCTTCTGCTGTCTCCACTCTGACACCCTACAGTCTGTTTGCCACCCCAGAGCCAGGACAAAGTTTTAAAGTGGACTTTGGGATGTGTGTTGTGATGAGTGGAAAGGTATGACCCAATAGGTATGTGCAGGGGCGCCTGGGTGGCTCAGTCGGCTGAGCGTCCGACTTCGGCTCAGGTCATGATCTCACGGTTCGTGGGTTCGAGCCCCACGTCGGGCTCTGTGCTGACAGCTCAGAGCCTGGATCTTGCTTCAGATTCCTTGTCTTCCTTTGTCTCTTGCCCCTCCCCTGCTCGTGCTCTCTCTCTCTTAAAAATAAATAAACATCAAAAAGTATGTTCAGATCTATTCTTAGAATCCGTGAACAAGACCTTGTTTGGAAAAAGTTTTTTTTTGCAGATGTGACTAACTTAGGGATCTTGAGATGCAGAGCTCATCGTGGGCTTCCCCGGTAGGCCCTGATTCAGTCGTGAGAAATGCCCTCACAAGACACACACAGGGGAGACAGGACACACAGAAGAAGGAGGAGGCAGTTTGGGGCAGAGATTGGAGTGATGTGGCCTCAGGCCAAGGAAACCACCAGAAGGTGTAAGAAGCAAGGAACAGGTGCTTCCCTAGAGCCTTTGGGGGGATCATTGCTCTGCCACCACCTTGATTTTGGCTATCTGGCCTCTGGAAGTATGGGAGAGTGAATTTCTGTCGCCGTGGGTCACCCGGTTTGTGACCGTTTGTTTGGGCAGCCACAGGAAACGAATGCAGGTAATATATACCTGGGGGTAAAATCAGAGAAAAGATAAACGCTGAAAAGTCCTGCTTTTCTAGGGACCCGCTGTTATTAGGTTCTTTTATATTTTTTCTGGGCTTCTTCATAGAGATATAAGAACTTGTGAAAGGGGAGGAGGGCCTGGCAGGCCCAGTCTGCATGCAGAGCATGTGACGCTTGATCTCGGGTGGTGAGTTCAAGATCCACGTTGGGCACAGAGCTTAAAACAAAACAAAACAGAACAAAACAAAACAAAACAAAACGAAAATGTGAAAAGCGATTGCATTTCAATCCCCCTGCCCTGTGTGAGAGCGATCTTTTAAAATGTATCTGGCTGTGTCACTCACTGTCCTTAGAGGCATGGCCCCCGGGACCCCGCCCACCTGGCCCCTCCCCCCCCCCCCCCATGCCCCTCAGCCCCAGCCGTCACCCTCTTCACTCCAGGCTGCAGCCTCCCCTTGTCCTTGTGTGAAGATCCCAGCCCTTCCGTCCCCACTGTCATCTGACTTGTATTCAAATGTCACCCCCCACGAGCCCCCCTTGACTTCCCAATTTAATATGCCTCTATTGGTCCTGCCACTTGTTATTACACTAGTCCGTTTCATTTTCTTGCTTGAATTTGCCATGGTATAAAATTGACTTGCCTATGTGTTGCTTTTCTTGTTTTTGTCTATCTCCTGCCCTAGAGTGTGAATTCTTGGAGCTGGGATTTTGTTCGTGCACACTTCCACTCTGGGCACCTGAAACTGGGCGTGCCTGGCATGGAGTAGGGCCTCCATACAAATGTGTCAGATATATAAATTAATTCTGAAGGCCAGCCACGTCCTGGAAACTGCAACATATGTGAAAGAAAAAAGAGTTCTTAGAGTCCGTGGACCCCCGTAAAGTAATACGTAACATTTCGTGCGGACGAGTATTGTTTTCCATGGAGATGGTTGACAGCTTTCATTAGATTCTCAAAGGGGTTCTGATCCCACAGATGAGAAGGTGATCTTAACCATTTTTTTAAACAGTTTATTTATTGGGGCACCTGGGTGGCTCAGTCGGTTAAGCCTCCGACTTCAGCTCGGGCCATGATCTCGCAGTCCATGAGTTCAATCCCTGCGTTGGGCTCTGTGCTGACAGCTCAGAGCCTGGAGCCTGTTTCGGCTTCTGTGTCTCCTTCTCTCTCTCTGCCCCTCCCCAGCTTGTACTCTGTCTCTCTCTCAAAACTAAACGTTAAAAAGTCAATTAAAAAGGTTTATTTATTTATTTTGAGAGAGAGAGAGCACAGACAGGGCAAGGGGGAGACAGAGATGAGAGAGAGAGAGAATCAGGCTCTGTGCTGTCAGTGCAGAGCCCGTCTTGGGGCTCCACCTCACTAACAGTGAGGTCATGACCTGAACCGAAATCCAGAGTCGGACGCTTACCCAACTGAGCCACCCAGGCGCCCGTGAAGGGGTCCTACAATTGGGGCTTGATTGTGCAGCAAGAAAAACAAACTTTTGGATGTAGGAGTGGTGGATGGCTTGGGTCAGAGGGGAGAGTCTTTAAATTAATGTCACTGTGGTTCCTTCCAGTCTCCCACAGGTTGGAGTGCAAGTGACATGTCCCTGTGTGTCCCAGAGGGAGCCACTTGAGTGCCATCCCCGGATTCCACATAAAAGGAGCAAGTCTGAATCTATCCCCTCCCTGCCGGGTTGGTGTCCATTTTGCTCCCATGACCTTCAGAGGGATCTGAAACGTAGGGACAAGCCTGGGTCCCCTCTTCTTGTCCACTGCCCCTTCACAGCCATGACCTTGGCCTGTACAGGCCGCCAGCCAGGACCACAGGCCTGCTGGGGTGGGTAGTCCCCTGCAGTCCAGACTGTCCTCCCCTGGGCTCCCTCAGACTTCCTCAAGGTCAACAGCTTTCTTTCAAGCCCTTTATTTTGGGACCAGAGCATCCCATTTCACCTCCTTTGTCCTGAGCGTCAGATCACCGCCTGCAGTAATTTCTGGGTGACTCTCTGCTGTCCCCGCCTGAGTGAGGCATCTCTCAGGGAGCCAGGGAGCCTTTCTCCTTGAAGCAGGAAATAAAATCTCTCTCTGCTGAGCTAAAGGTGCCAGTTTCCTCAGGGCACACCAGAAGGCAGAAGATGCTTCCTCATGAGGGGCTGTTGGCTTCAAGGCCAACAGCACGCCCTTGGAGCCAACAGTACGTTGGGATCTGTAGCAGGTTCAGTCGTGGTGGATGAAGTCTCCCAGGGCATTCTTCCCACCCCTCGGCAGCTGGGGAATCTTCTGGGAGCTGGAAGACCAGATTGGACACTCTTCTCTCCAAGTTTATATGAGAAATGGTTCTGGCTGTGGGGCAGGTGCTAGATTATCCCCGGTAGACTCTCCCGGGTTTGCTTCCGGATGGAGCTATTTACCAGTTATGGGACCCTGGACACGTGTCTAATGCTTGGAATCCATTCTCTATCTGTACCATAAGGACCACCACACATCTCATAAATGAAGCAATACGTATAAAACAAATTCACAGGGCCAGGCACAGAGTAAGGGCTCAATAAATCAGGTGCTATTATTAGTAATAATAGCAATATTATTTTAACGAGTATTGCTTAAACTCTTTGGGCCTCTGTAAAAGTATGATGACAATATACACCTCACAGCGAGGATCTAATGAGATCATGGATGGGAGGTGCATTTTGAGCGCCCAATCGTACATAAATGGGTTGGCTAATGGTCACTGATAATAACAAATAATAATGGGAGGCCCTAAGCAAGACTTGTCTTTCCCAGATAGGCCACAAGAGGGCGCCCTTTCTCCCTTGCCCCAGTCAAGCCCCGTCTGCCACTCCTCCAGCAGGAAGGTCCAGGCTTCCCAGCAGCAAAAGGAGGTGTAGACTCTCCTGTCAGAAGAGCCTGGGCCTATACTTCTTGGGATATTTCCCTGGACTTGTCACCGGGGGTGCCAATTCCTTCTCTCCACAGGACAGAGGCCTGTGGCATTTAGGGATGTGTGACAGCTGTTGCTACTTTGGGGCTGTGTTCAGAAATGGTCTCCGCGCTGAAATTCTGCAAGGGAAACGCAGGATCTCGTATTTACGTGTGAGTACGTGAGTTCGAGCCCCGCGTCAGGCTCTGGGCTGATGGCTCAGAGCCTGGAGCCTGCTTCCGATTCTGTGTCTCCCTCTCTCTCTGCCCCTCCCCCGTTCATGCTCTGTCTCTCTCTGTCCCAAAAATAAATTAAAAAAAAAAAAAAGAAGAAGAAGAAAAGGGGCGCCTGGGTGGCTCAGTCGGTTAAGTATCTGACTTCAGCTCAGGTCATGATCTCGCGGTCCGTGAGTTCGAGCCCCGCATCGGGCTCTGTGCTGACAGCTCAGAACCTGGAGCCTACTTCGGATTCTGTGTCTTCCTCTCTCTCTGACCCTTCTGCGTTCATGCTCTGTCTTTCTCTGTCTCAAAAATAAATAAACACTAAAAAAACCATTTTAAATGACCCCAAGTGGGGCGCTTGGGTGGCTCAGTCAGTTGAGTGTCAGACTTCGGCTCAGGTCATGATTTTGCAGTTCGTGAGTTCGAACCCTGCCCGGGGCTCTCTGCCGTCAGTGAGAAGCCTGCTTTGGATCCTCGGTCCCTCTCTCTCTGTCCCTCCCCTGCTTGCTCCGTCTCTCCCCAAAATAAATAAAAGTAAAAAAAAAAAAAATGAAATGACCCTGAGTGTTGGCCGTGATGCCTATGGGACAGCTACAGTCCAGAGTTCACTCTGAACTCTAACACCTGTGTGAGATGTGATTTCCTATTGGACCCGGTCAGTCACACTTTGGGGGGCTGAAGGGGAGAGGTGGCCGTGGCTAGGCTCCTCAGTTCATGAGTTGGTCCCACCCCAGGGGGTCTTACCTTGTGGGACTCTTCCGTCCGTAACCATCCACAGCCATTTCTAGACAGAGCATGGAAACTTCCTGGGGCTTCTGACTGCCCCGAGGTGGGTCCTGACTGATGTCTATGCTGGCCTCTGGAAATAGCTGACAACCAAGGCACTTGGGGATTATCTCAGCTGGGGTTGTGTTCTAGACTCAATTGTGTCCTCCCCAGCTCAATTCATGTTGAAATCCCAACCCCCAGTGACTCAGAATGTGGCGGTATCGGGAGATAGAGGCTTTAAAGAGGTAATTAAGGGGGCGCCTGGGTGGCTCAGCTCGGTCAGGCATCACACTCTTGATTTCGGCTCAGGTCGCGATTTCACGGTTCGCGGGGTCAGGCCCGCATTGCGCTCTGCGCTGACGACACGGAGCCCTGCTTGGGATTCTCTCTCTCCCTCTCTGTCTGCCCCTACCCTGCTCGCGCTCTGTCTTTCTCTCTCAAAATAAATAGGCAAACATTAAAAATCATAAAGAGGTAATTAAGGTTACGTGAGGTCATTGGTTGGTCCCTGATCCAATATGACTGGTTTATAAGAAGAGGAAATTAGGACACAGACACACACACAGAGTGAAGACACGGCCACCTACAAGCATAGGAGAGAGGCCCCAGAAGAAGCCAACCTCGCTGACGCCTTGATCTTCCGCTTCCAGCCTCTGGAACTGTGAGAAGATAAAATTCTCTTGTCTTAGCTGCCCCAGTCTGATCCTTTGCTGCGACAGCCCAAACACACGGAAACAGGCTGTCGGTTTCTTCCCTGCCTTCTCCTCCTCCCCCTCCTCCCGTGTTCCCAAGAAACAAACAGGGCACAAGTCGAGGGTCCAGCGCTTTATTAGAATCACGGGGCACAGAACCGACCGCTTGGGTCTCACCGGAGGGTTGTCTTACCCCCTCCCCGGGGAAGCCCCGGGGAGACAGCCCTGCCTGGTAGGGCAGGCCAGTGGGAGGGAGGGGGCAAGGGCAGGTTAGAAGTATAAACACAGACGTGGTGGGTTCCCAGCTCAGTGTCAGGTGGGTGATCTGGAGCGAGTCTCTTAACCTGTCCGAGCCTTGGCTTCCTGGTCTGTGACATGGAGTCAATGACAGAACCTTCCTCACTGGGTTGTTGGGAGACTGGGTGCGACAATGCCTGTGAAGGGTCTAACACGGTGCCTGGCAGATTGCAAACAGTCAATGAGTGGGAGCTGCTACGATTATTTATTAGGAGAGAGTCAGCGAGCTCCATGCTCAGACGGCTCCAGTCTGTGAATGAGGGGGAGGGGATCTCATCCTTCCTAAATGTCTGAGGCAGGATGTGGCCTGCCGGGAAGACAGGCCAGGTCACAGGTGAGAGCCACCCGGTCCCCGGGAGTACAGGGATCAGACCCGCAGGTGAGGATTCTGGGGCCACGGCACCTACTGCCCCTACCAACTCCATTGAGAAGCACTAGGAAGAATTTGCAGAAAGTTCTAGTGCAGCGCCTGGACTGCCTTGCGTCTCGGGCATTTGCTCACTGGCATTCCCTGCGTCTGTTCAGACAGAGCTTCTCTTTATTTTTATTTTTTTGTAGTTTTTGCTTTTGGCTGACGACTCGCCGTGGGCCACCGAACTTGGAACCAACTCTGGCTGTGCCTTTGGCTGCCTGGGTGAACTTGGGCTGGTCATTTCACCTGTCAGCCTCACCAACCACAACTGAGAGCTTTGAGGACAAAGCCAGGTTACAGAAGTAAGCTCTAAGTGGTGGAGGCGTCACAGGTAATGAGGTGATGGATGGGCTAATGCATTCACAGGGGGTGTGTGTGTGTGTGTGTGTGTGAGAGGGAGAGTCCCCGTGTTCCCAGAGTAAGTAGAGACAGGTATCACCACAAGAGGGCGCTCTGGGCCTTTTGTCTTCTGGGCTTTGATTGAAAAAAGTTTCATTTTTCTGTGGTTGCTTTCCAAATGGAACTAAGATTTATGGTTTTTAGTTTCTCTAACTGATTTAATAAACTGTTAAAATAAATTCACGTCCGTTCATTAGTTTATCCATGAGGTAGATGCCTTATCGTGGCCCCTGCCACAGGGCACCCTGGGAAGTGGGGTGAGGGGCAGAGGTGAGGACCGGGAGAAGCATGTACTTTACGGCGACCTGGTTCAAACACTCCTCATCCGAGTGCCGCGACAGATTTCCCAAGAGTACAGCGGTGGTGAAGTTCCCACATCCAGGCTCACAGGAATGTTACGAATCGGACAAAATGGAAAGAAAAAGCCGCTTAAAGGTCAAGAACACCGTGTGCAAGCCCTCTTACCTCCAGCGCACCGCCTTCTCCTGGAGCCTCGTCCTGTGCTTGAGCTGAGGTCCCACGGGGACAGCTCTGGGTGGGAAGGAGGTGAGTCCAGTTGCTAAACCATGACCTCAAGAACAGTATTTCCAGGAATCCCCATCTTAGCATCTAAGGGATTCCTGGGAAAACTGGACCGTGAGGACAAGGTGAGAGAGGGGCCTTCAGCACCAAGGCCCCGCCACGTCCCTAAGGACCAGCGGGAGTCTTCCTCGGCTTCCGGCCCCATCTGCAGAAGCCAGTGTGGATGCCACGCATTGCAGGACTGGCTGATTGCTCCAGAAGGAGTGACTGGAACTTCGAGTGCCCTTGGAAAGTACCTTCCCTGCAGTCAAAGGCCGTGTTGTTGACCAGAAACCATCTGGCCTCCCAGCCGTCCCCCTCCTCCCCACCCATGACTGACGGGGGGCTGTATGTATTCCCGAGTCTCCAGCCAGAGGGAGGGTTTGAGTCTAAACCCTGGGCAGATCCGGTTCTCAGTCTCCAGCAACTTCCTCCCCTGGTCGTCTCCAGCAAAACCACGTAACCTCAGCTTTCCTCAGCTGTAAAATGGGACAGGAGAGGACCTCCCGGATAAGGTGAGACAGATACAGTTTGGGAGGAGGGGTGGAGTAAGGCAGTCCATAGGATTCGTGGAAACCGGCTAGGTCTGTCTTTGCTGAAAGTGACCCAGGATGTAAGGAGAAGACCAGGTTCATTTATCATGTCCTCCTCTTGCACCCCCACCCGCAGGTTCCAAAATCACACGCACTGGGTAAGAACACGACCCCGAAAGCGGACAGATTAGGCTACGACCTTGACTAACACGATCATTGTGTGGCCTTGGGGGAACGGCTTAACTGAGCCTCAGTTTTCTCATCTGTAAAAAGGGGTCGGTAACACTGGCCACTTTCCAAGCTTCTTGGGAGGTTCAATAAGATTGTGCTTAGCCCAGAGAGTCTCCTCTGCTGTTCCATGCTTGCCTGAAGCCTCTGAGACGGGTCGGACGTTGCCTGGAGCCAAGGTTAGGCACTCAAAGGATGAGGCGTCTGAGTCAAAGCTCGGGACTTTGGTCTTTCTGCAAGGGTTTTTAGGAATTGTCCGTCCAGTCCACACAGGATGAATGGGTTTCAGCTCTGCGTTATTGCCTGTAGCTATCCAGGACTTAGTGTTGGGAAGGATTTTGAAAGGCGCATCTGAACTCCTCA